>NC_090311.1:6512500-7130625 GCF_039906515.1 Pseudorca crassidens | reverse complement strand
GATGCAGAAATGCAAGGATACATTGGATATTTTGGGGAAAAGGAGCTGTCTTGTGTGGCCAGAGCTGACATTATGTGGGAGAATGCAACAAGAAGTGAGAAAGTTAAGGTCAGCTCACAGGAGACCTCGGTTTGTTGGGCTAGGCAGGCATTTCCAGTGAGGCCCCAAATACTCTAGTCATTCACCATGACGGTCCTGTCTTGTTAATGCACCAGCAGTATCTGGAGATGAGGAAGGTGGATTCCGGGGGCCCCTCTGAGAGGCCATGGCATCACCCCTCTGCTCCACTGGCCAATTTTATCCTAAGGCTAAAGCAAAGGCTAGATTAGACAGTGAAGGTAAATATACACAGAGAAAGTTACAAAATTAAAAATATAAGGGAGGGATTGAGCTGTTAATCATATTGCAGCATTTCTAAGAGGGAAGTTTATAGCTATACAAGCCTACCTCAAGAAACAAGAAAAATCTCAAATAAACAATCTAATGTTACACCTAAAGGAACTAGAGAAAGAAGAACAAACAAAACCCAAAGTTAGCAGAACAAAAGAAATCATAAAGATCAGAGCAGAAATAAATGAAATAGAAACAAAGAAAACAATAGCAAAGATCAATAAAACTAAAAGCTAGTTCTTTGAGAAGATAAACAAAATTGATAAACCATTAGCCAGATTCATCAAGAAAAAGAGAGGACTCAAATCAATAACATTAGAAATGAAAAAGGAGAAGTTACAACAGACACCGCAGAAATACAAAGCAACCTAAGAGACTACTACAAGCAACTCTATGCCAATAAAATGGACAACCTGGAAGAAATGGACAAATGCTTAGAAAGGTATAACCTTCCAAGACTGAACCAGGAAGAAATAGAAAATATGAACAGACCAATCACAAGTAATGAAATTGAAACTATGATTAAAAATCTTCCAACACACAAAAGTCCAGGACCAGATGGCTTCACAGGTGAATTCTTTCAAGCATTTAGAGAAGAGCTAACACCCATCCTTCTCAAACTCTTCCAAAAATTTGCAGAGGAAGGAACACTGCCAAACTCATTCTATGAGGCCACCATCACCCTGATACCAAAACCAGACAAAGAGACTACAAAAAAAGAAAATTACAGACCAATATCACTGATGAACATAGATGCAAAAATCCTCTACAAAATACTAGCAAACAGAATCGAACAACACATTAAAAGGATCATACACTATGCTCAAGTGGGATTTATCCCAGGGATGCAAGGATTCTTCAATATATGCAAATCAATCAATGTGATACACCATATTAACAAATTGAAGAATAAAAACCATATGATCATCTCAATAGATGCAGAAAAAGCTTTTGACAAAATTCAATACCCATTTATGATAAAAACTCTCCAGAAAGTGGGCATAGAGGGAACCTACCTCAACATAATAAAGGCCTTATACGACACACCCACAGCAAATATCATTCTCAATGGTGAAAAACTGAAACCATTTCCACTAAGATCAGGAACAAGACAAGGATGTCCACTCTCACCACTGTTATCCAACATAGTTTTGGAAGTCCTAGCCACGGCAATCAGAGAAGAAAAAGAAAGAAAAGGAATACAAATTGGAAAAGAAGAAGTAAAACTATCACTGTTTGCAGATGACATGATACTATACATAGAGAATCCTAAAGATGCCACCAGAATACTACTAGAGCTAATCAATGAATTTGGTAAAGTTGCAGGATACAAAATTAGTGCACAGAAATCTCTTGCATTCCTATATACTAATGATGAAAAATCTGAAAGAGAAATTAAGGAAACACTCCCATTTACCACTGCAACAAAAGAACAACCTAGGAATAAACCTACCTAGGGAGACAAAGGACCTGTATGCAGAAAACTGTAAGACACTGATGAAAGAAATTAAAGATGATACCAACAAATGGAGAGATACACCATGTTCTTGGATTGGAAGAATCAATATTGTGAAAATGACTATACTACCCAAAGCAATCTACAGATTCAATGAAATCCCTATCAAATTACCAATGGCATTTTTTACAGAACTAGAACAAAAAATCTTAAAATTTGTATGGAGACACAAAAGACCCCAAATAGCCAAAGCAGTTTTGAGGGACAAAACGGAGCTTGAGGAATCAGAGACTCCCTGACTTCAGACTATACTACAAAGCTACAGTAATCAAGGCAATATGGTACTGGCACAAAAACAGAAATATAGATCAGTGGAACAGCATAGAAAGCCCAGAGATAAACCCACACACCTATGGTCAACTAATCTATGACAAGGAGGCAAAGATATACAATGGAGAAAAGACAGTCTCTTCAATAAGTGGTGCTGGGAAAACTGGACAGCTACATGTAAAAGAATGAAATTAGAACACTCCCTAACACCATACACAAAAATAAACTCAAAATGGATTAGAGACCCAAATGTAAGACCGGGCACTATAAAACTCTTAGAGGAAGACATAGGAAGAACACTCTTTGACATAAATCACAGCAAGATCTTTTTTGATCCACCTCCTAGAGTAATGCAAATAAAAACAAAAATAAACAAATGGGACCTAATGAAACTTCAAAGCTTTTGTGCAGCAAAGGAAACCATAAACAAGAGGAAAAGACAACCTTCAGAATGGGAGAAAATATTTGCAAACGAATCAATGGACGAAGGATTAATCTCCAAAATATATAAACAGCTCATGCAGCTCAATATTAAAAAAACAAACAACCCAATCCAAAAATGGACAGAAGACCTAAATTAGACATTTCTCCACAGAAGACATACAGATGGCCAAGAGGCACATGAAAAGCTGCTCAACATCACTAATTATTAGAGAAATGCAAATCAAAACTACAATGAGGTATCACCTCACACCAGTTAGAATGGGCATCATCAGAAAATCTACAAACAACAAATGCTGGAGAGGGCGTGGAGAAAAGGGAACCCTCTTGCACTGTTGGTGGGTATGTAAATTGATACAGCCACTATGGAGAACAGTATGGAGGTTCCTCAAAAAACTAAAAATAGAATGACCATATGATCCAGCAATTCCACTACCGGGAATATACCCAGAGAAAACAATAATTCAAAAAGACCCATGCACCCTAATGTTCACTGCAGCACTATTTACAAATAGCCAGGTCATGGAAGCAACCTAAATGCCCATCGACAGATGAATGGATAAAGAAGATGTGGTACATATATACAATGGAATATTACTCAGCCATAAAAAGGAATGAAATTGGGTCATTTGTTGAGACGTGGATGGATCTAGAGACCGTCATACAGAGTGAAGTAAGTTGGAAAGAGAGAAACAAATATCGTATATTAACACATATATGTGGAACCTAGAAAAATGGTACAGATGAACCGGTTTGCAGGGCAGAAGTTGAGACACAGATGTAGAGAACAAACGTACGGACACCAAGCGGGGAAAGCGGCAGGGGGGTGGTGGTGGTGGTGTGATGAATTGGGCGATTGGGATTGACATGTATACACTCATGTGTATAGAATTGATGACTAATAAGAACCTGCTGTATAAAAAAATAAATAAAATGAAATTCAAAAACAAATGAGCTGTTAATCATATTGCAGCATTTCACAAAGAATAGGTTGAGTTTTCCAATGAAACGATGACTCCAGCATATAAATTAATCTTTTGTATAGGAAGAAATGAAAGTCATTAAATGCCAGTGTCTTATTTTAAAAGCAGCAATATCCTGCCTGATTGCAAGTGCTTAGAGGAGGATGATTAAACAGAAACCTTATCTTCACTGTTCCAAGGAGAAAATTGGAGAAAAGTTATCCAATTATGGATGATAAAGCAGAGTAAAAAATTCGAGAAGAGGCAAACATGGGTCGGCAGGTTATAAAGAACATGTTTCCCCCCGTGATCTACTCACGGTCAACACCCAGAAACGTGCACAGCCGTGAAAATTATTGCATTGCTTTAACCTGCTGTCGGACGCCAATAGTAAGTTCTTTCTTTAACCTATTTCCAGGTTCCTATTATTGGTATGATTGTTATTTTGTTATCTATCCCTATAGAGGAAACTAAGGAGTTTCAAACTTGTCATGGGAATGTGGGCACATTATTTATTATTCCTGAAACTCAGTCTCCTTATCTGTCGGCTGGGTCTGCTGGGCATTATTGGCGAGGTTAAATGAGAGCAGGTAAACCAGGGTTTCTCCCCGTTACACTATCGACATTCAGGGCTGGATAATTCTCTTTGGTGGAGACGGGGGCTGCCCTGTGCATTGTAGAGCATCTAGCAGCATTCCTGGCCTTTGCCCACTAGCACTGCCCCCGCTCCTGACCCTGCAGTTGTGACATCCAGAAATTTCTCTAGACATTGCCAAACATCCCCTGGAGGACAAAGTCGCCCCCGGTTGTGAACCGCTTATGTAGGTAGAGCATCTGGCTTTGTACTTTGCAGAGTCCACACTCAGTTAAAATAGTAGCTATTACTGCTACTCAGTCAAGCCTGGCTTACTGTTGTTATTGCTATCACAATCTTCTAACAGTTGCTTTCAAGCCTAATGTTGTTGCTAAATATACCCAACGCGTAATGACTTAGAAATTATCCCCAGATTTCTTTCCTTTTTATTTTTTGCCAATTCAAAGTATTAAATTTCTAACTTGGAACTCATGGGTCTGGTAAAATAAGATCGTTTTCCTCCAAAGGAATAAATATTTTCCCTCAGTTTTTTTTTCTTTTTTTTTTGCGGCACGCGGGCCTCTCACTGCTGTGGCCCCTCCCGTTGCGGAGCACAGGCTCTGGACGCGCAGGCTCAGCGGCCATGGCTCACGGGCCCAGCTGCTCCGCGGCACGTGGGATCCTCCCGGACCGGGGCACGAACCCGCGTCCCCTGCATCGGCAGGCGGACTCTCCACCACTGCACCACCAGGGAAGCCCTTCCCTCAGTTTTAAATGAAAATTTTAGATTCTCTATTTTCCTGGTAAATAAAGTGATGGGGCAAGTGCCATCTTTGAAGTGAGTATTACTTGAACCACACCTGGTAGAATAAAGAACTATTGAACAATGATCATGTAGAAGGTATCATGTGGTATGCAACTACTCTCTAAGAATATGTTTTATGAGATACAATAATATGAATGCACATTTCAAATAATTATCAGCTTGATTACATGGATATGAAAATGGGACCAAGGCCACACAGAAACATCCAGCCAAGACAGGGACAGAGCCACTTTCCCCAAATGTTTCCATCTGTCTAGCTAATGGGGATTCTATTTCTTGGAGGAAGAAGAAATTTAATCACAATTTGCACTCTATTTGGATAATTTCCATTCCCTTTAGACAGGTATTTTATCACCAAAGGAGAAATTCTGGGAGGAGGAAAGAGGGTTTTCTTTCGGGTCAACTAAGAAAGTATCTATATTAGTTTTCTAGGGCTGCTGCAATCAATACCACAAACTGGGTGGCTTAAAACAACAGAAATGTATTCTTTCACTGTTGTGGAGGCCAGAAGGCTGAAATCACAGTGTTGGCCGGCTTGCACTGCCTCCAAAGAGGAAGCATCCTTCCTTTCCTCTTCCAGCTTCTGGTGGCCCCAGGCTTTCCTGGGCTTGTTGCCGAATCACTCCAATCTCTGCCTCTGTCTACACATGGCTTTCGTCCCTGTGTCTTCTTTTCTTTTCTTTTTTTAAAAAAATATTTATTTATTTTTGGTTGCGTCGGGTCTTAGTTGCGGGACGTGGGATCTTTTGTTGTTGTGCGCGGGCTCAGTAGTTGGGGGGGCAGGCTCGGTATTTGGGGCACGCGGGCTCTCTAGTTGTGGCTCATGGGCTCAGTAGTTGCAGTGCACAGGCTTAGTTCCCCTGCGGCAGGTGAGATCTTAGTTCCCTGACTAGGGATTGAACCCACGTCCCCTGGATTGGAAGGCGAATTCTTAACCACTGGACCACCAGGGAAGTCCCTCTGTGTCTTCTTTTCTGTCTCTTCTAAGGATACTCATCCAGGATGATCTCATCTTGAGAGCCTTACATTAATTATACCTGCAAAGACCCTTATTCCAAGTATGGTCACATTTCAGGTTCTGGTGGACATACTGTTGGGGGGCACAATTCAACCCACTAAAGCATAATTTTCCCATGTGGAGCTTTTGAAAGTTAACCTGGATGGCTGATCACCATTAAAGCTTCATTAAACCCAACTCTTGCCAAATGGGGGGTCTTTCCTCCCTCTTGCAGCCTTCAGATTTCCCTCAAAACCAAGGGGCAATGGGCAAAATGATCAGAGAATATTTAAGCATCCTAGGTCCTTCTTTTGGTTCACCTCTTCATGGAGCTGCAGGTGTGAACAAGGACCTCTTGGCTGTTGGTTACAGCTCCACTAGAAATGTCAACAGGAGGGACTCCCAAGGCTTTGTTATGCCATTGTAGGCTGGAGAGAGAAAACACTCTTATTGAAATTCAAGCACTTCTAAATTTGCTGATGGTGGTCAATGAACTCATCAAGATGGAAACTCTGAGAATAAATAGTTAACCTTGAAACTGGGAACACAGACAGAACTTGTAGTTTGTTTTTCCTTCTTTGAATATCAGTTGACATTTTTATCTGTGGCTGTGGAGGACTCTCTGTAAGTACTTCTCTCTTTGTGGGTGGTTCTTTATTGGAAATTCTCTACTACATGAAGAGCTCAGGACTTTTATGTGTAGAAATGGAGGAGTTTGAGCTGCCTGATTTTTGAGCTCCCGTTCAGCTAAGATATTTTTTGACATTGTACCAATTAAATTAAAATGGAACTCCTTCCCTTTAGTTGAAAGCTTTCAATTTCTCTTCAGTTCTAAATTGGCTATTACTGTTTCACCTACACCCCTTCTCCCTTCGATCCATCCACCCATTCATCCATCCACCTGCCACCCATCCATCCAGCCGTCCATCTAGCCATCCAACCCACCCACTCATCCATCCATCCACCCACCCATTCACCCATCTACCCACCCACCCATCAATACATCCAACTGTCCATACAGCCATGTTTTCTCCTTACCATCCCTCCTCACTTCCCTTCCTCCCTCCTACCCTGCTTCTCTCCCTCCTTTCATCCAACTCTCCATTTATCCATCCATCTGTCCATCCCTCCGCTATCCATCCCTCCCTCTCTTCCTCCATCCAACCATGCATTCATCCGTGTTTCCTCCCTCCCTCCTTTCCTCTCTCCAACTGTCTATCCATTCATATTTCCTTCCGCCCATTCATCCACCCCTCTAGTATACAGATTTAATTCACAAACTGTGGGCCAGGCACAGTGCGAGTAGGCTTTGGGGATACAGTGGTGAACAAGGCAGTTGAGCAGGGGTGGCCCAGGTTTATGTGAGCTGAAGCTTATCCAATTTGGGGGGCCCTCTTCAAAAGAATACAAACTCACAAATACAAGATTGCTAGAGCGGTCCCACTGCCTCAGGTGAGGAGCCCCGAAGTTTCAAATCTGTTGGCTTCTTGGCAAATCCGCCCTTGCACATGTGGTCCCTGCTTTCTTGGAGCTCAGATTCTCGTGTCACCCTATGAGGGATGGGCTCCTCTGTCAAGCAGGGGTTTAGGTAAACCTGGCTGGAACCCCTGAGACCATCCTGTGAGAATCTGGAGTCTCCCACACCCCGTTTCCTTCATCATGTCCCCATCCGAATCTGCACATTGCATTTCAGTTCCTTCCCCGTCACCTGTACACAAGTTCAACTTCTTTCATTGGTTTCCATAAAAGATTCATTCACACCAAGCTTTCCGCGAGCATGGCGGCTTTTGAGGTTACTAAGCTGCCACGCTGCGCTTTGTACAGCCTCTGCCGTCTCACTGCCTGACCGCCAGTGTCCTGCCTCTTCTTTCCCTGCTCCACCAGCTCTCACCCTCACGGGGCAGCTCCAGCCCTTCAGGCTCCTGGAACCTTTGCTTCTGTTCCACTGGGTTTGCCGATTAATTTTTCCCAACAAAGGTGGGCGTCTCCCTGAGAGAAGTTCACATGCTAGCTGCCGGAGAATATTTTCTCTGCCTCGTTATACTGGAGGAGTATCAGGCTCATTCTACCAGGGGGGAGACGAGGCTAGGAAAGGAGAGCTCTGGTTGGGGCTCACCTCAGCTTTCCCATCCGTAAGGATGGGAGCAACTCAGGTGAAGCTGTGGGAACAAGAACTCTGGTATGTGAGGCCCCTCACGGGGTCCAAGGGGAGCAGCCTCGACAGCAACCAAAGGGCTTCTTGTTTCAGATGCTTCTCATGCCTTGGAGTCCAGGGAATGGCTGCCCCTCGTGTCCACTCCTGCACGGCCCGAGGCTCTGGAATTCCTCAGATGCCTGCACATTTCCAGCCACTCCATTGCTGGTGTTTTGTTTTGTTTTGTTTTTGCTATTGTGCTGGAATCTTCCAACTGCTGGGGCAGGACTTCGTTCTTTGTTGAAAGCTCAGCATCATCCCCAGGGCTGCGGAGAATTTTCTGTGCGGCATTTTATCCATAACAGTAGAATAACCACAGAACCTTAGCTCCTAAGCAGCTCTTTTCATCATCAAAGCATTTTGAAAATATTAACTAATTAATATACGAGACAGAATGGTTAATAAGTATATTTTGAGCAAAGCAGCCACAGTGCTTCAGGGCAGGAGACCTCGGCGAGTTTGCAGGCGCTCTGGGTGGGTCTGGTCCAATGGCTACTTGACAAGCTTTGGGAACCAGGAGGGAGGATGCCCTGCCCACCACTGGGCACGTTCAGTGATTCTCTCCACTGTACCCCAGATGGGACCCCTACACCTGTCTGTCCTGACTGCCAGAGCATACGTTTTCATCTCCTGCAGCAAAAGTTTGGAGGTTCTAAATGGTCCCAAAGACCAGCTCCAGATTGCCCCCAAACCATGCAACTCCCAGCCTGAAACTCACAGATGGTGCAGCTTAAACTGACCAGGACCCCAGGAGGGCTCAGCTGAGAGCAGACCTGTTTCTTTTCACCTCAATTTACTTGGTGTCCAGTCCCGTTATTTCTGACATGCCATTTGGATCAAGCTCAAATATCTTCCAGTTGCCTGGAAAAGACACATGCATGGCTTCAGAGGCCACACATGAGGGTCACTCTGAGCATCTCTGTAACCAGGCAGGAGACGGATGGCTGATGGTCCCACAGCTAGGACGTCGGGGGAGGGGCTGGAGCCTCCCCGTGATGACCCAGTGTAGGGCTCCTCTTTTCTTTTTTTTTTTTTGGCCGCGTTGCACAGCTTGCAGGATCCTAGTTCCCCGACCAGGGATGGAACCTGTGCCCTCGGCCGTGAAAGCACGGAGTCCTAACCACTGGACAGACAGGGAATTCCCAAGGGCTCCTCCTTTCATAACAAACTAATGATTCTTAGAATGATACCCTGTCTCCACTCCACGTGGATTATAAAAATGCACATAATTTGATTACACAATAAATCAAAACCTGCCCAAATGCAGCATCCTAAAACTCCCCAAATTTACTGTGGATGCTAATTTGCAGGAGTCTGCTGTGCTACCATACCCAAGTCAGGAAATTAAAGGATCCATTAAACTACTTAGAAACATTCAATGTCAGAATCTTTATATTCTAACTTTGTAGTAACCCTTCAAAACGTTACAACCTGCATTTTTTTTTTTTTTTTTGCGGTACGCGGGCCTCTCACTGCTGTGGCCTCTCCCGCCGCGGAGCACAGGCTCTGGACGCGCAGGCTCAGTGGCCACGGCCCAAGGGCCCAGCTGCTCCGCGGCATGTGGGATCCTCCCAGACCGGGGCACGAACCCGTGTCCCCTGCATCTGCAGGCGGACTCTCAACCACTGCGCTACCAGGGAAGCCCCAACCTGCATTTTTTAAAAAAGTATTTTCTCTACAAGAATCTTATCAGCTGCATAAAAATCCAGACAGTTTTTGTACTGAAGCTATTTACTGATGTTGAGCCGCACATCTGCCTCTCCAGATGTGGCTTTCACTTGTCCGCCTGGCACACACTCCACTGCAGTGAAACAAAATGCTGAACGTGGGTCCCTCTGTCTGGACTGTCCCTATGCAGGGTCCCATCCTTCCCTCAGCACCCAGCTGAGGGTCCACGTCCTTCAGAAAGGCTTCCCTGAACTCGCAGACATCATTGCTCCCTCCGCTGCCCCCACCCCCTACATTCTGCTCCACACCTGTCCTGGCGCTGCTCATGCCCCCTTGAGTGGGGTGATTCACACTCGCTCCGGTGGTTCTTTCTGGACCTGGAGCCTCCTGAGGGCTGAGCCCCAGTCTCCTTCTTGGTCACCTCGGCTCCAGCGCCTCACACAGGGACCCAGGAAGGATGCGTCCTGGTCGGGGCTGTGGGTCACATTGTCCCTGCCCAGCTCTGCCTCTCCTCATCCTTACCCACTCAGCTGGTCGCTCAGGTGCCTGGGGCCATTTTGTCTCACGGGTCCAGAGGGTGAGGTTTCCATGACAACCCCTTTACAAGTGGATATTTGAGGTCATGGCTGCACAAAGGGTGGAGCAAGCCTGAAACACTGACATGTATGTTTCCTGCATCTGTAACATCACACAGTTTTGTTGCCATAACATCTGAAAGTGTATCGGCTGGTACTGCAGCTAAAGCAACTTCAGCTGTCTTCTGGCCTCTGAATGCAGTTTTAGAGGGCCTATTTATAGCATTTCTTACATCTCCCTTTCTAGAAAACTGAGGCTTGGTCGTTTAAGTATCTTTTAGTTTTTACATTTTTTAAAAAAGGAATCAGAGAAGTGAAAATAGGATGAGACCCCCCCACCCCGCCGCCTTAGTGATATGAATAAAGGGAATAGAATTCTACCTTCTAGATAATGTTTCTGGGTTTTCCCAGTGAGTACCTATCACCATGAGGAGCTGTGAGGAAGCAGGGCTCCCTGCTGTTGCTGAAGGAAGACTCAGTTTCCCTTTTACCTCATGTCAACCCTGCCCCCGTCCCACCCCCACCAGCTTCACAACTACTTGCCCATGGCATGTTCTCACTCTTTCATCTTTGCCAATTTGATTGTCAAAAAAATGATACCGTATAGCTTTAAAAGGGTATCTATGTAAAACAAGCACTTTCTTAAATTGTGGTCGTGTGATCAGCTCTGAAAATTCCCTTTCCAAGCTAGTGCGTGATGTTCCTACTTCTGCTTGACTGTGGATTATTGGGCTAGCAATCTCTCCCTATTGGTTTTCTTCAAAAGAGGAAAATCCATGGCTATACTTACACATTTATATGGCAGTTTTCAAAAGGAAATAAATTATGCAAACGTCCTAAAAGTCCTCTGATCTGATAGTCAGCCTGAGTTCTTACCCATTACTCACCTCCCATCTCTCTTTGGCCCCTTCTCCGGAAGCCTGAGCCCCCCTTCCCTCTTTTAACATGTAGGCTCCTTTCTGTCTTAGGGGCTCTTTCTGCCCACTCCGTTCTCAGAACAGGGGTTGCCATTGAGTAGAACTTTTTGCTAAGGGGTGAGTGGATTTCACAGACTCCAGAGAAGCACATGGGACACAGACAAGTAAATCTGCTTAGTTGTCCACGAACTGGGCTCAACAACTGATCCCAGCTCTTCGTAGTAAAGTTCTTGGGTAAACTGCTCAACATCAAGGAGCATCCGCTTTTCCCATGTGAAAAGTGGGATCAGAGTACCAGGTCTGATGTGAAGTGTGATGGAATCAATGGCAAAATGCCACGCCAAGGGGAGGCATTAATTACTCTCCGATAACCGAGTCCTAAGCCAAGAGCCATAGTTAAGGTCTTTGGGGAAAGTGATGATTAGCAGATTATATTGCATTTTAGATTTTTTAAAAAAGTGCCGTTTGGGATCAGTAACCGAATGAAAATTTCCAGTCCTTGATCTTTGCTGTCTAGTGAAGTTGGGCTGGTTGAGGACAAGAAGTGTTTGCTGTGTGGTCTGAGGGTGGCCGTGGGCCCTGTACCCAGGGGAGGGGCAGGGGGAGGGGCACTGTGTGGCCTGGTCAGCCTGGAGCAGCTTGGCTCCAACCAGCCTCCACTGAGTGTCACTTACTTTGTGCCGGGCACAGTGCTGGGAACAGGTAAGCCTGACCCTGGGCCTGGCTGGGCTTCTGGGGGAGACACAGAAGCAGGGCTGCCATGTAGCCAGTCCACCTCTATCTGGCATATCTGCCAGCATCTGTCCCATATGTCCAGGTGGGGGCCATATGTGTTGTTAAAGATGTTGAATATCACCCTGCATGTAGGTAATGCCCATGTTCTATTAGTGTCAGGTACCCAGTGGAAAAGGGGGGCGTGCTAGACTCAGGAGACAGCAGGTGTGGACTGGGCAGGGTGGGAGGGGCCTCCTAAGGACATCGTAGTGAAAGGGATGAAAATACATACGCCACTGTCTGTCAGTCAACCAGAAGATGGGAAGCATCCTAATAAAAATGCAAAGTACTGCCCCTTCATCCATAAACCTGTCTGTTCGTCCGTTCACCTGTCTGTCCTGCAAACATGGGCTGAGTGTCTACTATGTGCCAAGCACCACATCCAAAGTTGACACCAAAAAGACAAAGACTCTGTCCTCATCCTCCAGACCTCACAGCGCAGTGGACGGAGACAGCTGCTCACGTGAACTTGATGAAAGTGACATCAGAGTTTAAAGTCAGCGGAGGCTGTGCCTGTTGGCGAGGGTGTTAAGTGGGGACCAGAGAAGGATTTGGGGGAGTCCAGGAGAAGGGCCTGGAAAGATGAGGATGGGCAGGATTCAGGTGGGTGGGCGATGACAACGGGAGGAAGGAGGACAGTCCAGGAGGAAGGCAGGCGTGAGTGAAGGCAGGAAGGTGGGACCCCATGTGCATGTTTGGAGACTGCAGGGGAGTTGGGTTTTCCTGGAGAACAAGGTACGAGGGGCTCTCTAAAGGAGGGGTGGGAGATAATGGCTAACACCCAAGTGAGGCATACTGTGTGCTAAGCCCTTTGTATCCATTACCACACAAAAGTCTTGCTCTAGCCCTGTGAGGGGAGCCATTTACCTGCCTCTTCCTCACATGACAATGAAAATACTGAGGCACCTGCCCAAGGGCAAACAGCTGGTGAGACCCCAGTGACTGAGATTTAAACCCAGGTGCTGTGGACTGAATTGTCCCTCCCAAATTCATATGTTGAAGCTCTAACACCCCACATGTTGGTATTTGGAGATGGGGCCTTTGGGAGGTAATTAGGATTAGATGGGTTCATGAGGGTGGGGCCCCCATGATGGAATTAGTGGCTTTAGATGAAGAGGAAGAGCAAGAGGTTGCTGTCGCTCCAGCATATGAGGACATAGTGAGAAGGCAGCCAGGAAGAAAGCTCTTGCCAGGTGCCTAATTGGCTACAGCTTGATCTTGGACTTTCCAGCCTCCAGAACTGGGAGAAATAAATGTGTGTTGTTTAAGCCCTCCAGTCTGTGGTCTTTTGTTACAGCAGCCTGAGCTGACTAATACACCAGGTTTGTCTGGGCCTGATGACTCCTCTCAACCAATCTGGGGCCACCCCAGGTGCAGCCCCTCAACAAGTGTTCCCCACGCTCCTTCACCAATGCCCACCATAGAAAGAGCTGTTCATCCTCTTCCTTGGGATGCACTTTGCTTCGGAGTTTCTCTGAGTTCTTGGGCCCCACTCCCCCAGATAAAGCTGAGTGTTTCCTCATGGCAAAGCTAGGAAGCCAACCCCAGCCTGCAAAGCTCAGCTCCACCCCTGGGCTGCTTTTCCCTCAGAGAACACACCACTCTTTAAAAGAATCCTTCCTCCTTGTTACCTTCACGCCAAGGTTATCTACTCAAGTATGTACTGAGTAAATGAGGTTGTTTGGCTTCTGGATACAAATAGATACTGCTTTTTTGACTTGCAAAATGAATTTCACTGTGACTGGCTCAAACTTAAGTATGCTAATGCTCAATGAACCAGTTGTCTATTTATTTCTGTTTATGCCTGCAGACCCATTAGCAACTTTTTCTTGTTTTCTTTTAGAATATTAAACGATTCCAACATATTCTAAAAATTAGTTGATTAGCTTGTTAGGGCACATTTTAACTACTAACTCTGCCGAACCAAACGAGAAAATGAAGGTAATTTTGTTTGCAAGGAATGTATGATTCGGAGCTGACTGTTGAAAGATGTGCCACGTCAACATAATGAGGGAGTGTAATATCTTAGTTTGCATCAATATGGAAATAACCGCATACTTTGACAGACCTGATGCTGAAGGCAGCACCCGCCTGCTCATTACGCATTCCGGCTCTGATTATGAAAAATAGTGTGTTTTCTTTTAAAGAGGAATCCACATTATCAATCAAACCACACCAATTATTTCAGAAAGGGATCACAGTGCAACAGACATGGGGGCTTTTCAGCTAGGACAGCGCCTGATAGGCAGGCTGATCTTAAAGTGTGTGATATTTTTATTCCATGACAGTTGTTAGTATTAATTAGGAACACTAACGAAGTGTTTTGTGCCGTGGCACCCAGACAACCTGCTTTCCCTGCTATCATCTGGATCTTTATTATTTTGTTTTAATGAGCCCTGTCTTAAATAGCATCAATGCACTTCTAGTGATAGCTTCTCATCCAGCCTGATTTTCCAATGCTCTTCAAACAGGGTTGTCATATCAGGGAAATAAGGAAAGGAAAGGAGGGGGAAAAAGAAAGACAACAGGAAAACCCTAGCCTGTGATGAGCCAAACCAAAACAGAGGTATGCAAATGAGATGCTCATTGCAACGGGACATGTTTCCTTGTGTGTGTGTGTGGCATGTGGGTTTGATGATTACCCACTTATTAGTTTTATTCTAACCTTGCAGCTAGGTTAGAGGGAAAAGTCCAGGGGCCAGAACTGTGCCTCATGAGCCATGCTTAGGAAGTGGTCACTATTGTTTGCATTGATCCCCACTGGACTGCCAGCTGTGTGGGGAGGGGACAGGTCTCGCTCGTGTCTGGAGGTATTCTTGTCAGGTTATTCCCGAGACCTGATACGAAGTTGGCACTCCGGAACTGCTAACTGAATGACTGAAAGGAAGGAGCTTTCTCCTTCTAGTTTGAAACCTCCATCTAGATATACTTGGAGAGACAGAAGCACATGATTTTCTTGAACAAAACATAATGAAAACCCTAGAAGAGGCCTGGGGGACACTGATTTAACATGCAGGAATCAAACAGACCTGGACACACTTAAGGTGTGACATCAGGCATGTTGGGTCACATTTCCCTTCCTCAGTTTCCTATGGAACAAGCGGGGGTGTGAATCAGGGATAAAATAAGGGAGGTGTTGGCAGAGGACGCATTCCATCCTCAGCAGGTCATCGCTCAGTAAATACTTGTTGAATGAATGAATTGGGAAAGAACAGTGCCTCTCTTGGTTCTCTTGCCCTTGAATTCCCAGCATGGGGGCATGTCAACCAGAGAGATCCTGATGGCTGTGTTTTTCCAGCGGTGGAACTGCTGGGTGGTCTGGGTGTGGGTGTGGATTTGCATGGACCTGCCCGTGCATTCCGTCAGCACTCCAGGACAGTACAGTACAGAGAAAGCCCAGAGAGACACGTGCACTCACTGAGCCCTCTCCCTCCGTGGGCACTGAACCCTGGCTGGGCTCCCATCAGTGCTGCTTTCCTGAGTCAGACCCGTTCCGGCGTGCTGCCACTACAGAGGCGCATGAGAAGGCTACTGAATAGCGGGTCACTGCAGTTTTGGGTGCTACAGAGACCGTGGAGTCTCTGGCAGTGGGTGCCGAGGGGGGACATCTCCTGGACCGAAAGACTCAGCATTGGTGTTCTGGGAATTCCTGAGACCAGTTCCTGGAGAAGCCCTTCCTCTTTTTTTAAAATTTTTTAAAAAAATAAAGCAGAGGGTTTTTTTGGCTGCGTTGGGTCTTCGCTGCTGCTCTAGTTGCGGCTACTCCTCCTTGAGGTGTGTGGGCTTCTCATTGCGGTGGCTCCTCTTGTTATGGAGCACGGGCTCTAGGCACGTGGGCTTCAGTAGTTCTGGTGCATGGGCTCAGAAGTTGTGAGTTGTGGGCTCTAGAGCGCAGGCTCAGTAGTTCTGGCGCACGGGCTTAGTTGCTCCGCGGCATGTGGGATCTTCCTGGCCCAGGGCTCGAACCCGCGTCCCCTGCACTGGCAGGCAGAATCTTAACCACTGCGCCACCAGGGAAGCCCAGAAGGCTTTCCTTTTGCAGAGCAACATCCCCCTCCCATCCTGCTCCAGAAAGTACCACAGTGCTTTCAATTAACCAAACTGGTCTTTGCCTCCTGCCTGACGCCCCTCGGTCCCATCTTGCACCAAAATCTGCTTGTAGTCAGCTGTGGGATCACAAAGGTGGTATTAGATCAGGCCAACAAGCAGCTAAACTGCACTTCTAAATTGGGAGGATTTCTTTTAAGAAAGAGGTGGATTGGCATGGTCATTTCCTCCCTCAAAATTCAAAAGGGCAACGCTCGAGGGCCTGACCCTGGATGAGTCAGAGGTGGCTTTAGGCTTGGCGGTGCGGTGGGATGGGGAGAAGGCGGACTTCAGAGCTGGCCAGACCTAGGTGTGAGTCCCCTGATTCCACTCAGCAGCTCTGTGACTTGGGGACAAGCACTTAACCTCTGTGTGTGCCTCAGTTTCCTCATCCTCTAAAGGCTGGGAGAACTGACCAGGAGCAGACAGGTAAGGCATACGGCTCAGGCCCCCAGTAACCCATAAAGCACTGCTATGTGTCAGGTGCTTAAGTGCTTTGCATAGATTAACGCATTTAATCTCACAGCAATCCTGTGGCTGTGATTCTACCCATTTTGCGCATGAGGAAACTAAAGGTCAGGTGTTCTTTCTCTTTTCCCTTGGGAATTATGAGCTGGTGGGAGGCACTGACATATACCAGTTCCTGTAAATAGAGGTGGGCTGGTAAGCCCATCAGAGGGCTCCAAAAGGGACTGGGAGAATGGGGGTTAGGATTCACTTAGCTTAGGGGTGGTGGGAAGGCTTCTTGGCAGTGGTGGTTTTTTTTTTTTTTGGCAGTGGTGGGTTTTAACGGGGCCGTGAGAGACCAAAAGAATGTTGCCGGGTGGAGGGGGAAGAGGGTAGTTCGGATGGAGTGGAAGCAGCGGCAGAGGGCGGGGGTGGGAGGGGTGTGGGCGGAGCGGCGGCCCTGCTGGGATGTAGCTGGGTGCTAGCTGTGTGTGTGCGCGTGGGTGTTTGCACGGGTGTGTGTGTGCATATGTATGTGAGTGTGTGTGTGTGCATTGGTGGGGGACGGAGGAGGAGGAAAGCTCGGCCAAGCCCTTTGAGATTTATTCTGCAGAAAGCGGTCCTATCTCGCAGGTGCAAGACGGTGAACCTAAACCACCTTTTAACTCTCTGTTATCGAATCTGTCCATCTTTTTAATAAGATGTTTTTAATGGCAGTGAAAGCCTGCCCTTTCCGATCAAGGTGGGCCACTAGACTTGACATTTAATGGAAAACAGAGACCAGGTCTGCAAGAGAAGGTGGGCAAGACAAGCACACGTTATTACAGAGATGATCGTGTAACGGGGGTGGACATGTCTGGCTTCTGCTTCAGGGACTTCGTCCGTGCCCGGCTAAGTCTATCTATAGATGCAGCTGAATTGCTGCACACCAGCAATGGCTGGCAGGCAGCAGGACAACGTGGGGAGATTCTGGCTTCTCCGACAGTCTGCTGACACATCACTCCCGTCGGGAAGTTTAAGGGACATCTGGGGAAACAGCTGTAACAGAAGGTCAAATGTGCTAAGTACCCCAAAAGGGGCATGTGAAGTGCTGGCGGGGGCGCGGGCATTTTCCTCGGGGGTCTAAGGGAATGGCTCTATGGGGCAGGTGGTCCTGCAGCATTGGGGTGGTCATTCTATTAGCAGAAGCAGCCTGAGCAAGATTTACTGGCCAAATGGAGTGACCGTCAGCCAGTAGAGAGAGTGGGCACTGATGAGATAGGAGAGGAGGAAGAGAGGTTGGCAAAGACTGGAGACCTGGCGCGGGGGTGGGGGGTGGCGGTTCCCGAGGAGGTGCTCATCTAGGGGAAGGGACCTGCAGTTCTGATTCAGGAGGGAAAGGCTTTATCACAGCCATTCCCAGGCTCAGGTTTTCTCAGCAGCCTCTGAGGAACCCCGGAAAGGGGGAGGGACAAACGGGTGGCCGGGGTGCTCAGGCTGTAGGCAACAGAAACTGACTCTAGACCTAAGCAAAAGGGAATTTATTGTAAAAGTGATCAGAATCAATGGGAAGACCGGAGACCTGGCTCAGAAGTAGGCAGAAACCAAGGAAGCTTGTTGGGGCTGGGTGGGAGGACGGAATCGGAACAGTGGGAATAGCCTTGCGGCAGGAACGCTGCGATCTCCATCATTCCTGGCTAACTTGTCTCCCTGCTCAAGATTTTTGCTCAGCAAGGGCTCAGTCTCAGAGCCTCGCACAAGCTACAGGTCTGCCCCTTGGCTTGGGGAAGGAGAGCCCTGTCTCCAATCCCACAAGTGAAGCGAGTTCCCTTGAGGAGACTGGAACGTTATCACAGAGGGAAAGAGATGGGTGGCCTTGAGCTGCTCCAGAGTCCAGCACAGCTGGACACGTGGTTGGTGAGGCTGTAGCCCACACCTGGTTCCCAGAGCACTGCAGCAAGGACAGGTTGTCCTTTGCCCTGGTGACCCCGAGTACCATGTGCCCCACACGGGCTGGTGGCCTGGTGCTCTGGGCCAGACGGTTCCAGTGCCCTCACACTGCAGAGTGCGCACATCCTAGCTGCAGTAGACCCATGTCAAACAGGAGACAACTGTTCCCGGGCCTTTGCAGGAGCAAAGGCAGGACAACGTTTCAGCAGCTTAAAAAAAACTCTTCTAGCGTAAGTTATTACTCTACCAGGAATACTGAAATAAAAGCTGGGAAGATATGACATGTTCTGATAGACTGAACCATGCAAAAATGACAAGCCATGTGACAAGACGGTACTTTGGGGTTGGGGATAGAGTTAGAAATAATTACAGTATAACCGAGCACAGCTTTCCCACCCCTCTTGCTGTGCTGCTGGGCTCTTGTATGTGTAGACTGAAGAGAAAGGGGAATCATTTGACTCTAATTTCAAGCCTTGTTCCTCTAATGGTTCCTTGTGGAATGACGTTAAATAATGACAATCATTACAGAGTCTTGTGCTTTGAGCTACTCTTGTCAGTGGCAGCTGTGGCCTGTGAGCTTTGCCATTTCTCTCCGAGATCGGTTTGTAAGGCCGGTCTACAGATGTTTGCAGATTATTTCCTCTTAAACTTCATCACTATAATTTGGGTAGGTGTCACCAGATGAACATGGATATCTTGAGCTTGGCACTATAGGTCCAACAGTTTGGACTTTTCATAGTCATGGAAAACTAGGAGAGCAGAGATTAGCGCACAACCAAGCGGCCAGTGATAGTCCGTGAAAATGTTATTCATTCCTCCTCTTGATCCCTTCAACTCTGTTCCATTCAAACATGTATGATGACCCTTAGTGAAGCTCAGCTCTGCACCTGGTGCCCAGCCTGGGGCTGAGGACGTAAGGTGAGCGGGACGTGCTTCTCCCTCCAGAAGTTCATAGAAAATAAAGCCATTGGTTATAATAGTGTGGAAGGCATTCTAATAAAGACATGCACATGGGGCTTAGGAATTAGAGAATGGACTCCCAAGCCAGCTTGGAGTGGACAGGAATCTAAGAGAGGATGATGCTTGAGCTGGGAATTGAAGGGTATATAGGAGTTGGCCAGAACAGAAGTCTGTTCCAGGTAGGGGGCTTCATGAGTCATGACATGGAGGCATGCAAGCAAATTACAAGTTTAGGGAGAAATAAGGATGACAGGGTGGCTGGAACAAGGCAAGACCCTATTTTTAATTTTAAAGCTATTATGTTTTCCTGATTGTTGTAATAATAAATATATAAAGATAACTATGGTTAAATTTTTGGTGTTCCTGTATATTCTCCTTCTTCACGTCTTCCCTCTTCTCCCCCTCCTCCCCCTTCTATGGCTGTGTTTCCTTCTAGTCATTTCTCTCTCTATCCCTCTTGCTCCAGAATTGGGATAAAATTGAACATACAGTTTTATACTCTTTTATCACTTACTGATTATGTTATGGACATTTCCCTTGTCATTAAATATTTAATATCTCACCATATGGATGTACCATCATTTTTGAAACCATTTCTCTATTGTGGAACATTTAGTTTGTTTTCAGTTTTTGCCTTATAAACAACACTGTAATGAACACGAAAATAAGAACTTTTGTCCATGTTTCTGGTGATTTCTTTAGGATAAATTCCTAGAAGTCTAGAAGTGGAATTAAAGGGTATGACTATTTCTAAGGTTCTCGTTCCACATCATCAATTGCTTTCTTTAAAAAAATATTCACACCAACTTCCAGGTAAAGATGGCAGATTGAACATACTAATTTTTCCCCCTCTCCCCAACTACAGAAAGGGGATTTTTTAAAAAAGGCATAAACTTGCAAGAACATGAAAGGAGAACAGCAGCATAATCTGGGAATCTGGGAAACAGATGGACGAGTGGTAACTGCTTTAGTAGATTTGAGAAGACTGACTCCCCAGCCGGCGGTGGAGAAAACAGAAACCAACTCAATGTAAGCAGCCAAATCCTCAAAACACGCAGGAGTAGGTGGCACAAGTGATGCTCCGGGAAGCTGAGAGTTGTTCCAGAGCAGCTGGATCCCTAGATCTCCCCCCTACTCTGTTGGCTGGGTGTGGAGTGAATCCCCTCCACCCTCTACCTTGCAGAAGCGTGGACAGTATTCTCTGCAGAAGGTAAAACTGAGCAACTCTGCGCTGGGCCACCAGACCCAATGTGGGCTAGGATGGGAGTGCTGATGGGCTAAATGAACCTACACGCAGTGGCTGGGGGGACACCTAGATCTCACCTCCCCTGACTCCTGGAACACTGACAGCCAGGCTAGGACCTCCAGGATGGAGACTGAGGGAATTTTCTCTAGGGAGTTTGTCCAGCACAAGGGGAAAGACTGTAAAGACGCTGATGCACAGATATTTTAGATGAATTTATAGGGAAGTTCATGTTTGACGTTCCCTAGTTACACGCTCAGAGTTTCTAAACAGACGTTTTAGTTCTTCATGTTTAATCATGCGAAGGTGACCAAGGATTACCAGACATCTAAAGAAAGAGGCCAAAGCAAACTATCAGAAATATTGACCCCTACCTCACACCACACACAAAAATCAATTTCGGATGAATCACAGATCTAAATAAGAAAGGTACAATGATAAAGCTTCCAGAAGAAAACAGGAGAATATTGTCATGACCTTGAGGTGGCAAATGTTTCTTAAAAAGGATACAAAAAAGGCACTAATTATAAAATAAAAAATTAATTAATTGGAGTTCATTAGAATTTCTGCATTTCAGAAGACACCAGTTAGAGAATGAAAAGGTAAGTCACAGAGTGGGACTAGATATTTGCAATTCATGCATTAGACAAAGGGCTTCTATCCAGTTTACACAAAGAGTTCTTACAAATCAATAATTAAAAACCAATTTAAAAATTGCTTGGAGATTAAACGCCTTCTGGAAATAACAACTGGAAGATAAAGTTGAGGAATCTCAGAAAAATAGAGCAAAAAACCAACGGATGAAAAATTAAAAAGAAGATGAGTGGACCAGTTCAGAAAGTAGGAAGAGAGATAATAGAAAGGAGAAAATAATAAGCGAACTAATTCAAGAAAAATTTCCCAAAGAAAAGGACACAGGTTTCAGATCGAAAGAACTCATGTATTTACCATGAATCAAAATAGAGCCACATCGTGAAATTTCAAGGAATTGAGGACCAACAAGCTACGAGCTGTCACAGAGAAAAGAAATAAAATAAACCCATTATAAGAAAACAAGTCACATTCACAGGGACAGGTGTCAGACTGGCTTTGGACTTCTCGGCCTGGAAGCAATCTGGAATCTAAAAGATAACAAGCAATGCCTTCAAAATATGGCAAGAAAATGATTTCCAACCCCAAATTCTACTCAGCCTAACTATCAATCAAATCTGAGAGTACAGTAAACTTATTTTCAGACTTGCAAAGTCTTAAAAACTTTAAATCCCATATGCCCCTTTCTCAGGAAGCTGCTGCAGTTTATATTTTACCAAAATAACAAAGTTAACATAAAGGAAGATTGGGAGACAAAAAACTGGAGAAGTACCAAGGAGAGAGGCAAAGGAGCCCCCCAAATGATGGAGAAGGGCCCCCGCTGAGAACGAAACATGGAGGGCAACAGAGCAAAGCAGTGTAAGTTGAGACAAGGGTGCAGGGTTGTCACCACCAAGATGACTTCTGCTCTTTCACTATCTTTTTATTTTCTGCACTAAATATATATTTTAAATTGTGACAATATACACAACACAAAATTTGCCATTTCAACCATTTTAAGTGTACAATTCAGTGGCACTGATTAAATTCACAAAGCAGTGCAACCGTCACTACTATCTATTTCCAAAATTTGCCATCACTCCAAACAGAAAATGTGTACCCATTAAGCAATAACCCCCCATTCTCTCCTCCCCCCAGTCCCTGGTAACCTCCATTCTACTTTGTGAATCTGACTATTCTAGGTACCTCATATAAGTGGATTCATACAACATTTGTCCTTCTGTGTCTGGCTTACTTCATTTAGCATATTGCTAGTACAAGTTTCACCACGTCATGGCATATGGACTTCAATCCTTTTCTCTGTTGAATAATATTCCATTGTATGGATATCCTATATTTGTTGATTCTCATCCTTGTAAACCTGATGATGCCCAATGGACCTTTCCTGTGTTTGGCATCTTGGGCCATCCCTGATGCCTGCATCAGCTCAGGAAATTCATTGCATTTCACAGAGGTGTCCTGTTTTGACCTCTCCTTGATGGCTAGGGGTAAGTCATGGTGAGCTCAGGGGCAGAAAACAGCCCACTCCCCCAGACCTACTCCTGCTGGATCCCCAATATGTGCCCACACCCACACCCTGCCTAATACCCCGACTGGGATGAGACCAATTTCCACGAATTACTCATGGCCTCTCTCACTGACATCACAAAAGGGACTCAATAATTCTCGGAGTCTGGGGCCAGACCAGATTCTGGGTTCAGGGAATCTGAACCCAGAGACTTTTTCATCTTATCATCTCTTGGGAGCCTTCCCATAACAGCGAGAATACTGCCCTTCCAGTACACAGTGAGGTCTATGCCTGCTACTCAGTTTTCATATTAATTGTCATTAGATTCATTTATATCTAAGCAGTTGTTGATAAAGCAATAAAAATATTTGACTGAGAAAAAAGAAAGGTTACTAGCCTACATCTAGTCTAAGAAAAGTATCCATTTCACTACACAATATAAATTTTTACTATTTGCTAATTTGATGTGAGACATAAAGGTATTACAGTTTTATTTTTCTTTGTTTTGATTATTGGTGAGACTGGCGAATTTTTCTTATGTTTATTAGTCGTTTATATTCATCTTACGTTCTTCAGCCCATGCATTAAAAATTTTTCACATTGAAAGCAATGCTGAGTGTGTAGGGGCAACTTTTCATAACAATTCCTACTTCCTTATGTACTTTTGCCCACCCGTTAGCATACTTGTAGAGGAAACAGTGGCTGTAAAGTGGGGCTGTGTAAAATCCCTGGACCCAGTGACTGCCATCAAAAGTACAATGCTGGTTATCAGGAAAGTCAAAGTTGCCACAGAAATTAATAAGCAAAATGTGGAATCACTACAAAACCAGGAGGAGTGTTTGTTTTTCCTTCTAATCACATCCATAGCAAGCACAGGGGTTCATGAAAGCCCGGTCCCCAACGCTCTGTGTGCAGAGACAGGAATGCTTCTGGGATCTCAGGTAGGAGTCTCCGGGGGATACTTTAACCTGTTGGCCTGCAGCTCTGGGCCCTGTGATTTTTGTCAATATCCTGCTGAAAAAATGCTCAAGATCGCATCCACTGGTATGTTGAGAAAAGTGACAGGTGACCAGTTTATAGCCTCACGTGATTATCTGCCAAGGGGTCAGCATCTCTACTTGTGCCTTTTCCCCCTAACTGAATTCCTTAATTATTGTCATGTGTGTTTAAAGCAAGGAGATAATATAGACACATGCCAATGTTTGTGCCACGTGGCTTTTAATAACCTTGAATGTAACTTAGGTGTCCTGCAGGGAAAAGTTAAGCCAGGTCCCATTCACTTGAAGGAATATTATATATTTGTTAAAATTAGGCTTACTGGGAGTCTGTGATAAGACAGAAAAATGCTTATAGAATGTTGGTAAATAAAAAGAAATCAGGACACACTGCTGCATTACTGTATTATCACAACCACATAAAAGAAATAATCCAGCACGGAAAAAAATCCTGGAAGGAAATGCTATGAGATGTTACACTGGTTGTTCCTGGAAGTGAAACTATAGGTAAGTACCCACACTCCAATTCTTCCCACGTCCACAATTTTCTTTAATGTGAAAATTACTACTTTTATGATGACAAGCATTTGTTAGAAATAAGAAACGGGTGTAGGCTGTCCTATGTTTAGTAAAACCACCAGGAGTGCTGACAGTTTTCTCCCAAGAGCTGCCTCATCTCCCCGGGCTTAGTTGTGCAGACATATTTGAGAGCATTGCAACTTGCTTCTATGTTTGTTTTAAAAACAAGAGCAGGTGAAAGCGCTGGACATGTGGATTCTGTCACTCTGCCAGGTTGTGTGTGAATTAGCACAATCTTTCTAGAGGACAATCTGGAAACACTCAAGAAAAGCCTTGTGATTCTGCATATCTGTTGATGGAGAATTCTACAAATAGGGATTTCTTCTAAGGAAATAATCCTGGATGTTTTTAAAAGTAGAGTTGTAAGGTTGTCCATCATAGCAAGGCTTAAAGTAATGAACAACTGGAAACAACAAAAGGCGGCTGGTTAAATAAATTATGCTACATTCACGTAATGCCATCTTATGCTTCTGCAGGATACTGAATAAAATGGAAATTATTCAAAATATACTATTATATGAAGTAGGCTGATTATAGAGTGGTATATCACAGTGTGATCCATTTTGTACTGAAATACACGTGTGCTAATTAAAAGTAATGGAAAAATATTGTATAAAAATATACAAAATTGTAACTACTGCTCTGTTTCTGGATGGCAGAAATAGGGGTGACTATTTACATTTTGGTTGATAGATTCCTTCATTCATCCAACAAATGCATCTTACCTGTCTTACTCCATGGAGCAGCTTTTGTCAGCGGGGGTGTGTCCTGGGTGAGGCATGTGCTGCGTGAGGCCTGTTGTGCTGGCCTGTGAGCTGCTCAGCGCACGGGGCCCCAGCCATGCTGAGAATCCTTCAGAGTCCAAGGCGAATGGCGTAAGCCTTCGGGAAGCAAGCAACACAGTAGATCAGTCAGTGCCAACGGGGCTTTTAAGTGGATCACTGCTTACTCTAAAGGGATTGCGGGGAAAGAAGGAAGTCCTTTTTTCTGGCCTTCCTGAAAACAGTGTGCCCTGAGGAATCTTTCAAATCACATTTTCCCCCCCAGTGGTCTATCCATCCATCAACCCACCCATCCAACCACCCACTCATCTACCTACTCACCCCTCCATCTATCTAGCCACCCACAAGTCTGACCGCTCATTTATCTACTTATCCACCCATCTACCCATCTGTGCATCCACCCACCCACCCATCAACCCATCTACCTGCCCATGTATCTACTCATCCACCTAAACGTCTATTCACTCATCCACTCACCCATCCATCATCCATCTATCCACTCACATGAACACTTACCCACCCATCCAGCTGTTTACTCATCCACTTATCCATCTATTCACCCATCCATGCATCCGTTCTTGTATCTATGCATGCATCCATCCAACTGTCCTTTTTGTTTCTTCATTCACTTCAAAAACACTGACTGGGAGCTACAACTTGCCAGACCCCATGCTTGGTTGGTGCCATACTTGACAAAGGACACATGCTCCACCCTCAGGGATTCACAGTGGAGGCTGTCTCCATCACTCACATAAGGAAGGATTGTTGGCATCCTTGGTGTGGGCTAGTAACCAAGTGGCAACCTTGGGGCCCCCACCCCGACTTGGTTGGGAGGGTGTGTGGGGATACGGGAAACAAACTTCCTGGGGGTGGAAGCATTTGGGAGTTTCGTCTGATACTGGGAGGGGTTTTGTGCTGGGACCTGGACTCCATTCCCTCAGACTTCCTGGGGAGTGGCAGGCCCTTAGGGTGGACAGGGGTATGGGTGTGCCTGGGGGGGGTCATACAGAGCCCTTTGTGCCCAAGCTCTCCTTTCTGGGCCCATGAACTGCACCATGGAAGCCAACATGGTCTGGAGATCGGATGGCTCTTCCAGGAATGTTCTGACAATGCGAGACCTCTAGGGCCCTGGTGACTCTAGGAAGGGGATCAGAACTCCCAAAATGACTGAAATTGAATCACCAGCTAACTCAGTCCATGGGGCTCTGGGCTCTGACAAGATTCAATTTAACTCAGAAAAATAAAGATGATGACATTTACTGAGTTTTTGTTGCTATGGACTAAAATTCTACCATCTATGCCTTTCTCGATCTCAGGGAGTGATTCAGAGACCTGGGTCAAAATCTGTTGATGTTTAAAATTTTAGTAGATCTGCAAGATTCTTTCCAAAGAGGTAGCAGTTCACACTCTCACCAACTTCTCTGTACCCTCGTCAGCACTGGATATTACCAACACTTTTAAATTTTCACTCTATGATGAGTTAAGAACATTATGCTAACATGCATTTCCCTGACTACTGATGATGTTGAGCTTATTTTCATGTTTATTGTTTACTTGCACCTTCTCTTCTGTGACTTGGCTTGTTATAATTGCAGGTGCTTTGCCCATAGACTCTCCCTATTTTTGGTATGTCCCTGGGAAACCTTTCTCAGTCATTACATATGGAATTAGGTGTTCGGTCCTTTGGTAACTGCACTTAGCTCGGACCTCGACCACAGCATTTATTTCGTTTGGTTTTGTATGTGGGAAGTTGACGAATCTGTTTACTTCCTGCTTCCCTTCTCAAAGGACTGGAGGCTGCAGCACATGTAGTGTTTGTCTATCTGTGTCTTCTGCCAGACTGAACTCCTTGATGGCAGAGACTGCGGCCCATTTAGCTTCTTGCTTATCCCTTCCACCATTTAGCTGAGAACTCTGAATGGCGTCTCAAAGCATTTTCCTACACGTTCTTTATAGATCATAATTTTTAAAAAGAAGTACGTTTACAGTGGAGAAATCTGGCAGATGGTGCCTTACCTAAGTGGTCAGTGCCAACATCACCCACAGAGGGCTGAACTAACACGGGTACTTGGGACCCGTTGTCACGTGTCATGGTTCTGCCCAATGTGCGTGGCCCGAATTTAATGACTAACCCAACAAACTCCAGTTGAGGGCCACACTTCAGAACAACTGGCTGTTCCCTTCAAAGCTGTCAGTGTCAGGGAGGCAGACAGGCTGCAGATTTGGTCCAGGTTAGCCATGGACACCAGGGCCATGAGAGTTAATGCACCATGCATCCAGGGAGTGGATCCTGAGTCAGAAAAATGCTGCTTCACAAGACATTCTTGGAACAATTGAGGATTTGGGTATGGACTCTATGACAGTAGCATTGTGTCAAGGTTACATTTCCCGAATTTGATAATTAGACTGTGATTACACGAGCGATTGCCTTTGTTCTTATGAATCTACGCTGAAATATTTAAAGGTTGCAGGTCATGGTTCTGCACCTTATTCTCAATTAGTTCAGAAAAAAAAAATTATTACGTATGAGGGGGTAGGGGGGAAAGGGAGGGATGGAGGAAGAGAGAGCACACAAATGTGGCTAAATATTAATAATCGATGAACACAGTTGTATAGGTAAATGTATACGAGCACTTATCACTGTACTATTGCAACTGTTTTTAAAAAATAGCTTTGGCATTTTCTAAAATAAAAGGTTATTTCTTATGCTGGGCCAGGATATCAACACCCTCACAAGCTGTATTGAAATCAAGCGTCTTTTCTGGAGGGGTCCAGGGCTGGGGGACAGGCGCTAGCACCTGCCAGAGTACATTGTCTGTAACATGAATGCAGGTTCATAGCAACGTCTCTGCATCAACTTTCATAAACTTCAGAGGGCAAGAGGGTTTAGAATGCTTTCTAATACTTCTTTCATCTTGTCTCTTACTCTATCAACCCAGCATTGATTTATCCAAAACCAAACTCAAACACAAGGCTGTTGCTTAAAAAGAAGCAGACCCTTGGCCATTTTCCAGGGAGTCTGATCAGCTCAGCTGACCATTCCAGAAGACACTGCCCCAAACGTTAGATTTGAGTCATGCACTGGTTCTGATTTCCGTTACTCTAAGTAGATGTCTATTCTGAGCAAGTTAACTGAATAATCCCTCTCTCTTCTATCCTGAGTTTTGCAGATATGAGCCATAGAAAAGCTTTTGGTTGCCAGATGTGGAATGGAATTAAGATTCATGAAAGAAGTGTGATTTACGGTGGCACCAGTGCAGTGGTGACTGACAGGTGACTGGTGTTAAGATGAGGAACAGTGAGTCCAGGATCCACGTGCACCTCACCTTGGTGTAAACTGGATTCTCACTGGGAACACACGCACGTTCACAGCAACCTTTTCTTGGGTTCGTAGGGCTGTTTCTAGAATTGAGAGACTGTGCCTACACCTTGAACAAGTTAAAGGAAATTGCTGAGGAGAGCAGAGTTACACTTAAGAGGTCTTCTCCTTACAGCCAGGATGGCTGGGAGTATTAGGGGGAGAGAGGAACAGACTGATGGCGCGTGGGTCAGGGGGCCAGGGCTGCTCAGGCAGTGCCGAGGAGGAAGTGTTTGTGAGGCTGCGTTAGAACAAGGCAGAGAAGGAGCTGGGGGGTGATGGTGAGGGCAACAGAGGGGGTAGGAAGGAGCATATCCGGGAACAAAACTGGCCAGCCTGGGGCCCAGGGTGGTGCTACCCCAGGGCGCCTGCACTGGCTCAGCTCGGTGGGCGGCCCAGCTCCCTCGGGAGCAAAGGATGAATCTGGAGGAAGGACTGGAAAATAAGAACCTGGATCCATGGTCTTGGGAATGGAATGATTTAGTCTAGAGAAGAGGTGGGTGTGGGGTTTGGTCGGAGAGGCCAATATATGAGCCAGGCCCATTTAGACGCAGAGAATCAAAGTAACCATTTCAGAGTCCCTGCCAGCAGGGGACAGAGGGACACAGTTGAAGCTTCTCTCTCATCGAGGGTAGTGGCTCCTGGTACATGGATTTCACAGTCTAGCTTGATCAAGAACACAAAATTCTGGGCACTGACCTTGAGTTGCCAACTCTTCCTTTCTTTGAGTCAGGAAGACATTTAAAAATCCCAAATTCACCTTCTCCACTTACCATCATTTTAGAAAACTGGGGACTTTCCACCATTATGAAAGTAGGAAGGACCAGCCCCCAGAATGGAGGACAGTGCTTTACATGGAATACGTTTAGTTTGGTAGGAACACATGTCTTCTCTACTTTTCTCATTTTGTTCAAACCAACGCAAACTTCATGGAGCGGAGCCCGTGGCTTCAATGCGGCAGATTAACCCCAGGGCCCAGCGACGCTCACCTGTTAGCCGTGTGGCCGCCCTCCAAAGGGTCCCGGCCTTCTAATTAACCGGGACAGGGATGCCTCTGTGGCTCCCTAACAAAGGGACTGAGGTAATTGGAGGCAGGGGACTCCTGGACTTAATGCAGTGATTTGATTTGTGACCTTTATTTCCCATTTTAAGCGGAAGAATGAACAACTATAATTGTGTACTGTGTTATTTTTTCTGTATTTAACCTTTGACATTACCTCCAGGCGAATACCTGCTCTTCCTTGGGCTGCTGGAAAGGGCTTCCTTGTTTATTCATTTAATTCTCAGCCCTCCCCCCGCCCCACCCCAAGCTGACATTTTCAGTTGAAATGGAAGAAGGGAGAAAATGGTAGGTAAATCTTTAAGCTTCTCTGTGTCTTGATTCTGAGCTGAAGACTTTCTCTCCTGTTTCAGAGGACCTGAGCTATGTGACAGGATATTTCAAAATTCTGGCCCCATGTCCTTTAGGCGGACGTTAGGGGTGCACTGTGGTGACTCCCCCTCACGTGGTGCAGCACACCCGCTCCACCCCCTCACACGGTGCAGCAGCGAGCAGTGTCGGGAACTGGCTCAGATCAAGGCGAGATGGGTGAGGGGTGAAACTGTCCCCTTGTCGGTGAACGAGGACTCAATTCTGGCCAATGAGACTAGAGTTTTTTTCTGGCAGCTTCTGCGAAAGTTCTTCCCTACTTGTGAGAGTGCCAGGATTTCTTTTTCCCTCTGAAGGTGAACAAAGAATGCTCTGAATGCCACAGTCAGCTGTCCCAGAACCCCTGGAGGATGAAGCTGACGATGAAGATGGGAGACCCTGGATTTGGGTGATACTGCTGGCTGCCCCGTCAACACTGCCTGGCATCCCATCTACCTCGAGTTTGGTGTCCTGTGAGCCTGTGACTTCCAGTTTGTGCAGGGGTTTTGTTTCTTGCAACCAAAAGCCTCTGAACGGATGCCACGCCCTACTTTTTTCCCCTTGTTTAACCTGAGTAGGTGCTCTCCTGCTTCTCATGAATTCCTCCACCATCCCTTCTGCATTCTCTGGGGACTTGTGTGTGTGCTCAGAACTGTTAGAGAAAACTGATGAATGAATTGTCCCTTCTTCCTGTGTCTCCCAAATTCCTCCTTTCCCCTATTTCGGTGGTCTGAGCTCCATACCCTCCAAGACCCAGTTCAAATGTCATCTTCCTGACTCCCAGGAAGATGCCTCCATTGTGCATTGATTAATGGGGGGACCAGCCAGGCAGCTTCTAAGGGATGTGCATTATTAGGAATGGTTTCAGTGTGTGAAAAAGATCTGACACCAGTGGCTTAACGGAGACAGGTACCTATTTCTCACTTACGTGGAAGTCTGAGCAGGAACGTGGCTCTGCTCCATGAAGTCGTCAGGGTACAAGCTCCTTCTCTCCTGTGGCTCCACAACCCCTCACGTGTTGCCCTTGTCTGCATGGTCCAAGACGGCTGACCACCATGTCCTCACTTTGACTAGCAGGAGCGGGCAAAGGGAAAGAGGAGAGCTTGTCCTTTCCCTTTAAGATACACCCTTACTTTGGCTCACATCCTATTGGTTAGAACTGAATTAAATAACCTTAGCTAGCTGCTCAGGAGTCTGGGAAATGTAGTCTTCATATTCTCAGTGCTTGTGAGTCCCGCTAAAAGTCTGATTACAGTGAAAGGAGGAGGGATTAGGCATAGGGGCAACTTGCAGTTTCTTCAAAACATCACTGGCATCAATCACAGATCGGTGCTTGGTAATGCATGTTTTCACATGACTCCTTACCCAACAGGTGAAACGTTACCTGGTTCCATTCCCACTAAAGGAGAAAGAAGCTAGTGTAACAGGAAACTCCTTGCTAGTGTGAACCCACTGAGCAATTGTGCAGCGGGCTCAAGCAAGGCACAGAGCAAGCTCAGGCCACACCCTCTAGCTTAAATATGACCTCATTCCCCCAATGATACTTGCCTGGTTTGGTAAATCTCAGAACGTACAGAACGTACATTACAGCAGCATAAGACATGCCCTCCCCGACACGGCCATGCTGAGCCAAGGTGTCACGTGCGGGCTTCTGCACACAGCCCGCCAAGCTCAAGAATCAGGTGCAGCCATTCCACGCTAGGAACTCTTGCCTGAGTTGCCGGGAAGAAGACCACTGCACGTGGCACCCGAGGAAAAAAGTGCCAGGCGTGTGTGCTGTCTACTGATTAATTTTAAAAGACAAAAGCGAATACACACATCTTGAGTTGAGTGCCCTGTGAGTAGCCTCAGCATATGTCCCGAGCTGAGGGGTCGGCTCAGCCGTTTCACAAGGAACTCTGGTCTGAAGGGCCGGGGGCCAGGCCTCTGCATGGCGCCTGCTATAAGCAAGTGAAACAGACTAAGCACAAAGGGAAAAACGGTGGATGGGCTAGGCCTGAAGTGAGATTGCCAGATTTATGTCCTTTCCAGAGGAAATGTGGATCCTCTAGCAACAGGAGTAATGGAAGATTTCCCTAAATCTGCCCTCAAGATTCTCCTTGATTGATCTGTGGGTATGGAACCCTTCAAAACTGAATAGTGTGAAGAGAGAGGACCTTCAAGATGGTGGAGGAGTGAGACGTGGAGATCACCTTCCACCCCACAAATACATAAAAAATACACCTATTTGTGGAACAACTCCTACAGAACACCTACTGAATGTTGGCAGAAGACCACAGACTTCCCAAAAGCCGTGTGGCTCACAGGGTCTTGGTGCTCTGGCTGGCTGTCAGGCCTGAGCCTCTGAGGTGGGAGAGCCGAGTTCAGGACATTGAACCACTAGAGGCCTCCCGGCCCCATGTAATATCAATAGGCGAGAGCTCTCCCAGAGATTCCCGTCTCAATGCTAAGACCCAGCTCCACTCAATGACCAGCAAACTCCACTGCTGGACACCCTAGGCCAAACAACTAGCAAGACAGGAACACAACCCCACCCATTAGCAGAGAGGCTGCCTAAAATCATAAGTTTACAGACACCCCAAAACACACCACTGGACGTGGTCCTGCCCACCAAAAAGACAACACCCAGCCTCATCCACCAGAACACAGGCACCAGTCCCCTCCAGCAGGAAGCCTACATAACCCACTGAACCAACCTTACCCACTGGGGGCAGACACCAAATACAATGGGAACTACGAACCTGCAGCCTCCGAAAAGGAGGAGACCCCAAACACAGTAAGTTAAGCAAAATGAGAAGATAGAGAAATATGCAGAAGATGAAGGAGCAAGATTAAAACCCATCAGACCAAACAAATGAAGAGGAAATAGGCAGTTTACCTGAAAAATAATTCAGAGTAATGATAGTAAAGATGATCCAAAATCCTGGAAATAGAATGGAGAAAATACAAGAAATGTTTAACAAGGACCTAGAAGAACTAAAGAGCAAACAAACAATGGTGAACAACACAATAAATGAAATTAAAAATTCTCTAGAGGAAATCAACAGCAGAATAACTGAGGCAGAAGAACAGATAAGTGACCTGGAAGATGAAACAGTGGAAATAACTACCACAGAGCAGAATAAAGAAAAAGTAATGAAGAGAATTGAGGACAGTCTCAGAGACCTCTTGGACAACATTAAACACACCAACATTCGAATTATAGGGGTCCCAGGAGAAGAAGAGAAAAAGAAATGGACTGAGAAAATATATGAAGAGATTATAGTTGAAAACTTCCCTAATATGGGAAAGGAAATAGTCAATCAAGACCAGGAAGCACAGAAAGTCCCATATAGGATACATCCAAGGAGAAACACACCAAGACACACATTAATCAAACTATCAAAAATTAAATACAAAGAAAAAATATTGAAAGCAGCAAGGGAAAAGCAACAAATAACATACAAGGGAATCCCCATAAGGTTAACAGCTGATCTTTCAGCAGAAACTCTGCAAGCCAGAAGGGAGTAGCAGGACATATTTAAAGTGATGAAAGGGAAAGACCTACAACTAAGATTACTCTACCCAGCAAGGATCTCATTCAGATTTGACAGAGAAATCAAAAGCTTTACAGAAAAACAAAAGCTAAGAGAATTCAGCACCACCAAACCAGCTTTACAACAAATGTTAAAGGAACTTCTCCAGGCAGGAAATACAAGAGAAGGAAAAGACCTACAATAACAAACTCAAAACAATTAAGAAAATGGTAATAGGAACATACATATCGATAATTACCTTAAATGTAAATGAATTAAATGCTCCAACCAAAAGACATAGACTGGCTGACTGGATACAAAAGTGAGACCCGTATATATACTGTCTACAAGAGACCACTTCAGACCTAGAGACACATACAGACTGAAAGGGGATGGAAAAAGGTAGTCCAGGCAAATGGAAATCAAAAGAGAGCTGGAGTAGCAATTCTCATATCAGACAAAATAGACTTTAAAATAAAGACTATTACAAGAGACAAAGAAGGACACTACACAATGATCAAGGGATCAGTCTAAGAAGAAGATATAACAATTGTAACTATTTATGCAACCAATATAGGAGCACCTCGATATATAAGACAAATGCTAACAGCCATAAAAGGGGAAATTGACAGTAACACAATAATAGTAGGGAACTTTAACACCCCACTTTCACCAATGGACAGATAAACCAAAATGAAAATAAGTAAGGAAATACAAGCTTTAAACGACACATTAAACAAGATGGATTTAATTGATATTTACAGGACATTCCATCCAAAAACCACAGAATACACTTTCTTCTCAAGTGCTCATGGAACATTCTCCAGGATAGATCATATCTTAGGTCACAAATCAAACCTTGGTAAATTTAAGATAACTGAAATAGTATCAAGTATCTTTTCCAACCACAACACTATGAGACTAGATATCAATTACAGGAAAAAAACTGTAAAAAATACAAACACATGGAGGTTAAACAATATGTTATTAAATAACCAAGAGATCACTGAAGAAATCAAAGAGGAAATCAAAAAATACCTAGAAACAAATGACAATGAAAACACGACGACCCAAAACCTATGGAATGCAGCAAAAGCAGTTCTAAGAGGGAAATTTATAGCAATACAATCCTACCTCAAGAATAAACAAATAAACAACCTAACCTTACAGCTAAAGCAATAAGAGAAAGAAGAACAAAAACTCCCAAAGTTAGCAGAAGGAAAGAAATCATAAAGATCAGATAAAAAATAAATGAAGGAAACAATAGCAAAGATCAATAAAACTAAAAGCTGGTTCTTTGAGAAGATAAACAAACTGATAAACCATTAGCCAGACTCATTAAGAAAAAAAGGGAGAAGATTCAAATCAACAGAATTAGAAATGAAAAAGGAGAAGTAACAACTGATACTGCAGAAGTACAAAGGATCATGAGAGATTACTACAAGCAACTCTATGCCAATAAAATGGACAACCTGGGAGAAATGGACAAATTCTTAGAAAAGCACAACCTTCTGAGACTGAACCAGGAAGAAATAGAAAATATAAACAGACCAATCACAAGCACTGAAATTGAAACTGTGATTAAAAATCTTCCAACAAACAAAAGTCCAGGACCAGATGGCTTCAGAGGCGAATTCTATCAAACATTTAGAGAAGAGCTAACACCTATCCTTCTCAAACTCTTCCAAAATATAGCAGAGGGAGGAACACTCCCAAACTCATTCTACAAGGCCACCATCACCCTGATACCAAAACCAGACAAAGATGGCACAAAGAAAGAAAACTACAGGCCAACATCACTGATGAACATAGATGCAAAAATTCTCAACAAAATACTAGCAAACAGAATCCAACAGCACATTAAAAGGATCATACATCATGATCAAGTGGCGTTTATCTCAGGAATGCAAAGATTCTTCAATATAGGCAAATCAATCAATGTGATACACCATATTAACAAACTGAAGGATAAAAACCATATGATCATCTCAATAGATGCAGAAAAGACTTTTGACAAAATTCAATGCCCATTTATGGTAAAACCCTCCAGGACTTCCGGGAAGATGGCGGAAGAGTAAGACGCGGAGATCACCTTCCTCCCCACAGATACACCAGAAATACATCTACGCGTGGAACAACTCCTACGGAGCACCTACTGAACGCTGGCAGAAGACCTCAGACCTCCCAAAAGGCAAGGAACCCCCCACGTACCTGGTTAGGGCAAAAGAAAAAACTAAACAGAGACAAAAGGATAGGGACGGGTCCTGCACCAGCGGGAGAGAGCTGTGAAGGAGGAAAAGTGTCCACACACTAGGAAGCCCCTTCGCGGGTGGAGACTTCGGGAGGCGGAGTGGGGGAGCTTGGGAGCCGCGGAGGAGAGCACAGCAACAGGGGTGCGGAGGGCAAAGCTGACAGATTCCAGCGCAGAGGATCGGGCCGACCGGAACTCGCCAGCCGAGAGGCTTGTCTGCTCGCCCGCCGGGGCGGGCGGGACTGGGAGCTGAGGCTCCGGCTTTTGTCAGAGCGCCGGGAGAGGACTGAGGTTGGCGGCGTGAACACAGCCTGCAGGGCGTTAGTGCACCGCGGCTAGCCGGGAGAGAGTCCGGGGAGAAGTCTGGACCTGCCGAAGAGGCAAGAGACTTTTACGTCCCTCTTTGTTTCCTGGTGCACGAGGAGAGGGGATTAAGAACGCTGCTTGAGAGAGCTCCAGGGACGGGCGCGAGCCGCGGCTAAAAGTGCGGAGCCCAGAGACAGACATGAGACGCTAAGGCCGCTGCTGCCGCCACCGGGAGGCCTGTGTGCGAACACAGGTCACTAGCCACACGCCCTTCCGGGGAGCCTGTGCAGCCCGCCACTGCCAGGGTCCCGGGATCCAGGGACAACTCCCCCGGGAGAACGCACGGTGCGCCTCAGGCTGCAACGTCACCCCGGCCTCTGCCGCTGCAGGCCCGCCCCACACTCCGTGACCCTCCCTACCCCCCGGCCTGAGTGAGCCAGAGCCTCCGAATCAGCGGCTCCTTTAACCCCGTCCTGTCTGAGCAAAGAACAGACGCCCTCCGGCGACTTACACGCACAGGCGGGGCCAAATCCAAAGCTGAGCCCCTGGGAGCTGTGAGAACAAAGAAGAGAAAGGGAAATCTCTCCCAGCAGCCTCAGAAGCAGCGGATTAAAGCTCCACAATCAATTTGATGTACCCTGCATCTGTGGAATACCTGAATAGTCAATGAATCATCCCAAATTAAGGAGCCCTGTGGATGAAAGGCTCTTGGTGCTGCAGCCAGGAGTCAGTGCTGTGCCTCTGAGGTGGGAGAGCCAACTTCAGGACACTGGTCCACAAGAGGCCTCCCAGCTGCACATAATATCAAACAGCAAAAATCTCCGAGAGATCTCCATCTCAACGCCAGCACCCAGCTTCACTCAACGACCAGCAAGCTACAGTGCTGGACATCCTATGCCAAACAACTAGCAAGACAGGAACACAACCCCACCCATTAGCAGAGAGGCTGCCCAAAATCATAATAAGTCTACAGACACCCCAAAACACACCACCAGACGTGGACCTGCCCACCAGAAAGACAAGATCCAGCCTCATCCACCAGAACACAGGCACTAGTACCCTCCACCAGGAAGCCGACACAACCCACTGAACCAACCTTAGCCACTGGGGACAGACACAAAAAACAACAGGAACTACGAACCTTCAGCCTGCAAAAAAGGAGACCACAAACACAGTAAGATAAGCAAAATGAAAAGACAGAAAAACACACAGCAGATGAAGGATCAAGATAAAAACCCACCAGACCTAACAAATGAAGAGGAAATAGGCAGTCTACCGGAAAAAGAATTCAGAATAATGATAGTAAGGTTGATCCGAAATCTTGGAGATAGAATGGACAATAGAATGGACAAAATGCAAGAATCAGTTAACAAGGACCTAGAAGAACTAAAGATGAAACAAGCAACGATGAACAACACAATAAATGAAATTAAAAGTACTCTAGATGGGATCAATAGCAGAATAACTGAGGCAGAAGAACGGATAAGTGACCTGGAAGATAAAATAGTGGAAATAACTACTGCAGAGCAGAATAAAGAAAAAAGAATGAAAAGAACTGAGGACAGTCTCAGAGACCTCTGGGACAACATTAAACGCACCAACATTCGAATTATAGGGGTTCCAGAAGAAGAAGAGAAAAAGAAAGGGACTGAGAAAATATTTGAAGAGATTATAGTTGAAAACTTCCCTAATATGGGAAAGGAAATAGTTAATCAAGTCCAGGAAGCACAGAGAGTCCCATACAGGATAAATCCAAGGAGAAATACGCCAAGACACATATTAATCAAACTGTCAAAAATTAAATACAAAGAAAACATATTAAAAGCAGCAAGGGAAAAACAACAAATAACACACAAGGGAATCCCCATAAGGTTAACAGCTGATCTTTCAGCAGAAACTCTGCAAGCCAGAAGGGAGTGGCAGGACATATTGAAAGTGTTGAAGGAGAAAAACCTGCAACCAAGATTACTCTACCCAGCAAGGATCTCATTCAGATTTGATGGAGAAATTAAAACCTTTACAGACAAGCAAAAGCTGAGAGAGTTCAGCACCACCAAACCAGCTCTACAACAACTGCTAAAGGAACTTCTCTAGGCAAGAAACACAAAAGAAGGAAAAGACCTACAATAACAAACCCAAAACAATTAAGAAAATGGGAATGGGAACACACATATCGATAATTACCTTAAATGTAAATGGACTAAATGCTCCCACCAAAAGACACAGATTGGCTGAATGGATACAAAAACAAGACCCATATATTTGCTGTCTACAAGAGACCCACTTCAGACCTAGAGACACATACAGACTGAAAGTAAGGGGATGGAAAAAGGTATTTCATGCAAATGGAAACCAAAAGAAAGCTGGAGTAGCAATTCTCATATAAGTTTTATATATATATATATATATATATATATATATATATATATGTAGTTTGCTTGAGTGCAGTGTTTTTTGTTTTCTGTACTGAATTCATTAGCATGGGTCGGTATAAAATTTAGCATAGGTCAATATGTAATTTGTAAACTAATAAGGTCTTAAAAGTGAGGAATTAAGTCTTTTAAATTTAATTATTTATTGTAAAGAGCAGAATAGCATACATAAACAGGTGCCTAAGGAAAACTTGTATTCTAATATGGAACTCTCATGAACACCTTTTTTTTTTTCTTCTAACGGTATGATAGTAGGCCATTTGATTATTTTTATGGCTTTAACTTTACAACAATGAAATATTCGTAAATTTAAAAAAAAAAAAAAAAAAACCCTCCAGAAAGTGGGCATAGAGGGAACTTACCTCAACATAATAAAGGCCATATATGACAAACCCACAGCCAACATTGTTCTCAATGGTGAAAAACTGACACCATTTCCCTAAGATCAGGAACAAGACAAGGTTGTCCACGCTCACCACTATTATTCAACATAGTTTTGGAAGTTTTAGCCACAGCAATCAGAGAAGAAAAAAGAAATAAAAGGAACCCAAATTGGAAAAGGAGAAGTAAAACTGTCACTGTTTGCAGATGACATGATACTATACATAGAGAATCCTAAAGATGCTACCAGAAAACTACTAGAGCTAATCAATGAATTTGGTAAAGTAGCAGGATACAAAATTAATGCATTTGCATTCCTATACACTAATGATGAAAAATCTGAAAGAGAAATTAAGGAAACACTCCCATTTACCACTGCAACAAAAAGAATAAAATACCTTGGAATAAACCTACCTAAGGAGACAAAAGACCTGTATGCAGAAAACTATAAGACACTGATGAAAGAAATTAAAGGTGATACACACAGATGGAGAGACATACCATGTTCTTGGACTGGAAGAATCAACATTGTGAAAATGACTACACTACCCAAAGCAACCTACAGATTCAGTGCAATCCCTATCAAACTACCAATGGCATTTTTCACAGAACTAGAACAAAAAGTTTCACAATTTGTATGGAAACACAAAAGACCCCGAATAGATAAAGCAATCTTGAGAAAGAAAAATGGAGCTCAGGAATCAGGCTTTCTGACTTCAGACTATACTACAAAGCTACAGTAATCAAGAAAGTATGGTACTGGCACAAAAACAGAAATATAGATCAATGGAACAGGATAGAAAGCCCAGAGATAAACCCATGCACATACAGTCACCTTATTTTTGATAAAGGAGGCAAGAATATACAATGGAGAAAAGACGGCCTCTTCAATAAGTGGTGCTGGGAAAACTGGACAGCTACATGTAAAAGAATGAAATTAGCACACTCCCTAACACTGTACACAAAAATAAACTCCAAATGGATTAAAGACCTAAATGTAAGGCCAGACACTATAAAACTCTCAGAAGAAAACATAAGCAGAACACTCTATGACATAAATCACAGCAAGATCCTTTTGGAACGACCTCCTAGAGAAATGGAAATAAAAACAAAAATAAACAAATGGGACCTAATGAAACTTAAAAGCTTTTGCACAGCAAAGGAAACCATAAACAAGACGAAAAGACAACCCTCAGAATGGGAGAAAATATTTGCAAATGAAGCAACTGACAAAGGATTAATCTCCAAAATTTACAAGCAGCTCCTGCAGCTCAATATCAAAAAAAGAAACAACCCAATCCAAAAATGGGCAGAAGACATAAATAGACATTTCTCCAAAGAAGATATACAGATTGCCAACAAACACATGAAAGGATTCTCAACATCACTAATTATTAGAGAAATGCAAATCAAAAGTACAATGAGGTATCACCTCACACCAGTCAGAATGACCATTATCAAAAAATCTACAAACAATAAATGTTGGAGAGGGTGTGGAGAAAAGGGAACCCTCTTGCACTGTTGGTGGGAATGTAAATTGATACAGCCACTATGGAGAACAGCATGGAGGTTCCTTACAAAACTAAAAATAGAACTACCATATGACCCAGCAATCCCACTACTGAGCATGTACCCTGAGAAAACCATAACTCAAAAAGAGTCATGTACCACAATGTTCATTGCAGCACTCTTTACAATAGCCAGGACATGGAAGCACCCTAAGTGTCCACTGACAGATGAATGGATAAAGAAGATGTGGCACATATATACCATGGAATATTACTCAGCCATAAAAAGAAATTGAATTATTTGTAGTGAGGTGGATGGACCTAGAATCTGTCATACAGAGTGAAGTAAGTCAGAAAGAGAAAAACAAATACCGTATGCTAACACATATATATGGAATCTTAAAAAAATGGTTCTGAAAAACCTAGGGGCAGGATAGGAATAAAGACGCAGACATAGAGAATGGACTTGAGGACATGGGGAGGGGGAAGGGTAAGCTGGGATGAAGTGAGAGAGTGGCATTGACATATATACACTACCAAATGTAAAACAGATAGCTAGTGGGAAGTAGCCGCATAGCACAGGGAGATCAGTTTGGTGCTTTGTGACCACCTAGAGGCGTGGGATAGAGAGGGTGGGAGGGAGACGTAAGAGGGAAGAGATATGGGTGTATATGTATATATATAGCTGATTCACTTTGTTATACAGCAGAAACTAACACACCATTGTACAGCAATTATACTCCAATAAAGATGTTTAAAAAAGAAAAGAACAAAAAGAGAAATGCCCTCCCCGCTGGCAGCCAAGCCTGGATGAGAACTTTCAAATGCAGTTGAGGTCAGCCTTTGTTGACATCTCCATGCAGAACACCTCTGTCCTTAGCACATGTGAGGGACTGATGCCTTCCAGCCTGGGGGTCTCAAAACTTGGCTGAAGGAAAGGCCCTGCCAAATAAGCTGTAACATTATGTTGATTACATGCAATAAATTGCTTATTTCAATCATAAAAAAGCTACGCTAGTCTTATTAATAGGAAAAGAATTTCTTCTGCCCTTCTGTTACATAAATACTTTAAATGTGTTGCTTTGAAGGAGGGCAAGTAATTATCCTGCTCCCAGGTAAGCCACATGTTTACTGGATTCAGATAGACTCTGGATTTTCATTATTTGTTAGTAAATCTCCCCACACCTCCATCCCCCACTCCCCCATGGACTAAGGCTCTTGAGGACAAGAATGTGTCTAAAATCTCAGTATCCCCAGATATTGGTAAAGCCTTGAGAAAGCAGAACAATGGTCCAGGCTGATCAGTATTAGGATCTGGATGAAGGTTTCTGTGGCCAAATCAGTTGGAGCATCGCTGCCTACGACATTCAGCTTTTGGAAATTCATAGCCCACATTTGAATACCAGAGGCCCTGAGAAGGATTGCTGTAAATAACTCAGTTTAACTTTGTTCAGTCCAGTGTGTCTCAGACTTATATAACCACCCTTTTTTTGGGTTATAGTTTGGTTTCTTTAAATTATTACTGTGATGTAATTTGAGGATGCAGAAACTCTAGAGACTAGAGTAAGTACCCGGGTGCCTATCATCCTCTATGTTCAGTGTTAACATTTTGTCAAATTGTTTTGGATTAAAAAAAGAAGTCAAACACTTATTGAGTTGATAAGGAGCCTACAAAGGGGAATGCTGGCCTACTGTACTTGGTGGGCTCCCCATGAGACTTGGCCCCTGTATTCATGCTCCACACCAATACTAATAAGCCCTCCTGAAGCATTTAAAAATAAATTAAAAAGAAGGTGGAGTCTGGGAATCCTGGCCTGGGGACAATGGCTCCCATCAAGAGAGCATTGAGAAGAGAAGTGACCAGGGGCTTGGAGGTGGCAGGGGAGGCAGAATGGGAAGCACAGATGTGGTCAGAGGAGTAGAAGGGGAAGCTCAAGGTTCATGGCCCCAGGAGCTGGGGAGGGAGGTGTGAGTAGGCAGCTGGCTGCCAGCAGCGCTCAGCATGGTAGAGCAGTTGAAGAAAGAGAAGCTGTCCACAAGGTCACTTGGTTTAATTATCCAACATCTTGACTGCGCTCCTGAGAGATGCCAATTCCGGGCTGGTTACGGGATTTCAGCACTATTTGAGGAAGCGGCTTTAGTGTAGTGCTGGGGAGGGAAGCCAGGTCTCAGGTACTTCAGGTGGGGATGGGAGCAGCAGACGCAGAGGGACTGGAGATCAGGCCTGGCGGCCCTGGACGGGGCTGCAGGGCCACGTGAGAATGTTCGTGTTAAGATGGTGGATTGAGAGAATCATTGGAGATGGAGGAGAAAAGACCTCAAAAAGAGGAGAATGGGAAGGAGCCAGTGGGGGAAGGACTGATTGGGGGAGTTGGGGGGAGGGTGCCTTGAATGAGCGGCAACCAGGGCCTTCTGAACGCAGCTCACACGGAGCCAGTGGGTTCCAGTGGGTTCCCTTTGGGGGTTGCTATTTTGGATGAGGCCATTAGCTGGCAATCACAGCTTCACTGATTTCTGACTAGGGAGGAGGTGGTCCTGAAGGATGTGTTGAACATCAAATGGTCCCAACTGTGTTGAAATCCTTCGGGGTTACTCATTACTGTCTCCCAATTGTGTGCTCTCTCCCTGCATTATCCAACCCAGGGGGCACCTGGCAATTTGTAACCATTTCTCTCTGATCACTGGGGCCCAAATCAAGCCCAAAGGATTGAAGAATGTCACGATAGCTCTGATGCCTCTCTGCCACCACTCCGCTGGCCAACGAGCATTGGCATATGTGACTCCATTCTGTCCAAAACTAATTCGGTGCTTAAGAACGCAAGCACTTTGCAAAGACCATCTGTTTACACTTCTGCTTAAGGAACTCCACTCTCCTGTAGCCTCCTAGGATTGGCTTCAATAAATCCTGACACGGAGGGATATTTTTTTGGCGGGCCTAGAAATTGAATGTTTTCCAAATGGTACATTACTGATATTAAAACCGATTTGTGCGTCACCAGCCATCAAAGAAATGTACTAAATAATATCTCCAGGAATGAAAAGGCAATTGAGGAGCTTGTCCATGCGCATTTATCAGCAGAAATACAGGACTCAGCTGTAAAACTCAGCAAGAGAGAAATCTATGGATCCCGACACACAAAGACTCCCTAGGTATAGGCAGACCTAAATCCACCTAAATCCACCTCGAAACAAAAGCCAGCTGCCCCAGGCAGCCCCAGCTTCACTTCCTTCTCCCAGCCTGTGGCCACCAGGCACAAACTGAAGATTTTTGATGAGGGAGGCCTGGGCACGATTCCCGACCCCAGCTTCCCACACACAGGGACCGTGTGTGATTTTGCAGAAGCTACTCAAACACCCCAAAGTCTCCTTCTCCTTGGGAGTAAAGCGTCGTCCTCATAAGGTTGGATGAATAATAAATGACAAATAGCACACAATAGGTTGATACATCTTACTTTACTTCCTTTCCTATCTGCAGCTCTGCGTCCCTCCAGCATGTGTGTGGACACTGAGAAGTCAGTCAGTTTATCCTGCCTTCGCTGGGGTGGGTTTGCTTGCTGACTGTTTGCTGTCTCAAAGAATGTAATTTCCTAACGCTAAACAGAGCAGGGGATATTTAATCAACGTTTTGTTGAATGCATAAGGATCGCACACAGTATAATTCAGTGAGTAACTTAAGTAAAGCAATGGCATAAATATTTAAAGACTCATTGAGGATGCAGCTGTAAATCTGTATTGATTGCTGCTGCACGTTTTATAGAACATTATGAATTTCTGTACATCATCTCAATGAAGAAGGACAGATCTCCCCATGATTTGAAGGCGGGTCACGGAGAGTGGAGTCTATCATCTGCCTTGTCATCATCAGGGGTTTCCAGGCCAGTCAAGGGGCTTCCAAGGGTGACTGCAGCAGATTTCTGCTGAATTTTATAAAATTATTTCAATATCAGGACTGTGGTTTTCAAATCAGAATTACCAGAGGTACATGAAATATTTGACTCCAATTTTACTTTTGGAATACTTTAGTGACAAGTTTTTTAGGACTGTAATTAAAAAAAAATCATGTCCATTCAAATGTGTTAGAGTCCAATTTTAACCAGGTGGGGCTACCAGTCCAGTCACGTGGACTGGCCCTGGAATAAGGCTTCTGGGGCTATCCCTGTGCACAGGTCTGAACTTTCAATAAATGTGTTGCTGTGAGGGAGACTGTGGCTCTACCCTGGTCTTTTTCTGAGTTTAGGTGTGTATACCTAATCTCAGAACCCATATGTTGTGTCCAGTTAAAGGCTAGGCATCTGCCTGGCACATGTTCCCATAATGCAAAATCTGTCAGGTTGACAGTTACATTTGTGCTATGATAATGCTGACTTATGATAGTTTTAGAACTTGTGAATTTTAAGTGTTTATGTCTGACTTATATTTGACAAAACGTGGAGACAGTTGAAAGCAGAAGCAACGTATTATCTAATGGAAAGCAGAGGAGACTATCTTCATGATCGTGGCTTAGGCAAAGGTATCTTAAATAGGGTCCACACACTCCCACAAATGCTATCCACAAAAGAAGATTGCCAAAGTTTGACTTCATTAAAATTAAGAACTTTTGCTCATCAAAATACTAGGGAGTAAAGGGAGTTAAGGGAGTGAAAAGGCATATTGAAGACCCAAGAAGATACCTGCTACACATGGAACTAACAAAGGACTTGTATCCAAAATATATAAAGAGGTCCTACAAGTCAATAAGAAAGAGACGACCTAACAAAAATGGGCAAAAGGACTTCCCTGGTGGCTCAGTGGTTAAGAATCTGCCTGCCAATGCAGAGGACACAGGTTCGAGCCCTGGTCCGGGAAGATCCCACATGCCACACAGTAACTAAGCCCATGTGCCACAACTACTCAGCCTGCGCTCTAGAGCCTGTGAGCCACAACTACTGAGCCCACGTGCCACAACTATTGAAGCTCGCGTGCCTAGAGCCCACGCCCTGCAACAAGACAAGCCACCTCAATGAGAAGCCCGTGCACCGCAACAAAGAGTAGCCCCCACTCGTTGCAACTAGAGAAAGCCTGCAATGCAGCAACAAAGACCCAATGCAGCCAAAAATAAATAAATAAATGGGCAAAAGACTTGAACAGGCACTTCACAAACAGGATATTCAAATGGCACCTAAGTATGTGAAAACTGTTTGACATTACTCATCAGGAAATGCAAATTTAAATCATAATGAGACATCACTGTACATTCTCCAGAATGGCTAAAACTCATAAGACTGTTAATACTAAGTGTTGATGAGGATGTGGAGCAATTAGAACTCTCATCCTTTGCTAGTGGGAGAGTTAATTTGTCCGATCTCTTTGGAAAACTGTTTGGCAGAATCTAGTAAAGCTATGCAAGCATATATTCTATGACCTAGAAATTAGAGTCTTAGGTAAATACCCAAGAGATGTAAGTGCACATATCCCCCAAAAGAATGTACAAAAGTGTTCATACCAGCTTTATTTTAAAACTGGAAACAACCCAATGTTCATCAAGAGTAGATATACAATGGACTACTACACAGAAAGGAAAAAGAATAAATATTGCTATAGGCAACAACATGGATGACTCTCACAGACATAATGAAGAATGAAAAAAAGTCAGACACAGAAGAGTATACACAGTGTAACCATTTATAAGATGTTTAAGAACAGGCAGAACAAACCTATAAAGGAAGAGGTCAGAATAGTGATTGTGTGTGTGCATGTGTGTGTTCATACTTGTGTGTGTTTGTGTGGTGTGACTAGTAAAGGAGAATGTGAGAGTGTTCTAGGGCAGCGGTGCCCAACCTTTTTGGCACCAGGGATCAGTTTCGTGGAAGACAATTTTTCCACAGACGGCTGGGTGGGGATGGTTCAGGCAGTAATGCGAGCGATGGGGAGCGGCGGGGAGCGGCGGGGAGCGGCAGATGAAGCTTCACTCACTTGCCTGCTGCTCACCTCCTGCTGTGCAGCCCGGTTCCTAACAGGCTGCAGACTGGTACCGGTCCACCGCCCTGGGGTTGGGGACCCCTGTTCTACGGTGTTATATCCATTCTATTTCTTGATCAGCGTGATGATTACTTGGGTGCAGAAATATGTAAAACACTAGACTAGAAATCAGGGTGGAAATTTTTCCTGTAGAGAGTTGGTTGCTAAACATTTCCTAGCATACCACTAGCTCCCATTTCTTTTCCATCTTTATTGATATATGTAGTAAGAAAGTATGCAAATCTTAAGTCTTCTCTCGATGGATTTTTTTTACATATTTTTTGAGTTCCAGGAATTGCAGAGACCTGTAAGAATCATGTGTATCTGCTTTTAGAACTGGTGAGTGTTAACAGGCAGAAGACAGGGTGTATTTTAGGTAACTATTACAGATGATAATGACTTTTGTTCTTGTTGGGCTTGAGTCCATGATAAGTATCTGCATGGCTAAAATTTTAAAGTATTTTAAAATCACTTTCTGTGGCATAACATAAGCATCTTAAAACCCACTCAGTCTCTGTTAGTTTATTTTAAAAATCTTTCCCCCTCTTATAATTGCCTTGCTTAATATACCGTATATTTTTAAATTATCCAACTTAGAGGGTTTGGGAAGACCTAAAAAAATTGTCATGTGTCAGAACATTAACAGCATATTTAGCAGTATTTTTTTAAAACCAAAGGCCTAGAGGATAAACTTATCAAGTGTACATTACAGATATGATTTCTTTAAGTGTTTGTTTCTGCTCCATTTCAAACATCCTCATTGTCTAAACTGATGGACTTTTATTTTAATTAGTCTTAAATTCCAGGAGAGTGATCTTAATGTATAAGATGTGGCAGTTGACCAATGGTAAACCATGAGCCCAGTTCTGTCAGAGTGAAGCTGATAGCCACACAATGGCCTCTGAAGACTCAGCTTCGGCCCCAGGCTTGTTGTACCAAATCGAGGCCAATAAAAGTTCTTGCTTTGGTAAGACATGGGAAGAGTCTGGCACTTTCTTCAAAAGTGCCTCTTTATTTTTTAAAGTATTTACTTATTTATTTATTTTGGCTGCGCCAGGTCTTATTTACGGCATTCAGGTCTCTGCTGTGGCATGCAGGATCTTTAGTTGCGGCACACGGGATCTTTTTAGTTGCAGCATGTGGACTTCTTAGTTGTGGCATGCAAGCTTCTTAGTTGGGGCATGTGAACTCTTAGTTGTGGCATGCACGTGGGATCTAGTTCCCCGCCCAGTGATTGAACCCTGGCCCCCTGCATTGGGAGCACGGAGTCTTACCCACTGGACCACCAGGGAAGTCCCAAAAGTGCCTTTTAAAAAACATGTTAAAGGATGCAAGTAAAAGGGAAAAAACTCTTGCAATGGATGTCAAAATCCCAGCAAGTTATTTTGTGGATGGCAACAAACTAATTGTAAAGTTTATATGGAGAGACAAAAGACCCAGAGTAGCCAACGCAACACTGAAGGAGAAGAAAAAAGTCAGAAGACACTACCTGACTTCAAGGCTTATTATAAAGCTATAAACAGTGTGGTTCTGGAGAAACAACAGACAACTAGATCAACAGAGTAGAGGAAGAAACAGAGAAATAGGCCCACATAAATAGAGTCAACTGGTCTTTGACAAAGGAGCAAAGGCAAACAATGGAGAAAAGATAGTCTTTTCAACAAATGGTGCTGGAGCAACTGGACATCCACATGCACACAAAAAAACAAAAAAAGAATCTAGACATCTTCAGTGGATGCAACCAGCTTATTTGATGCTGGGAGGTGGAAATGTTGGATGACATGCCAGAACAGGGCTACCGAGGGGAGCGAGGACATCTTTCCTGAAAACTCTAAGAATAAGAAACCCTGCCTAATTAGGAAGGACAGCATGGCCTTCCAAGGTTGCTGGGATTCTACAGCATTTTTCACCCTCTGACTAGGCTGCCTTTGCTGCTCTTTCTTTATTGTGCCCAGGGGTGATGCAGAACAACCAAAATGTGTTGAGGCTTATTATACCCAACCAGGGGCTTCCTCTCTGAGCAAACAGGAGTGCAAAATAAATACTCATTGGCTTTTTCCAGGCTTATCTAAAGAGGCTCGTTAATGGTTGCTTCCAAAAAATATATTTCACCTCTTTGAGTAGAAGAAAATCAATAATAATATTAGGTTTATGTGAAGGTCAGTCGGTTTAGCACTTAGTGTCTCTCAACCGCAGGTTTTAAAGGAAGCGATGAACGAAGATTATTTCTGACAATCCTGCATGGGAAATGTCTTGACTGAGATTCTTGGACTTAATAAAAGATTTATGGTGGAAATTCTGCAAGTAATATCTTGTTAAAATAACTTCTGTGCTAACCTCAAGTGACAAGTGATTGCTCAAACTTGTTCCTATGGCTCCTGGGCCTTCTCTGTAATCTTTTATCAGCTCTGTTCTCCAGACTTGAACTACAAGGGACAACAATTGCTTTGGTCCAGTACCTTCGATATGAGTGTCTCTTTGCTGTATTTAGAGATGTGTTCTCTTTTTCTGAATTACAAATGAAGAAAATGTCACCACGTGATGGTAATGGATGGCATTTAAGTGCACTCCGAATGTTGTCTTGCTTAAAAGACCCTTATAAGCAATCTTAAGTGATAGGCAGAGCGTGTTTTCTGGGATAGAGAAGACAGTGGGAAGAGTTCATAGCTCTGGTGGTGAAAGCCGGAAGCACTGCTTACCCTTGGTTCTCTAGGAAATGTTGTACTAAGATCTTTATTGTTATAAAATTAAAGAACAGCACAAGTTCTGGATATTTCAGAGAGGAAGAGTAGTCAGAATCATCTGGTGATTGTGGGCAGGTGATCCTAGTTGTCTATGGTTATGGACTGAACTGTGTCCCTACAAATTCAAATGTTCAAGTCGTAACCCCCAATATTATTATATTCGGAGATGGGGCCTTTAAGCAAGTAATTAAGGTTAAATAAGGTCAAAAGGGCGGGCCCTAATCCATTATGATTGGTGACCTTATAAGAAGAGGAAGAGACACCAGGAATGTGCACACACACAGAAAAGGCTGCGTGAAGACACTGAGAGGAGGTGACCGTCTGCGAGCCTGGGAGAGTTCTCATCAGAAACCAATCCTGCTGGCACCTTAATCTTGGCTTTCCAGCTCCCAGAACTGTGAGAAAATAAATTTCTGTTGCTTAAGCCACCCAGGTTGTGACACTTTGTTATGGCAGCCCTAGCACGTTAATATATCCACCCATCAGGCGAGCCCGGCCTCCCTTGCAGCTCAGGCATGAGTATGTGGCCCATCCTAGCTAATGAGAGATAAAGGGAAGTGTCCTGGAAGCTTCTGGATGAGACTTTCCTCCTGATAAGAGAGGAGAGAGAGACACATGTGAGGAGAACCCTTCACCCCTCTCTTCTTGCTTTTGAATGTTATCGTGCGAGGACGTGAAGGCTGGAGCTGCTGCAGCCACCTTAAGACCCTCTGGGGCAGGCCAGGAAAATCTCCAGGGCGTGGTTCCAGAGCACCGATGCCGGAGAGCCACTGGTCAGCCCTAGAAACTGCTAGGGCTGTTTCCCTACACTCTTTGGGATTTGAGAAAAATAAACCCCCTATCTAAGCCACTTTACTTGAATATACAAGCCTGGGTTGAAATACGTTAAGTGATACTGTGATGAAAAAACAACAGTAACAAAGGAAGTCTACTGAAAAGTCTCATTCCACATGGTACCATACCAGAGGATTTGTCTCATTCTGGAGAATTCTAATTAACCCAGGCCATTAGAAAGTTGACTCTTCAGCTGAAAGGTTTCTCAGTGTTGGCAATACCTACTGACTGTAAGCAATTATAATGGCTGTGTGTGCTTCCAACATAATTGGCATGGACTGACACTGCATTTCCCAGTTTTTTTCAAATATTCCCCTAAAGATCACTAGAATTTTCCCCCTTTTAATTTCCTCCATGAGCATCCAACCCATCATCTTGCTTTTGTATAGTTCCCATGGCCTCCCTCTTGGGCCAAGTCGCTTATTTTTTATTGAAAAAAATTCAAATCAAAGTAATACTTGTGTATGGTTACAAAAGAAAGTTGTACGAAGGGACTTATAATGGGTCTCTGGCCCCACTGTTCCCCTCCCAATCCTGCTCCTCAGAGGTAATCACTTAAACCATTAAATCATCATTTATTAACTTTATATTCCCGCGTCCCCCTTCCCGTTTAATTGTAATCGTTTGGTTTTGTATAGTTTGTACCTACACTTAATTATCTACAGTTCGGCAGTCTCTTAAAAAGTTAAACATAAATTTGCCATGTGTCCTAGTAATGATTCATGCGTAGGTATTTACCCAAGAGAAACAAACACGTATGTCCACACAAAGACCTGCATGAGAATGTCCATAGCAGCACTATTCATAATAGCCAAATGGTGGAAACAACCCAAATGTAGACCAATGTATGAGTGGATAAATAAGATGTGCTATAGCCATACAAAAATATTATTCACCAATAACAAGGAATGAAGTACTGGCACATGCTACAACATGGATGAACTTTAAAAACATTAAGCTCTGTGAAAGAAGCCAGACACAAAAGACCACATATTGTATGATTCCATATGTGCAAAATGTCCAGAAAGGGCAAATCTATACAGACAGGAATGTTAGTGGTTGGCAGGACCTGTAGGTGGGAAGAGGGAGTAATTGCAAATGGGCGCAAGGTCTCTTCCTGAGGCAACAGAAATGTTGCGCAGCCCTGTGAATTTTTTAATAAGCACTGAATTGTACACTGAAGGAGTGAATTTTATGGTATGTAAATTATACCTCAAGAAAGCTGTTAAAATATTTAAAAATGACATAATTCTTGATTTCTTGTTCCGTCACATAGAAACAGTGCTCTCGACTTTCCATTTTTGTAAGTTGGGACTGTTATTGCTCCGTTTCCCTACCTCTCACCTCTCCTCTTCCACTTTGCAACTTCTCCAAGTCGTATACTTTACTTTGATTCTGCAGGGAATGCCAACATTTTATTCTGTCTATCTATGAATAAACTCTATAGAATTAAAGTCAATAACAAGCATTTACATCAGCATGATTATGCAAATATTTTTCAGAAAAGAACTTACACTATGACTGCATTTCCTTCTCAATGGTTCCAATGTCCTTTTTCCTGGACCACTCAAAAGGGAATATTCAAATGGATTCTGCATTCCATCAATTCATTAAAATAATGTCACACTTTACTTTTCTTCATATTTGAGCAATGCCTCCCTTTTACCTTTGAATCCCTCCCCTGCCCCTGGATTAAAAGAAAAACTTTCTATTTTAGAATAGTTTTAGATTTACAGAACAATCTTGAAGACAGTACAGAGAGTTCTTATATATCCCACACTCAATGTCTGCTATTATCAACCTTGTACATTAGTATAGTATATTTGTCTCTATTAATGAACCGATATTGCTATGTCATTATTAACTAAAGTCCACCCTTTATTCAGATTTCCTAAGTTTTAATGTAATGTCCTTTTTCTGATTCCTGGAACCACAATACATTTAGTCATATGCCTCTTCAGGTTCCTCTTGGCTGTGACAGTTTTTCAGACTTTCCTTCTTTCGATGATCTTGACAGCTTTGAGGAGGACTGGTCAGGTATTTTATAGGGTGCCTCCTTATTGGAATTTGTCTGATGTTTTTTTCATAATTAGATTGGGGTTTTGGGCTTTGGGGAGGAAGATCACAGATGTAAAGTGTCATGATGATTACATCATATCGAGGGTATAGATCATCAATATGACTTATCACTGTCAATGTTCACCTTGAACACCTGGCTGTGGTTGTGTCATCAGGTTTCTCTGCTGTAAAGTGACTTTCCCACCTCCCTTGCTGTCCTCATTGGAAAGAAGTCACCATGGGCAGCCCACACTTCACTAGTGGGAGTCAGGCTCTACGTCATTCAAAGTGGAACATCTACATACATTGTCTGGAATTTTTCTGCCCAGGAACTTTGTCTATTCTCCTCCATTTATTTATTCAATCCTTCATTTTTATTAGTATGGATTCATGAATACAGCATGGATTTTTCAATCTCCCTAAATCTATGTAAACATAGTGAGAGAAACGATATAGCAAAATCCCAAACCCATGGACATTTATGACACAACTAGGTAACACTAGATTGTCTCTATTCATGCCAAAATACAGGTGGGTGGGAGAAACACCGAGAGCCATAAGACTTGCATGTTATCAGTGTCTGTGCAGGAGGGAAGTGGAGGAGGAGATGGAGTGGCATTGAATGAATCTCCGTACAGGAGACCCCAAATACCAGGAGGGACTCATGGGAAAGAAGGAGGGGAAAGCAGGCAGTAGCAGCTGGACTGGGGGTGGTGGTTCTGCCCTCTCTCAGTAAGAGTCAACTGCAAGGGGCTGTGGTATGAACTAAAGGGGTCCCTCATGAGGGAGAAAACGCTGGGAATATAATGAAAATTGAGCAGGATATGGACAAGAGAAAGGGGGGAAAGAAAAATCCAGGTCAAAAGGGGGCAGAGGAACAGAGGCAGGAAAGCCCAGAAAACAAGCCACAATAATTTGAGCACCACAGACAAACAACAAAAGAGGGAGCTCTGTGATGTTAGGAGAGCTTTTTTTGGACCCTTCCTCATTCTAAAAGTTCAGGAGAACTAATTTCCCATAAAAAAAGAGTAACAGAAAAGTATCATGGCCAAAATTCCAAAATTATTCCCAAATTATCATTATTTAAAAAGGAGAGCAGAATAACAGCCCTACAGACACCTGTGAGAAAGGCATACTCAAGAAACAGATCAAAACTGCAACGCAAGAGAAGAAAATGTGAGCCAAGGGTTTTATATTGAGCAAAACTAACTTTCAGGCATGAGGATCATGGACAAACTATCATTGCTCCCATGAGGCATTCCTGAGGAACCCCCTGAAGAGAAAACTTCAGACACCCCACATGACTAGAGAGTCATCAGCAAAGGACTGGCGGTGAGCATTAAATAACAGTCAACTATAGACCGTAGACTAAATGAGGAGTTAGAGGGGGCACATCTAGAGCATAATGGCTATATATTCTGGCGATAGAGTAAGACTATCATAAAGGGGGAGAATGGGAGAGCGTATGATAAAATATTTAATATTTTTAGTAAGCATATTGGTGGCAGTATTAATATTATTATTCTGGGGTGGTTGTATGTGCAACATGGGAAAAATGTAAAAGAAGACACAATACTTTAAATAATAAAGTAAGACAGAGCAATAAAATCAAGTATATCAGTCATTGTATTAAATATAAACAAACTAAATTCCACCATTAAAGACAGAGGTTGTCATATTAGGTGTTAAAAACCAATGCAGCTTAATACAATATAAACATATTTAAAAGTAAGTGATCGAAAAAGGTTGAAAATAATGAGCTGGTAAAGCAATACTAAGCAATTACAACAAAAAGGAAAGCTGGAGTATCAAAACCAGGCGAAGTAGAATTTAAATCCATGATGTCACAAATGGCAGGATTTCCTTCTTTCTTATGGCTGAGTAGTATTCTCTCTCTGCCTCTCTGTGTAGCATATTTTCCTTATCCATTCATTTGTTGATGGATCGTTAGGTGTTTCCACGTCTTGGCTATTGGAAACAATGCTGCAGTGAACATAGGAGTGCAGTGCAGATATCTCTGAGATAGTGATTTTATTTCCTTCAGATATATACCCAGAACTGTGATTGCTAGATCATATGGTAGTTCTATTTTTAATTTTTTGAGGAGCCGCCATATAATTTTTCATAGTGGCTGCACAAATTTACATTCCCCCCAACAGCGCACCCAAGGGTTCCCTTTTCTCCACGTCCTTGCCAGTACTTGTTCTCTCTTGTCTTCTTTTTTTTTTTTTTTGTGGTACACAGGCCTCTCACTGTTGTGGCCTCTCCCGTTGCGGAGCACAGGCACCGGATGTGCAGGCTCAGCAGCCATGACTCACGGGCCCAGCCGCTCCGCGGCATGTGGGATCTTCCCAGTCCGGGGCACAAACCCGTGTCCCCTGCATCGGCAGGCAGACTCTCAACCACTGTGCCACCAGGGAAGCCCTCCTGTCTTCTTGATAATAGCCATTCTAACAGGTGTGAGGTGATATCACATTGTGGATTTGATTTGCATTTTCCTAATGACTCGTAATGTTGAGCACCTCTTCATGTATAGTTGGCCATTTGAATATTTTCTTTGGAAAAATATTTGTTCATGTCCTTTGTCCATTTTAAATCAGATTATTTAGCTTTTTTTTTTTTTGCTGTTGAGTTATATAAATTCCTTATATACTTTGGATATTAACCTCTTACCAGATGTATGGTTTACAAATATTTTCTCCCATTCTGTAGGTTGCCTTTTCATTTTGTTGATGGTTTCCTTTGCTGTCCAGAAGCTTTTTAGTTTGATGCAGCTCCACTTGTTTCTTTTGCTTTTACTGCTTGTGCTTTTGGTGTCACATCCATAAAATCATTGCCAAGACCAAGGTCAAGGAGCTCTTTCCCTAAGTTTTATTCCAGGAGTTTTATGGTCTTACATTTAAGTTAATCCATTTTGAGTTAATTTTTGTGAATAATGTAAGATACGGGTGCAGTTTCATTCTTTTGCATGTAAATATCTAGTTTTCCCAGCATCATTTATTGAAGAGACTGTCTTTTCTCCATTGAATATTCTTGGTTCCTTTGTTAAATCTTAGTTGATCATATATGAGAGGGTTTATTTCTGGGCTCTCATTTCTCTTCCATTGGTACAAGCCATACTCAGCACACCCTTGTGTGAACTGGACAAGAAGTAATGAAGGATAAAGTAAGTGTGGGTGGCCTGCTCCATCGTCAAGCTGTGACTAGCAGAAAAAGTGAGCAAGGAACAAATCAAAAGAGCAGTTTTCCATGAGCTGACCCTTTGTACACAACAAACGACCAACTTAAAATAAAATATTGGAAAATAGCTGCTCCTAAGATGGGGACTGCTTTTATTTCTCAGCTATGCCTGACTCTTTTGTATTTCCAAATCCAAGTTAAATATCAGTGACAGTAACAACAATGACAAAATAGAGAGTTTGAGGAGGATGCAGGACAAAGTGTATCCCACCTGTTGAGCCCATGGGCTCCACAACCAAGCAGACCTAGGATCCCATCTCCACTCCCACCCAAACAACTACCAGAATCCAAAGGACCCGGCCTTCCCAGCAACTGACCCTCAGTGACCCGGGCCCACACACTTAACTCCTATTTCCCATCAAAGGGATTTTTTTTTGTGAAACACATCAATACCACCAGATGAGCTTTGCTTAGGCCCCACTCTAGACAAATTAAAATTTCCCTATGATTCTAATCTGCCCCCAAGGTTGAGAATCACAGCTCTGGTTGGTGTACAACACAAACTGACTTCGTGGCGAGGGATGAGTCATGCCTTTTGGTGAGTCCTCAAGGGGCATCACTGAAAAATCAAAGCTCATCTGTTAAGAAAATGCTTCTAGCAGCTGCATAGCACAGGGAGATCAGCTCAGTGCTTTGTGACCACCTAGGTGGGATAGGGAGGGTGGGAGGGAGGCTCAAAACGGAGGGGATATTGGGATATATGTAAACATATAGCTGATTCATTTTATTATATAGCAGAAACTAACACAGCATTGTAAAGCAATTATACTCCAATAAAGATAAAAAAGAAAAAAAGCAAATGCTTCTAGTGGCTTCAGTTGTCACTAGAAGACCCTTGAGGAAATGGTTTTGAGGTTGATCCACATGCCTACGGCCACACTGGATCCCGAAGGGCCCAGAGTCATGACCTAATGACAAGGACCTGGCACTCCTATCCCAGTTCTGCCGTGTCTAAGAACGCACAGCTCCTATAAGGTGGATGGATGTCATCCAGGTTCTTATAGGACAGTGTGCAGAGAAGCTTGTTGCTCTTCTAAGACCTGGCTGGATGGAAATGCCCGTAAGTCCTGGCAGGTCTCAGGGATTCAGAGAGACCATTTCCCTAGAGCTCAGGTAGCCAACTCACCCTCAGTCCACCCTTGCAAGGCTTGTGTTCACATTCATGCTTTAGCTGCCCCAACATTTCAGGATCTGGCATCCAAGTCCACCTGATCTTATCAATGATGCTTTTTCCTTAATGGATTTTGATCATGTTTACTCAGATTTTGCTTTTCTAGACCAAAGAGGCCCACAGCTTGCAGCCTGATCTCCTCAGCAGCTCCAGCATCACTTCTGTGGCCTTTCCACAGGTAGCCTAGTCTAGGTCACGGTTTTACAAGTATGTAGATGGGTAAATGCTGTCCAGTCTTATTTCGTTGCTTATATACACGGAGACCCTTGGTTTGAAATAATAGAAAATCCAACTAGGAGTGACTTAAACAAAAGAATATTTATTATCTCATGTACCAAGACTTCTGGAGGTAGACTGGTTCAGGATGGGTTCATTAAGCAGCTCAGATATTATCAGAGGCCCAAGTTCTTTCTACTTTCCATTCTGTCATAACCCTCCTGTTGCCTGTTGTTCTAAGGCTTGTTCCCTAATGTTACAAGTAGGTGTCCCAGTGCCCAGCTCCTTGGACAGACACACAACGTGAGCAGCACAGGAAGAGCCTTCTCTTGTGGGTTTCCTTTTTTATCACTTTTTATCATTCCTTTTGTCAGATCTTGCTCTGGAGCTTCCTAGAAATTTCCCTTGATATCTCACAGGCCAGAATTTCGTCATACCCCCACCCCTAAGTGATCACTGGCAAAGAGAATGTATTTATCATGAATGATTTAATCTCATATTTACCCTTCTGAGCTGCCTGCCTGAAGTACAGTGCCATCTCATAGCAAAGAAAATTGGGGTTTGTTAGCAAAGTGAGTAGGGAGACATGGTCGTAGGGCAAGCAACTAATCATTGCCTCACAATGTCTTGATCAGAGCAGTGCACTTAAGAATATAACTAAACTGCACATGAAAAGATGCTCAACATCACTAATTATTAGAGAAATGCAAATCAAAACTACAATGAGGTATCACCTCACACTGGTCAGAATGGCCATCATCAAAAAGCCTATAAACAATAAATGCTGGAGAGGGTGTGGAGAAAAGGGAAGCCTCCTATACTGTTGGTGGGAATGTAAATTGGTGCAGCCACTATGGAGAACAGTATGGAGGTTCCTTCAAAACTAAAAATAGAGCTACCATGTGATCTAGAAATCTCCCTCTTGGGCATATGTCTGGAAGATGAAAACTCTAATTTGAAAAAATACAGGCACCCCAATGTTCATAGAAGCACTATTCACTGTAACCTAGACACGGAAGCAACCTAAATGTCCATCAACAGATGAATGAATAAAGATGTGGTGTATATATATATCTCTCCACACAATGGAATATTACTCAGCCATAAAAAAGAATGAACTAATGCCATTTGCAGCCACAAGGATGAACTTAGAGATTATCATACTAAGTGAAGTAAGTCAGACAGAGAAAGGCAAATATTATATGATATTACTTATATGTGGAATCTGAAAATATAATACAAATCAACTTATTTACAAAACAGAAACAGACTCACAGAGAAAACAAAGTTACGGTTACCAAAGGGGAAAGAGGAAAGGGAGGGGGAGGGACAAATTAGGAATTTGGCATTAGCAGATACACACCTTTTCTAATATTCTAGCTGCTTGTGTCTGCTGTAAATTATCTATTTCCTTGTCTGACCTTCTAGGCCAGGAGTCAGAGAACTACAACTTACAGGGCAAATCTGGTCCACTGCCTGTTTTTGTATGGCTCTTGAGCTAAGTAAGAATTTTATATTTTTAAATGGTAGAGAAAAGAAAAAGAATAATAATATTTCAAGGCAGGGGAAAATAAACAAAATTCAAATTTCACTGTTTATAAAGTTTTATTGATGCACTGCCTTGCCCACTCATTTACATATTGTCCCTGGCTGCTGTTGGGCTACAAGGGCAGAGTTAAGCAGTTGTGACAGAGACTGCATGGCTTGCAGTGCCTAAAATACTAACTATCTGCCCCTTTACAGAGAAAGTTTGCTGATTCCTGTTTGAGAATATCAGCTCAGGTTTTAGCCATGCTCATTCTACTGTTCAGGTGGTCCACTGAATTTTTCGATAATAGTATTTTTAATTTCTAAGAACTTTATTTCTCTGGTATGCTATTATCAGATGGATCAGCTATTTTGTTATGGGCTTAATATTCATTTTTGTTTTAAGTAAGCTTTTCATACAAGTACAAAATAGAACACAAAGTGTAAAACTCAATAAGTTTTCACAAAGTGAATATATCCATTTAACCAACTAAAAGGTAAAGAAAAATAAAATTGGGAGCACCCAAAAGCCCCCTCTGTACTCCCATATAGACTTCCCACCAAAAGGTAACTACTCTTCTGATTTCTAACTAGGTTTTGAACTTTATATATATAGAACCATTCGGTATGTATCTTTTTATGTCTGGTTCCTTTCACTCAATATTATGTTGGTGAAATCCATGTTGCATGTATAGCAATCAATTGTTCATTTGCATTTCTAAATATTATTCCATTATATGGCTATATCACAACTTATTTAACAATTCTGCCAAAGTTGTTTCCAGTTTGGGGCTATTAAAAATAGCACTGCTGGGTATAAAGAACTTGTGGTTGCCAAGGGGGAGGGGGAGGGAGAGAGGGATGGATTGGGAGTTTGGGATTAGCAGATGCAAACTATTATATATAGAATGGACAAACAACAAAGTCCTACTGTATAGCACAGGGAACTATATTCAATATCCTGTAATAAACCATAACGGAAAAGAATATTTAAAAAGTATATATATATATAACTGAATCTCTTTGTTGTACAGCAGAAATTACCACAACATTGTAAATCAACTATACTTCAATAAAGTAAATAAAAAATAAAAATAGCACTGCTATAAATATTCTTGCACATGTTTTAGGGAACACGTTGGGTACATTACCGTTAAGCAGGAATAGGTTGCTGAGTCATAGAATGTTCAGCCACAGCTGATACTATCACATTCCCACCAGCAGTGTATGAGAGTTCCACACCCTCACCAGCACTTGGTAGTACTCATCTTTTAAATTTATGTCATTCTGGTGGATATGTGTTAGTATTCATGTGGTTTTAATCTGCATATCCCTCATGACTAATGTGTTTGGAAAATTACCCTATGTTTATGGGCCATGTGGGTAGCTTCTTTTTATGAAGTGTCTGCTCAAGTCTCCTGCCCAGTTTTCTTTTCAATTGTGTCTTTTTCTTATCGGTTCATAGGAATTCTTTATATATTTTGGAAATGACTCCCTTGTCACCGCCTCACAGGTTGCCTTTTTTATCCTCTTAATGGTCGTGGGTTTTTTATGACCAGAAGTTCTTAATTTTTAGTGGTCTAACTTAATTTTTAAATAAAAAATTTTTTTCCTTCAAGGTTAGTGCTCAACGTTATGCTTAAGAAATCTCTGCCTACTGTATGGCCATGAAGATATTCTCCTAGTTTTTTCTAAAAGCGTTTTTGCCTGCCTTTTCACAAGTTGATGTTCAATTAACTTGAAATTGATTTTGCTAATGATGTGAGGTGGTGGTTATGATTCATTTTCCCCACATGGATATCCAATTGACTCAGCTTCATCCATTGAAAGGATCATCTTCTTCTGTTAACACTGATGTGTCTCCTCTGCATTAAGTATAGTGATTGTACATGTGTGTATCTCTTTCTGGATCCTGTGTTCTGATCCACTGCTCTATTTGCCAATACCACACTGCCTTCAGTGCTGCAGCTTGGCAATAAATCTTGATACCTGGGAGTGCAATCTTCTGCCTTTGCTCTTCTTCAGGACTGTCTTGGTTATACTTGACTTTTATCATTTCCTCATAAATTTTAGAATCAACTTGTCAGTTTGTATACACATTTAAAACATTTTCTGAATTTTTACTGGGATTGCATTGAGTCTATAACTCAATTTGGGAAGATTTTATATCTTTATAATATTGACTCGCCAAATTCATGAATGTGGTCTTCCTCCCTCTCTCCCTTCCTTTAAGTCTTCTTTCATTTCCACTGATACTGTTTGCCTTTTGTTGTATGTATAGATTTTGTAACACCTTTTTGTTAAACTTATTCCTGGATATTGTTTTCTGATGCTGTTGTAAATGATATCACTTTTGAATTTAATTTACTATGTTTGTTGCTGTTACCACTGATTCCTGTATCTTGACCTTATATCCAGTGACCTTAAATTTAGTTTTATCATCTTTTACATTTCTAAGATTTGAACATGTCTATGAATAATGGCAGTTTTATATTTTCTTTCTCTATCCTTAAACTTTTTTCCTTGCCTTATTGCACTGGTGAAGACTTCTAGTACAATGTTGAAAAAAAAGTATATACATATAGCTGATTCACTTTGCTGTACAGCAGAAACTAATACAACATTGTAAAGCAATTATACTCCAATAAAGATATAAAAAAAAAAATTATCAAAAGTAATAGTGGGCAATCTTGTCTCATTCCTAGTCTCAAGGGGGGAAAGATTTCAATATTTCACCGTTAAATTATGATGTTTGGTCTAGTTCTTTTGGGGGGTACTCTTTCTCAGTTTAAAGAAGTTTCCTACTATTATTTTTGTTATGAATGGATATTGAATTTTATTAAATGCTTTTTCTGAATCTATTGAGATGATTATATAATTTGATAATGTGGCACATTATTCTGATTGAATTTAGAATGTTAAAACAATTTTGCATTCTTAGAATAAATGTTACTTAATAATGATGTATTATCCTTTTAGTCTATCGTTGAATTTGATATAGTTGGATTAATAGCTACCATTAAACATTAATGATTTCTAACAGTTTCCATTTCTTGCCCTTATTCTCTGTTCCTATTTTTTTGTGACTTTTAACCTTTGTTTTTCCTCAGCATTCAAGCATTTTATTTAAAAAATTTTTCTAAAATTTTTAAAGGTTACTTTCCATTTAGTTATTACAAAATATTGGCTCTATTCCCTGTGTTGTACAACACATCCTGGAGCCTATCTTACACCCAATATTTTGTGCTTACTACTCCTCCACCCTATATTGCCCCTCCTCCCTACTGGCAACCACTAGTTTGTTCTCTATGTCCATGAGTGTGCTTCTTTCTTCATATATTCACAAACTGTTGTCTTTTTTAGATTCCACATATAAGTGATATCACACAGAATTTATCTTTCTATGTCTGACTTATTTCACTTAGCATAATTCCCGTTAAGTCCATCTATGTTGTTGGAAATGGCAAAATTTCTTTATTTTTTACGGCTGAGTAGTGTTCCATTATACATATATATATATTCTTTTTTCCTGTTTGTCTTCCACTCTTGTTCTGCCTTTTGTTGTTTTAATTGAGCATTTTAATAAATTTCCATTTTTTTCTGCTTTTTTAGTATATCAGTTATACTTTTTTCCCCCACATTTTTTAGTGGTTGCCCTAGAGTTTGCAGTATATACTTACACATAATCCAATCCACTTTCAAATAACACTATATTGCTTCACAGGTTGTGCGAGTACCTTATAATAACAAAATAACCCTCATTTCTCTTTCCTAGCGCTTGTATCGCTGCTGTCATTCATTTCACTTGTATGTAAACATACATTATGTATGATTATACATACATATGATACATACATTAAGCATACATAATTGAATACATTGTGCTATTATTTTGAACAAACGGTTATTTGCTGGATCAATTAAGAATAAGAAAAATAAAAGTTTTTATTTAACCTTCATTTATTCCTTCTTTGCTGCTCTTCCTTTCCTTATGTAGATCCAAGTTTCCGACCTATATACTTTTTCTTCTCTCTAAAGAAATACTTTTAACAGTTTTTGCAAGGCAGGACTACTGTAACAAATTCCCTTGACTTTTGTTTGTCTGAAGTCTTTATTTCTTCTTCACATTTGAGGGATAATATCACAGGGCACAGAATTTTACCTGGGTTGGCCAAAAAGTTTGGTCGTTTTTTCCATAAGATGGCTCTAGTAGCACTTAGTTGTCTTTAGCTTAATTCGAAACAATTTTGTTACATTGTATTGTGACAGCTGTCATATCAGCGTGTATTTTAAAAAACTTATCAAAATTGGTGAATTTTTGTGTAGCCATTTTACTATTGAAGATGGAAGAAAAAAGCAACATTTTTGGCATAGTATGCTTTATTATTACAAGAAAGGTAAAAACACAACTGAAACCCAAAAAAAGCTTTGTGCAGTGTATGGAGAAGGTGCTGTGACTGATCGAATGCGTCAAAAGTGGTTTGCGAAGTTTCATGCTGGATATTTCTTGCTGCACAATACTCCACGGTTGGGTAGAACAGTTGAAGTTGACAGCGATCAAATCGAGACATTAATTGAGAACAATCAACGTTATACCATGCGGGAGACAGCCAACATACTCAAAATATCCAAATCAAGCATTGAAAATCATTTACACAAGCTTGGTTATGTTAATTGCTTTGATGTTTGGGTTCCACATAAGTTAAGCGAAAAAAAACTTCTTGACCATATTTCTGCATGTGATTCGCTACTTAAACGTAACAAAAACATTCCGTTTTTAAAACAAATTGTGACGGGCGATGAAAAGTGGATACTGTACAGTAATGTGGAATGGAAGAGATCGTGGGGCAAGAGAAAGGAACCACACCAACCACACCAAAGGCTGGTTTTCATCCAAAGAAGGTGATGTTGTGTATATGGTGGGATTGGAAGGGTGTCCTCTATTATGAGCTCCTTCCAGAAAACCAAACAATTAATTCCAACAGGCACTGTTCCCTAAAAGCAGCACTTGACGAAAAGCATCTAGAATTAGTCAACAGAAAATGCAAAATCTTCCATCAGGATAATGCAAGACTGCACGTTTCTTTGATGGCCAGGCAAAAACTTCTACAGCGTGGCTGGGAAGTTCGATTCTTCTGCTGTACTCACCAGACATTGCACCTTTGGATTTCCATTTATTTTGGTCTTTACAAAATTCTTTTCATGGAAAAAATTTCAATTCCCTGGAAGACTGTAAAAGGCACCTGGAACAGTTCTTTGCTCAAAAAGATAAAAACTTATGGGAAGATGGAATTATGAAGTTGCCTGAAAAATGGCAGAAGGTAGTGGAACAAAAGGGTGAATATGTTGTTCAATAAAGTTCTTGGTGAAAATAAGAAATGTGTCTTTTATTTTTACTTAAAAACTGAAGAAACTTTTTGACCAACCCAAATAGGTTGGTGGTCTTTTTCTCTCAAGACTTTAAATATTTTACTCCACTCTCTTCTTGCTTGCATGGTTTCTGAGAAGTTGGATGTAATTCTTATTTTTGTGTCTCTACAGGTAAGGTTTCCCCCCCACCCTGCCTCTGGTTTCTTGCAGGATGTTTTCTTTATATTGGCTTTTCTGTAGTGTGAAGATGAGATGATTAAGTGTAGGTTTTGGGGCATTTACTCTGCTTGGTGTTCCCTAAGCTTCTTGGGTCTGTGGTTTAGGGCCTGATATTTATTTGGGGGAAATTCACAGTCATTATTGTTTCAAACGTTTCTTCTGTTCCTTCCTTTCTTCTCCTTCTGGTGTTCCCATTACACATATGTGACACCTTCTGTAGTTGTCCAGCTGTTGTTGATACTGTCTTCTCTTTGCTTTTCAGTTTTGAGGACTCTACTGATATATCTTCTAGCTCAGAGATTCTTTCCTCTGCTGTGTCCAGTCGACAAATAAGCTCATCTAAGGCATTCTTCACTTCTGTTACAGTGGTTTTAATCTGTAGCATTTCTTTTTGGTTCTTTCTTAGGATTTCCATCTCTCTGCTTACATTGCCCATCTGTTCTTACATGCCCTCTACTTTATGCATTAGAACCCTTAGCATATTAATCAGACTAGCTTTAAATTCCCAGTGTGATAATTCCAGCATCCCTGCCATGTCCTGTTCTGATGTTTGCTCTCTCTCTTCAAATTGTGTTTTTTGCCTTTTAGTATGCCTTATACTTTTTAATTGGACATGATGTACTGGGTAAAAGGAATTGCTGTAAATAGGCCTTTAGTAATATGGTGGTGAGGTGGGGGGAGGGGATGTGTTCCATTGTCCTATGATTAGGTCTCAGGTTCTAGTGAGCCTGTGCCTCTGTGCTGTGTGCTTCTGTTTTTTCCTCCTCCCTTGGGTGGGACAGGATGGCTGGAGTGGAGTGGTAATTTCCCATCCCCAATTCAGTTAGGCTCTGATGAAACCCCAGCAGGTTAAGCTCTTGTTAACCAGTTTTCCCCAAGGACAGGGAGGGACAGAGTGCTCTGGCATTTGTCAACGGGGTTCCTTTTTCCCTTCCTCTGCTGGCATCCTGAGGGGATATTTTTTTCCTCTGATATTTACTTTGGGAATGTGGTAGAGCTCCTGGAAGTAAATCTGACAATATTTTGGGACTGGGTCCCCCTGGAGTTTTCAACTTCAGACTTGTCCACATGGAGCCTCCGGCAATTTGTCAATTATGGTTCAGGTTTTCCTACCCCAGCACTGGTTCCCTCCATGGTTCCTGCTCTGAGTCTCTGCTCTGGTAAGTCATGACCCACTGTACTTACCTGTCTGTGTCTCCAATCTTGGGGGCAGACGTTTGCCCTGGGTTCTCCCCTCTCTTACGGATCCCAGGAGAGTTGTTGTGTTTTCATCCTATTCGGCTTTCTACTTGTTGTTGGGATGGAGTGGCCACTTCCAAGCTCTTGATGTGCAGAACCAGAAGCTGCAATTTATCATTGAATTGATTTACTCATATTTGTTTAGGTCTTTTGCACCTATGCTCATGAAGGATATTGGCCTGTGATTTTCCTTCCTAGCTAACTGCAGATTCTAGAATAGCTTGCTTTACATCAGTGGTTCTTACTGGCAGAGAGACTTGCCGGTTTATAAACCTCATCTATTACAGACTGGAAAGAACTGTTGTGGAGAGCACCGACACATTTTGTCAGGCCAGTTGGTATGTGTGTTTGAGCCCACGCAAGTGTTTTGTATTTCAGTAAATTGTATCACCATCCATTGGTGGGTCAGACCCCAAACAGTATTCATCACTGGTTCCTCTCTTTACCCCACACGTGGCATCCAACATACAGCAATTCCTGTTGGTGGTACCTCCACACATATTCAAAATTCAAAGTACTTCTCACATCTTCACTGTCTTAGCCACTGTCTTCCTTTGCCTGTACTACTGTAACTGTCTCTTAACTCATCTCCCTGCCTCACTCTTGCCTTCTGCTCCCACAAATCATCCTTCACTCAGAAACCAGAGAGCTCTTTTTAAAAATCTATATCTAATCATGTCACTTCTCTGTTTTTATCCATCCAATGGGTTTCCATCGCAACTAGGATACAATGCAACCTTCTTACGGGGTTTCAGATAGGATGCAGCCCTTGTCTACCTTGCACATCTCATTTCCTCCTCCTTTTTCTCTTGTTACTGGGATCCAACCTCCTAAGTATTCCATCAAATTACCAGATGTTATTCTCTTTACAGCCCTTATCTCTATACAACCATATTTGTTTGTGTCATGGTCATTTTCTGCCTGCCTTACCCCCACTCCCTGAGAGCTGGACATTCACTGACTGCTCAGTACTTAGGACAGTGCCTGATCCTGGAGGGTGCTGGAGACGTGTCTGTTGACAACCTGCTTTGTGTAACCGTCAGCCTAGTCTCACCTGCAGTTTATCTTTCAGAGTTTCCTTAAACTCTCTGCTTGGCTGCAGACTCCCTTTCTTGTTTCTCAAGACTGCTTTTTAAAATCTTTAAAAAAAAAAACCCTCCTCTTTTTCACTTCAATGGAACCTTGCAAGGTAAGAGAGTCAGGTGCATGTACTTAGCCTGACCATGATTTTGGTAGTATCAGCCCTCACAATTATATGGTTTTCTCTGGCACTATTTAATGTATTCATCCATTTCACTAGTTATTGAGTGCTTGCTGTGAACCAGGTACTGTGATGGGCACTGGGGAAATACCAGTGAACGAAACAGACAGATTCCTGTCCTTGTAGCTGGGAAGACCAGCAATAAATAATTAACATAACAAGAGAAAAATTATATAGTATGTCAGGAGGTGATAAGTCATATGGAAAAAAGAATTAGAGCAGGCTGAGGGGGGGTCCGAGGTAGTGGGTGTGGAGGTGGGAGCAGGTTGCAGTATTTGGTAGGGGTGCCAGGGAAAGTGAAAAGGTGAAATTTGAGCAAAGACTTGAAGGAGGAGAGAGTTCACCAAGTAGGCATCTGGGAGAAGAGTGTGCAGACAGAAGGAATACTAGGCTCTAAGGTGGAAGCCTGCCTGGAGTGTTTGAGGGACACCAAGGGGGCTGATGTGACTGGCACAGAGTGAGTGAAGGGGAGAGATACAACAGAAGAGGTTAAAGAAGGACAGGCGGCCAGAATACTTAAGGTTGTTGCTATAGACTGAATGTGTGTGTCCCCCCCGCCGCCAAATTCATATGTTGAGATCCTGAACCCTCATGTGATGTTATTAGAAAGTGGACCCTTTAGGAGGTGATTAGGTCATGAGGGTGGAGCCCTCATGAACGGGATCAGCGCCCTTATAAGAGAGACCCTAGAGAGCTGCTGCACCCCTTTCACCATGTGAGGACAGAGTGAGAAGATGACCATCTAGGAACCAGGAAGTGGGCCATCACAGAATCTGCTAGCACCTTGATCTTGGACTTCCAGGCCTCCAGAAATGAGAGAAATAAATTTCTGTTGTTTATAAGCCACCAAGTGTATGATATTCTATTACAGCAGCCGGAATGAACTAAGACAGTTGTAGTTGCCATTGTCAGGGCTTCAGCTTTTACTCTGAGTAAGATGGTGGCCATTGGAGGGTTTGGAGCAGATGACTGTTACAATCTGACTTATATTTTGAGAGGGTTTCTCTGGTGCTGTGTTGGGAGTAGGCTCTGGGAGGGCAAAGATGAAAACAGCAGAAGATCCATTTGGAAGTTAGTGCAGTGTTCCCCACCTGCCATTTTAACAGGGCAATGACAATGGAGATGGTAAGATGCGATCAGATTCTGGAAATGTATATTTCTAATATTTTCCTATATGTTATTACAAACTTTTTTTAAAAAATTAATTCATTTATTTATTTATTTTTGGCTGTGTTGGGTCTTCATTGCTGTGCGCAGGCTTTCTCTAGTTGCAGTGAGTGGGGGCTACTGTTCATTGCGGTGCATGGGCTTCTTATTGCGGTGGCTTCTCTTGTTGCGGAGCACAGGCTCTAGGCACACAGGCTTCAGTAGTTGTGATGCGCAGGCTCAGCAGTTGTGGCTCATGGGCTCTAGAGCACAGTCTCAGTAGTTGTGGCACATGGGCTTAGTTGCTCCAGAGCATGGGGGATCTTCCCAGACCAGGGCTCGAACCCATGTCCCCTGCATTGGCAGGCAGATTCTTAACCACTGTGCCACCAAGGAAGTCCCAAAATATTTTTTTAAATACAGAAAAAAAGTACTCTTTAAAAAATTGTCTTTTCTCTTGAAAAATGGGTCACATTTTCCTGTTTCTTTGTATGTTGAGTAATTTTGGATCGTGCATATCGTGAATGTTATGTTGTAGATAACCTGGGTTCCATTATATTCCTTTGAAGAGTGCTTATTTTTAAAAGCAGGCACTTAACCTGGTTGGATTCCCAGTGTGAACTGTCTGCCCTGAGGTGTGTAGCTGCTTAAATATGAGTTCAGTTCTTTTCGCATCAGCTGGGCCTCTAGAATCTGCCTTTTCATATGTGATTTGGCATCAGCCAGAGATTTGGATTAAGTTTACACCCAGAATTTGGGGCTTCATCTTTATTGTTCTCCCCTTTCCAACATTTTCTCCCTCATTTTCTATCAGATATGGTTGTTTGAACTCTCTCTCCTTGTTCTTCAAATGAGAAAGACTAGAGGCTTTCTACTGGCTTTTTAACTGCTCCATGGGCTGTACATTTGAGCCTTTGCTAGGATAACACCCACCAAAAGTGGGAAACTCATCCAGGGTCCCTCACTTCTTCCAGATGTTCACTCCCCTCCAGAATCTGTCTGCTCTGGGTTGCTCTCCAGTGCCTTTGGGTAATTATATTTTTATATTTTATTATCTGAACAAGTCTATTTGATTGAAACTTCTCAGTAATAACCATAATTGGATACATTTTGAAGTTAGAATTTGGGGCTTGAGAGAAATTTGGTTTTCCTCCAAGGAATTTTAACTAGAAATATGTAAAGATAGAGTCAGTACCAATTGAGTTGGGTAAGACTGGGGATGATGCAGATTTGGGAGGGAAGATCAGAAGTTCAGTTTTGGACATGCTGAGTTTGAGATGTCTGCTGAGTAGGCCATTGGACAGGTAAGCTCTGAGTTGAGGAGCTACTGCTCGACTAGAAACATGCATATTTCTGAGATTGTCAGCATATAAATTTTATTTAAAGTCATGGGACTGGGTGAGATAATTGAGAGAGTGAGTGTGGATACAGAGAAGACCAAGGACTGAGCTCTGGGCACTCCAACATTAAGTGGGGAGAAGAACCAGCAAAAGACTAAGAAGCAGCAATCAGTACAGGAGGGAAACTAAGAGAGAGTGGTATCCTGAAAGCCATACAAGGAAAATGTATCACAGAGGAGGAAATGCTTCTAATAGGTCAAGTAAATGGAAACTGAGAACTGGTTTAGCAGCATGGAGGTCATTGGTGGTCCTGATAAGAGCCTTTTTGATGGACTGCTGGTGGTGAACATCTGACTACAGTGGGTTTAAGAGAGAATTGGAGAGTAGGACTGGGAGTATGAAAGGGTTTATTTAGAAGGGGTTTGTCAGGAGGTGTGGGGTAAGCATAAGGATGAGGGTATTATCAGGGTGGTGCTTAGAAGCACATGATGCCTAGAATTGTTAGGGTAAAAGGGAAACCAGAAAGAGACTCACAATAAAAGCTCAGTTGCCCCCCAAATTCTCAAAATGTGGAAGAAACTATGAGGTGGGATGAAGGAGTGAGAAGGCCAGGAGGAATTAAGGCGATAGTGGTCAGAGAGTGGTGCCCTGACATTTAGTATTTCCACACTGGAGCAGTTCAGTGTGATGAACAGGTCCAGAACATAGCCATCAGAGTGGATGGCAAAGGTGGATGGAGGTCCGTGGAGCTAAGGTAGCTGCGGAGTCATAAGGCCTGAGATGGATGGGACGTGCATGGAGATGATGAAGTCATCCACATGTTGGAAAGGTCTGGGGTGGGGGGAAAGACTGGCTCACTGGACCCAGTTGTCAGCGCGGGATGAATGAGGGGAAGTAAGTGGGAGATGAGGAGATGACAGTGAGGAGACGTGGCTGAGGCAGGTACAGCTGGATGGTAAGAGCCCAGCAAGCACGGGGGTTACATGATGGTAAAGGAATGATGGTTTTGAAGTTTTACCCCCACCATCCCTGCCCCTGTGGTGATGGCACGTAGGGAATGAACATTCCCAAGAGATCAGGGCTTTGAGGAGAGCAAGGCTTAGGCTTAATTACTCTTATAAACATTAGGGGGATTATTTTTGCTCCATCATTCAAGCTTTCAATAAAAATAGTCAATACCAAATACTTTTCAGTCCCAGAGCTGTTGCTGCTTGACATTCTGTGCTCATCATGTTTCTGCAAATTGACTGTTCAGTGTTTTGTTTTACTTAACTTATCAGGGTTAGTGGTAAGCCAATGAACAAATATCTTCTCTCCCCAGAGTCTTCTCCAACTTTGAAATATTGTTACTTCCCACCTCCTCCCCTGCCCCATCTCCCCTGGGGCTCAGCTGCCTTCGGTCCTTAGCCCTTCTGAGCATTCAGGTCTCAGCTGAGTGCAGTTGTCCTGGACAATCCCCCCAACCTCCTCCCTAATCTGTTCTTTATTTCAACACCCTCTGCTTTTCTTTCATAGAACTTACTCCAATTTGTAATCCATTTATTGATAGGTTTCATTTAAAAATAATCTGTCTCTCTGATTAGAACATCATTTCACTAGAAGCAGCATCACCTATATTGTTCACCACCCATACTTCCGGTATCAGCCATAGTGCTTGGCACATAGCAGGCATCTAACTTGTTGGACAGGTAATAGTGTCTCCATTTTATAAATGACAACAATGAAACATGGAGAAAGTGATGAAGCCTGGATTCCAGCCCACGTCACCCAACGTTCCTATTTCCATAATCCCTCCCGGAATTAGGGAACAGCTTATTCTCTAACTCATCATGGTGGGTTACAATGGCCACAAACTCTTTATCACATTGAGAGGTGGTGCATATATCCCATTCCTCCGATCCCGCTGGTCCTGAATTGACGACAAGGATGCTGCAGAAGGGAAGCTGCACCAGTGCCAGGCTCGGCCTCCCAGGGGAATAGCGACTCTGCACCCCTCCCTCTTGGAACACTTACTCTTGGGGTGCCTGAACTGCCAGGTGAGACTACCTTTCTGGAGAGACCACATGGCAATACCATGTGGGGAGGGAGAGTGGCCCAGTTGACCCAGCTTCTCAGTAGAACCCCTCCAGATGACTCCAGCCCCAGCTGCCAATCGGCTGCAACTTCACGTGCTCGCAGGTGAGAGCAGGGGAAGAAACTTCCCGCTGAGCCTGTTACCCCACAGCACCACGGGAGATAAAATGGTGGTTGTTTTAGACACGGCGGTGACTGGGGTAAGGCAAGAAGGCACCCAGGGCACAGGTATAAGGAGGAAGGAGGTGCCCACCCTGCACCTGCTGGACCTTGAGAACAAGTATCTCCTTAAACCCAGTGCCCTAGGGGCCTCACTTAGTCCTGGACTCTAGTTTTCAGCCATTCGGTCTGGGTGGTTTTAACCCAGCACTAGAGAATTAAAACACTGTGGTACCTGGCACAGAGCAGGTGCTCAGGGACACACAGTAATGGAATCAAGTAAGGTACAAATCACAACTTCCAAATAAGGTAATTTCCATAGGAATCTCTGGCCCTGAAATATTTTGTATCGAACTATCTTTGACACATCATTCTTACGTATTTCCCTGCCATTCTAAACTCTGTCATTTTCACCACTTCAGCAAACATTTCTGAGCATCTACTTTGCGGTCGGCACTGTCCAAGGTGCTCGGGGAAGGGTGGGGAGAGGGCAGGGGAGACAAATGAACAAGACGTGGCTCCTGCCTCCCAGGAGCTGAGCACAGAGCAAGGCAGCCCTCTGTGGACGGCTGAGGTAGCAGAGTAGGTTCCTATAAGCCGGGGATCACACATCTTGTCCGTAATGTAAGTGTAAATATGTCAATCATACTTCTCCATTTTTATGTTGACATAACCATGCTTTTCTTGTTGGAATGTCTAACGGAGGCTTGGCCCCCAAGGGCTGACTGGGCACCTGGCTGGCTGCCCCTTCCCGTCCTTGGGTCTGGGGGGCCGTGTCAGTGTTGCTTCTCTTTCTTCCAGCCTCTTCTCCCCCAGGCGGGGATGCAAACTGTCTGTCTCAGGGGCCAAGCAGGAGATGCAAATAAAGGTCAAGTGGAGGGCAGGCCCGTGGCCAAGCGAGGCCCTCGTTCCCTCTGAAGGAAGGCAGGACTCAGCAGATCCTGCCTGTGGAAAACACAGGCTCAGTGTTCTACATGGCCAGATCTTAATAAAAGATGGACATCTGGATTTTTCCTTGAAATTGGCAACAGAATGGTGATAGATGAAACAAAACTTGTCTGTGGTCCCCACTGGACAGGGGTCGGGATGGTGGACATCTGGCCTCTAGCTCTCTCAAGCCACTGGCTGTGTAACGTTGGCCAAGTCATGTCCGTTCCTGGGTCTCATTTTCTTCATCTGGAGAGTCATGAGTCTGGAAGTTTCCGTCTCCAAAGAGTGATTTCGCTTCAGGATTTTGGGCCCCCAGTACATGGTCTGACATATACTCTACTAGGTGGTCAATAAATTGATGTTGAATTAATCAAAGAATGAATTATTCATCTGGCCTTTTTGCAAAGATAATCAACCTCAGAATAAGGTCTTAGACAAGTTCCTCCTTTTTCTCAAAGAATTCTCCATTGTTTTCTAAAAACTTCCTTGGATGCAGTTTGCCACCCCCCCTAGTTTTCAGTTTCTTTTTTCCATGAAACCTTAGCTTTCGGAAAAGCAGACCCCCAGACCCCTCTGCAAATTTCTGGTAGTGCCGGATGGCATGGTCGTCCACCCTCTGGCAGAGCTTCTGGGGTGGTCCTGATGCACTCCCGCGGTCCAGGGCCACTGATGGGAAGACCACACCCCTTCCATATCAGATGGGTGTGAGCTTCTGAGAACTAGACTCCCCTGAAGAAACAGCCCAGGGCCAAGAAGGACGCCTGGCCTGTGGAGATGCCCTTAGTGGCTTAGCAGCCAGTAGGGAAATCGCTGATGGGGTTCACCCGTGGCTGTGGAAGGACAGGTGATTTCCCCAAGCATCTCCAGTCCAGGTGATAGCATGGCAGCTGCACCTTCTCCTTATGGAAACCCCTACCTGTGCAAATGAAGTCAGCCCTAACAGAACAGGATCACAAAGATGATGCAGATTAAGATGGGGTTTTCCAGTACACATGGAATCACAGAATTTTTAAACTGAAGGGAACTTAGGAAAGAGGACAACTGGAAAAAGAGACTGACTATGTGTCACCCACTCTTCTGAGAGCTCTATTTCACTCAATCCTCAGATTAGATGAGGCATTATTATACCACTTTACCAATGAGAGATGGAAGGCAGGTGAGGAAGGTAATTTCCCCAAGATCACGTCATGTGGAAGCTGCAGAACCAGGACTCAAACTCAGAATTATCTGGCTCCAAAGTCCTCATTCCTCCTGAGAAATCTAGAGCCAATTTACCAGCTTCGTCTCCTTCACTTGACAGGTGAATAAATGCGAGCTCAATGGCTTTGCCAAGGTCAAGAGTGAGTGTGAGAGGAGCTGGGGCTGCTCATGCCCCATGTGTTTTCCACGTCAGGTGTGGCCAACCGGAGTCCTTTGGCAAAGCATCCAACTCTGGGTGATGCCAGGCTGCTGGAGTCAGGTCCCCAAGCACCAGGGATAGAAACCCTTGTGCCACCGCCCCCTCTTCATGGCATCCTCAACCCCGACTCATTTTGGATCAGGCCAAGCCAGTCACCTTCCAAAAGAAGCTACTGGAATGGGCATCAAAGGCCACCCTGAGCACAGCTTGGGACATAAGAGCTTGTGGGCAGCGGTCCATGTGTAGCGACCCACAGAACCGCTTCTCCTCTCATCTCCCCTTGGAGTGCCGGCAGGTTTGTGGTCCAGGGATTTCACTCAGGGCCACGCCAGGGAAGCAGCAGTGACCCTGCTCTTGTTTGCTGACCTTTCCCCCTCCACCATCCACCTTGAGCTGTGAGTTTCTGTGAGCTTCACAGCCGTCCTAAGATTCGTTTCAGCCTGGAAAGTTCTCCCGCCGCTAAGCCACCTGTCAGCCGGCACCTCCTACACCAGATGGCCGTCCCCTCCCGCCCCCTGTGCAGTCCAGCCAAGCCCAGGCCCGGCATGGACAAAAGAGGTCCCGAGTGGCTGCGGCCAAGGTCTATGTGTCCATCTGGACGCAGGTATCACAGAGCTGTGGCGCTGCCACAGAAAAGACTTTGGCAGGAGGGAGGTTCCTCGGCTTCCGGCCCTTGATTCCTTGTCAGTCTTGCTTCAAAATCAGACACTGTGTTCAGATGCCCAGCTTCTCGGGCAGGTAGGCAGCCCGCCTGGAGAAAGCCTTCTAAACGCCTCCTCAGGTGGGGTGGGTCTGCTTTAGCAACCACTGAGGGCAAACCATCCCCTTCCTTTGCCAGAGAAAAGCCTGACCACAGATGGCTCCCCGCTCTGCCTGTGCAGGGCCTCGAGGTCTGGTGTCCCAAGGTCATGGCCAGCAACCCCTTCCTGCCCCACTCCCCCGCAGTTCCCCACCCCGCCTCCTGGGAGAGCCTTGAACTTTTTTCAGTGCCATCCCTCGCAAAGACTTCCTTTTAGCTCTTCAACTTGACCTCATACTGTGAGTCAGTCAAATGAAAACAGGAGGCAATGTTACTGTATCAAACTGTTTACAAAATAGAAAAGTGAAGAGGAAGCTGTGCTTTGTTTTCCACACACTGAGAACACTAAGGGACCTACTTCTTTTCAATTCTCTCCTTTTTCTACGTGAGCATAAGAAGGCTGTTGAAATGGCCTTGTGAGAGGCTTGTTTTTGCTTTCAGCCAGACCCTCTCTCTTCAAATCCCACTGGTAGGTAATATATTCTTTTTTTTTTTTTTTTTTTTTTTTTTTTTGCAGTATGCGGGCCTCTCACTGCTGTGGCCTCTCCCGTTGTGGAGCACAGGCTCCGGACGCGCAGGCCCAGCGGCCATGGCTCACGGGCCCAGTCGCTCCGCGGCATGTGGGATCTTCCCGGACCAGGGCACGAACCCGTGTCCCCTGCATCGGCAGGCGGACTCTCAACCACTGCGCCACCAGGGAAGCCCGGTAATATATTCTGAATTAAAAAAAAAAAAAAAAAATCCCACTTCATTCTGAGTTTCCAAACCAGCATAACCCACTTCTTATTCTAAACAAGTGAACAAACATTAGTCTTCAGGGCCAAGATGTCAGTGTTAAAAAAACAACAAACCATAAGTCCAGGTCTTTACTACAAGCATTAGCTGATAACTGCGGAGCTATCCATGCTTTTTCCTTACATCTTTTATTTTTTCTCGAGCGGTAGCTTCAGGAAGCATCTTCGTTTTCATTCCAGTGCGGCCTACATTGGATTCAAATTTTCAAAATGGCACCAGAATATCGTATCAGTTTCCACAGTAACTGGTAAAATGGAACCCATAAGAATGATCATTTTCTTTTATGAGAGACATGTTGGACCAGGGCAATCTTGCTTATATTAAGCCTGCCTGGGATGGTGGGTGGATTTGGCGTGAGTGAATTAAATGTTGAACTGGCAGTTCTACTGGACTTCAGACAAACATCCATGTTGACTGAACACTGATTTGCTGGCACTCCTCAAATCACTGTTCTGCTATCTCAGCATCCCAACTCTTGCGATCTTTTCCATTTGCTTCTTTATGGACGGGCAAGTCACCTGACAGTAGCCGCCTGGACAAAGCTGGCGTTGCAGTTTTGCCACACTCGCTCGGCCGTCACCTGACGCCTGCCATCACTTGCCAGCCTCATTTACACATTGCCAATTCTAGGGGGAGAATCAGATCTAATTTGAGCACCGTTGTATCTGCTTATTTTACACACAGATGTGAGTACATTTCTCTCTCTATTACATAAGTTTTTAAGCTTTCATTCCAACTGTCTTTAAGCAGTTACTACAGCAAACAACCAAATAGACAACCCCCGCGGTGCCAGAAATACCTTTTCATGGGCCTTGTTCTCCAAAGGCTCTCAAAAACAAATGTTGTGAAATAAAGCAAGACTAGTGCAGGTTACAATAAAGTCACCCCAAATTAGCCAAGTGTCTCTCTGAACTACTTCATATATTCTGAAAGTGCGTGCTGAGTAGTGGTGGGTGGAGTGAGTCTTCTGTGTTCCCAGTTTTGGCTCCTCCAAATGAAATATTAATAATATTACTACTGCTACATTTGGCAATATAAGGAAGCTTCCAGTAATAAGTTGCTTGTATTCACTGCAGGTTAGCAGAACCACAATTTATGTGGTATAATAGGTGTGTCCCCAGGCACATAGATTGATCAGCGAGTTACTGAAACCCTTGAGGATAATTCATTCACCGCAGTGAAGGCTCACCAGGAGAAGTGGATAAAGTGCTGCGTCAGCAAAACCTTGCTCCCATGAGTCAGGACTCAGTTATTCTTTTTGGCTGGATCATCCCAGATGCAAATGACTGACTGTTGGTGTCCATGCAGTCAATGGGTACAAATAAGCCATTTTATGGGTGCAAAGGATGTGTCTCTGAGTGCAAAGAATTTCAGTCTGACTGATGTCTCCGGTTATTCTGGTGGGCTCTGTAGAGAGGACTGTCATGCAGTACTGGAGTTTAGAGGCAGGAGGCACCCCACCAGGATGGGAAAGATGAGTCAGCTCAGGCTGCTATAATAAATACCTGGGGGTGGGGGCTTAAACAACAGACATTTATTTCTCAGAGTTCTGGAGGCTGGAAGCCTAATATCACGGTTCTAGCATGGTTGTGTTCTGGTGAGGGTCCTCTTCCTGGCTTGTCGACAGCCACCTTCTTGTATCCTCACATGACCGAGACCACATAGCAAGTATTTTCAGTTTTGTGAGCCATATAGTCTTGTAGCACTAATCTTAGTCAGGAAGGCTCTACCATCATGACCTAATTATTTTCCAAAAGCTCCACCTTTAAATACCATCATATCAGAGGTTAGGGCTTCAACATGTGGATTTTAAGGAGACACAGACATTCAGTCCATAACAGAAAGTGATGGTTATAGATGCCTTTTTGGGAGGGAGACTAAGAGGATGACTGTTGAAGGACCAGCAGGGGGCTGAGAAGTATAGAAGCAGTCACACTCAGCTTTGGTGGCTTAGAGCATTTAAAAGGTTCCCCTACCTCATCCTGCCACGTTGAAGGTTCTTTGGAAATTTAACCTGCTCTACGCTCCATACCCCTCAGCTTACCATACCCCAAAGCTAAACACCTGAGCTGAAGTTTGTGGTTCTAGGTCCAAAACTGAGGGGGAAAATGTGGTTCCTCGTTGAACTTAAACCCTCTAGTCTCTCTAGAGGAGACTCTAGAAGGAGAGGGTTCTGGTGAGCAGAGGGCATACAGGAGAGCAGGACTGCCACTGTCCTACTCTGCTTGACCCAAGAAGTCTGGCAAATGGAAGCTCTTTAGATAGAACCATCTTCAGGCACCTCTTCACTACATAAGTCACCAGGATTAATAAGATGAGAACCCACTGAAGCTCCTCAGATAAAACATCTATTTACCAATGACATCATTATTTTCGCCTATGGCTGAGGTGTCCTTGTGAAGGAGTTTCCTTTTGCATAAGAAGACTTGCTTCTTTAGGATCATTTGGGGTTTGTGCAGAGGTAGTGCACTAAACAGAATTCTGGGCTCAGAAATTGTTTCCCATCATGAGCTGCTCAGGTCTGGAGATTCAATAGCTCCTGGCCACTGTCTCCTTATTTTCTCCCTGGAGCCCAGTCCTACAACCAGAGGGGTCAGCAAACTTTTTCTGGAGAGGACAAGATAGTACATATTTTCAGTTTTGCAGGCTATGTAGTCTTGTAGCACCTGCTTAATTCTGCTGTTATTGCATAAAAGTAGCCATAGACAATATGTAAACAAATGGGTGTGGTTGTGTTTCAATAAAACTTTATTTACAAAAACAGGAAGGGGGCAGGATTTGGCCCCTGCTGTAGTTTGCTGACTCCTAACTTAGATGATGTTGGTTGTTCAGCCAGCTCAGACAATAAATCATTCATTTGTTTAACCATGCACCTACTCTGTATCAGAAACAGTTCTGGGTGTTTGGGATATATCAGTAAACAACAGTGACAAAAGTCCCTACAACTCTGTGCTCTTAGAACTTACATCTTGGTTGGGGAGGCAGACAACAAATCAATGTGATGGTTCCCTTCTATACATCTGCTCTCCATCTTCTCCACCTCACCCTAGAGATGCTCTGTGCTCCAGTGGCCCACATGGGCTGTGTCAATACACTCTCTTGTTTCCAACTTCCTCCCATTGGGTCCAGCCCATGAGAGGCACAGGCAAAGAGGATTTTTATTCCTCCAGCTTCTCAAATACTCAGTCCATAATACCTAGTTGGGTGTATATCTGTATACAGATATCTATAGCTGCATACATAGGTGTATTTCTAAGCAGCATAATTGTTCTCAAAAGAACGTATTAGAATCCCAATAGCACAGTGGTTAAGAGTATGGAATCAGACAGACTTGGGTGACTTCTTGGAGCTTCTGTCTTCTCAAGCGTAAAATGAAAATAATAATAAACTGCCAAACTCATAGGGCTGCCACGAGTGTTAAATGTGATAATGCAGGTGAAGGGCATAGCGCAGTGCCTGGCACATAGAAGAACCTCAGAAAATGAGAGCAGTGATCAAGATATAATATGTGGTATGTTGCAGGTCACGTTGGTGAGTTAATTTAAATATTGTGCTTACTATGAACACATCCTTTCGTGTCATGAGTATAGTAGGCCTAAGGGCAGGTACATGGAGAGATTCAGTTGGCTTTGGTACAATGTGTCTTATACTGATCTATGATCTGGGGGTTGGGGCTCATTAGGCGACCCTCCCCCCCCCACTCCCACCGCCACCACAAATGATCCAACCAAACAAAAACACAATGGGTTCTCACAGCCACCAATCCTGAGACAACTATACTCTTCTTAAGTCCTTTCCTTAACTCCTGGGTGGGTGACAGACCAAGGACCATTGCTGAAGTGAGTAGTGTCATCTGCTTTATGTGCAAGAAGAAGTGGCATGAGTGACAATATATATAGACTCCTGGGCAGTGGCCACTAACCTGGGCAGCTGGCTAGGATTGGAAGGTCAGAGACAAGGCAGTGGTGTCGAGGCGCATGGATGGACATATGTGAATGGGCACAAAGTGTGAAGATTTTTTTTTTTAAATAAATTTATTTATTTATTATTTATTTTTGGCTGCATTGGGTCTCCGTTGCTGCGCGCAGACCTTCTCTAGTTGCGGTGAGCGGGGGCTACTCTTAGTTGCGGTGTGTGGGCCTCTCATTGTGGTGGCTTCTATTGTTGTGGAGCACAGGCTCTAGGCACATGGGCTTCAGTAGTTGTGGCACACGGGCTCGGTAGTTGTGGCTCGTGGGCTCTAGAGCGCAGGCTCAGTAGCTGTGGCTCACGGCTTAGTTGCTCTGCGGCATGTGGGATCTTCCTGGACCAGGGATTGAACTCGTGTCCCCTGCATTGGCAGGTGAATTCTTAACCACTGCGCCACCAGGGAAGTCCCCCGAAGTGTGAAGATTTTTATATCACATATTAATGCTCATTGGAGAGCATCTACTACAAACAAAGAACTGAACAACAAAGGAGACAAAATGACTCAGCCAGGTGACATTAACCAGACTTCGTCACTGGCCACCTAGAAGTGACGATATAGGCACATGAGTGGAGGGGCCGTGAGGGTAGAGGTGAGGGCTATGTGTGCGCTCAACAGCGTGGACTCCCACTTACGGGGGTCAGTCTAGCTCTTGACGCCTCTGAATGTCCAACCTGCAGCAACAGAGACCCATGCCGAACCTTTGATGTGGCACTATTCCTTGAAGAGACCAACCAGTCACTTGGTGGCAAATCAAATTCATAGGGCCCTTGCATTCTGGAATGGCCTGCGAGTCATCCTCAGAGGGATAGATATTTATTCCAGTTATGGGTTTACCTTTCCTGCCACAGAGGCTCAGCCAGCACTATTAACTGGTGGCTTACGGAATGCCTGATCTGTAGGCGTGGAACCCCACGAACTATAACATTCAACCAGGGGACCCACTTCTCAGTGAGGGAGGTGTGGGACTGAGCCCCTGACTGTGGGATCCACTGTTCGCATCAGACACTGCACCAGCCTGCAGCAGCCGGCCTCAGTGAATGCTGGAACGGCCTTCTAAAGGCTGTGCCAGCTCAGAGGCAGCACTCTTGAAAGGCTGGTGTGCCAGCCTTCAGAACACAGTATATTCATTGAATCAGACACCACTCTATGGCTGGCCCTGCGTCTCTAGTAAGGAGAATGCACGGTTCCAGGATCTAAGGAGTGGAAGCAGGTGTGGCCCTGCTTACCGTCACGCCCAGTAACTGACTGGGGAACTTTGTGCTTCCTGTCTCCACAGCTCTGGACTTTCTGAAAAAAGTTCCAACCTGACAAACACTACCTTAGTCAGTTAATCAAGGTTAACCTCAACAGTGATGTCCTATTGATAGAATATACCCTTGAAATGATGTGATGAGAATGACACTCTCCCTCTGTCAAAACACACAGCCCAGCCTAAGATGAGAAAAACATCAGGCAAATTCCAACAGAGGAACATCCTACAAAATCCTTGACCTAGTACTTCTCAGAACTGTCAAGGTCATCAGAAATAAGGAAAGTCTAAGAAACCATCACAACTCAGAGGAGCCTAAGGAGATAGGATGATAAAATATGGTATCCTGGATGGGATTTGGGAACAGAAAAAGGACATTAGGGAAAAACTAAGGAAATCTGAATAATTATTATAATTTAGCTAACTATATTTTAATTTAATTATCATTCAAGAAATAATGCATTTAGTTAATAATAATGGATGAATGTTGGTTTATTGATTGTGACAAGTGTGCCATACTTTTCTTTTTTTTTTTTTTTTTTGCTGTACGTGGGCCTCTCACTGCTGTGGCCTCTCCCGCTGCGGAGCACAGGCTCCGGACGCGCAGGTTCAGCGGCCATGGCTCATGGGCCCAGCCGCTCTGCGGCATGTGGGATCCTCCCGGACCGGGGCACGAACCCACGTCCCCCGCATCGGCAGGCGGACTCTCAACCGCTGCGCCACCAGGGAAGCCCAGGTGTGCCATACTAATGAAAGATGTTGACAATAGAGGAACTGCGTGTGGGCATATGGGAACTCTGTACTATCTTCACGATTGTTCTATAAAGCTAAAACTATTCTAAAATAAAAACTTTATTGAAAGAAAGTTTTTCGCTCTCAAAGAGAACCCATTCTTGCCGGGAGACACAGCAAGGGTCTCATTGAACTAGAAGCTTTGGCTGTTGCCCGGGAACTTTACACTCTGGTGCCAGGGACCAGCAGATGAGGAATTGCCATCTTGGCAAGGAAAGTACCACGATCAGCAAAAGAAAGGGCATTTCTTTTCCTGTCCTTCTTTTCGATGACGTTTGGGAATTTTGTGCCATAGTGTGAACATCCTGCTCTCTGGGTTCTCTGCTGTCCCAACTTTCCATGTCCAGCAGACCTGGTTCGGAACACACAGGACCTCCAGCCAGATCTCAGGACCCCGCAAAACCACCTTCACCAACTTTTATATAGGTTGCCATGTCTTGGGAGCCACAACACTTTTAAAAACTCCATGTTTCAAATACATTTTCTGGCAAAACAATGTTATCTTTGTAAGATATCCCCAGGATGCCCCCTAAGAGCCTGTTTAATAAATAATGGTGGAGTGGAATACAGAACAGAACTTACCAGGGTGTTAGGCGTGACGCAGTGGAGTTTGGAGTCAGGTGCAAGTTCCAAGCCCAGCTCTGCCACTCACTCACTATGACCTTGGGCAGGTTGCTTCGTATCTCTGAGCCTGAACTTTCCTATAAATCAAATGGGAATGTACAGCTGTTTCACAATCTCTAAGTATTAAGTGTGATGACAAATCTAGACCGGCACTTAAGATCACTTTCTTTTTCCTCCTTAAACTGAATTATAGTCCCCCTTCCTGCCAGGCTGGCAGAAATCTCCATGTTAGTAATTATTGAGGGCCCCTCCCTTCCTTAAATCACGGACATCTTCTTGGTGGTAAGAAAACTAAGAGAAATTTTCCAGTCTTCCCATCCTCATGGACCTGCAAGACCCTTTACGTGCAGGAGCATGTAGGGGTGCTGCGCACCTCCTCATCTGCCATTTTTTGGTTCATTCATTCATTCACTCATTCATCAAAAGTGGTTAACATCCAACTGCATATTTTGTGTCAGACACATTTCTAGGCAGTGTAAGAAGCAGTCAAGGATGGAGTAGACTGGACCTGGGGGTGCAACGCTGAGCTACCCATCAGCAGCAAAGCACTTATCCCTGCAGCTGCAGGATGAGTGGGCTGTTGACGGCTCACAGCTCTGTCCCTCTCAGGCCCTATTAAGGGTAGCCTGCGTCCACTGGGTGGTTACTGTGGGTGTACAAACGCCTGGCCCGTTGCATCAACTCTGAAGGGCTGCCCCTTTTCTCCTTCTGAAATTCCATCTTCAAGTAATTTCCTCAAAAGAGTGGATTAGGAATAAATTCCCTCCACCTTGTATTTGAACAACTTCGTTGAACACTTTTTAATAATCCCTCAAGCGTACCATCTGCTTCCAGCCAGGACCTTGGTCAAGGCACTGGGTTCAAAACGATACACCTGCAGAATTCTGAGGATCGTGCTCTACCGCCTTCTAGCATCTATTTTGGTGATGGTAAGTCTGATGCCAACCCAACTCTTGTTCCTTTGTAGGTATTTTTCCTCTCTGGAAGCCATTAGGCTCTTTTATTAATTCTTGCTATGAAACTTTACAGAGATATGCTATATCAGTTAGGAATGCTTTTAACTGCAAGTAAAACAACCTCCTCCTCAAAAAATCCAATTAACAGCAGCTTAAGCAGTACACTTAAGTAGATGGTCCCAGGTTAGAGGCACCAATCCAGTGGTAATATTCAGGGCCTTTTCTGTGGGTCCTGCTTTACCAAGATGTAGAAGGAAAGGAGTCTTCTCATTGCTGTGCCTGTCGCCTCCTGGTTGGAAGACAGCTTCCACACCACACCCTGCAACTAAGCAGAGGCAAATCGCCTCTCTCTACGAGGCTCGAACCTTACTGTGAAAGTAAGAGCCCCACACCCACCCCGTACCATAACATCCCGGCATCTCACTGGCCAGAGCCTGGCCGCATACCGACCCCTGGACACTCGCTACCATCTGAGTGTTTGTGTCCCTACCAATTCCTATGTTGAATCCTAACCCCCAAGATGATTAGGAGGTGATTAGTGATCAGCGGATGGGGCCTTTGGGAGGTGATTAGGTGATGAGAGTGCAGCCCTCATGAATGGGATTAGTGCTCTTACAAAAGGGACCCCACAGAGCTTCAGCGCTTCTTCCACATGTTGAGGACATAGCAACAAGTCAGCCATCTACAACCTGCAAGAGGGCCTTCACCGCAACCCAACCATGCTGCAGCCCTGATCTGGAACTTCCAGCCTCCAGAAGTGTGCAAGATAAATGTTGTTTATAAGCCACCCAGCCTGTGATATTTCATTATAGTCTGAACACACTAAGACAACACTCATTGGTGAAAGAGAATGTAATTTATTATAGTTGTTAAGACCAATTATAATTCATTCCCTGGGGTTAGAAGGGGTATACTTTCCTGATGTCAAAGGATGTCTGCCTGCTACCTCGGCCCCCAAATTGGAGACCTGTTAGCAGGAAAGAAAGGGGGAAATTGTTTTGGGGTCAGCTGTAGAAGATGTCTGCTTCCCTGTCTACATGTGGCCTTTTTACTTTCATGCTTTTAATTTGAAGTCTCATTTTTTCTTTTACCCTGGGAATTTTCCCCCCCATATTTCTTTGATAGTTTCTTCCTCTCTGTCTTTTCTATTCTTTCTTTTCAGAATCCTTTAAAATGAATATTGGACTTACTGGATGAATCCATCATATTTATTAACTTTTCTGCTAAACGTCTTGTGTCTCTCTGTCCTTTTTTCATCTTTTAGATTTCCTTGACATCATCTTCCAACCCTTGTATTTTTTATTTCATTTTACTTTTTTATTTCATGTATTATTTTATTTCAGATCTGTTATGTTTATATACATGTATATTAACGCTTGTTGTCTGTTCCTTCTTTTATAACATCATATTCTTATTTTAATGATGCAATATAATCTCAAATCTCTTTGAGGATAATAGAGAGTTTTAAAAAATTCCTTTTCTATTTCTTGAGTTATCTCTGTTTCTTGCAGTTATTTTTGCTGATGTTCTTGTTTATTTATCTTTCCCTTTAATGTTGCAGATTTTCCTCAAATGCCTGGTGCGTTTAAAGAAGAGGGGATAAAAATGCCTGTTTGGGGGCCTGAGGCTATGTTTGGGGCCTGCTGACCTGAAGGTTTAGCATTCCTTAGGGTGCAGGGGCCTTAAGAGTCAGCTTCTGCGATGGGATTGCCCCACATGCCAGAATGAGTGCTTTGTTCTGGGCCAAGAGCACCCTCACCAACTGCCCTTGTTCACCCTAGACTTTTATTAAATAAATTGATTTAGAGAAGAACTCTCCATTTTCTTCCCCCTAGGTAGTAATGCCTGGCCAACCCCTGTTGGGCCTACAGAGAAAGGGATGTGTGAGTCTGTGTGGGGACTTAACCATTCAAAATAGAGACCTTTAACAAGTGCCTATTTTCGGCCCAACTCCTCACTGCTGCCCCCTGGAGGTCTGCAGTTTCCAAGTCTGGAGACTTTCTGGGTACTTCTGCGCCAACTGAACTCTCCTGCCCCCCAGGTTCTTCCCCACTCTGCTCCGTCTCAATAACCAAGAGTCTCCCGTTGCCTTTACATCATCTAGAAATTCATTTAAATTACTTATTCTCTGATGGCTCTCTCCAGTTCCCTTCACTGGTGCATGCTCCTATATTTTAAATTTTCTTCAATATTATTTTAATGGGGTCTCAGGAGAAAGGAGAATGCTGAGGCTCAATCTTGACCTGGAAAGCTACTGTGGAGGTTCTTTTTTTTTTTTTTTTTTTGATAGCTTCATTGTTTAAAATTTTTTTAAATTTTAAATTGTGGTAAAATACATATAGCATAAAACTTACCATCTTAACCACTTTTAAGTGCACAGCTCAATAGCGTTAAGTACATTTACATTGTTGTACAGCCATCACCACCATCCATCTCTAGAGCTCTTTTCATCTTACAAAACTGCAACTCCACACCCATTAAACAACTCCCCATTCCCTCTGTCCACTCCCTGGAAACCACCCTTCTCCTTTTTGTCTCTATATTTGACTGCTCTGGGGACCTCAGATAAGTGGAATCCTATCGTATTTGTCTTGTTTAACAGGCTTAATGTTCTCAAGATTCACCCATGTTTTAGCATGTCAGAATTTCCTTCCTTTTTAAGGCCGAATAATATTCCATTTCATGTACATACCACATTCTATTTATCTATTTATCATCAATGAACACTTGGGGTGCTTCTACATTTTTGGCTATCGTGAGAATGCTGCTGTGAACATGGGTGTACAAATACTGTTGAGTTGTAAAAGGGCTACTATGCAGGAGATCAGCAACCAGTCAACTCCATGTCAGGTGTATTTGCGTCATGCCAATTTCCCATTGCACTGGGATGACAGCATCACACTGCCATCTATGTAATACTCCAGTGTCTGGAGTTTTACTTGACATACCTCTTCTGGGTCCATTATCATAACTCATGAGGTAGCTAATGCCAATGGCATTATTTCTGCATTACAGTTGAAGAATTTGAGCTACAGAGAGGTTAAGTGACTTGCCTAAGCTGGTAAGAGCTACAACTAAAACTACTGAATAATTCTCTCAGCTTGAAAGACATTGTTGGATTGTTGGATTTGCATAGACTCTGCTGTGGGTTGACTATGTAGACACAGCCATGGAATGATTATCTCTAATCTAGTAAATTTAATGCAACTTTTCCTAACTGATGAGACAGGTTGACATCGTAAATTTCATGTGAAAAAAAGAAATCTATCTGAAGCTCTGCCAGCTGAAACAGAATATCAGATATACTTTAACGATTAAAATTACAGAGATTCATTTCTCTCTATTTTTTATGGAGAAGAATAAGGTAAATGCTCTTGGGCTGTTGGCGTTATGTCTCCCATTTGTATATTCCTTCTAAACATGAACATTATGTTGTTTATTCATCTGTTAATGACAGCTGATTATCAAACCATAAATATACATGTTGGATCTAATGGTTTGTGAATGTTAAGCATCAGACAGAAATATTTGTGGATATTTAGAGAACTCTGTGTCTTCATCCCAATCACTACCTAGCTTGTCAGTTTTCTGTAGAATATCTGATTCTTTGTGCTGTCAGCCAAATCATGTGTTAGGCAGAAAGCATATTTTTTCCCCCATTATTGCTATTTTTTTCTTCCTGTCAGTAAACAGATTAAAAAAGAAAGAAACATAACTCTCTTGTGTAATCTAGGCTACAGATGTCACATTTTTTTCTATTTCTTTTGGAAAATAGCAAATGTGATTTCTTAAGGCTTTTCATTTTCAAATCATTTCAGGGACGTTAGCAAATACATATGCAGTCAGTATTTTTGTACCATATATTCAAGAAAAATAACAGATACGAAGATGCTAAAGTTCAAATTAAGGAGCCTTCATCCTTCAGCCCTAAAGTCCCATGGTACTTATTTAAAATTAAAAAATATTTAGCCACTAGCAGTTTGCTCCCTGAATGACAGGATACATTCATTTATTTTCTAAGCAGAACCAGAGTGGCCTGGTGTTTAAGCTCTGACAGTATGAGAATACGTGCTGGAGAAAGACACACCGTTCCCCAGGGTACAACCAGGAGCCTCTGAGAACTTTCCTTACAATGTCTTCATTCTTCCATTCACCCAACAAACAGTGAAAAGCACCTACTAGTGCCAGGCCTGCATTCAGCCCCGGGGAAATAGAAATGTCTGTGCTGGAGGTTCTCAAGGCTGGTAGGAAGGAAGGTAACATGGCAGAGTGGAAAGGGCTTGGTCAGAATCCTGTACTTACCTGCAAAGAGTGTGGCCTTAACCTCCCCAAGCCCTTCTTTGGCAGGGATGAAAATATACACCCCAAGGAGCTGGGAGATTAACTGGTTTACCCACAGCTGACTCAAGGCACAGAGCTGCAGCCCTCAAGACACTCCTCATTTATTTCCATTTCTTTTACTCCCCTTGATTCCTTCCAATGGAATTTCTATTCCACACACTCTACCAACAATGCTTTCTTATCTTCCTCCATTTTTGTTGCTGCACTGGACCCTACTGACCCTCAAAGTCTTGCCTTTTCTCCCATCAACACTGTCCTGTTCTCTTATCTCTCTGACCTCTTCTTTTCTGGAGCCCTTGCACTTCCCTTCTCTTCACTTTCTCAAATATTGGATTTTCACAAAGTCTCTGCTCATTTATCCCTTCATAATAGTGCTCTTTTAGCATCGATCATCTCTTCAAATCCTTCTTCTTCCTTAGGCATCACTAATGTCCATGTTCATGGCTTCGATCATCATCCTCACTCTGATGACCCCCAAACTGACATCTCTTGTTATTTTCACATTCAAACCTGTAGCTTGAATTTTCAACCGAATAGCCAACTTGGATGTTCACCTTCAACTCAAAAATCTCTAACGTTATATATATCACCTTTCACCGAAACTCCCCTACTAGAGTTTTCTTTTTTTTCTGTCATTAGCACCATTTTCTCAATTATCTACAAAGGAAAAATTAGACTCAAATCTAATTTTTCTTTTCTTTAACTGCTTTTTCATTAACTTATACCATTTTTATTGTCTCCTCTTTCAAAACATTTCTGAGCAGAAAAGCATTAGATTAAGTCACAAAAAACAACAGCAATTTTAATTTTTATTTTAAAATTTATTTATGTATATATTTATATCTTTATTGGAGTATAATTGCTTTACAACATTGTGTTAGTTTCTGCTATACGACAAAGTGAATCAGCTATATGTATACATATATCTGCACATCCCCTCCCTCTTGAGCCTCCCTCCCACCCTCCCTATCCCACCCCTCTAAGTGGTCACAAAGCACCAAGCTGACCTCTCTGTGCTATGCAGCTGCTTCCCACTAGCTATCTGCTTTACATTTGGTAGTGTACATGTGTCAGTGCCACTCTCTCACCTCGTCCCAGCTTACCCTTCCCGCCCCACCCCCGCTGTGTCTTCAACAGCAATTTTTAAAACCTGTAAATAAATAAACCCATAAACTTATAAAGCAGCATATATAGTATGATCCCAATTTTGTTATAGTTGTATTATTTATGCCTCTCTCTCTTATCTGTCAATCAAATCTATCTACAAATGTGCATAAAAATGGACTGAAAGGGGCTTCCCTGGTGGTGCAGTGGTTGAGAGTCCGCCTGCCCATGCAGGGGATGCAGGTTCGTGCCCCGGTCCGGGAAGATCCCACATGCCGCGGCGCGGCTGGGCCCGTAAGCCATGGCCGCTGAGCTTGCATGTCCGGAGCCTGTGCTCCGCAACGGGAGAGGCCACAACAGTGAGAGGCCCGTGTACAGCAAAAAAAAAAAAAAAAATGTAAAAAATGGACTGAAAGAATGTTCAGAAAATGTTGATGGTAGGTGTTCCTCAGTAATGGGATTGTGAGTGAATTTTACTTTCTTTTTTACGTTTCATTTCCCTTTTTATTTTTATTTTTTGGACGTCTGATGCCCAGAATAGGATTAATTATAAGCCTTAGTTTATGATACACACTCATAATTTGTCCCTCTTATTTACCCTTTTGTTTGATTCTTTGATGACTGCAGTCAGACTCTATGCCCACCATCTAATAACCCAAGCTCTTGAACAATAACATAAGCTTACATTTCCTGTGTGCTAGGCCCCACCCCCAACATCTCCTGGGTCCTACCAGCAAGGCCTAAGGGGTCCCAGTGGTCCACATCCTGTCCAACACTTAGGATGTCAGGTTTCTTAATTTTTGCCAATCGAATGGGAATAAAACAGCATTACTGTGGTCTTGGTTTGTACTTCTTTAGTACTAACAAAATTGAATATCTTTTTGTATATTTACAGGTTATATATATTCTTTCCTCCTCTGTGAATTTATGGACTTACGGCCTTTCCATTTTTCAAATAGGTTGTTTGTTTTTGTTATATTGATTTGTAGGAATAAGACAAGGATGCCCACTAATGCCACTGCTATTCAATACTGTCCTAGAGGTCCTTGTCAAAGAATAATAAAGACATGAAAAATAAAGACATTAGGACTGGAAAGGAAGAAATATATGACTATCATTATTTGTAGATAATATTAGTGAGTACATAGAAAACCGCAAATAATCTATACATTTTTAGAATTAAAGGTGACTTTAGCAAGGTGGTTGAATATGAAATCAAAAGACAAACGCCAGTGGCATTTCTCTATACGCCAGCAGTAAAGTTAGAAAATGTATTATTAAGAAGGTCATCATTATAAGAGCAAAGCAATACTGTACAATACCCACAATTAAACAAAATAAAAAGATGCAAGACAAAATCTTAAAAATATGAAATTCCTCAATGAGACACATTTAGAAGCCCTAAATAAATTGAGAGAAATTTGATGCTCCTGAATAGGATTTTAACCCGCTCCCCTCCCCAATCTGGAACACTCCTCCCACTCATTAGCCTGTGAAATTACCCACCACTATAAAAACTGACAACACCATGCCCTGGTGCCTTTCTCACCTTCTGAGATGGCCCACACTATGTCTGTGGAGTATGTTTCTCTCTCAATGAATCCACTTCTTACCTATCACTTTGTCTCTCACTGAATTCTTTCTGCGATGAGACATCAAGAACCTGAGCTTCATTAAGTCCTGAAACCAGATGTGTGATCTCAACTGGAAGACTGTGGGTTTTGGCAGGGTTTGAGTCCCGGCTGCATGGGTTCAAGTCCCAATCTGAGGTGCACGGTTTCAGTACGATTAAATACAATATCAATCATCCTTACACAATGAGACAACACATGTGCAGAGATGCAAAGGTATAAGATTAAAGGAAAAAATGTATGTCTTAGTGTGAGTTTTCATGGAAGCAGAGCCTGAGACAAGGATGTGGGTACAAGTAGTTTATTTGGGATGAGATCCCAGGAAGTAGGAGTGAAGGAGCAGGGAGAATGAGACAGGGAAGAAGGAAAAGCAAAGGGGGCACTTCATCACATAACAGTGGGCAGCAGGGGCAGGTTTCAACTGGGATCTTCTGAGAAGAGCATGGAATGGCTCCAGAATTGTCCCCTGATTGCGGGACAGGAGACAGAGTCTCCAGGATGGAAGGTGGAAAGATGGACAGCATGGGTGAGAGGAGTTGGCTCTCACACAGACCTGTCTACACTAGTCGGGGCTGAAATCAGGGGTGGTCCAGGGGATGTGACCTAGGGCACCAGAGGAGTCCACTATAGACTGATTCAATTTGGTTGAAAGAAATAGTTTACACATACATAAAGACATGCATGAGAAGCTCTCTTCACTGTGATCAGATTAACTGATGCCCTCTATTCCCTTGATGAAACATGGTCCATGTTTGTGTAGAACGCCTGGACTCGTAGGTTACTCTCTAGAGCCCTGGTTCTCAAATGTTAGGGAGCACCAGAATCACCTGGAGTGTTTGTTAAGCCATAGATTTCTGGGCTCCACCCCAAGAGTTTCTAATTCAATAGGTCTGGGCTGCACTGGAGAATTTGCATGCCTAGCAAATTTACAGGTGATGTTGACGTTGGTGGTCTAGAGATCACTCAGTTAGAACATCTGTGCATTTTCCCCACCATCTGGGTTGTGTGATTACCCAGAGTCTATTGTGTTAGTTCCCAAACCTGTTTATGTCAGTTGTACTTGTTACTGCAACCACATAATTTAATTAAGTGTCAAATGAACAGATGAAATGTGAAGGGGCAGAGAAAAATACACGTGTCTGTAAAATACAAGTTGAATGCTATTGAAAAGATTCAACATAGATGAGTCATTGAAAAATTGCTACAGAATTAGGAGTGGTCAAGACAATGGTTAAAGAATTAATAATTGAAAATTGAAAACAGGATATTATTCAAAAGACTATGCAAATATCTTTTAGTTCTTGCTTCATTATAAAGTATCTCAAAATAAAAATGTATGCCAGGGTATTAACAGTGTGATCTATGTAAAAAGTACATCTGTAATGCCCTTGAGCACTTTACACTCAAAGAAGAGGTCTTGCACCTATATTAGAATATTGTCAAATACATATAAATTTGTTTTAATTTAAATATAGAGTTTAAGGTACTTATGAATTTTTTTCTGATTCCCTGCTTGCACTATTTTGATCAACTGACCTACCCTGATCCGACTGAATGGGAGAACTTCCACGGCCTCCACTATGAATCTGTCCTAAAGCAGTTTTTTCCCCCAGTCATGAAGCTGGAAACTAGAAATTCCAACGAGGATTCCTCAATGTCCTAAATAGTATTTCGTTATTTAAAATGTCAATTTAGTGTTTTAAATTGGCAGCAATGTATAAAATGTACAATTTTGTGCAATCTATTTGAATCGTTACCCTACCCCCAAGTACACACAGAATAAAATCTAAACACTTGGTGTGTCATTCAAGGGCTCTCTCTGACCTGACCAACATCTGTCTCTCACTCCCTGTCACTTCATTCTTCTCCCCTTCATATCCCTTGAATCACACATGAATTACATTTCCTAATTATGCAATATGTACCTTTTTTATGAGCTCTTTCCTCTGGTTATCCATCTAGAGACTCCTATTTATCCTTTAAAGCCCAGCCCAAATGTCCCATTCCTGGGAAGCCTTTCCCAACTCCCTCCTTTACTCTAATAGCCCTTTGTCCATGGTCTTTGATAGTACTTGTCAGATTGCTTTGGATTTTTTTGCTTTGGTATCAGTGGAACCCATAGAATCTTAGCTTTCAATGTCTAGGACATTTATGATCTTTTACCACATTTTACTTTACCACTTTACCATAGGTTTGTTCCAGTTCTAACACTTGGAATGGGCTCAGTGACATTGTTGAAAAATATGAATGGACACTTAGCTTTATTTTTTTTAATTTTTAAAGTTTTTGGCTGCCTTGGGTCTTTGTTGCTGCTCGCGGGCTTTTCTCTAGTTGCACCAACCAGGGACTACTCTTCTTTGTGGTGCATGGGCTTCTCATTGCGGTGGCTCCTCTTTGTTGCGGAGCACGCGCTCTAGGCGCGCAGCCTTCAGTAGTTGTGGCGCACAGGCTCAGTAGTTGCGGCTCGTGGGCTCTAGAGCGCAGGCTCAGTAATTGTGGCGCACAGGCTTAGTTGCTCCGCGACATGTGGGATCTTCCTGGACCAGGGCTCGAACCTGTGTCCCCTGCATTGGCAGGCAGATTCTCAACCACTACACCATCATGGAAGTCCGACACTTATCTTTTTGATACTTCTTACTCAACACTTGTAGACATAAAGACCCACTGTAAATTTACATAAATTTAATATATATTGTCTTCAATTACATCACTCTCTTAATGCTTAGAATTCTTCTTGTATTCGTAAGTAATACATCCCTGTTCTAAAACCTGTTTTAAAAATAGAGGAGTGAAACTCAAATTGTTGAAGAGATAGTTTTACTAAATATGATAGCTTCAGCATTTTACAGATTCATCCAGTGAAACTTCTTAACCGAGACAACATGTGCTCCTCAGTTTCCTCAGCTGTAAAATGGGGCAATAATAGAACTGCCATCTCAGGGTTATGGGGAGGTTAGAGAGATCATTTATGTAAAGTATCTGAACATAGTGGAAATCCAAGAAATGAACTGATTACACTTTTCTTAAACTGAGTTTAAAAATACTTAGAAACTGTATAGTCGTAGAGAATAAGGCCAACCATACACATAACCTAAGATCCAGGAATCCCACTCCTAGGTATTTACCAGATAGAAAAGCTCACATAGGTGCATCAAAAGACATGACAAGAATATTGATAGCATCTGTACTCATCATAGTCCCAAATTAGAAACAATCCAAATGTCATCATTAGAAAAGATAAATGCATTGTGTTACATTCACACAATAGAATGCTACACAACAAGAAGAACACTGAACTACAACAGGAAAAACATGGTTGAATCTCATCAGCACAACGTCAGGGCAAGAATTCAGATGCAAAAGAATATGCTCAGTATATCCAATTGATATAAACTTGGATTACCTTCTCACACTAAAAGGTGTTTGATTTTTGTCAATGTGTTAGCTATTTAAATAATTTAAAACAAACAAACAACAACAAACTACCCCTTGGTGGTAGAAATTGTGAGCAGTCATCCGTAGGGGGCAGACACTGGGAGGGAGCTGAAGGGGCTCTGGGATGCTGTGATGGTCTAGATCTTGAACCAGGTGGTGATCTGGGTGTGCTCACCTTGTAAAACTTCATAAAGCTATTTATGAGCTGTGCATTTTCTGTATGATGCCACACTTAAACAAGAAGTTTAATTAAAAAGACAAAACTTGCTGGGTGATTGGAAGGATGGATTTGACAAACACAGTGACTAGGAATTCACGATGTTTGAATACGTAGCAGAGATGCAGGGAAGCAGTTAAGGGAACCATCAAGAACATATCCTCAAGTCTCTACATGAATCTAGGGATGAAAAGCAAAACCTCTGACAGTCATGACTTGTCTTCTGGATGACACAGCAAAAATGCTCGTCACCAGATGAGACAGGAGAGCAGCCATCTGGAAAAATAAATAATAACCTAAACTTCACACTGTACATCAGGATAAATTCTAAATGGATCGAAGATTTATAAGCAAAGTAGAAAACCGTAAGTTTACTACAAGAGAAATAAGAATTCCTTTTTAATCTTGGAGTGGAGAAGTCCTTTCTAACTGTGAAAAAAGCAAGAAAACACTGATAACTTTGGCAACACAATAGTAAAAGTCTCTTGTATGGCAAAACCACCACAACCATATCACACACAAAAAAGAAAGCAAACAAAAAACTTGAAAAGCAAAGCCAAAAGACAAATGAAAACTGAACAGATAAATCATAATTCGTACCACAGTAAGAGGACTAATCCTCCGAATATGTAAAGAGCTCCTAAAACTTGATAAGAAAAAAAAAACCCAAACCAAACCTCAATAGAAAAACAGGCCAAATGATATGAATAAATAGAAAAGGAAATACAGATTGTTCTTAAACATATGAAAAGATGCTTAACCTCTCTCAAAATAAGAGAAGGGCAAATAAACATGGAGACGCTATTTTTCATTTATTAGATTGGAAGAAAAACATGTTTGATAACACTCTGTTGGTGAAGTTGTGGGCGAACACATATGTTTCTACGTTGCTGTTGGGTGTGTAAATTGGTGCAGCCCTTCTGGAAGGCTATTTGGCAATATCTATCAAATATCTATCAAATTCCAGTTCCGGGAATTTGTACTGTAGCTCACATGTAAAATGACATATGTACCAGGTTATTCACTGCAGCACTGTAATCAGGAAAGCCTGGAGAAGATCCAAGTCCATCAACAGATGGCTGGTTAAATGGATGATGCATCCACACAATCTCTATTTAGACAAAGAAAGATCTCCAAGACACACCATTATGCAGAAAAGAGCAAGGGAGAACCGTGTACGTGATATACTACTTTTACGTAAAGGTGCGTATAGCAGGTGGGGGCAATAGAAGAATCTATATTTGTATTTGCTTGATTTGTGTAAAGAAGCTTGGAGAAATACATTAAGAATCTCAAGGGCTTCCCTGGTGGCGCAGTGGTTGAGAGTCCGCCTGCCGATGCAGGGGACACGGGTTCATGCCCCGGTCCAGGAAGATCCCACATGCTGCGGAGCAGCTAGGCCCGTGAGCCATGGCCGCTGAGCCTGCGCTCCGCAACGGGAGAGGCCACAACAGTGAAAGGCCTGTGTACCGCAAAAAAAAAAAAAAAAAAAAAAAAAGAATCTCAAAACAGAGGTTATTCATGTATAGAGATGGAAGTGGGTACAGAACTGAGTGGGGAGCAGACTTTTTCCTGATTACCTTCTCACATTAAAAGGTGTTCGACCTTTGTGAATGTGTTAGCTATTTAAATAATTTAAAACAAATTAGGTATCACATCTTAGCCTGCACTGGTAGAGTTTTGGGTAGGATGCCCTCCCTCCTTCTTAAGCTGGTGATTTGGCAAAGGAAGATTAGAGAGAATTTATGTTCTTGTGTGGTTTGAGTCTTTCCATTAATAAAAGAGCAAATAGAAGTCATGTACTAATCCAGGGCTCATGTTTTCTTACAATGGTTTTTAGTGAAATAAAGGGATTTAAATGTGTGGTCCAACCTACTTTTGAGACTCATCTTAAACTGAGTTTTGAAAGTCTAGAACTGAGGAAGCAGAACCGCAGGAAGGGTTTTTGGATCACTCACTTGTAGCTTCAAAGGCAGAGACAAAGGAGAGGTGGCGAGCAGCAGGGTTTGGCAAAAAATTCAGCACACGCCAATTTTACCCAATTACCTGGATCTTTCTAACACAAAGAGCCTGTAGGTAAAAATAATTCTGGACAAGTAACATCATTCCTTATTTTATTTTGTGCAACTCAGAGAAGTATGACTCAAATCCACAGCACATCTGTGTCGAAATTCCACAGACCCTCTCTTAAGGGGAAGGAATGTCGTGCTTATTCATGCAACACATACTTCCTGAGTGAATAACTGAGTGAACAAGGCTTTGTGTCTCTATCTTTTGGGAAGAACTTGCATCACACAGCCAGCAGGGTAAAAAGGAAATTAAGATGCATGTGGCTGGCGGACCAACTTGATGAGTGGCTCTCCTTTAATTAAAGAGAACGTGAGGTGAAGTCGTTGTCTGCAAGTTACAGACTTTGAGAAATTGTCTCAATAAAGGAGAACTTCATTTGGCCTTAGGTAAAAGCCAATCAATAAATTACTTGGCTGAGGGCAGAGACGTGAAGAGAGAGAGAATAAGGGTCAGGAGAGGGATCTGTGTAAAAACAGGGTGGCGGGCGAAGAATCAAGGGTGGTGGTGGGGGGGCCGCCAAGCAATCTACAAAAGGCAACAAAATAAAAGGAGTGGAAGAGCTGCTCCATCCCCAGTGTGCATTTCCCTGTGATGGACGAACTAGCTGTGATCTTCGTTAGTGGTGCTTAGCACTGGGAGAGGGGACAGGGCGGAAAGGGGGCCCACTGTCACAGCACCCGTCATCCATTTCCCACACGTGATTGTTTCCATTACGATAGAGGGGGGAGTCATCAGGAAGTCACCGTCTTCGAGGAGATGTCCCGGGCCCTGTAATTCTGCTCTGAGCAGTTGCTGATGAAGCTACGCGGCTCTGAGAGGTGTCCTGGCCGAGCCCGGGACCTCTCCCTGCAGGCCGCGCGCTGAGGGCTGCGCTCCATCACCCGCAGGCGGGCGGAGCAGGTGCCGGCAAGGGCTCCCTGCTGGCCTTGTAAAACCTGAGTCATGGTGACAGAATTCTTTCCATCATCGTTTATGCTGCACCTTCCCGGCTGCATTACCGTCATTTAGCATCCTTCCGTCATCCACAAAGCACTTCCCTGCCGTCTGTTGGTTATTTCTCACTCTCCTGAGGTTCGCCGTTCTCATCCGCTGTCTTGAGGAGAGGAGAGGACAGGAGAGGAGAGAGATGGAAGGACTCCTGGTTGCTGCCCTCCCGAGGCCTCCTGTGCAGGTTGGGAGCCTGGCTTCCCTCCGAACCGCCCTCCTGCCTTTGGAGGTGGCACCTGTCAGGTGAGTGCCCCAGGGCTGGAAATACGGGGCCTGGCATCTGGCCCTCTCTCCCCCACTGTTCCACTTTATGACCACGGGCAAATCTTTCAGGCTCTTTTGTGTACCCTGAGCTATAAAATGAACAAATTATGGTGGCCCCCTTTTTTTCCCCACAGCGATGTCAGGCCAGATCTCTTGTTTTCCCCTACTGTAATAAATTGGAGAGACCAAATATGGTAATCAAGAAGACTTCGCCGCCCTCTGAAGAAGGGCTCATTTCTACGCTCTCCTGCTCACCTGCATCCTTGCTGCAAGGCACCTCTGGGAAGAGGTCCCCACCCCCTTCCCAACTCTCCAATGGCCCCAACTCAGCAAAGTCAAAATGGGTCCCCAGAGTGGCCTGCGGCCCACCATGGGTTTGCCCCCTCCCCATCTCTTCCAGCATGGCCCCCTGGCCCCAATTCCTGCCCCCTGCCAGCTCTCTCCTGTTCCAGCCACACCTAGCTCCTTGTGCTTCCCATACACACCTGTATGACCCCTCCTTGTAGACACCTGTACCTGTGCCTCTGACTCAGCGCTTGCGGGCTCCCAAAGCTGCGTGGTCCCTCACCTCCTGGGGTTGGCTCAGATGTCACCCTCTCTGGGAGGGCTTCCCTGACCGTTCTTGGCACCCCTGCCTTATTTCCTCCACAGCACTTATACCAGCTGACATGCTCGGCACCCTACCTATGGGTTCGCTGGTGTCTGTCTCCCCAGACCAGGCTGTGAGCCCCTTGAGGGCAAGGATTTTGCTGCTTTCTTCCCTTCATCTTCAGTACCTTCACTGGTACCCAGCACATGGTAGACAATAACTGTTTACTGAATAAGTGAATATAGCTTGATTGTAGCAATTAATCATAATCATCATCATAATGAACTAATAATAAACATCTGTACTACAGTCTGCAAAATGCAAAGCCCCACAGTACTCATGTGTTTTCATGTACTGCAGGCACATTTCTTAGTCACAAATTTGAATGTGCAAATATGATCACTTTCTGTATACTGGGAGTTCACTTGTTTCCAAACCCCAATTCCAACTGAGGACAGAACATCCCATCTTGCCAATACAAGGGAACTCAGCATGTTCACCAGCCCCCTTCCACCTCCATGGTTGGCTCCAGGGCACCAGCCTCTGGCCTGCTGCATCCTCTCAGGCTGGGCTGGGTGGGGAAGTGGCAATCTCCTGATGTGCCTCACCCCCACCTGGCTCACCTGGGGTGCTAGTCCCGGGAAGGCCCACGTCTCCCTGCCTGTGCCAGGCTGGGGAGCCCACAGGCAGCCTCGCCCGGGAGCCCCTCGCCAGGGCCCAGGCCATCTTTTCCCCTCCACTCAGGCATGAGATGACTTTGCCGTCTCCTCCGATGCCCTGAGGAAGCACAGGCTGGTCCCCCGTGCCTACAGTTTCCATAGTCATTGCTCTCCTCTGATTCTCTTTAAGGCTCTTTCCTCTCAGAGTTCGAATGGGGAATAATGTTGGGTCTTCTGACCCATCAGGGGCATCTCAGATGCCAGCCTGGGTGTTGGGAGAGGAGAGGGCCCCTCACTGGTGTTTGGCCCCCAGCCTCCTCTCCCGGTTCCTCTAGCCTCTTGGAGTGGCAGGAGAACCACGCTGCCGGCGGCATGTCCTTCCCTCCACTGTGGTTCACGCCCTATTTACCAGGTTTCAGTTTTGATGGGCCAGCCAAGTTTTTAGAAATCCCCAAAGTCATTTCTCTCTTCAGCACATGCCGCTTGCAAACCAAAGGCAAGGCTGGCTGTCGGACCCTGGCTAGGCGTGGACTCTTGAAAGTCTGCTGGAAACCAACTCAAAGGGAAAGCACAGCAACCATCCAGAAGGAAAGACATGTTGAATAATATTTCAAAATTGTATCTGCACGCAAACGCACTGCTGAAATACAGTTCACCCAAACGTTTCTACCTGCCTACATAAGAGCATGTGACTGTATAGTCCTACTGTAGAGACAAAACAGAGCCTTCCCAGGGAGGAAGGGCACTGCCATCGTGAAACCCATCATTTGGTTCCAAAACTTGGGTTTTTTCTATGTCAACATTGCCTCTTTGGGCTCAAACTTGGCTCTCTGTTAAATATTTGATGACCTGTTGCTCTCATTAGCCTAGAGACCATATCTGATTGAATTCCGTGTCTTAAATTTAACAGACCTGTTAGATGTGGATTGAATACAAATTTCCACTCCTCAGAGGCAGCTACCCTTGGGGGGCTTATTATAGAAATCGCCCCTTTTCTGGTGTTTGCTCCTCTTTTCCATCTCTCTGTAGTGTATCTTGCTGGATAATTTTGGGGGGTATATTTTCTTGCCTAATGCCAGATTAATAGGTGCTTTATAACATTTTCAAGTAATAAGTCTCATTAATTTTTCTCTTTAATAAATGCAAAACAGAAAATAAAATTATTGTTGCAAACAAATATTTTACAGACAAAAATCAAACACAGCAAACACAGCATCAGATTGACATATATACACTACCATGTGTAAAATAGATAGCTAGTGGGAACCTGCTGTATAGCGCAGGGAGCTCAGCTCGGTGCTCTGTGATGACCTAGATGGGTGGGATGGGGGTGGGGTGGGAGGGAGGCCCAAGAGGGAGGGGATGTATGTATAGATATAGCTGATTCACTTCATTGTACGGCAGAAACTAACACAACATTGTAAAGCAACTATACTTCAATAAAAAGAAACACTGTAGAAAAAAATGTAAATGTTTATTTTCCTGGTTTTCTCTGTATCTCTCCCCCTCCTTCTCTAGTCATTCAATCATTTTTGAATTCATTCATTGAACAAGTATTTACTGAGCAGCTATTATGTCCCAGGGGCTGCCCAGGCACCTGCTGGGTGCTGGTACACAGTTTTCTGGTGATACAGTGTCTACCCTCAAGGAGCCAGTGGTGGAGGAGGAGGCTGGGGGTATGGGAGGCTTCCCCAAGGAGAAGACCCTCGAGGTGGGCTTCGAGGAGACGATCAGGTGAGAGAGGGCTAAGGGTGAGAACCTTGCTCCAATTTCCACACACACTCCTTTCCCTGCTGTTACTAGTCCCCAGGTTTTGTGTGATTCCATGTGGTTTTGCTACTCCATGCTTATACCTTCTGTATCATCCTTTTGATAAACTCTCCTCAAATAAAATAATTAAAATCTGCCCTTTGTTTCCTGCCAAGCCTCTGACCAATACAACGGCTTCGGAAGTTGTTTGATTGCTTTGTCTAGGCTACGAGCCAAGATCCAACTGTGTGTTTGTGTCCGTGTGAGGCGAGGGATTGGGGTGTGTTCCCTGGGCTCTCCCAGATGCAACTGGGTAGAGCAGAATACTGGAGAAGACCCCAGGGTGAGAAGCAGAGATGAGGAGGAGAGGGTACCCAAGGGTGGGTGAGGTGGCCTGAGAGCTTGAGTCAAGGGCCAGCGCCTGACGAGGAGCTGCAGGTGGCCTGAAGAGAAAATGAGCCATTTCCGGCCCTGAACAGGGTGTAGGCATCTCTATCATTCTTCTGAGCCCTCTGTGCAAACGTGACTAATGGTACAACTGTTTGATGATGGGATCTTGCACCCTTCTATCCAACAGAATGTAGTAGTGGGATGTTTTTTTTCTAAAAGACCAGAATAATTGGAGACAACCAAATGTTCAACAACTGGGGACAGGTTTAGTTTGTTTAGTGAAATGTTATTTAGGCCCTACAGATAATAGTTATGAAGGTAACAGGAAAACATGGAAAACGTTTCAGTATGTGTTGAAAAAAGTGAAAAAAATGGTCTGCTCACTATGTAAAAATATGTAAAAGATTAAAAAAACTTTGAAATTAGGGTGATTGTATTCATTAAGGTAATACAGGTAGTCATAAAAGAGAAACTCTGAGATCTCAGTGGCTTAATGCACTAGAAGTGAATCTTCACTCCCAGCAAGTTCAATACAAGTACTCAGAGCCCAGGGCTCCTTCCAGCTCATGGCTCTGTGATGACACAGTGAGAAGGTGGCTGTCTGTAAGCTAAGAAGAGAGTCCTCAGGAGAAATCAACTTGCTGATACCTTGATCTTACACTTCTAGCCTCCAGAATTGTGAGACAATAAATCTGTGTTTTTTAAACCAGCCAGTCTGTGGTATTTTGTTACAACAGCTTGAGCAGACTAATACATGACCCCTCCCCCCACCAACTTCTTAGCAAGACTATTTGTCCCTTTAAAGCTCAGGTAGGATGCCACTCCCTCTGGGAATCCCATCCCTACCCCAAGCTTCACTGAACATCTCTCCCTTGGACTTTCCCAGTGTCCCGATGTTACTCTGCCCACATTGCTTATGAAACCTTATGGAGAAGGTGAGCTCCACAACAGGAGGGACCATAACTGTATCTCCATGGACCTGGCATGGCGTCTTTGTCACACAGTGAATACTCAATAAATAAATGGCAAGCAAATGAATGAAGGAACAAATATTTCTAAACTAACAACAGTAGAACAAGTAGATAATCATCTTGACTGACTTAAGGCTGGCCAGTGGCAGTCTTTGAGCTGTGTGGCAAAGAGTCAGAGAGGTTTCTGTCCAAAAGCTGTCTGGAAAGACTTTATTTATGCTTGACTATGCTGAGCTTAATAATACAAAAGGGCTATTATGAATATGTTGAATGAGAAATAGGGCCCCTCTCCTTAGCATGGTGGCTCATCTGGGGTAAGCTCAGAGGCTTGCAGGATTTGGAAATCTAATTGTTTTTCTGTAATTTTTCATATCGAGTCTATAGTGACTCTCTTGGCTAAATTGAAAACATCATAAGTTTCCTAAAACAATAAATGCCCAGACCCTTTACCTTTCTGGAAGGTGCTCTTCTCTCCTCCCTACTCAATTAGGTAGGCTCTTTAAAATTCTGTCTTTCTGTCAAGGATCGCTTCAAGTCCCCTCTGCTCTCTGAAACCTGCCCTGCCCACTGCAACCTCAAGAGCAGAGCTCTCACTGTTGATTTCAGGTCCATGAATCATACTTTCCTCTTGAAGTCACCATAGGATGGTGGCATTCAAGAGACGCTGGGTTGAGGTGATGTCAACAACAACAAAAGAAGGCAGACTAAATATCTCTGAAAATCATCTCCTCTATAAAAGCAATGAGAACATTAGGAGAAATGGTAAAGATCTATTTTTCTTAGAATTCTGGAAATTAACCAAAGGCTTGCAGTAACCCGAGGAGCATTTATTCAAGAAAAATGGTTGAATATCAGTATGAAAAGCAAGATTTATGGCCATTTTATTTGCCTTATTCCCACTGTCCCCTCCTCAGCTCTACAGTAAACTTGAAAACCAACAGCCTGCGATCACAACGAAAACCAGCAGCCTGGCAGCCACTGGAGGGGTCAGAACAGTGTTGAAACTCCTTCAAAACCCCGTTACCAGAGAATTGTCACTGTTTGGCCAGTCTAGTTATTTCCTGGAAGACATCCCTCATGAGGCTGTATTTATTTGATCTGACTCAGAGCTCCCCCTGTATGAACAGCAGACAGAATTTGTCGAAAACAATTAGAGGTAATTGTTTAACATTGCAGCTTCCTGAGGTGGTAGATAGCAGTTGGGCAAACAATACACAAACCAAAAAGTTTAAAGGGAAAAACTAGAAAACGAGATATCCATAGGGAGATTTGGAAATCTCTGACATCTTGTTAGGAATCTAAAAGGCCATGTACATGTTTAGGGATGTGAACATGCCCCATGCTATGCATATGCTCAGGAAAGACCTGAGAAGGCCCTAAGTTCTCAACTTTGGCTACCACTGAGTTTTTGTACAAGAAGGAAGTGAAGGTGAAGATGGAGTTGAGGCCTGGTTGAGTGTTAGGAGTGCCCAACATATACACGGAGACTCTCAGAAAAGACTGGGAGACACATTGGTTTCAGGCATATAAGGAAATCTCTGTCCAATCATTAACTGACCACTAAGACAACTGAGCAGAGACTTCAGTGGCCACACAGACAACAAAGAATAAGATTTTACAGAATTGGTTCAGAAAAGTCTCTAAAAAACCAATAGCAGTTACAACAAACAGCAACAAAAGCAATCTCTGGGGAGGGGGGAGAATCTGATTTACAGAGTTGTCACATTATATTATCTTAAATATCTAGGTTTCAGCAAAACAAAAACGAAACAAACCACAAGACTTGCAAATAAACAAGAAAGTATGGTCCATAGACAGGAGGAAAAAAGTCAACGGAAACTGTTCCTGAGGAAGCCCAGACACTGAATTTACTAGATAAGGATTTTAAATTATTTATTTAAAATACGTTCAAGAACTAAAGGAAACCATGTATAAAGAACTAAATGAAAGTATGAGAATGAAGTCTCACCACATAGAGAATATCAATAAGGGGATAGAGATTATGAGAAAAGAAAACAAAAAGAAATTCTGGATTTGAAAAGCGTTATGATTGAAATGAAGAATTTACTAGAGCGGCTCAACCACAGATTTGAACGAGCAGAGGACAGAATCGGAAGAGCTGAAGATGAGTCAACTGAGATCTTCCAGTCTGAGGACAGAAAGAAAAAAGAATGAAGAAAGATAATCAGATCTGTGGAACTCCATGAAACACACCAAAATATGTATTCTCAGCATCCCAGAAGGAGAGGAGAGAGAGTAAGGGGCAGAAAGAATATTTGAAGAAATAATGGCCAAAAACTTCCCAAATTTGATGAAACATATTCATCCACACATTCAAGAAGCCTAGCAAATTTCAGATAGGATAAACTCAGAGATTCACACCTAAATACATCATAATCCAACTGTTGAAAGACAAAGAGAAAGAGAGACTCTTAAAAGAAGCAAGAAAGAACTTGTCACATATAAGGGATCCTCAATAAGATCAATATCTGAGTTCTCACCAGAAACTATGGAGGCCAGAAGACAGTGGGATGGCAATATCAAAGTGCCAAAAGAAAGATGGTCAAGCAAGAATTAAATCCAGAAAATTATCCTTTGAAAATGAAGTTAAAATAGTTCCAGAAGAACAAAAACTGAGTAATTTCATTGCTAAGAGACCTGCCCTACAAGAAATGTTAAAGGGAGTCCTTAAGGCTGAAATGAAAGGACACTGGGAGGCAACTTGAATCCATATGAAAAAATAAGGAATACCAGTAAAGGTATTTACATAGGTAAATATAAAGGACAAAATTAATGTATTTTTATTTGTAATTCTTTGCTTCTATCTGATTTAAGAGACAAGTACAGAAAGCAATACTTGTAAATTTGTGTTAAATGACATACAATGTATAAAAATGTAATTTGTATGCCAATAATAGCACAAAGAATGAGGGAGAGAATGGAAATATACAGGAATATAGTTTTGGTATAATATTGAAATTAAGTTGATATTAATCTGAATTGTATCATTGTAAATTAAGATGTTAATTGTGATCTCTAAGGCAACCCCTAAGAAAATAACTACATTTAAAAAAAAGCAGAAGAGATGACAATGGAATTAAAATGGTACATGAGAAAATATTTAACACAAAAAGGCAGTAATGAAAGAATAGAGGGGAAAAAAAGACATACAATATATAAAGCAAATAGAAAAATGGCACATATAAATCTTATCAGTAATCATAAAATGTAAATGGATTAAAACTTCAATTAAAAGGCAGATATAGTAAAAATAAATTTAAAAAATGATTCAACTATATGCTGTCCATAAAAGATGTGTTTTATTTATTTTTTGTTTTTTAAAAAAATATTTATTTATTTGTTTATTATTTATTTATTTGGCTGCACTGGGTCTTAGTTGCAGCATGCAGACTCTTCGTTGTGGCATGTGGACTCTTGGTTGCGGCATGCAAAGTCTTAGTTGCAGCATGCATGCAGGATCTGGTTCCCTGACTAGGGATTGAACCCAGTCGCCCTGCATTGGGAGCGAGGAATCTTACCCACTGGACCACCAGGGAAGTTCCGAGATGGGTTTTAGATTCAAATACAAAAATAGTTGAAAATCAAGGAACAGAAAAGACAGACCATGCAAATATTAATCAAAAAAGAGCTGGAGTTGTATACTAATATCAGACAAAACAGACTTTAAGCCAAAAATTGTTACTAGAGACAAAGAAGGACATTTTATAATGATAAAAGACATCAAGAGTATATAGCAATAATAAACGTTTATGTATCTAAAACAGTTCCAAAATGCACAAAGCAAAAACTGACAGAATTGAAGGGAGAAAGAGACATTTCAACAATAATAATTGGACACTTCAACACCTAACTTTCAATAATAAAGACAACCAGACAGAGGATGAACAAGGAAATGGAAGACTTGAGGAAACAAGTCTCAGTAACTTTACAAGGGTTGAAATCATACAAAGTATGTTCTCCAACCAAAATGGAATGAAATTAGAAATCAGTAACAGAAGGAAATTTGGGGAGTTCACAAATATGTGGAAATTAAATAGCATATTCTTAAATAACCAATGGGTCAAAGCAGAGATCACAAGTGGAATTAGAAACTCTTTGAATAATGAAAATGATAACACAACATACCAAAACTTACGGGACACAGCTAAAACAGTGCTTAGATGGAAATTTATAGCTCTAGAACTTCCCTGGTAGTCCAGTGGTTAAGACTCCACGCTTCCACCGCAGGAGGTGCGTTCAACCAGGTTCAATCCCTGGTCAGGGAACTACGATCCCACATGCTACGCAGTATGGCCAAAAAAAATTTTTTTTAATAGTTCTAAATGCCTATAGCAACAAAGAAGAAATATTGTGAACCAATAATCTAAACTTCCACCTTGGAAACTAGAAAAAGAAGAGCAAACCAAATTCAAAGCTAGCAGAAGGAAGGATATAACAAAGCCACAAGTTGAATTAATGAGATAGAGAATATAAAAACAATAGAGAAAATCAATGAAAACCAACAAGATAAAAAAATTGAAAAATCTTTAGACTGCTCAGGGAAAAAGAGAGAAGACTCAAGTTACTAAAAGCAGGATTGAAAGATGGAACATTACTACTAAATACAAAGGATGATGTACTATGAATAACTGTACACCAACAAATTAGATAACCTAGATGAAATGGACAAATCCCTATAAAGACAGAAATTACCAAAACTGACTTAAGAAGAAACAGAAGATTTGAATAGAAGTAAAGAGATTGAATTAGCAATCAAAAAAGCTTCCCACAAAGAAAAGCCCAGGACTAGATGGCTAGTGAAGAGTTGATGCCAATTCTTCTTTAAGGTTTGGTGGAAATTACTAGTTTCCACCATCTAGTCCTGGGCTTTTCTTCCCACAAAACATCACTTGGAAATATTATAATTTAGCAACAATGCACTAGATACACTGTTCTCGTTTCCCTGGTGGCACTTAATTGATCACACTTCTAGTGCTTGGGCCCTGCAGAGTACAATTACGACAGCAAACAGCATGGCACTGAGCGCATAGTAGGTGCTTAAACAGCTGTTGAATTCACTGAAGAGTGGTGCGGTATGGGCTCATTGTTCTTGATGAGAGAACAAAGAAAAACACAGAACCTGTTTAAGACATGAAAGATGTTAGTGTCAGGGTGGGCACATTTACCTATACCAAATGTGCAAAGCAGCTTTTTGGAGACAAAAACAAAAGGTTATTTTGAAGGCAATCAATTTTGTTTAATTTTAACATAGCCACGTTTATGCCAAGCGATTAGCATTTTCTCGTTAGCTTAGCAACTGTGATATGGCTAGAATATTTGGCAAAACGCTGATTTTAGAACTCAGATGCTGTGCCAACCTTGCTAAATGATCTAGATATAATTTTTAAACCGCCCAACCACTTCCCAGTTGTTTACGTGGGCACTAACAGCTTTTCATCAAAAGAACGATATTTTCCTTGGTAGAAAGAAAGGTATTTAAAGTGCTGAAAATAATGTTGAATATTAGGAAAAAAGGGAACACATGTGAAGTGTTTGTAAGGTAGAGATATTGCATATTAAAGAAAAATCAGTCCCTGGAGGAATCTGCCACAGTAGTTTTCATAAGGCCAAAAGCTACGAATGAGGTCCTGGTTTGTTGCTCTCCTGGACCACACTCCATGGGGTGGCAAGTCAAAACGAAGAGCCTGTACTGCTCACACTGAAATTCGTTTCTATTTTGATTTTGCCTTTTCACATCAATTAGAGACTCTTTGTTAAAATGATTACGTAATTTTTGCAAAACTACATTACTGCAGACTGGAGGATATAAAGCCTCTTACATGTGACTAACGTACTCACAAATTCCTGCCCAGAGCACAATTTCTCAAGGGGGCCTTCTGCATACCATCTTTTTAAAGTGCAGCGGAGAAAGATGTAAATGCCCAAGAGATACAAGCGAGGCTTTTGGCTGAGATGGGGGATAAACTCCTTGTTCAAATAGCCGACAGAGGTTCCAGGAACTAAAGCGTCCTTTGCTTTGGAACACATCTCCATGCTCAGCTCCTGTCTTGTGATAAGGTTACACTGAATGGGGCTGGCATCCTTCAAGGTTACTGTTCCAGAAAATATTTGCAAATAATTTGATGTGCTGTCAGCTAGCAGGCTGCAGTGAATTCTTATAATTCAACATACTAATGTGGGTTTTCATGCCTTAAGCTATAAATAAGCTGGATATGCAAAAGTTTCTGTAATGTTTATTTAATAACAATATTTTTAAAATAACTCTTGATTATTCCATTGCGCTCCGATGGAAGTCTTCCACTCTGACGGCTGTCTGTGACCTCAGGCGGTTTCTTCCTTCCTTTGTCTCATTTGATATCACTAAAGAAACATGCTAGTTTTTCTTTTCGGGCTTTTGGAAGTAGCACTCTGATGCTGCTGCTTACATGCTCCCCATCCAAGTCTCTGCCTGTTAAATGACTGAACTCAATTCAAGTTGAATAATGCCAGCGGGATGGTGCCTCCCTGGGCACAGGGCCCTGGGCTGGGGCCACAGGAAGTTGAAGCAGTCACCCCTGGACCTGGAACCCCAGGCTCATAAAAGACCGATCCTATCACAAAATCAGTGCCCCTGGACTCCAAGAGAGCGCAGAAGAGAATCATTGATCGGTTGGTAGAGGAGGAGGTGGCCCTGAGCGACACCTGCAGAGATGAACATAAAATGTCACCAGGTGGAGGCGCAGGAGCCAGGCTGCAGGCAGAAGCACCTGACGGCACAAGGCTAAGGAGGCGGAAAGAGCGCGGCTCATCAAGGCGAGACAAACTGTAGCGGCCATTTTTCTACTAAGCATCTGGAATGAGGTCATTCAAACTATGGATCAGCCCAGTATACCTGCACGGCTCGGGGCGTGCCTTGCAGGAGACCTCCAGGAACTTCCTGAAGCTGGGCGCAGCAGCCTAGAGCAGTGGGGTTGGGGGTCAGCAGGTAACAGGATCCTGGGGACTAAAAGGCATCTGTCCGACTGGGGGCGCTCTTTCCAGGGCCCGTGGCTACATGCCCTTCCTGTGGGGTTGCTGTCACTGGTCCTAAAGGAATCTGGCATCTGACAATGAAAGGACACTAAAGTGATGCTCATGCTTAGATGGCACTCGCGTGCCCCAAAGTGCCCCACGTGCTCATCAGGGTTGGAGTGGCGGATGCTGCGAGGTGGCAGAGGCAGGAGGGGGGAAACAACTTTGCAGCTTCCTGTTGTCCCCAGGGCTGTTCCCAAAGCCGGGGCGGGTCCTGACTGTGGGGAATTTGGTCCGCGCGCAGAGGCGGCCAGTGCGCAGGGCACAGCTGGGAAGGAGTAGGCTAGCATCCTCGTCCTCTCCGGCAGGAGGCATGGCCCTCAAGCACCTGCGCCTATTTTCTTAAAAAATAACTTTATTGAAATATAGTTTATACACTATACAATATGCCCATTTAAAGTGCACAGTTCAATGGTTATATATTCACAGAGTTGTGTACCGACCACCACAATCAATTTTAGATTACTTTCATTACCTCCAAAAGAATCCCCACACCCCTCACCTGTCACTCCCCATTCCATCCCTCTCCATTCTCCATGCTCCCAGCCATAGGCAACTACTAATCTACTTTGTCTCTGTAGGTTTGCCCGTTCTGGACATTTCATATAAGTGGAGTCATAATATGTGGTCTTTGTGTTGGCTTCTTTCACTGAGCATAATGTTTTCTAGGTTCATTCATGTTGTAGCTATAAGCTCCCTAAGTATCTGACACATAATAGGTGCTAAAACACATGTGTTGAATGAAACAATGCACAAATTATAGTAGCTGTGGGGCAGTCACAGTCCTGGACTTGCCATGCAAAGACCTGGGTTTCTTCCCTGCCCAGCTCAGCCACGTGCTGCCCTCTGAACCCGGGCTCTCATTCCGCCTCTCTTTAGCACTCATCTGTACCACCAGGAAAGTGGTCTCTGGTTCATGGAGACTTGAATGACTCAGAGATTGTAAATTATTTTTGTAAATCGTAATGTCACATCTACATTTAGGGAGATATTATGAACAGAGCAATTAAACAATACAAAGCAATTTCAGCCTCTGACCAATAGTCAAGAGCTTAGCAGCACAGGTAACAATTTTATTAACACTTTTTCTCCTTCCTCTCCTGCCCACAATAAAATATACAGGTAAAGTAAAGGTTAAACCAACCTTGCAGATATTTTCGTTGCTCTTTGAGCATACCCAGTTTGGGGGGAAAGAATTTACTCATTAGAGTTATACTCCACTAAGCAGAAATTTATCTACAACTATGATTTCTTTTCATATTTTAAGTAAGTAGACTAGCTTTTTTTTCTCAAGCAAAGTCATAATTGTATTTATTTTAAATTTATATCCTGTCTGCTTCAAAAAGAAATTTGAGGCAGCCAGGAAAATCATAAGCTATAAAATGAGCAAGTTCCATTTTATACTAATAAAATAAAAGTTAGGATCTCATCAGTGAAACAACTTCTCTTTGTGCTGTACTGTGTGCAAATATTTGGATTACTAAAGTGAATTTATGAAGCAATTACTTTTAATGCTATAAGAGGAAATTAAGTACTCATTGATTCTTGATTTATAAGCTAGAGCTAAAGATCATGAAAAAGCAAATATAACTTAATTAAATGTCCCTTGGCTTTGCTACTCTTGAGGTCTTCACTCATAAAGTTAGTAAAACAAACCATTCCTAGAACATAAATATATATTGGTTCTTCCAGTTGGGAAGGCAAATAATTTACTGGTTAAATATATTCAGCAAAGTTAACCCAAGTGAGAGATTTTCCCAGTGTCCTCCGGGGCTTAAAGAGATAAAAGCTATTGTTGTAGTTTTAAGGAAACCATTGTCCTGGGAATGATAGGCACTAACTTGCTGTAAAAAGGAGTAAACAAAGGGCATCTTATTTTTTTTTCTATTAGAAAATATATTTTAATATGCTCACAAAATGGACTATAGATCTATGAATGAAATAGAGCTTTATAGTCTATTCATTGGCTACATACTTGTGGTTATTCATTGCTGATAGTGAATGCATTAACCTGGGATAATTTAATTGAATCTCCTAGTAATGTTGCTATTTTTCTACTCTGAAGTGTAAATGATTTTTAAATATTGGGTCTAAAATGTAACACTTCAAGTAATGTATACAGCAAATCAAAAGCCAGTGCAAGTCCCCTTTTGTGCTTCGTGAGTTATTGATTAGAACAGAAAGAAAAAAGAAAGGAGAAAGAAAAAACACAGCAGCAAAAGTGTCCAGTGGAAATAAGACCCACTAGCCAAGGAGTGCTCACTGTGAGGAAGCTCCTCTCACACCTCCTTTTCCTCAATCTCCACTGAGATAGATGGAGTCAAGGTTTAGGCTTCCTACACAGTTGAGTCAAGGGAGGATTTATTCAGATCAGTGGTAGATGAGCATGAACATTAAGAGTCGCAGTTTCTCATGGAAAATAAAGGTTTTGAGAAATTCTCTTCTTCATCATTGGGATACACTGGAATCTCATCCTCAATGGCATATCAAACCGGTTTGAGGAAGAAAGTACCAAGAGAACTGGCTTTGTAGATTCTAGCCAGGAAGCGTTAGGGTAATAGTTATGGCAAATGGAATATGCTGACTCCAAGAAGATGAAATTACCACCAGCAGGGCCTGGACTTTAGAGACACCTTTTAAGGAAGTACTCACGGGCTGGCAGACTTTCTCTTGGGTTGGTCTTTTTAAAAGTTTTTTACATCTTTATTGGAGTATAATTGTTTTACAATGTTGTGTTAGTTTCTGCTGTATAACAAAGTGAATCAGCTATATACTTATATCCCCATATCCCCTCCCTCTTGTGTCTCCCTCCCACCCGCCCTATCCCACCCCTCTGGGTGGTCACAAAGCACCGAGCTGATCTCCCTGTGCTATGCGGCTGCTTCCCACTAGCTATCTATTTTACATTTGGTAGTGCATATATGCCAATGCTACTCTCTCACTTCGCCCCAGCTTACCCTTCCCCCTCCCTGTGTCCTCAAGTCCATTCTCTAGGTCTGCATCTTTATTCCTGTCCTGTCCCTAGGTTCATCAGAACCATTTTCTTTTTTAGATTCGATATATATGCGTTAGCATATGGTATTTGTTTTTCTCTTTCTTGCTTCACTCTGTATGACAGATTCTAGATCCATCCACCTCACTACAAATAATTCAATTTCGTTTCTTTTTATGGCTGAGTAATATTCCATTGTATGTATGTGCCACATCCTCTTTATCCATTCATCTGTCCATGGACATTTAGGTTGCTTGCATATCCTGGCTATTATAAATAGCGCTGCAATGAACATTGTGGTACATGTCTCTTTTTGAATTATGGGTTGGTCTTGGGATTAGGCAAACATTTATAGTGGTTGGTTGGCATTAGGGGCATTCTGCAGTGACAGAGATGTTTTCCTCCTGTTTTCTGCCCTATGACTGAGTCCATGACCTTGGCCTCATTATGTTCTAATCACAGGTACCAACTGGTCCAGATTTGCATACTGGGTGCACTAAGAAATACACTAAAAATAAAGAAAACCAAGGTGAAAAGTTATATTAGGTTGCTAGGGGTTCCATAAAAAGTACCACCGATAGGGTGGCTTAAACAACAGAAGTTTATTTTCTCCTAAATCTGTGGGCTGGAAGTCTGGGATCAAGGTGTCTGCGGGGTTGGTTTCTTCTGACTAATGACCAAGCAGATATGAAAAATAAACAAGTAGAACTTTAAAAATGAAAACCAGAATGATTACTATTAAACTCAAGGAAAAGCAATTAGACACAGCTGATGAGAGTTAGTGAAATAAAGGTAGGTCTAAACACTTTCCCACAATGAAGCACAGAGAGATTAAGATATGGAACAGAAGAGAGTGACAAAGAGATGTGGAAGATGGAATGAGACATATGTTTAACTGGCGTTTCTGAACAAGAGAAGAGAGAAAATGGTGCCGAAGCAATATTTGGAGAGATAATGACCAGTCATCTTCTACAACTCATGAAAAATACCAATCCAGAGATTGAGAAATTCCAGTGAATTCTAAGCAAGATGGATAAATAAAAGGAAATCCTACACATAGACCCATTACAGTGAAACAGAGAGAAACAGAGACAACCTTGAAAAAAAAAATCCAGAGTGAATTAAATTATCTTCAGAAGAATGACAATTAGGCTGATCACTGACTTTTATTTTTTTTAATTTTTACTGGAGTATAGCTGACCCACAATGTTGCGTTAGCTTCAGGTGCACAGCAAAGCAAACCAGCCATACACACACATAAATCCACGCTCCTTCAGACTCCCCTCCCACACGGGCCATTACAGAGAACTGACATCTTAATATTTTTTTAAAATTAAAATTTATTTATTTTTGGCGGCATTGGGTCTTCATTGATGCACGCGGGCTTTCTCTAGTTGTGGTGAGCGGGCTGCTCTTCCTTGTGGTGGCTTCTCTTGCTGCGGAGCATGGGCTCTAGGCTCCCAGGCTTCAGTAGTTGTGGCACGTGGGTTCAGTAGTTGTGGCTCCTGGGCTTAGTTGCTCCGTGGCATGTGGGATCTTCCCAGACCAGGGCTCGAACCTCTGCCCCCTGCATTGGCAGGCTGATTCTTAACCACTGCACCACCAGGGAAGGCCTCACTGACGTCTTAATAGGAACAAAAGAAGCTCAAACAGGGTGGAATGGTATCATCATCATCCAAAGAGTCAATCTAGAGTAACGTATCCAGTAAAATATCTTTCAAGAAAACTGAGAGACTTTGCAGTCTCTCAGTAGAGTTCTTTTAGAATTTCCTTTTAGAAGGAAGTTCTAAAAGATGGACTTTAGGCAGAAGGAAATTGGTCCAGATGGAAGGTTCGAGATGTAAGAAGGAACTAAGAGTGAATAAAGTATGTGCAGCTTAACAAACATGGACTGAATAAAACAATATTAACAATTTTTCCCTGGACTGATAAAAAGATAAGAACTTACAAAATAGCACTAATGTCTGGAGGGGATGATCACAATTAAAGTGTTGTTAGGTCCTGTATTGTTTGAGAGGAGAGTAAAGATAGCTGTTAGTTACACATTTTGGTAAATTAAATGTGCGTTTTAAAATCTCCAGGGTAATGATTAAAATAATGAAAATGAGATTTATACTTTCTAAAGTAATAGAAGGAAAAGGGAAGAACCCAAGTAAAAAAAGTCTAAAAATAAACAAAAAATATATTTTGTTTAGGGATACAAATGCACGATAAAATTATTTAAAAATAAGAATGATAAACACCGAAGTCAGGACCATGGTTACTTGGTGGGAAGTGGAAGGAATCAGAAGATCAGGGAGGGACAGGCAGGGGAGTGACTTCAAACATAATTGAAAAAATTTTTTTCTTAAACTGGGTGATGGGTACATGATCACTGAATTGTTGTTACTTACATCTTAAATGTAATTCATAATTTTTATACCTACTCAAATTTGATTACAAAAAGATTTTCAAAAGGAAAGGAAAAAAATACTCCCAAACACTTTCCATTTTTTTGTAGACACTAATAACTCTAAGGACTCAGATTTCCATAAAGGGCTCAGCGTCTCCCCTAAGCCCTCTGCGGACAGATACAATCCTGCTCCATCAGCACCTCAGCGCACTGCACAGAGAAGGGGTTCAACACATGCTCCTGTGTTTGAGTTTAGATAGGAGCTATAGTTATCAGTAGGATGACTGTGCTCAGAAGTTAAAGGGACTTCATTTAATTATTTGAATTATTTAAATGGACAGTTTTTCATAGCAAAGCTTCAATAGTGTCGCCATCTCTTTAGGGGGCTGTCTGGATTTGGGTTCCTCTAGAAGCAGATCCTGAGATAAGAATTGAAGGGATAAGTAGTTTATTTGGGAGGCAATCCCAGGAAATACTGTCAGGGGCATAGGGAAGCGAGGCAGGGAAGGGAAGGAAGCCACAAAGGAGGAATTATCGAGCCAGTCACTGGGGTGGGCTCAGTCCCTCTGTGGCTCCGTAAAAAGGGAGCAGTGTGCCTCAGAGTTAACCCAACCACGGGGCCTGGCCGCTGGGTATTCTCACCACCTCCCACGTCACCAGGTGAAGCTGCTTCCTGAGCATCCCCTCTTGCAAACTTCTGACCTGTCCTGTGCACAGCCCAGACCTCTGCCTGGCTGGAGCTAAAGCCCCCTGGCAGAGAGCTGCAGTGTTTGCAGTAAGCCTCCTTCGGCTTGTTGAGGTGAAAACTCAGGAGGCATGGGCAGGACACCCACAGCATCTGCTAGAGCACTAGAGGCCTTTTGGGTAGAAAGCCAGACATGTGAGTGGTGGCAAGCCTGGCAAACCTGTCTCCCCATTCAGTCTTCGGGCAAAATTTAAGGGGTTAGAGGCAGAAGACTAGATTGGCTAGTCTCGAATCAGTCCATGTCAACTACTCCGGCTGCTGGAAGCCAGCTTGTCCTCTCTGAAAGACTTCTCTCTCCGTAAAGGGCTCCAGTAGCAGCATTTCTATTCTTTGAGTTCCCATCCTAGAGACATGGGATCCTGTCTCTGCTAAATGACTCCAGGTTTGCTTGATCAACAACCTGTTTTAAGGAAGCAAAACCAGCTTCAGCTGGTTCAGTGTTCTACGTGCTGCTTCAGCATCATTTGGGGCTGCTAACCAGGCCTCATCTCTTTGATTTGTTAGTTACAAGAACCAGTATGTTCCATTTATTATTTAAACAAGTTTGAGTTGGGTTTTTAAAAATTATATCAGTGCATTTTTTAATATTTATCTTTGCTTGTTATTTTACTTTATTTTTTATTTTATTTATTTATTTTTGGCTGCATTGGGTCTTCGTTGCTGTGCGTGGGCTTTCTCTAGTTGTGGCGTGCATGCGGTGCGTGGGCTTCTCACTGCAGTGGATTCTCTTATTGCAGAGCACAGGCTCTAGGCACACGGGCTTCAGTAGTTGCTGCACGCGGGCTCAGTAGTTGCGGCACATGGGCTCCATAGTTGCAGTACTCAGGCTCTAGAGCACAGGTTCAGTATTTGTGGTGCACGGGCTTAGTTGCTCCATGGCATGTGGGATCTTCCTGGACCAGGGCTCTAACCTGTGTTCCCTGCATTGGCAGGCGGATTCTTAACAACTGCACCACCCGGGAAGCCCTCGAGTTGGGTTTTCTATCACTTGCAATGTGAAGAGTTTTCACTAACACAAAAAGTATAGTACACAATTAAGATTAAATTGTCATAATCTTTATTAACTAAGTAAAACTAATCACTGAAATATATAAAGGAAAACTCAAGAAACGCAGGAGAAATAAAATCGTAATGGAAGACTTTAAAACTCCTTTTTAGGGACCAAAAAGAAAACAAAAGTGAGCATGTGGAAGTCTGAATACTATAATTAACAAGGCAGATCTAATAGATGTATTAACTTTACAATGTATACCTGTGCAGGTGCCAATGGTACACTTACAGATTTTTCATGATTAAACTGCAACAAAACTTAATGTGTTCCCTAAAGAAGAAAAAGTACCACAGTCTCTGCCAAATATTCTGGGAGCTCGTAACAATGGTGGACAAGAAACAATTCTCCCAAGCCTCTAAACCAAACAAGAGCTGTCCTTTCTAAACCATTTTTTGAACCAAAAAGGAAATAAAACTTTTAACTATAGAATATCTGGGAAATAACTACAATAAGAGTACGACTTTAAAACCTTTGAGAGATAGCTGGAGTTGGACTCTAAGGGCATTTTCTATTAATTAAAATAAGAAAATAAATAAAAGAAAAAACCCACATAACTCAAGTATCCAAGTCAAGTAATAAAAAGAATCTGTACTTTCTGCTCAATTTTGCTATGAATCTGAAAATGCTCTAAAGAAAATAAAGTCTGTTAAAGATTTCATAAACCTTAGGAAAATGGAAATAGAAAACTGAGACATAAAACTAAATATTGATTAATTATAAAATGGTATCACTAATAAATAAACACAACAGATATTTCTTGGGAGGTAGGGATCAATGCATTGTATTAAACTACTAATTAGCTTAGTCAAGAACTAAGAAAGAAAGCCCAAATACACAAAACTAGGAATCAAACAGGGAAATGAAACATGGAGACTGATAAAATTTGAAGGATTCTAAGATACCACTTTGCTTAATTTTATGCCAATCCACTTAAATATAAGAATGAAATAAATGACTTCCAAGGAAAATACCCAAGTCCACAATCAATGGAAAGATAATCAGAAGATCTAAATGGGCTGATAACCAAGGAAAGAGGAAGTAGTTTAAGAAGTCTTAGCCTACGCAGGTTCCAGACCCAGAGGGCTTCATGGGCAATTCATTTAGACCTTCAAGGAACAGATAATTTCTATGCTTTTTGAGCTCTTTCAGACCACAGAGAAACAAGAAACACCTCTTAGAAAGCCAGAATTTGTAAAAGACAGCATGTAACAAACCAGCCAGACTACTGACAGACAAACAGCAGGACAATTTCACTTAATGCCTAGGTGAAAATTGGAATCCTCTACTGAAATACAGAGTCCATGGGATATTAAAGGAATTATGACCAAGAGGAAGTCTCAGTAGAAGGGTAAAGATGGTTTAATAGTATGAAATCTATTAAGATATTCCACCATATATTATCAATAGATACCAAAAGCTCATCTGATACGTTTCAATAGCTACTCCTATTTTTACAAAGCCCACGCTAAAATAGAAATAAATGGATACTTGCTAGATATAATTTTATGTGTGTGTGTGGTGTGTATTTTGTAACACAAAACAATAGCCAATATCCTGCTTACTAATAATACACTGGAAGTAACGCCCATTAAAGTCAATAAAAGACAAGAGTGCTGTTATTATTATAATTTGAGAGTTACCACTAAATTCCCATGCAACAAGGTTTTAGCAGTTTATACTCACATCAACTGAATATGAAAGTGCCTGTAAACCTACACCCTTAACTACATTATATATTATAACCCTTTTAAATCTTTGTCAACTTGATGTAGATTAATTATCATTTCCTTAAGTATCAGTAAGCTGAATTTTTACATGTTTAAAAGCCATTTGTACTTTTGTGAATAACCTATTCAAGTCCTTTGCCCATTTTTCTTTTTGGTATTGTTTGATATTGTTGAATCTGTAAATTAACAATATTAATCCTTTGTCATGGAGCTTATAAATATTCTTCTGTTGTCTTTAATCCTATGTTTTTGACGTGAAGAAATTTAAGTGTTTTTATATAATAAAATATTCAATCACCTCTAAAGTTTTCGGCCTTGGTGTTTATATTGAGAAAGGATCTCTTCCAAGAGCATAAAAATATTCCCCACTGTTTCTCTAACAGTTTTATAGTTATAGTTACAGTTTTACATTGAACCCTCTGAACCACCTGTAATTTATTTTGGTGTAAGGACGGAGGTAAGGCTACAAAGAGCTACCAAGTTTTCCCATCTCCACTTAATGAGTAATTCATCTTTCACTCATTGATTTCAGGCATTGTCCTTAAACACTATTTTCTTCTGTAACCTCAGGTTTGCTTGTGTATATTCCACTTGTCTGATTATTGCTGTGCCAGTACATGTTTAGAAACCAGCATTATTGGTTCTAATATTTGCCAGAGAAAGTGCGCCATTATTCTTGTATTTCACATTTTTTCTTGTTATTCTCACAAGATGGTTCTTCTAGGTGAGCTCCAGAATTATTTTTTCAAGTTCCAAAAAAAGTTCTGTTGGCATTATGACTGAGACTATTGAATTCTAGTTTGATTTAGAAAGAAGTACTGTATTGAGTATTTCTACCTAGGAGTGAAATATATTTCTCTACCTTAAAAATCATTTTTATGTTCCTCAGTGGAGTTTTATAATGCTATTCATGTATATCCTATGCATTCTTCACTAACTTTATTCTTAGGTGTATTATATCTTTGATATTAGTGTGGATTTTCCATTTTATTTCTTTAAATCATGTTTTGAAACTGGTTATTGCCTATATATTGAAAGCTATCTGTATATTAATTTTAACTGGTAACCTACATGGTAGTATAAATAATATTATGAAAAATAACTATATTTTCTAAAAAAATTATAGTAAATAGAGTGGCATTGTTTTACATTTTTACAAATCCCTTTAATGTCTGGCTTAATGCAAGATGGCTTGATTCTCTTATCTGTTTCTGCAGTCAATTTATTGTATTATCACATATCATGTAGTCTCCGGAAAACTGTATTATATGCTAGTGAAAGAATGAGAGCGAAAAAAATCAAAAAACATCTTTATGTTATTATAATATTCTCAGGGACCTCCAGGGGTCCCCAAAACACACTTTGAGAACCACTGCTTATAACCACTATTATTAATTTTATTTACATAGGCTATAAAACACAATTAAAAAAAATTTACTGTTTGTTGAATGTCTACTTTGTGCTAGACCCTCTCCTGAAGTCTTCAGGATAATCCTTCAGGGTAGGCATTATTACCTCCTGCCCCATCTTCCTCTCCCTGGTTTAGAGATGAGCAAACTGAAACACAGAGACTCAACCATTTCTCCGAAGTCACACACTGGAGGACAGTGGTGCTAGAACCCATATCCAGGCTACCTGACTTCAAAGCTCAAACTCTTTCCATCATCCCTGTCTCTCAACATATTTCATTAAAAACACTATATTAAGGTGAATTAAACGACAGCAATTTCTTTGATTTCCTCCCTCAGTGCTCCGTTTAAATGCAACATGGTATTATGGTACTTTGTGTGGTCAGGACCCAAGCTGACCTAAGCCCTTCCCTGGCCCCATCTATGCAGGACAACCAAAGCTCCTCCACATGCTTCACTGCCATTAATTCTGACGAATTGCTCAGAACATGCTTTTAGCATATTGCATCACACGCTTTGGCATAAGGACGATTATTCTGTAATAAATGAAAGGATCACATCCTCTCATGAAGAACAGGCAGCAGTGGAAGATCAATTTCTTAAAAAGATTTTCTCTTTATTACTGTCAAGGGGTTAGATCTAGGATAGTGTAGCATACAGATAATAAAGGTGAAATACAGGATACTTTGCAGATAACTACTATCCACTTTCTTTTTTCTGACAGTTATGGAGGGAAAGGAAAACCACAGATGTCTGATAAGACCCAGAGACATCCTTTCATTATGTGTCTTAAGAGACAGGAACAAGTGAGAGTAGAGGAGATCACAGGAAAAAATTAGGAGGATAAAGAAAAAAACGGAAGAGTCCCGTATTATATGGGTGGTTTCTGATTACTGCACATCTGCAGACAATATTTGAGATTTATTTCTTCTCTCTGGAGCTTCCTTGCTGGACTGAAGTTGATGTCTGGAGCTATGTATAGCTTCTGTGAAAGGATCCCTTGGCAAATTAAATTCTACGGTTTTGTCTTCATTCATACTACATACTTTATACATCTCTGCAAACAACCATTGGAATTTAAACTAGAAAGCAACAAAATAGTCCTGGCTGTAGGTCTAAACAAAACTGGAACACTTGACTATTCTGAAGTCATCCCTGATCATCTTTTTCTTTTAACACTTTTCCCATTGAAACGGTTCTTTCTCGCTTTTAGAATGATCAACAGCGAAGAATGAAAACAAAGATGCTACTGCACAGTTTCTCAAAATAAGTCTCTATGCTAACATCATCCATATGAAAATAGGAAGAAAATTACCATAAAAATTTAAAAGGAAAGGAAAGAAAAAAGGAAAAAATACAAATTAATCTGCACTCCTTGCCCGCATTGGCCTGGCCTTGAGAACATAGTAAAAGTCCTTTACAAATGACCACAAGTAATTGTGGGCAGATTCAACTTTTTAATGGAATTATTTCAAGGTCTAAACACAAGGTTCCCATAAACACAATTCCAAATCTCAAAGTACTCCAAAGGCCTTCACCCCAGTCAAGAAGGAAAAGTAAGACACCCCTCACTATATAAACATCACTAAGACAGAAGCACGCCATGCTATAATATCGAAGGTGGGGTTCACGCTGATTATAATTGATGAACTGACCTGGTTTCAAGTCAATTTGGGATCTGGGAAGTTTCTAGATACACTTTAAGTTCAAGTAACAATTTGTTCTTTTTCTGTATTTATTTTTAAGTGATCAGTTAACTGAAAGAAAGAGAAATAAGAGTATAGATTACAAAGAAATTATGAAACAAAGCACATGAAAATAAACATAAATGTAACAGCAACTAGAGAAAAAAGGGAAAACAATTATCCATAATTTCACCATCTTAACACTACTATTTGTAGCATTTTAATTTTTTCCCTTCTGGTCTTTTTTGCTATGTGCTTATGTATGTACACACTCTCTTTTGTTTTTAAAAAAAATGGTCGTAAAGTGAGAGAGTGGCATGGACATATATACACTACCAAACATAAAACAGATAGCTAGTGGGAAGCAGCCGCATAGCACAAGGAGATCAGCTTGTGGTTTGTGACCACCTAGAGGGGTGGGATAGGGAGGGTGGGAGGGAGGGAGACGCAAGAGGGAAGAGATATGGGAACATATGTATATGTATAACTGATTCACTTTGTTATAAAGCAGAAACTAACACACCCCTGCAAAGCAATTATACTCCAATAAAGATGTTTAAAAAAAAAAAGCAAAAAAAAAAGGTCGTATTCATATTGTGATATAATTTGTATCTTGTTTTTTAAAATTTAGCATTTAGTATCATTAGCACTCACAAAGTTCCTACATAATTTTAATAATTCATTTAGTGGATGTACCATAATTGATTATTCCCTTACGACTGTTAAGTGCATGTTGCATCTAAACTTTGTGTGTGTGTATATAGAATATCTTCATGCATACTGCTTTCCCTTTTTTTCTCTTTCTCTTTCCTTTTTTCATCTTTTATTTTATCCCTAATTCCCACTTCCTCATTTCTTACTTTCTTCACTAAGGTTAAGATCCATCCACATTGCTGTGTTGTTGTTTCTGGCTGCAGTAAACATTCCTTGGTGTGCAATCATCCCACTCTATGTAAGCTGTCCACTCTCTAGGGCTGGGACCCCGGGTTATCTCCAACTCCCCTCCACTACCAATAACCCTGTCCTTTACATGTCCCTTTTGGGAACATACTTATAATGTCCCTTTTTTAATGTGTTTGAGAATTTCTTGGGAAGGTGTATCCAGGGTGAGATTGCTGGATCATAGGGCTTGTAATACTAACTTTGACTAAGAACAGCTGAGGTTGCTTTCAGAACGGTTGTGACTTTCTATGTTCTTACCAGGAGTACATGGAAATATTGTATCTCCATGTCTTTTCCAACACTTGAAGTCATCTCACTTTCTAATTTTTGCCAATCTTGTAGATGTAAAGTGGTATCTCATGGCTGCTTTAATTGTCACCTCCTGATTTCTAATAAATTTGAGTGCCTTTAAATTGGCCTGCTAGCCTTTTGGGATTCCTCTTCCGTAAATTGCCTTTCCATATCTTTCCCCCATTTTTCTACTGGGGCTGTCCTTTTCTTTAGATTTGCGGGAATTCCTTCACTATCCCAGATATCTTTTGTTGGTTTTAGGCACTGCAAATAAATTCTATGCTATCATCTTACTTTAATCTTTATCTATAATGTCTTTCATGGACCAGAAATCCTTTCTTTTGATGTAATTAAATTCATCTTACACTTTACGATTTGTGCTACTGACGTTTCATTTATAAAGTCATTCCCTTCTCCTAGATCATAAATACACTGTCCTATACTTTATTGTATGGACTTTATGATTTCATATTTACAATTAGGTTTGATCTGTAGTCCACTTTTGATGTGGTGATAGGTAGGAATCTGATTTTTTTTCTCCATATAGTGAGCAATTTCCCCAATCCTATACAATAAAATAACCTGTCCTGTTCATATTGATTTGTGCCACCTTTGTCATATATTAGGTTCTCATATATACATGGATCTGTCTCTATCACATTAGTCAGGCTGTTGTCTGCTCTTATACTAATTTCACATTTTGTTTCTTTGTAGTACGTTCAAACCAATGTTAACTTTTCTTTTTCACAGTTAATTTATCTAATCATGGATTTTTTTTCCTATTTATATGTCAGAATAAGTGTCCTGAGTTCCTAAAAAATTCCAGATGGAACTCTGGTTGATATTACTCTGAATTTACACAGTAATTTGGGACAGTTGACATTTTTGTAATATTAAATCATCCTACCCAAGAGCATGAAAGTCACTCTATTTATGCAACTTATGATCTATGCACTTTATTGGAGTTTTAAAGTTTCCTCCAGAAAGCTCTTGTATATTCTTTGTTAATTCCTAGGTACATTGTATTTTTTCTACTGCAAAGAGTATCTTATTTTTAAAATTAAATCTTCTAGTTGGTTATTGCTGGTATCTCCTAATCTAGCAAACTTGCTGAACTCTTTTATTAGTTCTTTTACTGATTATTTTAAATAAAAATAGTTAATAATTATTTCATCAAAGTTTTAAAATTTAGTTGCACACAGTTGTTCATAATTTTCTTTCATTACATTACATTTAAAATTTCTATTATGACTACTAATTTTGTCCTATACATTTGATATTTTGCTTACTAATTTTGCTCTTTTCAAGTAGATGAGTATGCCATCTATACATAATGACAGATTAATCTCTTCTCTTCTAATCCTATGTCTCTGTAGTGATGTGAGACAATACTAGTTAAGAGTGGGCTTTCTTGTCTTGTTTCTTTCTTAAAGGGAATGACTAAAATTTCTTCATTGAGTATAAGTTTTGGTGGAGGTTTCTGACACATAACCTCTACTAAGTTAACACGTACTCCTATTCCTAGTTTGCTAAGAACTATTTTAAAAACCATAAATAAGTGTGTTTTTGTCATATTATTTTTAGGAATCAATTTTGATAATCAATTGCTATTTCTCCTTTAATTCATGAATGTGCTGAATTACATTCATAGGTATTCTGAGGATGAACCATCCTTGCAGTTCTGATGTAAACCCTACTTGATGATAATTTATTAGCTTTGGTTCAGTTAATACTTTACTTGTCCATCTATGTTCATAAGTGAAGTGAACATGCAACTTTCTTTTCCTGTGTTTTTCTTATCTAGTTTGGGAATCAAGCATACACTAGCCTCATCAAATCATGTAGGTAGCCATTTCTGACTTCTGGAACAACTTGTTTAAGATAAAAAGGAATTATTCTAGGACTTCCCTGGTGGCACAGTGGTTAAGAATCCGATCCCTGGTCCAGGAAGATCCCACATGCCGTGGAGCAACTAAGCCCGTGCGCCACAACTACTGATCCTGTGCTCTAGAGCCCGTGAGCCACAACTACTGAGCCCACGTGCCACAACTACTGAAGCCCGCAGGCTCTAGGGCCCGTGCTCCGCAACAAGAGAAGCCACTGCAATGAGAAGCCCGAGAGCACACCACAACGAAGAGTAGCCCCCGCTCGCTGCCACTAGAGAAAGCCCACGCAGCAGTGAAGACCCAATGCAGGCAAAAAAAAAAAAAAAAAAAAAATTATTATTCTACAAAAAATTGGCACAACACCTTCATAAAACCATCAGGTACTTTTTTTTGAGGGAGGGGAGATGAGGTCTTTGAACACGTTTTCTATTTATTTAACATTTATTTCATTAAAGTTTTAAGATGTACTTGCACACTGTTGTTCAAAACTCTTTTTTATTACATTTTAAAATATGCATTGTGCCAGTAGTAATTTTGTCCCTTACAGTTGATAATCCCTTTTTTCATTTCTTTTTTTCTGTCAGTCAGTATTGCCAAGGCCTGTCAGACTTATTAATCTTTCAAAAGAAGTTTTGTTTTTCTTTAATCTTATTTTTTTTAATTATATTAAATTATATTCTATTCATTATTTCTCACCTTCTTATTTGGTTTGGATTGCTCTGTAAGCTTGTTTTCCAATTTCTCACCTTAGCTTTACTTTAATTTTTTGTTTCACCTTTAAAGTTTGGTTTTCTTTTTGTTTTTGTTTTTTTTTGCGGTATGCAGGCCTCTCACTGTTGTGGCCTCTCCCGTTGCAGAGCACAGGCTCGAGACGCGCAGGCTCAGCAGCCATGGCTCATGGGCCCAGACGCTCCGTGGCATGTGGGATCCTCCCAGACCGGGGCACGAACCCGTGTCCCCTGCATTGGCAGGCGAACTCTCAACCACTGTGCCACCAGGGAAGCCCTAAAATTTGTTTTTATTGAGGCATAATTTACATACAGTGAAATGAATGATGTTTGTGTATAGTGTGATGAATATTGACAATTATATACTCCTATATACCCCAAACCCCAATCAAGATATAGAGCATTTCTGTGATCCCAGAAGTCTCCTCCTGCCTTTTTCCACTCAATCTTCACCAGCCCCCTAAGAGGCAAATACTACTATGATTTCCATCACCACGTATCAGTTTTGCCTTTTCTTCAACATTGTGTAAATGAAATCATACAGCAGGTACTCGTGTTTGGCTACTTTTGCTCAGCATGTTTTGAGATCCATCCTTATATTACTAAAATGTATTCATTGTATAATTAAAATCATGATTTGTTTATTCATTCACCTGCTAATGGACATTTTGAGGGTTTTTTTCCCCCTCCAGATGATCATGAATAAATCTTCCAAGAATATTTTGTACAAGTCTTTTTGGGGACGTATGTTTTCGTTTTCTTGGGTAAATCCCTGAAAATAAAATTACTGAGTCATAGGTCAGATATACGTTTAATTTATAAGAAACTACCTATGTGTTTTCCAAAGTATTTATACAATGTGACACTTCCACTACCAATGTAGGAGAGTTTGAGTGCTCTGTATCCTTGCCAACATTTAATGTTGTTAGTCTTTTTGACTTTAGCCAAGCTAGTGAGCGTGAAGTTGGTTTCTTGTTGTGCTTTCAATCTGTATTTCCCTCATGAGTAATGACGTTAAACACCTTATGTGCTTATTCACCATTCATTATCTTCTTTTTTTAAGTATCTGTTTATGTACTTAGCCTATTTTTAATTGGATTGATTATATTTTTATTATTGAGTTGTGGAAAATATTTGCACAGTCTGGATTCAAATATTTTGCCAGATATATGTATTAAGATTATTTTAATCAATCAAAAGAAAAGGCAAGTTTTCAGTGACTTGCCTTTTCTTTTTCTTGATAGTATCTATTGATGACCAGAAGTTTAAAATTTTGATGAAATACAATTTATCAATATTTCTTTCATAGTTTGATCCTTTTTTTGGTTCCTGCTAACAAATATTTGGTAAGATATTCTCCTGTATTTTTTTTTAAAATAAATTTACTTATTTGTTTATTTTTGGCTGCATTGGGTCTTGGTTGCTGCACACGGGCTTTCTCTAGTTGTGGTGAGCAGGGGCAACTCTTTGTTGCGGTGCATGGGCTTCTCACCGCGGTGGCTTCTCTTGTTGCAGAGCACGGGCTCTAGGTGCATGGGCTTCAGTAGTTGTGGCACGTGGGCTCAGTAGTTGTGGCTCACGGGATCTAGAGGGCAGGCTCAGTAGTGGTGGCACCCTCAGTAGTGGTGGCTTAGCTGCTCCGCGGCATGTGAGATCTCCCCGGACCAGGGCGTGAACCCGTGTCCCCTGCAGGCAGATTCTTAACCACTGCACCACCAGAGAAGTCCCTCTCCTGTATTTTCTTAAAATTAAGTTTTATATAGGATGAGCAAGAGGGTAGCAGTACATTGTTTTCTTCATATACAGTCAGTCCCTGACTTAAAATGGTTCAAGTTATGATTTTTTAAATCATTTTATTGATATTTTCAAAGAACTAGCTTTTGGATTCACTGATTTCTTTTTACTATTTGTTTAACATTTTATTGATTTCCATTTATATCTTTATTATTTCCTACCATTTACTTCGTATTTGTTTTTCTTTTTTCCATATTCTTAAAGGGGAAGCATAGATCATTAAGATTAGACTATTATTCCTTTCTAAAACAAGCATTTACATTTACACAATTTTCTCTAACCACTGCTTTAACTTCAACCCCCAAAGTCTGATATGTTGCATTTTCAATAAAATTCAGTTTAAAATTTTTCTAATTTTTCCTGTGACTGTTTCTTTGCCTCATGTGTTATTTAGAAGTGTATTGTTTAATTTCAAAATATTGGAGCATTTTATATTTGCAGACAGTGAGACTGACAAGGGCTTAATTTCCAAAATATACAAATAGCTCATATAACTCAACCAAAAAAAAAACCAAACAACCCATTTGAAAAATGGGCAGAAGACCTAAATAGGCATTTCTCCAAAGAAGAAATACAAATGGCCAATATGCTCATGAAAAGATGCTCAACATCACTAATTATTAGAGAAATGCAAATCAAAACTACAATGAGGTACCACCTCACACTGGTCAGAATGGTCATCATTAAAAATTCTACAAATAACAAATGCTGGAGAGGATGTGGAGAGAAGGTAACCCTCCCACATTGCTGGTGGGAGTGTAAGTTGGTAGAGCCACTATGGAAAACAGTATGCAGGTTCCTCAGAAAACTGAAAACAGAAATACCACATGACCCAGCAATCCCACGCCTGGGCACATATCCAGACAAAACCCTAATTCAAAAAGATGCATGCACTCCTATGTTCATAGTAGCACTATTCACAATAGCCCAAACACAGAAACAACCTAAATGTCCACCAACAGATGAATGGATAAAGAAGATGTGGTAAATATATACAATGGAGTACTACTCAGCTGTAAAAAAAAAAGAATGAAATAATGCCATTTGCAGCAACATGGATGCAACTAGAGGTTATTATACTAAGTGATATAAGTCAGAAAGAGAAAGACAAATACCATGTGATATCACCTACATGTGGAATCTAAAATATGACACAATTGAACCTATCTACGAGACAGAAACAGCCTCACAAACATAGAAAAGAGACTTGTGGTTGCCAAGGGGGTGGGGGGTGGTAGAGGAGGGATGGATTGGGAGTTTGGGGTTAGCAGATGCAAACTATTATGTATAGAGTGGATAAACAACAAGGTCCTACTATATAGCACAGAGAACTATATTCAATATCCGATAATACAGCATAATGGAAAAGAATATTAAAAAAGAATGTATATATATGTATAACCGAATCACTTTGCTGTACAGCAGAAATTAACACAACACTGTAAATCAACTATACTTCAATGAAAAATGGAGCATTTTAAAGATATTTGTATTGATTTCTAATATAATTCTATAGTGGTTAGAGAACTTACTATGCATAATTTCAAATTTAGCAAGACTTGTTTTGACCTCTGTGTCCACTTAAAAAGAACTTGTATTTTGCAGTTGTTGGGTGAATTTTGTCATAAATATCATCAACTTAAGCTTGATAATGCTATTATCTCTAGCATTATCTATTTGCCAACTATAATAGCAAATGCTATTATAATAGCTATTATAATGCTATTATTATGTTATAATGCTATGCTCTTATTTGTCTGACGTTTTGTCTACTGGTCCATCAATTACTGAGACTGGAGTGTTAAAATCATTAACTATACTTTTTCCGCCTACTTCTCCCTACAGCTATTTTGTTTTTTAATGTGTTCTCATGCTCTGATTGGGTTCATACACATTTAGGATTGTTAGGTCTTTCTGATTAGTGGATCCCTTTTCATTAAAAATCTCCCTCTTTATCTCTTGTAGTACTCCTTGTCTTTAATTTTATGTTTAATATTAATAGAGCCACACCAGTTTTCCTATAATTTATAATATACAGTTAAGATTTTGATATCTTTTTCTATCCTTTTACTTTTGACCCACTAATGCCTTTATAGCCTTTATCTTTAAGGTGAAACTCTTGTAAAGAGCAACTAGGTCTTGCTTTTTTTTTTTTTTAATCCAATGGAATTAGGCTAAAGTCAACTGAGAATAAAGAATACATTACACCAAAATGGGTCCAGGAAACTAGTAGGAAAGTGAGAATTGTTTTAGTAACCAAGGTGTCTGGCTAATATGAAAAGAAGAACATTTTAAATCCAATTATCCAGGTGGCCTGAATTTACTAAGCTATTTCTTAACCTCTAGTTTCATGTTTTCTTGACAGTCCTGATTCAAGAATGCATTACAGGAGGGCGGAAGTCACTTTATTTTAACCTTTTAGGGGAAAAACAGCAAGTAAAAAAATCAAGTAAGAAATTTTTTGCTTGTTCCTCTTTAGAACCCTGCCCATTACTGAAGATGTGTTCACTGGATAATTAAGTACTCTAGCGATAATTGGGGCATTAAGACGCTGGAACAGAAAGACGAGATTTCATTATTTTCCAATAACCTGTAGTCTTTAGGCTGTGGTGCTCCTACAATCAATATTTTTATCTCTGTGAGGGCAGTGTGCATTCATTTTGTTACACATCTAGCATTTCCAAAGAGGCCATTGTTTCACACAAATAGAGTCAGCCCAGTACTCTGTTATTATAATGAATTCTCCTCCAAGAGGCATAAAGTACTAGGAAAATTGCAAACTTCTGTTTTAACCAGCATGATTTCCAGCAGTTTTAATGGATTTTTTTTTTAAAAAAGAAGAGGGCTTCCCTGGTGGCGCAGTGGTTGAGAGTCCGCCTGCTGAAGCAGGGGACATGGGTTCGTGCCCCGGTCCAGGAAGATCCCACATGCCGCGGGCGGCTGGGCCTGTGAGCCATGGCCGCTGAGCCTGCGCTTCCGGAGCCTGTGCTCCGCAACGGGAGAGGCCACAACAGTGAGAGGCCTGCATACCGCAGAAAAAAAAAAAAAGAAGAAAAAAATCACCCTGACAACAAACAGTTGTGTTTATCATCTCTGCCACGAAATAGTAAAGATCTGACTGCTGTTCAGGTAATCAATTTCCATGAATTACTAATAACAGTTATAAGACCGATTAAGTCTCCCAGGCTCAGCAACTCAACAGTTGTGTGTAAGCTATAATTTGCATTAAAAATAGTCATCTCATGATACAAATCCTGAGACCATACTAACTGCTAACTTTTATGTAAGAGATATGGTTTGTTATTTATACAACATGTGCTTGCACCTAATTGCACAACTAAGGCTTATCACAGAATTTTTACATATCAAACATTTTAATTTAACCTCAAAATTTAGTTTCTCAGCTCTCAACCTACCATGGAAATCATGTTTTTAAAATGTGCAGTTGTAACATAGTACAGACTGATTTTTTTGAAGGAGTTTGCTAAATAATTAGAAGAATATTAATTTAAACTTCAGTCTTCAAGAAACATACTGGATCATAACTTGAAGTGCTGTTTACAAAACTCTCCCTGAATTGTGTTAATGTTTGCTTCATGAAACAGGTTCTGTGCCTTGCTGCCTTTGAAATCTGAAAGAGGAAGATTTTGTTGTTTTTATTGTCTTCTGACTATATATTTGCATGCCTCTGACTGATTCACTCTGCTCTCTGAATGTGAAAAATGAAAAGGTCATGTTTATGTGACACTCACTAGGACAATGGCCAGGTCCCTCTTGGTAGCTGAAAATCTAGATCATGAATCTTGATGAAGATGTCATTCCATAAATATGTAGGATGTCCTTAAGCCGAGAGATCTATCATGTTGGCCTTATTTGTCAGATGCAGAAGAGCAAAGCTGTTCTCCTGAGATGCTGGGGGGTCCCAGCAGAGGCTCCCTTCTGGAAAGAAGACTTCCACAGGAAGCTGGTCAGAAGACTGTTTTCTTCCCAGCTATGCTTCCCAAAGAATGTCCGTCAAAGTGAAAGACAAAGAAGCATTATTTAAACTGTGCAGAGAAAACCCCAGAATCAATACCATCTACAACCCTAATCTTTTCAATAGGTTAGGCTGTGAAATTTGGTTAGAAGATCGATTTAGGTATGTTTTCATTTGAGGTGTGAAGTGTGTTTTATCTTGACGGTGTGGAATTTCACCTTTTACCGTTAGTTATGAATACAAATCAGAGGTCAGAGCTGAAAATTTGGGCTTGGAGTAATTTCCCCATTAGTCCTATGTAATGCCAGCCTTCCAAACATTTAAGCATTTTGAGATAACATATACGAAATGTGCAGCATAAATTTTTAAACGTAGCCTTCTATGAAAATGATTACACATAGTACCAAACGACCACAATTTATGGTTCTCTGAGAAAACAGGAGGAATCAAATTATTCTTGAAGTCAGATTTCACATGGCTATCAATGGGCTGTATGAGACCAAGTGACAGGTAAAAATGGTACCCGTCACCACCAAGTAATGTGACCTTAAGTTCCTTTATACTCCACGCACTCCTATATTTGAGCGTGTTTTCTAAATTCTAAAATAGAATGGCCATGAGAATATACACTGCCCATAACCCAGTTATATTTAGGAAATGATACTCTTTGCTACCATATGCATTTGTGAATGTGTAGGGGAATATTTATCAGGGAGGTGGCCGTGGGGTGAGGGGAACAGTTTGGAAATTAAATTGTACAAGTTAAAAAATTTTTAAAAGACAAACCAGTCATCTATATTCTGAAGAAAGCTTGTATCTATTTTTGCTTTTCACTAATGAATGTTGGATACAACCATTGTAACTTAGACACATTTTCAACAAATTTTTTTTTGTCTTTTAATTTCAAAGTTTTAAAATGCTAAAGCAGGTTGGGATGACTGAAACTGTGTAGTTCAGGGTTCCCCTCGAGGCAGGAATTTCTTAGGGAACAAACATTCCTACAAATAGTTATCCAGAAGCCACTCGAACCTTCTGTGAGACCCACACTTCTTCCCTTGTGAGGCAGGCTGCCCAACCGTTGCTGGCGGAAGAGTCTTCCTCGTTTGCCGTGGAAGCTCCCTCTCTGTGACATGCATTCTACCGTGGCGCCACATCCTCTTTAACAACAGAGAGGAGCTTTTCACAGGACTCTTCAACCTTGGGAGAGGGGATTCTAGCACCTTCAAACCTTCCCTTTTCCAGGCTAAAGAGGGTTTCACATTCTTTCCTTTAAAAAGCGTAGTAAAGGGCTTCCTGGTGGCGCAGTGGTTGAGAGTCCGCCTGCCGATGCAGGGGACGCGGGTTTGTGCCCCGGTCCGGGAAGATCCCACATGCCGCGGAGCGGCTGGGCCCCTGAGCCATGGCCGCTGAGAGCCTGCGTGTCCGGAGCCTGTGCTCCGCAACGGGAGAGGCCACAGCAGTGAGAGGCCCGCGTACTGGAAAAAAAAAAGCATAGTAAAGGGAGCAAAACTGGCTCTCAACCTTGTTGGGTCATTGTTCCCTTGGAAAATCAGATGCAAGCTGGCTTCCGTTCCCTTTCTAAAGCAAATAGACACATGCACTTGCCCTTAAAAGTGGATGGCAATCTCAGGGGTTGCAAGAGTACAGGTTGAGAACCGCTGGGTCTCGTAGGGGGTGCTCTGGTTGTCGCAGGGAGCACCAGAGGCCAGCGAGCAGCACTCGGCATGGAGGTGTAAGAGGGCAGCGATCCGCTGAGGGAGCACGGGGCACAGGGAGCCATGAGGACGTTTGTTTTTATTTTGATTCTTTTCAGTGAAACCACTGACACTGGGGTGTTTTGTTTGAAAAACTAAATGCAGATGAATTCTGGTTCACTAAGGGCTGTGGATATGCTGAGGATCTGACTGTGATTGCGGGTGCATGTTAGTGTCTGGCTCGGCCAGCATCACACATTAACCTGGCAGGAGGCCCCAGTGACTGAGAGCTCTCTTCCTTCCCGCCACCATCCTTACTGTTACATGGCCATCATCATCGGAAGAGCAGCCAATCTCTCAATACAGCATCTTATGCTTTAGAATGAACAGCAATGATGCTACAGCCTCATAATAACGAGTAAGGAACAATTTCATTTTCCTTTTACAGATGAGGAAACCAATCCTCTGAGAAGATAAACGACTTGCTCAGCATCACGGGGGTGAATGGGTCCAGGACCCAGCTGGCCGGATTCCCCGTTACCCCACCCAGCTCTTTTATCCACACAAAGCCAACTCCCACCTACTAACCCAGTGAGCTGCACAATAATCTCACTAAAATAGAATGAAAAGAGCCATATCCAAGCCTTTCCAAACCTCACTTGTCTAAGGCAGTGTCTTCACACAAGTGGGTTTGAAGCCCTAGGAGTGAATCCTTCACTTCTGGTGCCAGAGGAACCAGGGATGACCAGATGGGAGGAGCAGCCTTGGCAAGGGGGAGTGACCCATGGAAGGAGGTGATGCCGTCCCCTGCGAGGAGGGGATCTGCTTGACCCCCAGCTTCAGGAGAACAAGTGGCCTTCCCTGAGACTTTGTTCGGGGGGCCAGATAACATCTAACAGTAAACAAAATCCTTAAGAAATCACATCTTGCCCCTAGCCCCACCCAAGAAGTATGAGGATGACAGCCAGCTCCACAGAGAAAACGAAAACAAAAACACAAACACAAAACCCACACACATGAGGAGATGCGTTAGGCTGGCGACCAGCCGTGTGTAGCTAATCTCTGCTTTGGGGTGTCTGATGCCAGCGTCTGTTGGACTTCAGCAATGTCTGCTCCATATTTATGCTCTTCACTTTCTTTTCTGACCTTGAAGACGCATGGAAATACTTTCCTCCGCCACCGTTCGGAGCTTCAGAGGTGAAGTCCATTCACGGCAAGGAGGGAGAACTGGGTGTTCAGGCTTTGTGCTGGAAAGCTCTGTAGCAAATCAAATGCCCTCCCGATATGAGACAGAAGGCACATCCCAGAGAGGCCTCCTAGGCTGGCCAGAGAGTGGAAGTAAGTGCTCCTGTGTGCTGCCTTTCAGGCTCTCCAAACAGCTTGAGGCCACGTGACCAGGAGGCCTGAGCAGGGCAGGCGTGCCACTCAAGCAGAAACCAACCCATCAGGGCCCGTTGCAGAGACTCTGAGGGGGGACCCCATGTTTTGCCAGTTTGGGGATGGCCCTGGCCTCACCCCACACAACGCAGGATACTTTGGGTGCTGCGGTGGGGCTTTTACTAGGAAAACAGATGCAAGTGTGTTGTAGGTGGGCCCAGTGCAGGACCCTGCTCACTGCCGGCACGTGCCTCAGGCACGACTTACAGGAGGGAAGCACTGCCCACTGTCTGGAAGCGCCGGCTCTGGGGCTGCTGCGCACCTCGCACCTCGCTTCCTCAACCCAGGCTTCTGTTAGAGATGCCAGCTGAGCCTTGGAGGACGAGGTGGTTAATCTTTTGTGTCAACTTGACTGGGCCACGGGGTGCCCAGATTATTATCGCTGGGTGTGCCTGTGAGGGTGCGTCTGCATGAGATTAGCATTTGAATCTGTGGACTCAATAAAGCAGTTTGCCCTCCCCAGTGTGGGTGGGCATCTTCCAATCCACTGAGGGTCTGGTGAGAAGAACAAAAAGGCAGAGGAAGGAGGAATTCGCCCCCTTTGCTTCCTGCCTCACTGACTGAACCGGGATATCTATATTCTCCTGCCACTGCACTGGAATTTACCCCACCGGCTCCTCTGGTTCTCAGTGTTTGGGGCTCCGACGGGAATTGTACCACTGGCTTTCCCGGGTCTCCAGCTGCAGACGGCAGATCATGGGATTTCTCAGCCTCCACAGTCATATAAGCCAACTCCTCATAATAAATAGATAGACAGACAGATAAATAGACAGATAGAGAGAGAGATAATTTCCTGCTGGTTCTGTTTCCCTGGAGAATCTGAGTAACCCAGAGGACTTGGGACCATGGGACTCTTTCTAGAGTCAGGGCTCAGACCTGGGTCTTCAAAACACAAAGCCAGCACTCTTCTGACTGGCCACACTGCCCCAGAGCCAGTAAGATGGCAATATTCACAATAGGACGGTCTCCCCCACCTACTCACAGGGCCCGAGATGACCAGAGAGGAGGCTGAGCCGGATGTGCAAAGCCCCTCAGATGGTTTTAGGTGCGGCACCAAGACGGGCAATGCTACCAGCGCACTCACTCAGGGACAAAGTGATTCCGTTTCCAATTCCCTCTGGATCACTTTGGTTCCAGTCAGGAACAAAATCCCAGTTGGGTGTTAGTCTTTAACACTTTTCCAACGCCCCAGGCTCAGAGCCTTCTGCAGACAACAGCTTCAGGCCAGCTGTTAATAACACTTTTTTGCGTTCACTGCATTTGCTTTTATAGTTATTTTTTTCCCCATTTGTGACAAGTGATACTTATTTTTCACTTACAGAAGTGACATAACATTTAAAAAACCACATATTATTTTACAAAAGGTAATCAATTTAAAGAAAAATTCTAATTAATTGAGAGGACAAATGGTGCACAAATTTCACCAAGGTTTGGAAAACACTAGTATTAAGACCTAAGGTGCAATCTTGGTTTTGAACCCTGGCTCTGCTGTTCCCTAATCATGTAGCTTTGTACAGATCACCTAATTATTGTTAAATAATGAGATACTGAAAACGGAGTTCTCCTTGGAGTATAAAATAATAATCAATTATTTATTGCTATTGTTATTGAATAGTTATATTTAAGAGTATCACATCTCAGTCATGCTTGTAGTTGTCATTTGTTGCTACGACAACTATGGGTGGACAAGCAGTGTGCAGACAGTGCCCAGATACTGTAGGATCTCGGAAGGAGGCGTGAGGGCTGAGACCCGGGCAGGGAGGGAAGAGGCTCACTGTCCTGCTTGGCAGTAGGAATTGCAGAGCTCTTCATCAGAGAAATGGATTCCTGATGGCATCACAAGGACAATACGGTGTTTGTCAGCTGGGCCAGGGACACAGGCTCCTGCTCTCTTGGGGAATGAAAGGGTCTCTGCCAAAGGGGGATCCAGAGAGGGGCTTCAGGGAAACCCAGAGCTAGATGCCTGTCGCTCTGTTACAGGTGGGGGCATGTCAGCCAGCAGCACTCCCCGCAACAGAAAAGCCAGCCCTTCACGGGGAGGGGGTCCCAGTGTCCATCCGAGTCCACAGGGAGATGCTTGGATCTACTCCTTCGGGCGCCTCTGGGAGATGCTCCCACAGCTTCCTGTTGGCCTTGTCCTGGGAAAACTTAGAAGAGGAAGGTTCTCGGCATATTGTGTAGCTCTTCCCACAGTTTTGGGGTCACGACTCATACTATTTTTCTGACTCATCTACTGCTTTGTTTCACTTTTTAAAAAAACAACTTTCTGAGGTAAAGTTGACACATGATAAACTACACATATTTAAAGGGTAAAATTCGATGAACTTTGGCGTATGTACACACCCACAAAACCATGTGCACAGTCAGGACAATGAACGTGACTGTTTCCCCCAAAGTTTTCTTAGTCGTCTGTCCCCCAATCCTCTCTGCACCTCCATCCCCAGACAGATCTGCTTTCTGTCATTACAGATGAGTGTGCATTTCACAGAATTTTATATAAACAGAATATCACAGTATATATTCTTTCTTTGTCTCCCTTCTTTCAGCATAAAAAAATCATCAGTGCTGTTGTAATAGTTCATTCCATTATATTGCTGAGTCCATCATATGGATATATCACAACTTGATAATATGTTCATGCGTTGATGGACATTTGTACTTTTTTCCAGCTTTTGACTATTATAAATAAAGCCACTCTGAAGGTTTGAGTACAGTCTTTGTATGAACATATGCTTTCATTTCTTTGGGGTAAATGCCTAGGAATGGCATGGCAGGTTTGTATAGCAGGTCTGTTTAACTTTTGAAGAAACTGCAAAAATGTTTTCAGAAGTAGTTGTATCATTTTATATTCCAACTACTCGTGTATGAGGATTCATTCCGGTTCTTACAAATCCTCCCCAGCACTTGGTGTGGTCAGTCTTTTCCTGTTAGCCATTCTAGTAGACATGTAATGGTATCACATCATGGTTTTAATTTGTATTTCCCTAATTGAGCACTGATGCTAAGCACTTTTTCACGTGCTTATCTGTCATCTGCACATCTTTTCATAAAGTGTCCGTTTAAATATTTTCCCATTTTTAAATTGGGTTGTCTTATTATTCAATTATAAAAGTTCTTTAAGTATTCTAGATACAAGTCCTTTGTCAGATAAATTTTTACAAATATTTTCTCCCAGTTTGTGGCTTGCCTTTTCATTTTCAAAACAGAGACTTCTGAAGAGCAAAAGTTTTAGTTTTAATGAAATCAATGTACTACATTTTTTTATTATATTGTGCTTTTTGTTTGTTTTTGTTATATTTAAGATATCTTTGCCAAATCTACATCATTAGGGTTTTCACTTACGTTTTCTTTAGAAGTTTTATAATCTTAGCTCTTACATTTAGATATATATTTCACGTTAATTCTTATATATGGTGTGAGGTAAGTGTTGGGGTTCTTTTTGGCATATAAATCCAATTGCTCCAGCACCATTATCCTTTCCCTATTAAATTGCCTTGGCCCCTCTGTTGAAAAGCAATTGATCATGTATATGTGGGTTGAACTTCTGGACTCTATTCTGTTCCATTGATCTCTACGTCTATGTTTATGGCATGTTTATGGCAGGACCACACTGTCTTGATGACTGTAGCATTTTTCTTTTTTTTTTAATTAAAAAATTTTTTTTATTATTTTTTTTTTGGGTGTGTTGGGTCTTCGTTGCTGTGCACAGGCTTTCTCTAGTTGCGGCGAGCGGGGGCTACTCTTCATTGTGGTGCTCTCGGGCTTCTCATTCTCTTGTTGCAGAGCACAGGCTCTAGGTGCGCAGGCTTCAGTAGTTGTAGCATGTGGGCTCAGTAGTTGTGGCTCGCGGGCTCCAGAGGGCAGGCTCAATAGGTGTGGCACACGGGCTTAGTTGCCCCGCGGCATGTGGGATCTTCCCGGACCAGGGATTGAACCTGTGTCCCCTGCACTGGCAGGCAGATTCTTAACCACTGCACCACCAGGGAAGTCCCATGACTGTAGCTTTTAAATGAGTCTTGTAATCAGGGAGTGTACATTCTCCAATTTTGTTCGTTTTTTTTTTTTTCAAAATTGTTTTGGATATTCTAGGTCCTTTGTATTTCCACGTAAATTTTAGGGTCAGTTTTCCAGTTTTAACTTGCCTTCCTGCATGATGCTCGGTCTAGGCATTTTTGGTTTACTTGGGCACCTAGGAAAGGTGGTGAGTGCAGCCCCTCTGGTCCATGAAATAACGGGCTAGGGAAAACACCTGTGTCTCTGTCTCTCTCTTTCCCTGCACCCCTGCTCCTAACTTGTATAATTATTCAAGGAATACTTCTGGCAATTAAAATTCTTGTTATATAGTCATAGTCTATGTCAACCATGTCTTCATGGTTGAATCTCTTTGTCTCATCTGGATGCCAGCAATCAGGATTCGTGGTACAGATGAAGACGGTGGAACACTTATTTTAATAAGCTAGAAGACTTCCCGGCATGTTTTGAGTAAATTGTGCTACAGTCATGCAGAACTGGATTAATGTCTGTTTTATAAATAAGAACCAAATGGTATCACTTTGCCTGTAAAGTGTAACAGCCAGTGTCACCCGGTTACATCTCCGTCTGCTGTGTTAGGAAGCATTATCGTCCTTACTGTTTTATGTTTCTCTCTGAAGTACCAGGAAAGGACTTTATGTGACTCAGTCCAAGAGAGCTTTGTATCACAGCCTAGAGCTGACAAGCACGGAATCCAACCCCACTGGCCACAGGACACAGGGCTGGGCCTAGGGTAAAGCTGTGAGGTACCTGGAGCATGACATGTACTAGCCGTCGGGTGGCCCTGAAAGTGAGTGCCACAGGAAAGCTTGCACCCTGGGGGCCTCCCTCTCCTCACCCTAGTCCCGATTTGCAGGACAGTTGGCCGGGGAATATTTTGAAAACCGAAGTGGATCTTAGTCATCAAGGACTCGCGTTTTCAGCCTAGCGTCATGCATTTTCTATACTCTTTTTAAATTAAAAAAAAAAAAATCTTGGCCTCCTTATGCTTCTCCCACCTCCCAAGTCAAACCAAACCGAAACAAAAAAGACACAACTCATTCCCTGAACTGAGTTCACATAGTGGGTTTTAATTAATTTAATTTTTCATAAATCAAACTTTTCTTTTGGGAGGTTTCTACTTTGTGCCAGGCCCTGGGCTATGACAGGAAAGGCTGGTGTGGCCCCCGCCTTCCAGGAGGGAATAACCTCATAGGACAAGGAATAAACCCATAAATCATTAAAGGCAAAAGGGAACTGGAAGATGCTGCAAGAGAGGGGCAGGTGCCTTCCATCCTTGCTCAGGGCAGGGAGGGAGCTCTTCTACCTCCAGGGAGAGTCTCAGGGGAGAGGAGGTGAAGGTTAGCACCCATCAGTTTCTATCACCCGGTTAATGGCGCACAATTATGACAACACGGCATCACAGGTAGGGAACTACAGGCACCCGTATCTGCTAAGTGCTTTATGGCACTTTCTCCTTTAATCCCCGTAAGAATCTGATGCACACACGTACACACACATGTGTACACATGTATACACATATATATTATATCTAATGTATTGTGTATGTATATTTCCCCCACTTTACAGATAAGAAAACTAAGGCTTGGAGAGAGGCTAAGTCACTTAATTGGGATTTATCATTATTAGCAGCTAGTAAGGATAAAAGCCAAGACTTGAACCAGCAGTCTCATGTCATAGCCCAAACATTAGCAGAGAAAAACGTTTCTTTACGTTAAATGGACTCATGTTGAGCCTTGAGTGGAACTATTTTGGCTCTTTTTATTTGGAATGTTACAATATTTAAGTGTGTTGAAAGGTATAGCTCGAAGCGTACTTTCCATCCTAAAGCGTGCGCGCTGACGGTCGTGAGGCTTCTGCTCTCACACAGGCGTGCGGGAGGACAGACCACACCACCCCTTTGTCCTTACATGTATTCATGGAGCTAAATAAGACTTTACCAGCTACAATAACACCCGTCAGTTATCTGTGCTATAGTGTAAACAATGAAATTCTTATTATGTACTCAGAAACCACAAAGCCATTTCCATGGAAACTCTGTTTTCATGTCATATCTTTAATGAATAGGTAATGAAAGAAATGCTGCATTTACAACTTCATTACTAGTTTAAAAAAATAGAAAGCACACACTCACACACATACAAACCCAGCCGTAAATTTGAATTATGGTCATTGTCATGTTTTAGAACACAGTGAACATCATAGGGGAATTTTCAAGGCTGTCATTTTGGATTGAGTGGATGGAGGGAAGACGAAAAAGAAAATATGTTGCCAAAAGCCTACCCACCATGCCAACAACTTGCAGTGTTAGTCTCACTCTTTATCTCATTATGATTTTAATAATTTTGGCACAGAATGAGTCCCCATGCCCAGGAACAAGTATGTTTGGGAGTGGAGAAGGGAAATGTCAAATAAAACCCTTGTTTCCTTCAGATACCCACAGCTGACCTGCCTCTTTTTTTAAGAGGATATGTTAAAAATGGTAGTCTTCTTCGAGCCTCTCCCATCACGAGAAGGTTGACGAGATAGGAATCTGATTTGCTGTTAAAGGATTGCTTTAATGTAACATAAAAGATTATCTATTCACTGCATCTAATTGCCGAGGGGAATCAGTTCTGTGACATCAGTGCAAGTATCTTAAAAAAGCCTTTTACAAGAATTATTAACAAAGAATGTGTAGCCTCCATTCTGATGGTCTGATCAAGACATGTGAGCAGGTCTGAAGGGACAGTGATAGAACCGCAGGGTGACAGGGAAGAGGAAAAGGCCATGACGCCGCCTCCACACACTCAGCTGCCCACCACCTCCCGGACAAGTAGACTGGTGCTTCCCTGCCACTGCGCACACCCCTCTCCACCCCGTGCCATGGATGGAATGTGCAGATGGGGTAAAACATCTCAGGGGCAATTCGATCGGCACAGAAAATTGTATAAAATCTTATTCCCATTCCGTCAAACCGTCCCGTCTTCCGATCCTTGCCCAGGTCAAGTGTCTGATAGCTCAGGAAATGTCTCATGTTTCCCGGCATGGTTATGTACCATCAGGCGACCTAGAAATGACGTCCAGTAGTTCATGGAGCAGCACGTCCTCATTCACTAGACCCCATCATTTGAGGTTTGTGATAATCTCAACGATAACTGGGCTGAAACTCATCTTCATCCATTACTGAAGAGAGCATGCTAAGAAAATCCACAGGGAAAGATTGATTTCAGAAAAGACACATATACTTCTTTCAAATGCCCTTGGTGGCGGGTGGGGGAATGCTCATTTGTCTAGAAAACATAACTTATCTGTTCATTAAAGTTCTTTCCCTGAGAGCTTTGGACAGGTGATTTTTTCTAGTGTAACTCTGAGTACTTGAAAATCATAAAGCTGCATTTCTTTAATAATACTCTACGGATGAGAGGCATCATGCTGTAATAAAGAAAAATATTGTTTGGGCTCCCTTTGAACTTGCTGTGTGGCCTCGGAAATTCCCTTCTCTGGGTTGTTTCCTTATCTATACATTGAATGGGTAGGACAAGATGGTCTCTGAGGTTTAATGTCTTGTGAATTCATGTGCTTTTCACCAAACCCCAGGCTGACCCACCTCTACTAGGCTGAAGCACAGAGGTGGCTGTGTGAGAAGCAGCTGGACACAAACACTGCCACTGGCAGGACCCCCAGGGCTCCCGACCTCATGGAAGCTCCTGCTCCTCAGCTCTGTCCACGGTCACTGCACTCTTTGTCCACACACGCCCATGGGGAGCTTCAGCCTCCCTGGGAGATGCTGTCCTGTGTCTTTGAGGCACCTTGATGTGAACTTATAAGGGCTACATTGTCAGTATTATATGAGCCAGCCTCTAACACACCCTCCAAACTCAGGACAATCCATCCAGCCATTTCTATGGGATAAACAGGAGCATCGACTCTGCAGGGGGTGGGGGGGAGGTCACGGCCCTGGACTTGCTGTCAGACCTTCGGGGCTTGGGGTCCAGCTCTGTGGACCTGGACAAATCACTCCAAGCTTCTCTCTGCAAGTGAGAACACCAATACCTACCCCCAAATATGTCTCTAGGTAGATCTGAGGACCACCCGAGAAAGTGGGGGTGGAATTGATTAATAACTGTAAAGTGAAATACAAGTATTACAGAAAAAACAGAGCAGACACACTCATCTCCCTCTTAGACTCAACAGGTTGCCAGCTGCTGTCAGTCCCAGCACTGACCCCCTGCGGGCACCTACCATATTCAAGTTAGGTCGGGTCATGGCTATATTCTGCCACATTCCTCTGTTTAACGCTTTCTTTTTCCTTCTTTCTTTTTATAGATTAGCCTTTTTCTTTCCTTAGTTCTACTCATAGCACCTTCCACAGTGTTGGGCAGAAAGAATTCCACAATTATAATACTTTACATATGTTTTGGTCATTTGACAACAAACAATTATAGAATCTATACAAAATACAAAGTGGTGGGCTTCCCTGGTGGCGCAGTGGCTGGGAGTCCGCCTGCCGATGCAGGGGATGCGGGATCGTGCCCCGGCCGGGAGGATCCCACATGCCGCAGAGCTGCTGGGCCCATGAGCCATGGCTGCTGGGCCTGCGCGTCCGGAGCCTGTGCTCCGCGGCGGGAGGGGCCACAGCAGTGAGAGGCCCGCGTATCGCAAAAAAAAAAATACAAAGTGGTTTTTCCCTATAGATGAGGCACATTCTAAAGGGCAAAAGATCCTTTAGATGAGCACTTTCATTTCTGGAATTCTACCCTAAGGATATAATCCAAAATATATAAAAAAATTTATATGTAAATATGTTCATTGAAGAGTTATTTATAATAGGGAAAATTTTAATTAATATAAATGTCCAAAAGAGGAAAAGGAGTCAATAAATTTGAGTGTCTCAACTATGTAGATTATAGTGCAGCCATTGGAAACAGTATCTGAAAGAGTAGAAGTGCTACAGTTTCACATGCAGGCAGGAAAAAAACAGAATGCAGAATTATAGACTCACCCCTAATCCATTTATTCAACAAACATCTCTTGAGCACGTGCCATGTACCAGGCATTGTTACAGGCTTGGAAGTAGAGCCCTGCACAAGGCATGTGGTCTCCAAGCTCTAGTGGAAGAAACTTCACACCAGCGTAGGGGGGAATGGGTGGAGATCTAAAATAAGCCAGCAAATAAACAAACAAGAGAAATGCCAGGTGGTGAGAGAGCTGCACAGAGAGAAAGGACTGGGGCCATCAGGGAAAGCCTCTCTGTGGATGGGATATCTGAGCTGAGGTCTGAATTACAATCCGGAAACACACCTGACAATACCAATAGGACAAGCACTCCAGGCAGAGAAAAGAGCCAGTGCAAAGGTCCTGAGGTGGGAACAAGGGTGGATCATTTGAGGAATAGACAGAGGGCACAGTGGCCAGGGGGACATTTATGAGTGAAGGTTGGAAAGGAAAGCAGGGCCATGTTCTGAGGCCTTATTAGTAGGGGAGTCAGCCAGGAGGCTGAGATGAAGATAGAAGGAACCACAGGAGAGGGTGGTATGTGGGACCCCAGGTGGGGGATGGAACACTCAGCTGAGGGCCATGCAGCAAGGGGTCAGAGGGGTGGGAACAGAGAAGAGCACGTTTTCACAACACGGAGACAGTTGAGGACACCAGTAAGAGACATGTATCTCCCTGACACCAAATCAGAAGCCTGGCTGGAGCAGGTCAAGGACATGGGGACAGAGACTGCAGTCAGTTCTTCCAAGGAGTTCTGATGAGATGGGAGTAGAGAACAGGGTAATAGGTAGAGGTGATGCAGGGCCCTGGGAAGCCTTTTCGCTGCCAAGATAAGCACTAGTGGAGCTCTTTTATGCTGTTGGGAGTGAGGAGGGAGACGCCGATGATTCAGGAGAGGAGAAGCGAGTCACTGAGAGGGTGCTCCGGTAGGAGAAGGACCGGCCTGGATGCACATGGTGGGGGGCAGGGGCCACTGGGTTGGTGGTGCTGGTCATGGGAAGATGGGGCCATGACTCTCACTGCTCCTATTTCCCCAACTAAGAATAGTTACCAGGTAAGACAGGAGAGGTGTGTGTGTGTGTGTGTGTGTGTGTGTGTGTGTGTGTGTGTGTGTGTGTGTAAGTGATTTCAGAAGGAAGAAGTTATGAAGCAGGGACACGTTGGGTGTCCATTAGGATTCGTCACTGTGAGTTTTACACTCTGGTGAGAATGGCCATCATCAAAAAGCCTATAAACAATAAATGCTGGAGATGGTGTGGAGAAAAGGGAACCTCCTGCACTGCTGGTGGGAATGTGAATTGGTGCAGACACTATGGAGGCTCCTTAAAAAACTACAAATAGAGCTACCATATGATCCTGCAGTCCCACTCCTGGGCATATATCCAGAGAAAAACATACTTTGAAAAGTTACATGCACCCCAATGTTCATTGCAGCACTGTTTACAATAGCCAAGACATGGAAGCAACCTAAATATCTACCAACAGATAAATGGATAAAGAAGATGTGGTACATATATACAGTGGAATATTACTCGGCCATAAAAAGGAATGAAATAGTGCCATTTGCAGCAACATGGATGGACCTAGAGATTGTCATACTGAGTGAAGTAAGTCAGAGAAAGACAAATATCATATGATATTGCTTATATGTGGAATCTAAAAAAATGACACAAATAAACTTACTTACAAAAGAGAAATAGACTCACAGACTTAGAAAACAAACTTATGGTTACCAAGGTGAAAGGTCAGGGGGAGGGATAAATTAGGAGGTTTGGGTTAACATATATACACTACTATATATATAATAGATAATCAATAAGGACCTACTATATAGCACAAGGAACTCTATTCAATACTCTGTAATAGCCTATATGGGAAAAGAATCTGAAAAAGAATGGATATATGTATATGTATAACTAAATCACTTTGCTGTACACCTGAAACTAACACAACATTGTAAATCAAATTTACTGCAATATAAAAAAAAATTTATGGCTGAGGGTTTTGAAGTCTCCCCCACCGCCAGCATGACTGTGAGCTTCTCTCTAACAATGTCCAGCTGCTCAGGTGGGCATGGGGTGGGAGGTGTGACCAGGATGCTTACATGTACCTAATGCCCAAACCAAAAAATGGTGAGGAGATAGACCAAAACGCTTGTGGTGGGTGTTTTTCAGTGGTGAGATCATGGTGAGATTTCTTTTCTCCTTTCAATTTTATATATCTTCCAAATTTCCTATATGGAGTTTTAATAATAGTGGGCAAATAATTATAGTTTTTAAAAGAAAAAATATGGATGAGGGTGGTTACAACTCCCCATATGTCAGATATTTTTCATCTGGCAGGGTTGCTCAGTGATGGTCCAGCAAAATATTCAAATCAGCTGGAGAGTATTTCCAATTCACTTTTTTTTTTCGGTACGTGGGCCTCTCACTGCCATGGCCTCTCCCGCTGCGGAGCACAGGCTCCGGACGCGCAGGCTCAGCGGCCATGGCTCACGGGCCCAGCCGCCCGCGGCATGTGAGATCTTCCTGGACCGGGGCACGAACCCGTGTCCTCTGCATCGGCAGGCGGACTCTCAACCACTGCGTCACCAGGGAAGCCCTCCAATTCACTTTTTAAAAGTCAACTTTGTATTCTGTGTAATTTGAGATTTAAAGAAAAGTTGCAAAGATAGAGAGTTTCTATGTACCATTCATCCAGATTCCATAAATTGACAACATCTTACATAAACATGCTGCATTTGTCAAAATTAAGAAACTATCACTGGTGCAGTACTATAAACTAAGTCACAGACTGTAATTGAATTTTGCCGGTTTTCCCACTAACATCCTCTTTCTCTTCCAGGATCTAATCTGGGAAACCACATTGCATTTAGCCAATTAGCTCTAAAAGATTCCTTGGCCAATGTGCAAAAATTGTTAGTTTTATCTACTCCATAGTGTCACTGTGAGAATTAACTGAAGAAATCTGTAGGAAAAAGCTGTGTAAACTGCAAAGTGTGACACTGTACTGAATGATGATGATGATGATGATACAAACTTCACATTGTTAAACCCGTGTGCTGAAATTGAAGGGGAAATGAGAATAGAAACTTGCATTTGTAGACCATCTTGTACTTCTTTAAGTGCCTCAAAGTCTCATCTGCTAATAAAAAGCCATCATATATTGTTTACTGTATATGTCAAGCACTGTGTTGTGCGTATATTAGTTTCCTGATGCTGCTGTAACAAAGTGCCACAAACTGGGTAGCTTAAAACAGCGTAAGTTTACGGTCTCACAGTTCCAGAGGCGGAAGTGCAAAATGAAGGTGTTAGCAGGGTTGCATCCTTTTCGGTGGCTCTGAGGGAGAATCTCTTCCATGCCTCTATTTTAGCTTCTTGGGGTTGCCGGCAATCCCTGGCTTTTTTTGGATTGTAGAAGCATCATTCAAATCTTTGCTTCTGTCATCACAGGTGTTCTCTCTCTCTCTCTCTCTCTGTCTTTCTCTGTGGCTCTGTGTCCAAATTTCTCACTTCCTATAAGGGCACCAGGCATTGGAATAGGGCCCACCGTTATACAGCACAACCTCATTGTAACTGTTATGTCTGCAAAGACCTTATTTCCAAACAAAGTCACATGCACAGGTTCTGGGTGGGCCTGAATTTTAGGGGGACACTAGTCAACCCAGTACAGAGCTCTAATTCATTAACTCATTTCAAAGGACTCATCAACTTTACGAGGCAGATACTTTTATTACTCCCAATTTATAGACAGAAAAACTGAGGCTTAGAAATTAGAAAGGTCAGTAACTTGCCCGAAGTCCAATAGCCTTAAGTGGCCATGAGCAAACCGGTCTCTCAAGCTCCGTCTTCTTTACCACTATCCCAGTGTTTCTCAAACTGGGGTTAAAGGTCATATTCTTGGGATTCTTCTAAGTCTCAACGATAAGTTAAAGTTTTTGTTCTTTTATTCTGACAATACTCTCCTAAAACCCACGTCAACATATTACGGAAACTTGCCATGTAACCAAATGCTGTGCCCAGTGCCCAGCCTTGTAATTGTGGGTAGGATGGAGTTGGGGTCAGGGCCAACCACGAGCAAACAGAGGACGGCACATGTAAAGAACACCTCTCGCCAGGTGAAGCCCAGATGATGTCATGACATGCCAGGCAAGTTCAGGATCCCGGGGAGGTGAACTTGGAAAAGCTCCTGTGACAGAGGGAGGTGAGGGGGCATCAGAGGCAGACACTCAGGAGTCGAGACCTTGAGAACCCCCAGCCCCGCCTGCCCAGGAGCACCCCAAGGAGAGTCAGGCGGTTTAATTCGGGCACAGCAACATCATCTGTCACGTTAAACTCAAGCTTTTAATTGGACTTCTATAGTTTCCTGGTTTTGTTTGTATTGAATCTTTAAATTTGCTTTGGTTTTTATAGATGTATAAGAGCTATAACCATAAGGAAATTGTACCTAATTTATGTTTGCACATATCTGAGTAATATTATAATAAAAAGAATTAAGGTCAACCCAAGGAATTCATGAAGTTTTGTTCTAGATGGAGAAAAACCAGCCTCTGCTCTGTCTTGCTTCCCGGTTTCACTCCTGCCAGGACCTACCAAGGACAATGTGCTCTCACCCCACTTTGCGGGGAGGAAACCTTGTCCCCAGGAAGGCAGGTAAGTTCCCAAGTGACATCACACAGGTGGTTTATAGGAGAGCTGCGAGGACCCACCAATCGGTCAGGACTCCAAGCAGTATGGGGCAGAAAACTCAATTCAAACTAGCTAAAAATTTAAAGGGAATTTATTGGTGCATATGACTACATAAATCAGGAGTAAAGCTTACTTTGGGTTGGTTTTGTTATGGGGTTCAGTATATGACCAGGACTTGGGTTACCTCTTCTTCTTAGCTCCTCCACTATTTCCCAGGTCAGCTTTGTCCCCAGGGTCCCAAGATGGCCAACAGCAGCTTCCTGGACTTGGTGCTTCTCCACTCAAGCCCAGTGGGGACATAGCAGCCTAGAGGAAACCCCCATGCACCCTCTTGGCTCTGACTGGGCTGCATGCCCATATCCAAAGCAACCCTAGACCCAGGGGAAAATGTGCGCTAGTTGCCTTACATCTAGGTTATGTGCTCCTCTCAGAGCCAGGAGCGTGGATAAGGCCACCAGAAGTGCATGGACTGGGGGTGACATTCCCCAGAAGGGAACTGCGTGAAGTTACTGAGAAAAGAGTAAATGGAGGCTGGACACAAACCTAACAGACGTTAATGTGAAAAAACACAGTGGTTGCAAGCTCTTATCTGAGTTTTTATCCCAACTCTACCACTTTTCTTGTTGTGCAACCTTGAGCATCTTGACTTCTCAATACCTCAGTGTCTTCAGCTGTCAAATGCAGATCATGATAATATCTATATCTTAGTGTTTGGGGGGCAGGGTAAAAATTAAATCAGATAATACTGATTAGCCCAGCATCTGGGAAATAGAAGTCCTCACCAAATGTTAGCTGTTATTCACACCAGTTTTTAATCTGGTCCCAAAACACAGAGGCCAATGGTGAGGATAATAATGTCCAGGGTAAGGGCTGGTGGGGGATCCTGAGCTTGACAGGTGAAAAACCTGTACTTACTCAGAAGAAATACACCTCGCTCATCCCCTAATCATAAAACCTCTTAAAACTGGTGTTGGTGGAATAAACAAATGAAACTTAATTTAACTTAAAAGCTGTTGCACAGCAAAGGAAACCATCAACAAAACGGAAAGACAACAACTGAATGGGAGAAAATATTTGCAAATGATATGACTGATAAGGGCTTAATATCCAAAATATATAAACAGCTCATACAACTCAATATCAAAGAAAACAAACAACCCAGTGAAAAAAAAATAGGCAGAAGACCTGAATAGATATTTTTCCAAAGAAGACATACAGATGCGCAACAGGTACATGAAAATATGCTCAACATCACTAATCATCAGAGAAATGCAAATCAAAACCACAATGAGATATCACCTCACACCAGTCAGAATGGCTATCATCAAAGAGTCTATAAATAACAAATGTTGGCAAGGATGTGGAGAAAAGGGAGCCCTCCAACACTGCTGATGGTATTGTGAATTTGTGCAGCCATTATGAAAACAGTATGGAGGTTCCTCAAAAAACTAAATATAGAACTACTATATAATCCAGCAATTCCACTCCTGGGTATATAACTGAAGAAAATGAAACACTAATTTGAAAGAATACATGCACACCAATGTTCATAGCAGTATTATTTACAATTGCCAAGATATGGAAGCAACCTAAGTATCCATCAACAGATGAATGGATAAAGAAGATATGACATATATATATATAATATATATATACACATATATAACATATACACAATGGAATATTACTCAGCCATAAGAAGAGTGAAATTCTGCCATTTGTAACAACATGGATGGACCTAGAGGGTATTATGCTTCATGGGTATTATTAATTAGTATTATGCTTAGAGGGTATTATTATGCTAAGTCAGACAGAGAAAGACATAAATACTCTATGTTATCACTTATATGTGGAACCTAAAAAAAAAACCACAAACAAATGAATGTATATAACAATACAGAAACAGACGCAGATACAGAGAACAAACTAGTGGTCACCAGTGGGGAGAGGGAAGGAGGGAGGGGAAAGAGAGGAGTATGGGATTAAGAGATGTAAACTACTACGTATAAATCAGATAAGCAACAAGGATATATTGTACAGCACAGGGAAATATAGTCATTATTTTGTAATAACTTTAAATGGAGTTTAATCTATAAAAATATTGAATCACTATGTGGTACACCTGAAACTAATATAATATTGTAAATCAACTATACTTATGTTAAAAAAGTGGGGTTGGTGGCAAGGTTTCCTTAAAGGTGGAGAAGTTCAGGTTCATAGATGTCCTGTGTCAACAACGCAATGCATGCCCCTGTGTGGGCGGGTGTGCATGGGCGTGTGCATGTATGTAGAACATGTGTGTGAGTATATGGACATGTGAGTGTGTGTGTGTGTGTGTGTGTGTGTGTGTGTGTGTGTGTAGGGGATCTGGAATAGTGATTTTTTAAAAATTGGGGTATAGTTGCTTTACAATGTTGTGTTAGTTTCTGCTAGTTTCTGCTGTACAATGAAGTGAATCAGCTATACATATACATATATCCCCTCCCTCTTGGACCTCCCTCCTACTGCCCCCCATCCCACCCATCTAGGTCACCACAGAGCACCAAGCTGAGCTCCCCGTGCTATACAGCAGGTTCCCACTAGCTATCTAACTTACACATGGTAGTGTCTATATGTCAATCCCAATCTCCTGATTCATTACCCCTTCCCCCCACCTCCCGGTGTCCACACATCTGTTCTCTACGTCTGTGTCTCTATTCCTGCCCTGCAAATAGGTTCATCTGTACCATTTTTCTAGGAATAGTGATTTGAGGTCCTCAGAGCAAGCTCAGTTTTGGAACCACGCAGGTAAGAGGATACCAAAAGGCAGGTGGTCTGTGGGGACAAAAGCCTATGAACCCTGGAAACTGCCAGAGGCAAACGTATGGCTCAGGGACCCCCAGGCCTCGCCTTTCTCCCTCCCAGTGAGGCTGTGATCTTGCTGCTACTGACTCTGGTTCAAGGACCAGGAGGACCCCAGGTGTAAAACTGTCCCTTAAACAGAAGTGACTGGAGAGAATGTGTGAGTCTCTCAGCATGTGGTGGGAATCTGAGTATAAACAGGCAGTGGAGTAGCAGGAATTCCTCTGTTTTCTTTGCAACTCTGTTGGGACCCAGCTGTGCCGTGCAGGGAATGAGGTGAATGGGAAAGGCCAAAACCCAAATCCAAACCCCAAACCAAAGCAAACAGCAAAATCTTTGCCAGTGCACTTCGCACCTGCTTCTGCTCTGTGGAGCTGCCCCGCTCCTCACACCAGGTTCTGAATCCTGGGGACTTTTACCAGGGTGTGTGTGTGTGCGTGTGTGGTGTGTGTGTGTGTGTGTGTGTGTGTGGTGTGTGTGTGTGTGTGTGTGTGGTGTGTGTGTGTGGTGTGTGTGTGTGGTGTGTGTGTGTGTGTGAGTGTGTGTGTGTGTGTGTGTCACTCCCTTGGCTGTCGAGGCAGTATCTTTCCCTAGGCTGCATAGGGTGATGTGCCAATGAGCAATATTCCTTAGGATGGGGACAGAGAACACTCTTCAGCCTTGTTCATCTGTAAAAAGGATGTTCTGTTTCAACTAGTTCCAGGTGATCACAGAAATTCACCAAGGTGATTTAGATGCCTTAAACATTCTGTTAAAAGTTTTGGTTTTCTAGATAGGGTTCTAATTCAAGCTCATGTTGAAAATTTAATTAAAAACCATGAAAAGGAAATGCAGGGAATAAATCAGTGAGGGGGCTGCTCAGGCGAGCACATCTTTTTAACGGCAGGTTTCTTTCTGATAGGCAATCTGAGGATCTGCTGCATGAAGGATTGAGAATCGTTCTTAAAGATGAAACTGCAAAAAATAATGTGTGGTAATGCCTTCTCAGAGTCATCTGATTCATAACCAGGGTAAAAATGGAAGGGCATAATTACTGCTGTGCACCAAAATTTATGTAAAGAAGGTTTATCGTTGTGCATTCATAGTGCTGAAAATTGGGAAATAATCTAACTTTCTAAAATAGGAGAACAGTTAAATCATGTTATTTTCACATGCTGGTCTTTCATGTAGTTATTAAGAATCAAATTTGAAAAATATTTAATGAAAGGCAAATACCTATGACTCAATGCCCAGTTTAAAAAAGGAGGGTTCAAAACTCTGTATATTGTATGATCCCAATTTTGTGTTAAAATATACAGAGAAAAGACTGGAAGGAAATCTTTAATATGATAACAATGGAAGTGAAATGTATGTCTTCACTGCTGAGTGGGGAAATTGGTGGTATTCTTCTTTCTTCTTCATGCTTTCTTTACAAAACTTTTGCAAATGCACATATGTGTGCATATATATATATACGTGTATACATCATACATATAATGTGATATAAACATTATGTATATATCACATTTATAATCAGAAGGCATTTGTTTTTTTTTTTTAATTTGGCCATGCAGGGCAGCATGTAGGATCTTAGTTCCCTGACCAGGGATCGAACCCGTGTCCCCTACGTTGGAAGCGTGGAGCCTTAACCACTGGACCGCCAGGGAAGTCCCTCAGAAGGCAGTTTTGAAGATATTCAGAATAATGGGAAATGGACACTGGGGCTACAAGTACATATTATCAGTAGATTAAGAGCTTGGACAGTTATCTTGAGAACCCTCACTGAGCTGTGGGAAAATTCAAAAAATCAAGTCTTCCTGACTCTAAAAAAGCTTCCCTTCACTCTGCCTCTTGCTGATGACTGCAAAGTTTTGCCTTCCTCCTTCCTTTTACACCGAGCCTTCTTTTTTTTTTTTTAAACTTTTTATTTTATATTGGAGTAGAATTGATTAACAGTGTTGTGTTAGTTTCAGGTGTACAACAAAGTGATTCGGTTATACATATACATGTATCTATTCTTTTTCAAATTCTTTTCCTAATAAGGTTGTTATAGAATATTGTGCAGCGTTCCCTGTGCTGTACAGTAGGTCCTTGTTGGTTATCCATTTTAAATATAGCCGTGTGGACATGTCAATCCCAAACACCCAGCCGTCCTGAGCTTCCCACGTGCACCATCTCTCTGCACCTCCGCTTCTCTGACCTGGTGATGATTTGACTTCTACTCCTCAGCTCCATGGACAGTCTTCTCCTTTAGAACGCTGGTGACCTCCTGATGTTTGAATCCTCATTTGTCTTAGTCAGCTTGGGCTGCCGTAACAGACCCAGAACCTGGTGGCCTTAAACAACAGATACTTATTCTCACACAGTTCTGGAGGCTGGATGTACAAGATCAAGATGCTGGCAGGTTTGGTTTCTGGTGAGACCGCTCTCCCTGGTTTGCAGATAGTCACCGTCTCGTTGTGTCCTCACATGGCCTTTCCTTTGTACAAGCACACTCTTTGTGTCTCTTTCTCTTCTTAAAAGGACACCAGTCCTATTGGCTTAAGGGCCCACCCTTACAACCACATTTAACTTTACCTCCTTAAAGGCCCTATCTCCAAATACAGTTACAGTGGGAGTCAGGGCTTCAACATGTGGATTTTAGGGGGGACACCATTCAGTCCATGACACCATCCTGCCAGCACTGACAGCTCTGTGTCCACCATCTTCCACTTAGCTTCTAGGTACCATGCTCTTCTGCTTCTGTCTGCCTCTCTGGTATTTCTTCTCTAGCTTATTCACTATTATACTTTTTTTTTTTTTTGGCTGCATTGGGTCTTAGTTGCAGCATGCGGGATCTTTGCTGTGGCATGCAGGGATCTTTCGTTGTGTCACATGGGTTTCTCTCTAGTTGTGCTGCGTGGGCTTCTCTCTAGTCGTGGCATGTGGGGTTTCTCTCTCTAGTTGTGGCGTGCAGGCTCCAGGGCACATGGGCTCTGTAGTGGCACGCGGGTTCCAGAGTGCGTGGGCTCTGTAGTTTGTGGCATGCAGGCTCTCTAGTTGAGGCGTGTGAGCTCGGTAGTTGTGGTGCGCGGGCTTAGTTGCCCCGAGGCATGTGGGATCTTAGTTCCCTGACCAGGGATCAAAACTGCATCCTGCATTGGAAGGCAGATTCTTTTCCAGTGGACCACTGGGGAAGTCCCACTATTACACATTTTGAATTTGCTTCTTAAATGTTCAGGCTCCTGGGGCCCTCCCTGGCCCCCCTGTTGTCTTATCCTGAGTGATCTCATCAATCTCTGGAGGTCTATGTGCTGATGATGCCCAAATCTCCACCTCTGACTCTCAACTTCTCTCCCCAGCTCCTATCCCAACATTCGTACTGCCTACACCAGTCATTCTTAACTGGGGACAATTCTGTCTCGCAGGGGACATTTGGCCATGTCTGCAGATGTTTTTGGTCATCTCAGCTGGGACTGGGGGCGCTACTGGCATCTGTGGTTGCTGCTAAACATCCTACAGTGCAGAGGACAGAATGATCCAGCCCCCAAAGTCAACAGTACTGAGGCCGAGAAACCCTAGCTACACCTTGGCTGAAAGTGTCCCCATCTCCTCTGTTTCCCAAACACGAACCTTCCTTTCCAAGCTGTGCCCCTCACACCAAGGTCATCCAGATGAATTCCCAGCTCCCACACCCTCTTCACCCACTGCCTCAGCTGGGGGATCATTTAGTCTCCCTGATGCTGCAAATTCTTTGGGCTCAAGACTCGCTCCTCTCTACATGCTGTTTTTCTGCTTCTGGAAGATCTTTTTTTTTTCAATTTGAAAAATATGTCAAAGCATACATTGGGGAAAAAAATCATCACAATCTCACACTTGATAGGTGAAGTAAAAAGCCCTTCAGTCCCTCTAATTTCACCCCTGACAGATAACCACTGATGATAGTTTGGAGTGTACCCTCCTAGTTATTTTTTCTGAAAGGATATGACTATAGACATGCACACTTAAAAAAAATAAATAGGGGCTAATCGGCGGCGTTTGCGGAGGCTGAAGAGTTTAGGGCGTCTGTACTAGTTGCTGCTTTTGGCGCGAAAAATGCTGGGTCTGGCGGCCGCAAGCCCTGCCCCGTCGAGTCGCAGAAGAAGCCTCTGAAGCCCTGCTGCGCCTGCCCGGAGACCAAGAAGGCGCGCGATGCGTGCATCATTGAGAAAGGAGAAGAGAACTGTGGATCCCTAATTGAGGCCCACAAGGAATGCATGAGAGCCCTGGGATTTAAGATATGAAATGGTGGTCTGCTCTGGGAATTAATAATTCCTGAAAAATGAAGAAGATTTAATAACTTTGGGAGCTCTTTGATGAACACTGATAAATTTAAAAATATTTATAACTTATTAAAAAAAAAGAGAATATCCCTGGTAAAATATAAATAAATAAATAAAAGGGAATTGTGCTATATGTATTGTTCTGCAAATCGTTTTCGTCCTTTAAAATTATATCATTTCCCAGGTCAGTATATACAGCTTTTCCTCATTCTTTCTTTCTTTCTTTCTTTTTTTTTTTTTTTTTTTTTTTGCGGTACGCGGGCCTCTCACTGTTGTGGCCTCTCCCGTTGCGGAGCACAGGCTCCGGACGCGCAGGCTCAGCGGCCATGGCTCACAGGCCCAGCCGCCCGCAGCATGTGGGATCTTCCCGGACCGGGGCACGAACCCGTGTCCCCTGCATCGGCAAGGGGACTCTCAACCACTGTGCCACCAGGGAAGCCCTTCCTCATTCTTTTTAACAGTATCTGGTGGTACTGTTCCGCTCTTGTAATACTACAAACTTTTGTGATGTAAAATAACATGTTCATGACTAGGACTAATAAATTATTATGAAGGAACTATAACCCCGGTAAAGAGCTATGGGCCTAAACTATTGGCTAAGTCAGAAAATGTGTCAAAATGCACTGTCACTTGCAAAAAATTGGTTTGCATTTGAAACTAAAACCTCCCTGCCCCACCTTCCCTGCCCCCGCACCCCGCCCCGGGCTTTTTTTAAAGCTCATGTGCTACCTATTGGAGATTACTGCGGTAGTCTGACATTTATCAACGAAGTTTGCAAAAGCTTGGAATGAGAAACTCTCTTCCTCAGAGAGCTTGCTAAAGAGGAGGCAAGCCCCACGCACCCCAGTCCTCCCTCCCACTCCCGTTCACCCATTCTCAGCCCGTGAAACTTAAGCATAATTCTGCCTTCAGCGCACTACCAAAAACAAGTCATTTCAATGCATTTGAGAAGAGCGGGTGGACGGCCTTCTGAACTGTTTGGGAATTTCTGAGTTATGAGTCCCTGACATACACAAATACTACAAATAAATTACCAAACAAGCATGAAGTGCTCAGAATCCTTTGCTTCCAAGTATACTTGTTTATAAACAATTAGATTCAGCAGAACCATAGAAGGATATTTTTGTTCTATTCTACTGAATCCAACAATGAAGTCTGGTGGGATAAAGAAGTCCTTGCTCCATATAAAAAGTAACAAAAGCTCAGTGTACCTCAGCGATGTTTGTCTTAACACGATTCCTGGAATTTGTACTGTTTATGTTGAGAACATACTACTCAGTTCATTTATAAAGTCAGCTACCCAGTGGCCATGAGAAAAACAGTACCCTATAGAGTTTCAAGACTGAATTTCTTTCAGAAGATATGTGGGTGTTATTGAATCACAGAGACCCAAAACAGCAGATTAACTGACCAAAGCTACCTAGCACTACAGTTGGGGTAGTAAAATACCATAGGAATTTGGATTATGCACTCGAACCTAAAGGGTCTTTCAGGCTAATCTCTTCCTTTCGCCTCAGTGGTCTTTCTAATACATGTGGGTAATTGAAACAATCTGCATTTTGACTGTGAGTGGTCTGAAAATGAAGTGACTGCAAGTTAGAAATAAGACCGTGTAGGGTCAGGTGGTCTTTAATACATCAGGTGATGAAATGAGATCTTTCTTGATCTTGAGGGCATACATGTTTATTCAGAGTTTCCTTAGTGTTTGCTTAGAACTGGAAGGGCTCTGGGGGGGTCACCTCGTCCCACCCTCAATGCCTGACTTTACAAATGGGGAATCTGAATGTCAGGATGTCAACAAGTCATTTGGCTGCTCAGGGGTAGAAATGAGTTTGATGCGAGTCTCCTGAGGAAAGTTCAGTATTCATCAGAGGGCAGAACTTGAACTTGGCAGGGAAACTGGAAGTGTAGTGGCCATGGAGAGTCCTAAGTCTGAGCACAAACTTTGTCTAAATCCTTGGCTAGTTTCTGAGCTATGGCAAGCATGTTCTTTTAACACTTGTAAGGTGGATGCAAGGGCACTAGGTGCTGTTGTAGCTCGTACACACTGTGGCTGATTTACCAGCTCACCTTGTTGATGGGGTGGGTGTAGCTAGGTCTGCAGCTCCATCATTCCTGCCAGGTGCCTGCAGCTTCTCTGGTCCAAGCCCATGCTGAGATGCAGAGGCAGCAAATGGACATAAAGTGTCTGATGATCTCCTATAATTACTTAAAGTCAAATCCCTTAGAAAAATTGCATATTCTCTGTCATTCTTATTGGTTCTTATTGTTGTTGCTTTAAAATCACACCCTGAGTGATATAGCATTCAAACAGAAAAAAATAAGAAAGCTGCGGTGACTATATTAATGTTAGAAGAAATAAATTTTAAGTCAAAGAGAATTATTAGAGACCAAGATGGATAATTCATAATGGCAACAAGGTTGGTACAGCAGCAAGGAAGATACAACAGTTACACTAAATGTGGGTCCATATAGTAACAGAGTTACAAAATACATGAAGCAAAATGGACAGAACTAAAAACAGAAATAGACTAATCCACAATTATAGTTGGAGATTTCAATACTCCCATTTTAATATTGATTTAAAAAAAGCAGTAAAGATGGACAAGATTTGATGAACACTATCAACCAGCTGGACCTGTTGACATTTATTCCATTCAATAAGAGCAGAATGCACTTTTTTTTTTTTCAAGGACATGTGGAACATTTACTAAGATAAACTGTAAAACAAGTCTCAATAAATTTGAAAATGTTAAAACAATACTCTAATCACAAGAGAATTAAACTAGCAATCAATAACAGAATGATCTTTGGAATATCCCCTAATATTTGGAAGTTAACCACTTCTAAATAATCAATGGATCATGGAAAAACTTTCAAGAGAAATTAGACAATATTTTGAGCTGAATGAAAATGAAAACACAATTTATCAAAATTAGTGAGATACAGTAAAAGCAGTGCATAAAGTAAAATGAATATCTTTAAATGCTTATGTTAGAGAAACAAAATGTTCTCAAACCAGTAACCTAAGCTTCCATTTTAAAAAGCTAGAATTAGGTAAGCAAATTAAACCCAAAGTAAGTAGAAAGCAGGAAATAATGAGGAGTGGAAATCAATGAAACAGAAAACAAAAAACATAAGACAAAATAATTAAAACCAAAAGCTTATTTTTGGAAAAATATCAATAAATTTAATAAACATCTACCTAGACTGATCAAGAAAGAAAGAAAGAAGGGAAATTGGTTCAAGATGGCAGAGCAGAAGGATGTGTGCTCAATCCCTCTTGCGAGAGCACTGGAATCACAACTAACTGCTGAACAAACATAGACAGGAAGACACTGGAACTCACCAAAAAAAGACACCCCACATCCAAAGACAAAGGAGAAGCCACAATGAGATGGTAGGAGGGGCGCAATCACAATAAAATCAAATCCCATAACTGCTGGGTGGGTGACTCACAAACTGGAGAACACTTATACCACAGAAGTCCACCCACTGGACTGAAGGTTCTGAGCCCCACGTCAGGCTTCCCAACCTGGGGGTCCGGCAATGGGAGGAGGAATTCCTAGAGAATCAGACTTTGAAGGCTAGCGGGATTTGATTGCAGGACTTTGACAGGACTGGGGGAAACAGAGACTCCACTCTTGGAGGGCACACACAAAGTAGTGTGCTCATCGGGACCCAGGGGAAGGAGCAGTGACCCCATAGAAGACTGAACCAGACCTACCTGCTAGTGTTGGAGGGCCTCCTGCAGAGGCGGGGGGTGGCTGTGGCTCACCATGAGGACAAGGATACTGGCAGCTGAAGTTCTGGGAAGTGCTCCTTGGCGTGAGCCCTCCCAGGGTCCGCCATTAGCCCCACCGAAGACCAGGTAGGCTCCAGTGTTGGGTCACCTCAGGCCAAACAACCAGCAGGGAGGGAACCCAGCCCCATCCATCAGCAGACAAGCAGATTAAAGTTTTACTGAGCTCCACCCACCAGAGCAACAGCCAGCTCTACCAACCACCAGTCCCTCCCATCAGAAAACTTGCACAAGCCTCTTAGATAGCCTCATCCGCCAGAGGGCAGATAGCAGAAGCAAGAAGAACTACAATCCTGCAGCCTGTGGAACTAAAACCACATTCACAGAAAGAAAGACAACATGAAAAGGCAGAGGGCTACGTACCAGATGAAGGAACAAGATAAAACCCCAGAAAAACAACTAAATGAAGTAGAGATAGGCAATCTTCCAGAAAAAGAATTCAGAATAATGACAGTGAAGATGATCCAGGACCTTGGAAAAAGAATGGAGGCAAAGATTGAGAAAATGCAGAAATGTTTAACAAAGACCAAGAAGAATTAAAGAACACCTAGAAAGATTAAAGAACAAACAAACAGAAATGAACAATACAATAACTGAAATGAAAAATACACCTGAAGGAATCAATAGCAGAATAAGTGAGGCAGAAGAACAGATACGTGACCTGGAAGACAGAATGGGGGAATTCACTGCCCTGGAACAGAATAAAGAAAAAAGAATGAAAAGAAATAAAGACAGCATAAGAGACCTCCGGGACAACATTAAACATGACAACATTTGCATTATAGGGGTCCCAGAAGGAGAAGAGAGAGAGAAAGGACCCGAGAAAATATTTGAAGTGGTTAGAGTCGAAAACTTCCCTAACATGAGAAAGGAAATAGCCACCCAGGTCCGGGAAGCACAGTGAGTCCCAGACAGGATAAACCCAAGGAGAAACACACTGTGACACACAGTAATCAAACTGACAAAAATTAAAGACAAAGAAAAATTATTGAAAGCAACAAGGGAAAAACAACAAATAACATACAAGGGAACTCCCATAAGGTTAACAGCTGATTTCTCAGCAGAAACTCTACAAGCCAGAAGAGAGTGGCATGATATTTAAAGTGTTGAAAGGGAAAAAACTACAACCAAGATTACTCTACCCAGCAAGGATCTCATTCAGATTCGACGGAGAAATCAAAAGCTTTACAAGCAAGCAAAAGCTAAGAGAATTAAGCACCACCAAACCAGCTCTACAACAAATGCTAAAGGAACTTCTCTAAGTGGGAAACCCAAGAGAAGAAAGGGACCTACAAAAACAAACCCATAAAATTAAGAAAATGGTAACAGGAACATACATATCAATAATTACCTTAAACGTTAATGGGTTAAATGCTCCAACCAAAAGACACAGGCTCGCTGAATGGATACAAAAACAAGACCCATATATATGCTGTCTACAAGAGACCCACTTCAGACCTAGGGACACATACAGACTGAAAGTGAGGGGTGGAAAAAGATATTCCATGCAAATGGAAACCAAAAGAAAGCTGGAGTAGCCATACTCATATCAGATAAAATAGACTTTGAAATAAAGAATGTTACAAGAGACAAGGACATTACATAATGATCAAGGGATCAATCCAAGAAGAAGATATAACAAGTATAAATATATATGCACCCAATATAGGAGCACCTCAATACATAAGGCAACTGCTAACAGCTATAAAAGAGGAAATCGACAGTAACACAATAATAATGGGGGACTTTAACACCTCACTTACACCAACGGACAGGTCATCCAAACAGAAAATTAATAAGGAAACATAACCTTTAAATGACACAATAGACCAGATATATTTGATATTTATAGGACATTCCAACCAAAAACAGCAGATTACACTTCAAGAAAAAAAACGGAGAGGACTCAAATCAGTAAAATTAGAAACAAAGAAGGAGAAGTTACTACTGACCCTATAGAAATACCAAGGATCACAAGAGACTACAAGCATCTGTATGACAATAAAATAGACACCCTGGAAGAAATGGACAAATTCTTAGAAAGGTAAATCTCCCAAGACTGAACCAGAAAGAAACAGAAAATATGAACAGACCAATCACAAGTAATGAAATTGAAACTGATTTAAAAACTCCAAGAAACAAAAGTCCAGGACCAGATGGCTTCACAGATGAATTGTTTCAAACATATAGAGAAGAGGTAACATCTATCCTTCTGAAACAGTTCCAAAAATTGCACAGGAAGGAAACCTCCCAAACTCATTCTATGAGGCCACCATCACCCTGATATCAAAACCAGAAAAAGATATCACAAAAAAAGGAAAATTATAGACCAATATCACTGATGAATATAGATGCAAAAGTCCTCAACAAAATACTAGCAAACAGAATCCAGCAACACATTGAAAGGATCATACACCATGATCAAGTGGGATTTATCCCAGGGATGTAAGGATTCTTCAATATACGCAAATCAATCAATATGATATGCCATATTAACAAATTGAATGATAAAAACCATATGATCATCTCAAAAGATGCAGAAAAAGCTTTTTACAAAATTCAACACCCATTTATGATAAAAACTCTCCACAAAGTGGGCATAGATGGAACCTACTTCAACATAATAAAGGCCATATACAACAAACCCACAGCAAACATCATTCTCAATGGTGAAAAACTGAAAGCATTTCCTCTAAGATCAGGAACAAGACAAGGATGTCCACTCTTGCCACTATTATTCAACATAGTTTTGGAAGTCCTAGCCATGGCAATCAGAAAAGAAAAATAAATAAAAGAATCCAACTCGGAAAAGCAGAAGTAAAACTGTCACTGTTTGCAGATGACATGATACTATACCTAGAGAATTCTAAAGATGCCACCAGAAAACTACTAGAGTTAATCAATGAATTTGTTAAAGTTGCAGGATACAGAATTAATGTACAGAAATCTCTTGCATTCCTGTACACTAACAATGAAAGATGAGAAAGAGAAATTAAGGAAACAATCCCATTCACCGTTGCAACAAAAAGAATAAAATACCTATGAATAAAGCTACCTAAGGAGGTAAAAAACCCGTACTCAGAAAACTATAAGACACTAATGAAAGAAATCAAAGATGATACAAACAGGTGGAGAGATATACCATGTTCTTGGATTGGAAGAATCAAGATTGTGAAAATGACTCTACTACCCAAAGCAATCTACAGATTCAATGCAATCCCTATCAAATTACCAGTGGCAGTTTTTACAGAACTAGAAGAAAAAATCTTAAAATTTGTATGGAGACACAAAAGACCCTGAATAGCCAAAGCAGTCCTGAGGGAAAAAAAAGGAGCTGGAGAAATCAGACTCCCTGGCTTCAGACTATACTACAAGGCTACAGTAATCAAGACAATATGGTACTGGCACAAAAACAGAAACATACATCAATGGAATAAGATAGAAAGCCCAGAGATAAACCCACACACCTATGGTCAACTAATCTATGACAAAGGAGGCAAGGATATACAATGGAGAAAAGACAGTCTCTTCAATAAGTGGTGCTGGGAAAACTGGACAGCTACATGTAAAAGAATGAAATTAGCACACTCCCTAACACCACACACAAAAATAAACTCAAAATGGATTCAAGACCTAAATGTAAGACTGGACACTATAAAACTCATAGAGGAAAACATAGGAAGAACACTCTTTGACATAAATCACAGCAAGACCTTTTTTGATCCACTTCCTAGAGTAATGCTAATAACAGCAAAAATAAACAAATGGGACCCAATGAAACTTCAAAGCTTTTGCACAGCAAAGGAAACCATAAACAAGACGAAAACACAACCCTCAGAATGGGAGAAAATATTTGCAAATGAAGTGACTGACAAAGGATTAATCTCCAAAATTTATAAACAGCTCATGTAGCTCAATATTAAAAAAACAAACAACCCAATCCAAAAATGGACAGAAGACCTATATAGACATTTCTCCAACAAAGACATACAGATGGCCAAGAAGCAAATGAAAAGCTGCTCAACATCACTAATTATTAGAGAAATGAAAATCAAAACTACAATGAGGTATCACCTCACACCAGTTAGAATGGGCATCATTAGAAAATCTACAAACAACAAATGCTGGGGAGAGTGTGGAGAAAAAGGAACCGTCTTGCACTGTTGGTGGGAATGTAAATTGATACACTATGGAGAACAGTATGGAGGTTCCTTAAAAAACTAAAAATAGAATTACCATATGACCCAGCAATCCCACTACTGGGCATGTACCCAGAGAAAACCATAATTCAAAAAGACACACGCACCCCAATACTCACTGCAGCACTATTTACAAATAGCCAGGTCATGGAAGCAACCTAAATGCCCATCGACAGACGAATGGATGAAGAAGATGTGGTACATATATACAATGGAATATTACTCAGTCGTAAAAAGGAACGAAATTGGGTCATTTGTAGAGACATGGATGGATCTAGAGACTGTCATACAGAGTGAAGTAAGTCAGAAAGAGAAAAACAAATATCGTATATTAACGCATGTATGTGGAACCTAGAAAAATGGTACAGATGAACCAGTTTGCAGGGCAGAAATAGAGACACAGATGTAGAGGACAAACGTATGGACACCAAGGGGGGAAAGTGGTGGCGGGGGAGGTGTGATGAATTGGGAGATTGGGATTGACATATATACACTAATATGTATAAAATGGGTAACTAATAAGAACCTGCTGCATAAAAAAATAAATAAAATAAAATTCAAAAAAAAAGAAAGAACAAACGCAAAATGTACCATTATGATGAATGAGAGAAGGGATTCCACGGGTATTTAAAAAAAGAAGGAACTATTGATATTAGGAAGAACTTTATGCCAATGAGTGTGATAACAGATGAAATGTACAAATCCCTTGAAAGACATGGATTACCAAATGAACTCAAGAAGAAACTAAAAAGATGAAAAAGTGAATTCTCTATTAAAATCAGTCCTGCAGAGAAGATTCTAGCCACTCATGACTTTACTGGTGAATTCTATCAAATACTGAAGGCAGAAATAATACCAATCTTATAAAAAATCTTTCAGAAAATACAGAGAGAACACATCCAACTTACCTTATGAAGCCAGAATTACCCTGATACCAACCCAGAGAAAGACATCAGAAGAAAAAATATTAGGAAATCGAATCCACTAAAGCAACAACAACAAAACAAATACTAGGAATGCAAGGTTGGTTTATCATTAGAAAATTAACCACTGTAAACCATTATATTAAAAGAATAAGGGGAAGACCATACAATTATCTAAATAGAGGCAGAAAATCACGTGGTAAAATACAACACCTGTTTCTGAAAACTCTTTGCAAACCAGCAATAAGATAAAACTTCCTCAAACTGATAAAGAGAATTTATAAAAAAACCTACAGCAAATATCATACTTAATGATGAAATAGTGAACACTTTCCTCTCTGAAATCGGGAATGGTCAAAGGACGTCCGCTCTCACCACATCTATTTAGCCTTATACTGGAAATCCTAGCAAGCGCCATAGGGTGCACACACACACACACACACACACACACACACACACACGCACACAGATTGAAAAGGAAGAAGTAAAACTATTTTTTATTCTCAGGACACATGATTGTGTACATAAAAAAATTATTCCCAAGGGATCTCCAAAAAGGTACTAGAACTAATCAGTGATGTTAGTAGGATCCCAAAATATAAGGTCAGTATAAGATTCAACGATATTTTTACGTACTAGCAATGAACAATCGAAAAATAAAATTTTAAGTATCATTTACAGCAGTATAAAAATATGAAGTATTTAGGCATAAATTTACTAAAATATGTACAAGAGCTATACACTTCAAAATACTGGTGGGATAAATTTAAAAACATTAAGAAAAGGTGAGGTATAACATGTGCATGGATTGGAAGATTCAATAATGTGAAGATGTCAGTGTTCCCCAAATTGATCTACAGATTCAACAGAATTCTGATCAAATTCTTCGCAGTTCTTTCTGTAGAAACTGACAAGCTAAACTAAAATTTATATGGAAATTCAAAGGACCTAGAACAGCCAAAATAATTATTTAAAAAGAACAAGGTTGGAGGACTCACACTACCTGATCTCAAGATTTAATATAAAGTCACAGAAATGAAGACAGTATGGTATTGGCATAAGGATAGACATATAGGCCAAGACTCTTATTTATACAGTTAATTGTTTTGCACAAGGTAATTCAATGTGAACTTTGGGTTTTTTCAAAAGAACAGTTGGATAGCCGTATAGAAAAAGTGAAACTCAATCCTTCTCTCTCACCATATTAAAAGATTAATGTAAAATAGATCATAGACATAACTGTATGACCTTAAAACTATAAAACTTCTGTAAGTCAGCATCAGAGAAACATTTGTGACTGTTGGTTTAAAAAGATTTCTTAAAAAGCTAAACAAAAACAAACAAATAAAAAACTAAAAACAAAAAAACCCTTTTGTTCTTCATCGAAGTGGAGAAAATGAAAAGGTAAGCCACCGCCCAGGAGAAAATATTTGTAAAGCAAATATAACAAGCGGCTGGTGTTAAGAATATGTAGAGAACTCTTACAACGCAAATAATAATAACAAAAATGAACAACCCAATTTAAAAAAAAAAAAAGGAGCAAAAGATCTGAACAGAAATTTCATAAAAGAAGATTGACAAATGGCCAATAAACAAATGAAAAGATGCTCACAGAAACAAATTAAAACCACAATGAGAGACCACTAATCAACCATCTGAATGGTTAAACAACTAATGATATCAAGTATTAGTGAAGATGTGGAACAAGTGGAACTTTAATACATGGCTGATGAAAATAAAAAATGGTGCAGCCACTTTGAAAAACAGTTTGGCAGTTTTACTGAAGGTAAACGTACTTGCCAAATGACTATCAATACCACTTGTAGATGTCTACACAAAGACTTGTACATGAATGTCTGTAGCAGCATTATTCATTATAGCCCAAAACTAGAAACAACCCAGATGTCTTCATACGGTTAATGGATAAAAACATTGTTGTTTATCCAGTCAATGGAGTATAACTCAGCAATGAAAAGGAGCAAGCTATTGATATAACAATACAGATTTATCTCAAAAAAAAAACCGAAAGAAGCCAGACATAGAAGAATATAGGCTGACAATTCTATTTATATAAAATTCTAGAGAAGGTGAAACTATAGTGACACCAAATAGGTTGCCAGGGGTCAGGGTTGGCGGGGGCGGACTGACTGCAGCAGGGAACTTTTAGAGTGATGAATATGTTCTATGTCGTGATTGTGGTGGAGGTTATGTGACTATGTACATTTGCCCAAACTCATTCACTGTGTACTTAACAGGGGTGAATTTTATTGTATGTAAACTATACTCCCCAAATGTGTCCCCCCCAAAGTAAGAATAATTTCTGGACAGACAAGGACTTCAAATAGGAAATTTCCAAAAAATTACATGTTCTCCTCCCTTGTTGTACATACACAGTCTATCACTGAGGAAGCAATAAGCTGATTCTTGCTTAAGATTAAGAGACACTAGGCAGAGTTTATGAATCCCATCATTACATGGGATATCAGAGGACTGTTCCCATGGATCTCCCACACCCCTGTGCAGTAAGTGTGTCTATCTTTTCCCTCTCTCCTCCAATAGCTTCAAATCTCAGAGACTTTGGCTCAAAATGAGTTGTACACCTGCAACTTTTTCCTCTTGTCTAGCATACCTTCAGGCAGGACCAACCCAATAAAACTATTTTATTTTCACAGTTTACCTAGGGGCATTTGAACTTCCCTGGTACCGATTTCACTGCCAATTCCTCCTTATCTACTCCAAATCCTTAACGACTCCATTTTCTCTCATTCCCTTCCTTTTCTCCTCTGAAAGCCAATGAAGCAAAGCTTATAACCATCTTCTGTAAAATAACCGTTCACACCCCTGAGGTATGATCATTCAATCACACTCCATCCTTGCACACTGAGCTAAATACTCCTTGTGTTCATGCTTTTCATATTTCCCCATATTTCTCCCCAGAGAAAGCCACCCTGGGCCTCTGGTTGAGGGTGCACTCTGGGAAAAATCACTGTTTTCCAGGAGCCCAGGATTTTGTGTTCCAGGAAGTGAGGAATGGGTTCTGCTACTTATTCATTGCACAGCCTTGGGGCAAGCGGCCTCTCTGAGCCTCAGTCTCTTCATCTGATTATTGGAAATCATAATATCTATGAGAGGTGCTGCTGATGAGCACATACTCACTAATTTTCCTCCTCCACTCTTGCTTCCCAATCCAGAAACGTGCTAACTTCCCTTGTACCTTGGAAAGTGTCCCTTGGCAAGTACTATGACTAAACTCTACTTATGTAGGTGATTAAGATATTGCTTAGACACTGTATTTTTGAAAATTAATGAAGCAAGATAATAATAGCTAGTACTGATATAGTCTTTGGTCTGTTATCTTAATTATGCTTTATGAAGCTACTATAAAACTGTTAAGTAAGATTACTGCAAGTTAATTAATATTTATTATACTCCTGGAAGCAAAGTAGAGCCTTTATAAATCAGGTACAGTGAACTAAAGAAAATTCTTCCTGAGTTTGCAGGATCCAGCGCCACTGATGCTGTTGATCTGCAGCTAAATTAACCCTCAATTTTCAGCCAGCACTGCTGAAATAAGCAGGGACCCTCATGTATGAGACCTGGTGTGAACTAAGAACCAAGAAGAAAGAACTAAGAAGTCATTGAGGACCTGCAAATTACAGTACTTGAGATAATGCCTGCAAAATGACAGTAACAGCCCTTTTTTCCTTTTTATCTCCTACTTTTCCTTTAGTCTTATCACCAACTTCCCAATTTGTTGTCTTTCTATTAGTATACACCTATTCTTTCAGGGGAAGGGAAAAGAGGGGGTGGCAGGGGTAGGGAGGGAATGAAAGATGTGGAAGCACTGCATTAAAAGTAGCTAATGACTTGTCAATCAAACCTTGATTTTGTGCTTCATCAATGTTCCATTTACCTGTTCTTGCTTTATGCTACGTGGCCTGGTGGTGGTCTGTGATTTGGTGACTTAACGAGTAGTAATATTTGGTGTCCGCACATGCTTTAATTTACATGATCTTATAGCTGCCTTTGATAAAGCTAAACATGCTTTACATATAGCCTCTCTCACCCTTACCATCGCAGATTTTCTATTCAAGTTTGTTTCAGAATTGGTTTACGTTTAACTAATGGAATGTTGACCAATCTGAGGACAGAGGGGTTGATTACCTTGTATCTAAAAGCCTACCCTGCACTCAGAATAGACAGGTGTGTGTGTTTACTCATATGCACATGTAAGTCATTTATAAATATGTACATATTACCATATGTACAAACCACATTTCTAGAATTTGTCTAGATGTGGGATTTACCTACATTGTGGTATCGGGGAAGGAATATGACATCTAGCAGAACAGCCCTGAGAGCCAATCCTGCCTCTAACACTCACTAGCTATGTAACGATGGAAAATCATTGTGTACTCTTACTGCCGCAGTTTCCTCTTCCTTAAAATGAGGACCATAACAACACAATAACAATAATTCCACCCATCGCTCCAATCTTATACCTTATTATATTTTCCAGGCACAAAAACCATGCGTTTGAAAAATGCAAAATTCTGCCCAAGGCTAGTTATTGCTTCCAGATTTTATGGTAAGATGGATATCCAGGTTGTCAGACTGTAATTGAATTTGGTACAATCTGAATACAAAATCTCTCTAATGATTTTAAAAGATTTAAATTCCATGCTTTTCTAAGATAAGTTTCTACTTCACAACTATTAGGATGACTATTATAAGAAATATTTTTAAGCCCACAAAACAACTAATATTGGCAAGGATGTTGAGAAATTAGAACCCTCGTGCATTGCTGGTGGGAATATAAAATGATAAAGCTGCTGTGGAAAAGAGTATGGTGGTTCTTTAAAGAAATTAAACATAAAATTACCATATGATCCAGCAATTCCAATTCTGGGTATGTATCCAAAAGAATTGAAAATAAGGACTTGAACAGATATTTGTAAACCAATGATCATAAGAGCATTGTTCACACTAGCCAAAAGATGGAAGTGGATAAACAAAATGCGTTCTCTCCATATGATGGAATATCATTCAGCCTTAAGAAGGAATGAAGTTCTGACACACTCTACAACAGGGTGAAACTGGAGGACATTATTCAAAGTGAAAGTAGTCAGACACAAAAGGACAAATATTGTGATTCCACTTATAGGAAGTACCTGGAATAGTCAAATTCATAGAGACAGAAAGTAGAATAGAGGCTTCCAGGGACTGGCAGAAGTGGAGACTGACTTAACGGGTACAGAGTTTCAGTTTGGGAGAACGAAAAGTGCTGGAGACGGATGATGGTGATGCTTGCACAACAACGTGAACGCACTTAATTCCACTTATTTTAAAATGGGTAAAAGGTAAATTTTGTTATGTATATTTTACCACAATTAAAAACTTTTCCCATGCTTTTTTTTTCCTGATCTAGCTACTTTATTTTAACTATCGGTCTTTTAAATACTACATTTCAAAGTTACCCAACTTGAAAGGCCCAGTGGAAACTGGCTAACAAGAGAAATTACTGGGGTGGGACCTTGGTCATGTAACTTCATCCCCCCGCACCAAGTCGTGAAATGCTTTCTCTCAGCTGTGGTAGCTCTTATTTTAAAGTATAACCATGTGTTCAAGTTTTATACATACCTATATATATCCCATTCCATAGTACTATCTGTATCCTATTCCATACCTTTTAAAAAACAAAACAAAACTTGGGTTTCCCTGGTGGCGCAGTGGTTGAGAGTCCGCCTGCCGATGCAGGGGACGCAGGTTCGTGCCCCGGTCCGGGAGGATCCCACATGCCGCGGAGCGGCTGGGCCTGTGAGCCATGGCCGCTGAGCCTGCACGTCCGGAGCCTGTGCTCTGCAACGGGAGAGGCCACAACAGTGAGAGGCCCACGTTCCGCAAAAAAAACAAAAAAACTTTTATTTATTTTATTTTATTTTTAATAAATTTAATTATTTTTGGCTGCTTTGGGTCTTCGTTGCTGCGCGCAGGCTTTCTCTAGTTGCGGCGAGCAGGGGCTACTCTTCGTTGCGGTGCGCAGGCTTCTCACTGTGGTGGCTTCTCTTGTTGCTGAGCACGGGCTCTAGGTGTGTGGGCTTCAATAGTTATGGCTTGCGGGCTTAGTTGCTCCGCGGCATGTGGGATCTTCCCGGACCAGGGCTCGAACCCATGTCCCCTGCATTGGCAGGCAGATTCTTAACCACTGCACCACCCCGGAAGTCCCCATACCTTTTTAAAAACTATTTTATTTATTTGGTTGCACAGGGTCTTTGTTGAGGTAGTCAGGCTCCTTAGTTGCGGCATGCGAACTCTTAGGTGTGGCAGGCATGTGGGATCTAGTTCCCTGACCAGGGATTGAACCTGGGCCCCTGGCATTGGGAGCACGAAATCTTATCCACTGTGCCACCAGGGAAGTCCCCATACCTTTTAAAAATAGGTGGACATGCACCCTTTTTAAAAAGTGTTCATTTTATTTTGTTGCTGGGTTTGGTTTTGTTGGGGTGGTGGCGGCTTTTGTGTTTTCTTCCTTGTTTTGCTTCCTTTCACGGCAACACGCTTTGCACTATATGGTCACGCCTTCGTTTCCACCACTGTCCTTTCTCACCCTTCACTTGTCCTGACTCTCGAAGCCTCTCAGCTAATTTATCGTGCATCAGTGAAAACGTAACCCTTCACCTGCATCGTACTTTCAGACAATCTCAGATCCGTCTGGTTTTCTTCCAAGGAACTTCTAACTCACCAGCCGCCCCACAGCTGCGTTGTGTTACTTCCTCTCTTCTCCCACCCGAAGGCCCTGTCTTCCTCAACCAAGACCTTTTCCCTGATAGGTCCCTGTTCACCTTCGGGACTGGAGCATTCCCTCATTTCTCGGTACATTTTCCTCCATGTCCACCTCTGCCCTGGAACTAAGTGCTCTCCCAACACTGTTCACTCAGGTCGAATGCACCACAATGTGCGTGTGTATCGGCTCCTTTTCTCTCCTTCCCCTGCCAAGAAATTTCTCTGCCTAGCATCCTATCTGTTCTCAAGTTCATTTTCATTTCGCTCTGCTGGTGCTCTTTACATAATGTTTCTAAATAGGAAATTGGAAATTTAAGAACGTTTTCTATGTTCTTTTTTTTTTTTTTTTTCCAAATGATATTGTAGCATGAAAAACATCTGATTCCCAAGAAAACCTCTGAATTTCATGATGGTTCCTCTCCATTGTTGGGCTAAATTCGCTGCCTTTTCATCACCTTGGCGTTTAGTCACATTAGCCTGATTGTTCCACGAGACGATTTCAGTCTCTGCCTTGCCTTTTATTGGCCCTGGTCCCGAGCAGCCTTCATGGGAGGGTGGATTTGAACGTGGTGGTCTGCTGTGTCCTGGGCAGGGAGGCAGCTCAGCACTGCAGTTCAAAACATGGCTCTGAGCCAGACGTGCAGGTTTGGGCCCTACATCCACCACTTGCTGCACCACTGTCAGCTCTGTGAACGTGGACAGATAACTCAGCCTCTGTGAGCTTCTGCTTCCTCATCTGTAACATGAAGGGGCTTTATAGTATCTACCTCTCTGTGGGAACTGATGAGCTAACACCCAAAGGTCAGTGCCATGAGTTGACAATCACCCAGCATCTGGACTGCACGCTCCCCTGGGCAGGACCTCGCTTTCCCCGCCTTGTCCCTGGGCGGGGATACAGGGTGCCACGCGCAACCTGCCTGGCTGGCACACAGCGGAGTATGAAGGGGGCAGGTGAGGGATTAAGACAGGCGATGCTCTCTGGTGCCATGCTTGCCTGACCCTCAGGGCCTTCCCTTTATGACACTCGCCACCCCCTTGGTGGGTGCCTCATTCACGAGCCCACACTAGAAACACGTACACCTTTCTTGTGCAGCCTCCTCCCTTCAGTTCCAGCACGTGCTTCGTACCAGACGTCACGTTTCTTCTCAACCTGGACGCCCTCAGACTTTTCTCTTGTGTCATCCCGGGAAAGCTTGCTCGTCCTGCAGGTCCAGACCCAGTCCCCAGTCCGGGCTCCCCACATGACTAACCTCTTCTTTCACCTCTTATACCCCTGGGTCTCTCTCCAGGAAAGCCTGCCTCGTCCTGCAGGTCCAGACCCAGTCCCCAGTCCGGGCTCCCCAAACAGCTAACCTCTTCTTTCACCTCTTACACCCCTGGGTCTCTCTCCAGGAAAGGAAATCTGGGCTCTGCCTGCCTTGCATTGTTTGGAAACCATGTCAACCTTTATAATGAAAAGCTTGTGCAGTTATAATCTGATTTTAATAACACAGGGGCTTCCCGTCTTGGAGACAAGGCTTTTCCCATTTTAAAGCATGTCTCAGCCACTGCCCTTCCTGTGAAGGTCACACCAGAGTGCAGGCTCTGGCACCGGGCAGTCTGGGCTGGAGTCCAGATCTCCTACTCTTTAGCTGTGTAACCCGGGGCAAGGTACTTAACTTCTCTGTGCCTCATTCGTACAACGGGCTTTTACATCTCACAGGCTGTTGTGGGGATTAAATGAGATAATGCCTGTAGGATGCTTAGTGTTTAGAACGTAGTAACGTTCCCAGTAAATATTTCCGAGACTCCTACCGCCAGTAGCAAGTCTTGCCGCGCTTTCTACTTTCTGCTTTTTGTTCAGCCAAGCCACCCAGAATCACAAGGAGACGCTGCGCTGGGCAGAGCTCACATCCAGTTTCCGCCCTGGTCAGCACCCACATCCGTCCTTCCGTCCTGTCGTCTTCTCCCCTGGGCATTGCCACGGGAGCTGGCAGCACTGCGTAAGGACTCACGGACGCTTCCTCTAGGCACCCGGGGCAGCTGAGCAGCTCGACTGAAATCTGTCCTCCTGTCTCTGTGCCTACAGCAATGGCCACCGTCAGTTACTGGGCCAACAGTGAGAGCCGGCACAGGGCGAGGTGACACGGACGGTCTCCGGAACCCGGAACGCGTGGTGGTGACAGATACATACGTGAAGCTTCAGAAACCGACGCGGAGGCTCAGCGAGAGGGGTCTGCAGTGGGGGCAGGTGGGCGTGCAAACCACCTGGGGGTGGAGGCCACAGAGGGCCGGGAGGGCATGATGCTGAGGTGGGGCCTTGGGGGCAGCGCATTCCAGGCAGAGGGAAGGATTTGAGGGAAGCCCAGAACTAAATGCAGCCAAGTGTTACTGGAGTGTGAGGGACAGAACGCTGTGACTCCGACTGAAGTCGATCAAAGTACCAGCTGGATGGTTGATAAAACCTCCTGGAGAACGTAGCTTGATCCTCAGGCTGGCTCCCTAATAAATCCGCCCCCCCCAAAAAAAAATTACCTCCCCAAACTGCTGGCCTCTTCCTCAGGGTAGAACCTGCCCAGGTGTCACACCACGCGGGATGAGACAGATCCAGAGGGGCCACGTGAGTGTCACCCCTCTCCTTGTCCCATCCCCGCTGCCGTGTGGGAGAGACTTCTCTCTGGGAACTGCGGAGTGGAGGCGTTGGCTCTGCACTGATGCGCCCACCACCACCCACCGTCTCCATGCTGCCCTCCCCGCTGCATGCGGAGCCCAGGGTTCACCCCTCTGTAGAAGCTCTGTCTACACTGGGAATTCTTGCCTGTCCTACCAACGCTGGGAGCCGGAATCCTGACTGCAGGGTCCACTGTTGTGTACCAGGAGCAGACACGAATGTGTAATGTTACTTGCACTAATTTCAGAGTCAGAACTTCATAAAGAAAACCAAAGGATGTATTGAAATATCATGTAGGCACCTCGAACTCACAGTCCTTCTCTGTAACCAGGTCCTCTTTCAGTGTCGCCTGTTTCAATGAATTGCTGCACCAGCCAAGCACGGCAGAGCCATCCTTAACACTTCCTCTTCCATCCACTACCAAGTCCTGCCCATCCTACCTCCCAAATGTCTTCCCAATCCATGTGCACCTTTTCCTCTTCCTCGAAAACCCCAGTCCAAGCTACCACCACTTCCTTCCTGGACTCCTAAGAAAGCCACATGCCATCTTGAACATCCCCAATCCATTTTCCAGCCAAAACCAGGGTGATTGTTTTCAAACTAGAAACCTAGCGGTGTCTCCACCACCCATTCCCTCCTCTGCCTCTCTCTGCTCCTAGGATGGAGATCCAAGTTCTCACCAGGACCAATGGGGTTTGCATGGTCCCAGCCTCCTGCCTCTGCTTGTTCCTATACAGAGGCTTCCTCTCTCCCTTCTCCCCTATCCCCTGGACCTCTGCTCACCTTCTACCTGGGAGCTTCCTCACCCTCACTGCCAGGCCGATGCAGCCCTCAGAACTCTGCCCATACGGAATTCCCTCAGGGAAGCTGCCCTGACATTCCCAGCGACCTCAGGTACCTGGTCACCTGTCCTTGGAGCCCCTGTTCCCATCCAGCTCTCACCAGGTTTCCGTGATCATGCTGCAATCAGCATGACCTTTCCATCTCTCCCACCAGCTTGTAGGTTCCCTGAGGAGGGCTTTGCTCCCCTCAGTCTCCCCAGGGCCTAGGACTGTAGTAGAGACACAATATAAATTAATGAACTCCTCACTGTGAATTTAGAGCCCGTCAAAAAGAGTCCTACCAGTGGGCTCCTTAAGTATGAAATCTAATGCCAAATCCCTATGTAATTTTCATATGTAACAGGTCTTTCACTAGAATTGGGGGAGAAATGTCATAATGAGAGCTACATGGAGGGTACATTTTGCATACATTTGCAGAAGTGGAGAGGTGTGTAAAATGATCTTCTCTGGAAAAATTCCCAGACTATTAATATTAACCCAAGGTTAAAACGAAAAGTTATTTCCCTGGTGAGTTGCACTGAACAGGAAGGTAACACATGAGGGTGGAGCATCATCTCACAGACCTCTGAGCTCTTCATGACTTTGGAGGAGGGAAAAGAAACTTCTCAGAGCAGGCAAGAGTGGGACAGTAAATGTCTTTGCAGCTACTGCTCTAACAGATTTATTTGCGGTTATAAGATGGTGCAATACAGACACGGAATTCGTTGTATCTATCATGAGGGTGCTAATGAGAAAACATCACATACATATCACCTCAAAGCTGCAATTGAAAGAATCACTGTATCACTGGAAGGAGCTAGAAATGGAGTAATCAACATCAACAAAATCTATTGTTCCCAGGGTGCAAAACTGAGGGATTATTTCTACTGCAAGTCAGAATGAAACCTGTTTACGTTTGTCAGCAAAATGATCACATTTTACACCATTAACATTTGGCAAGACGGAGCACCCTCCATTAGCTAATCTGCAGATGCCCCAACCACGGATTTGGGAAAACAAAGAGCCTGGCGGTGCTGACTGGTCCCCACCGAGCCGGAACGATGAGTGAGGGCTGCGTCTGGGTTACAACTCAGGTAAGGCGGCATCCTGGTGGGTAAAATGGAATGGTTCATTAAAACAATTCAGGATCTGGTGACTGCTGGGAAAAATGTCACCAGCATGCACTAAATGCCAGGAGGTACTCAGGCGCGGACTGCTGGCACGTTCAGATATGCACGGGGTGGCCATAAAAGGCTTGGGACATAGCAGTAAATAAGATAAACACCCCTCATTAACTAACGTCCCAAGGATAGAGAGCAGGCTCCATGTATTTGGCTCTAAACATCGCCGCTTGAGCCCCCAGTGCCAAATGCTGAGCTGGGACCCCTCCCCATCCTCCACCCCGGCTTTCTCCTGGGGATGTGGCCACTTGACAATGTCCTCTGGTTTCAGTCCTTCTTGGTGGAATCTAGCAAATGACTTTTCCCAGCTTCACCTGGCCTCCAGTCCCAGCTGTCCTTCTTGGCTCAAAACTCATTTGTCATCTGGGAAGTAAGGTTCACAGGAACCACGCACCTGCGGGCCACTGGACACTCTCCCCAGGGAGAGAAGCCCTCACAAAATGCTGCAAAGCAGAACTTGCCTGGTGTGGGGATAGATGTGGCTGAACAGCGAGCACGTCATGGAACACAGAGGATACTTACTCCTAATGACTTGCTGGAAATTATCCAACAGATCCATCAACAGTGCCAAGACTGAAAACTAACCATTGGTTCCCAAATTTTCCTTGATAAATGGATTTGTGGAGTTTTATACATGTGAATCTAAGAGAACATTTTGAAATAGAAACAAGATTTATTAAGAAAGCATCGTAACTCAGAATCTGTGCTGACACATAATGGGTGCTCAAGTATTTATTGAACAAACAAATGAACGAGTGAATCCTGATTCCAAGAACAGACGTGTTACCATGGAGTAAAGTAAAGCATTCCATCTTATTACGCAAACTGTTCTTAGCAGAAGTATGACAAAAACCAATACACATGAAGCAAATAAATGCAGGGCCCTGGGAGCAGGGCTGCCGCAGGTATTTTTATGCGGAAAGATTAGCAATTGTGGAAACTAAGAGCCATCGAGGTAAACGAACTTTAGTCAGCAAACGGGGCCATTTAATATGTACTAGCTGGACAGCTTACAATTGTCCATGGTTGGGCTAAAATCCAAACTGGAATCTTCTAGCACAGGAGACTCCACTAATGGATTTTTCCAATGTGATCCCTACTACCATGATGAAACATCAGATTGATGTGAGCTCTAGACAATGGTATCTCTACTTTGCATTTGCATGGTGCTTTGAAAAAGTACTTCTATCCATTATGTCATTTGCACACACAGTATCTCTGGGAGGAGAGTGAGGGTGATATTGCCCTCTGCAGAGATGGAAAACCGAAGCTCCAGGAAGCGTCCCTTGCCCTTGGGGGCCCCGGGGTCAAGGGGGAGCTGGACAGAACCTCCACCCCTCCTCTCAGCTCTGTCTGTGTCACAGCAGGCAGGTAGCTACATATGAACAGAGAAAGGGGCACAGGGGCCAAACGGCAGGAAACCATGCAGCTTGCAAACAGCAGGGGTCCATGGGCAAAGAAAAGCAGAAACTTCCAGACTGACAGTAAACCACACATGTTAGGGTAATAAGTGTCCTGGAGACAGACAAAGAAAGGTAGGAAAAGGGGGGAATCTCCAGCGCCTCAGTGTAACTTGTTGCTCATTATGCTTCATTACAATAAAATGAGACTTGCAGGTAATAAGTACCCATCAGGCACCGAAGCCATGACACTTCCGATCAAAGCTAAATAAGGACGAAAATCCCTCCTCCCCTGGGGAAGGTGGCGGTGAGATGAAACCCAGGGAATACAACCCCCAAACCCCTCCCTTTCCAGTGAACATTCTGCCCCTTCATTTCTATGCCCCACATACACAGCTTGCCAAAGAAGCTCAGGGCAGCTATTCACCTGAAACTGCCTGCTCTCTCTTCAAGAGTGTACTATCACTTAAATTTTCACTTTGCTTTCTTAACTTCCCTGTCTTGTCTCTGAATTCTTTCTGCCATGAGAGATAAGAACCTTTTACCAGGAACATCTGGACCTAGCAAGAGACCAAGTCCCACTGGGACACTAAATTCTTCCCACCTCTGGCTACTTGTCTGTGTTCCCTCTGCTTAGAAAACACCCTTCCCCACCCCATCCCCACATTCTGTAGGTGGAGAACTTCACATCTCAGCTTAAACAAACTTTTCAGAGAGGCATTCACAGGTCACCCCATCCAAATTTGTCCTACTCTTCGTGTCCTTCTCAGAATTCATCAAACTGTGTAATGACCTATTTATTTCTGTGTATAATTATCTGCCCACCTCAGGAGCCCTAAGCTGCACAAAGGGCAGAGACCCTTTCGGGTTTGTTCCCTGATATAACCTGCTTCACTGGCATCATCCCCACCTGCACTGTGTCTGTTATCAAGCTCTGTGTCTAACCTCCAAACCCAGCCGCCATATCCCCCTTGGAGTCGGGGGCTGTTTCTGCAAACACCAGCTCTCCTTTGCCAGCTGGTCTCAATAGGGGGCGCTAGAGAGAGCCTGGGCAGGCGGCAGGTGGCAGGAGGAGGGAGGAGGGATTTGCTCCTTCTTGCTGGCTCTTCCTGCCAGAGTTTCCCAAGCAGTTTCCAGGTTTCGTTTTCTTTTTTTTTTTCCTTTCTACATTCCCTGAGGTTTTCATCATGCCCTTAGGCATTCACTCCCCAACCCAGAGGTCTGAGTCCCAGCTCTGTAGGTTCTCTCCACCAAGGGCACAGGTCGCATAATGTATATAATTATATATATATTATATGCATAATCATCTCAATGTTCCCCCAGCCCCAGTGGGTGGTGGCTGCTTCCTGCAGTTACTACCTGCATTCCCCTTCACTTCTGTCCACCAATCCTTGCTAACCAGTTTCTCATATTAAATTCTCTCTGTTAAGATAACTAGTGTAGTTTCTGTTTCCCTGACTGGACCCCTGCTGATACAATCACCATAGTCATCATCATGGTCAATATTCACTGAGTGTTTATTACACACCAAACACTGTTCCAAGGGTTTCACGTGAATTCTTCTAATTTTCCCAATCAATTGAGGTAGGCACCAGTCCCTGAAACTTACAAAAAGAAATGGAGAAACAGATTCAGAAGTTGCCTAAGATTTCACAGCCAGTAAAAAACAGAGCCAGGACTCTCCTGAATGAATGAATGAATGAATGAGGGAATGAAGCCCTCCGCGCCATGACCAAAGGCGCATTGCCGTGCAGTGAGCCATCCTGGGGTCCACTGCCCACACCCTTCCCACTTAGAAGCCCTTAATGTAGTTTGGTCTCCAGTCTGAACACTTCCAGGTACTGCTGTTTAGCCCATTCTTAGAGATTGGCCCGAACAGGACAAGAAAATCTCCTTCCCTAAACCTCAGTCTCTGTGTTCAGCCGCCTCGGTCAGGGAAGGTGAGGGAAGCAGTGAGCACCAGGCAGGTGATGGGAGGCGGAGCCAGGGGCCATCTCAGGTGGTACCTAAAGGGATGTGGTGTCCATCACATAACCCCTGCGCTGCTCTTGCTTCTGCCTCACAAAGTCCTGGAGGGCCACCAGGAAAGGCAGAGTGCTTACTGGAGGCATAATGTAGAGGGATGAAGCTTCAAAACGTTGGTGGACGCCTAACGCTGAAGAGGAATTACGCTTTGGAGTGAGGTTGTTAGGGGTTACCTTGCCGCGCTCGGGCTGAGGGTGCGCGCTGGAGCAGAAGAGGCGTCCCTCCACTCTGCAAGATAATTATTTCAATTTCCTTCACTCACATGGATGTTTAATTTTATAACATTGCTACTGGGCCCAGGAAAAATCCCCTCAGAGCCCATTATTAACTTCCTGAAAATGGAAAGCATCATCTCAGAACAAATAGCTAAAATAATATTTTGCCAGCATTTTATTTTTGTGTTGTGAAGGGGAAAGCTAAGCAGTCTTTTGGAGTCTGGTGTGTTAGAACAAAGTGCTTTAGAAACAAAGGAAACTGAACCAAATGGTAAGGGAGATGCGGGGAGACTTTTCTCCTCCCGACAACCTTGGAGCCCAGTCATCACTCTTCAGAGAGGGAATAGTGGACCAGGGCAGAGGCGAGACCTGACCCCGAGGAGATCCCGGCCTCCCGCGCCATGCCTGGTGCTCCTGTGTGGCAGTGTGGACCCTGGACTCTTCCCCATCCACTCTGCCTCTTGCATCCACAAGCTCAGAATTTGGCATCCCTGTTACACCCTCAAATAATCACTCGTGTTAACACACGGCACTCTCAGCCACAGCTGGGCTGAGCAACTACCCACACTGTCCTGTTTTCTGGGCCTTTGGGCTGGCAAATGGGATTCCATTTCTCAACACTCAGACTGAGAGTTTAGATCAGGCTTACCCCAGGGCCGGGGGCAGCTCGGTTCACTAACCATCCTGAAAGCAGAGAGAATGACAGGGGCTTTCTTCCTGCCCGAGCTCCCTTACTACCCCACGCTCACTGCTTCACTGCTCACCCATCACCGATCACCGAGGATTTACTGTGGGGCTTCCTGGGCCCACCTCTGCCTCAGCAGGTGTGAGTGTGGGGCATCCTGTCCTGCAGCCTGAGCCCCTCAGTGCAGGACATGAGTGCTTGACACATGGCTGGCCTGGCGGTCACCCTGAAGAAATGCATTTATTAATTTACTGGTATAGGAAGCACTCACTCTGAGACGTATTCAGAAACATGTTTTAAAACTATAATCCAGAAATGTAATCTAAATTTTAAATAAATACACTAACCAGTGCAATCAGAACAAGGCTGCAATGTGGTGAATTTAGGAATCGATGCTGACATTGATCTTGGGATTCCAGTCCCCCCCACCCCCTCAAAATGCCTGGGTTGTGGGCTGGATGAACTGGAGGTTGTGCAGGAACGTTCTAAGGATGCAGAAAGCTAGACACAGAAGACTTTCCTTGGGGGCAGAGGCCAAGAGAAAGGACTGGGCTGACCTGCCATGGGAACAAACTTGCTAATGCAGATGCTCATTTTAATTATACCTTCTGTGTTAGGCAGTAATACATTAGATGCTGAGTTAAACAGTCCCCTCCAGAGAAACTTCCCTCCTTCCTCACCACCCTCCTCCCCACCTCCCACTCTCCCATCCCCAAAGCCTCTTCCACACACGCTTCAAGCTTTATTTCATCCACTTAATGCACTCTGCTCTGTGCTCAGGTACTTAAAAATCTCCCATTACTATCACTCTGGCTCTTTTACGGCTTTTTTTATTTGCTCTATCATTTCACAGTCCAGCTGCTCTTTTTGGTCAGATGGACTATAAAATACTCCGATAACAAGTTCACACCAGGAGCCCATGGCGGGCTCAATCCATAACGGCCGCAGACTCTTCTGTTACTAGTGTGTCCCAAGTCAACACTTCCCAAAGGCTGCACATTCTCCTCCTACCCGGAGAACTGCTTTCCTCACTCTTCTGTTGGCTGCTCAGAGGGTATCTCCTTTCATCCTAACAATTTTTCTTTCAAATAATCCAGCTTTTTCCAGCCTTACTTCTTAATTATCTCTCTTTTCTAAAGGTATTTTTATCTATTGCTATACACTTAATATTATTTCTCTCTACATTGACGCTGGTAACTATGAAATAAAATCGGTGATGTAGCTCGTCTCTGTGGAATGTCTTCACTGGCATGCTACCTTTGCCTCTATCTTCATAACACACCTTCGCCTCTATCATCATAACACAACTTCGCAGGCTCAGTACCCACCTGGGGAGGGACAACGGCTAAGAGCGCCCCCCGCCCGGGGTCAAACCTCACACTACCTGTTCTGTGTGCCCTTGAGCCTAAGTCTGTTTTCCGTTTTATCTGTGAGATGGGAAGAATAATAGTTCCTCCCTTGGGGGTCGTCCTGAGGACAGGACTTGAGTAAGCACCTGGTTCACATGGGGCTTATTACCAGGGGTTAGACGGAGCATGTCTCTCTCCTGGGGGCACATCTCGTAGAAGAACACAGTCCTTGCCGACCCCCTTCTTGCCTCAATCTCAACCAAGAATGGCCCAGCCAAAATTCAAAACCCCGCATCACTGCTGCCCGGCCAAGGCCAAACCTGCGTCAGCCAAATGCAGCTCGTCCTGAGTAATTATCCTCCGCATAAGGACGTGTGGCTGTTCACTTACTAATTCAGATCCAAGATGACTCTTAGGCTTCTATCACCTCATTTCATTAATCCAAATTTACTTTAAAGTTTATTTTCTAAAAGCATCTCCAAGGCTTATAATATCAGTAGAAATCTTGTATTAACGAGGCCAAATTTGAGAGTATTATTATCGCTATCTTTCTTCAAAAGAATTTTTTTATTACATATTAACTGTATACCAGACTAAGGGTGAGGTGCTCAGCAAGTATCTTAACTTGTAAAATGCTTTGAGGTGGGTGTTATTTTCACCCATTTTACAGATAAGGAAACTGAGCCGGAGAGAGGCTAAAAGTCTTTCTTTGCAATGTCACATCGCTGGAAAGCTAGTGGCAGATGGGATGCAAGCTTAAGCTTGTCTGACTCCTGCTCTTGGACATTCCCTCCCAAATCCGCCCTCTGGAAGAGGACTGCATCTCTCGGGCCCCACCTGGTCCCACGTGGGCTCACATACTCTGGCCTCTCATTTCCCACAGTCACTTGGAATTCCGATATCATGAGTTAGAAAGCGCCAGTGTATGAAAGTGTTGGTGGGTCCAGAACATCGGCTCTGTGTATGAAGGATGGAGTATTTAGTACCTGCAATCATTCTTCACACTGAACCCCTGCCACACTGATTGCCGGCTGGAACATAATATGGATCTATCCAATGACAGCAGTACACTCATATCACACAAATATTTTACATAAAATTTGTGTACTTCTTCTATCAATTCATCCCATTACAAGTAATAACCTAAAATTGAGATTCTTGGGACTTCCCTGGTGGCATTGTGGTTAAGAATCCGCCTGCTAATGCAGGGGACATGGGTTCGAACCCTGGTCTGGGAAGAGTCCACATGCCGCGGAGCAACTAAGCCCGTGCTCCACAACTACTGAGCCTGTGCTCTAGAGCCTGGGAGCCACAACTACTGAGCCCGCATGTCACAACTACTGAAGCCTGCATGCCTAGAGCCCACGCTCTGTAACAAGAGAAGCCACCGCAATGAGAAGCCCGTACAACACAACGAAGAGTAGCCCCCACTTGCTGCAACTAGAGAAGGCCTGTATGCGCAGCAAAGAAGACCCAACGCAGCCAAAAATAAAAAGATTAATTAATTAAAACAAGAATAAAATTGAAATTCTTCTCTCTTCCATCTTATTTTTCTCCCAGATATTTTATCCTTTTCTGAATAGAGAACACCTTGAAAAAAAGATGAATGGATCAATTCATCAGTAGGACATGCAATCTACTTATTATCCCAGATAACTATATTTACTTACAATGTACCCCCATCCATTTCTAAAAATTATTTGAGGTGACTCATGGTAACAAATACACAGATGCCAAGTTCATTAAGACAAATTAAAAAAATTAAAGACTGCAGAGATGGAGAGGAACATATGGTAGTCAGCCAAGTGAGACCCTCACAAGAGTGTTACGTCCAGTGGAGATTAATTCTAACAGTATCAGTCATTACATCTGCCATTTGTTAGCACATCCTCTGTTTCACTTGCTTTATATACACTATTTCATTAAAGCCACCCAACCAGTCTCCTGGCAGGTATTATGGTCCCTGGTTTCAAGACAGAGTGACAGTCCAGGGGTTACGGTAATTTGCCCAACGTCCCAACTTCCGCAGGCCCCGGGAATACTCTGATGGTCTTCCTGGCCTGGTCTGGTCTGAGAAGCTGGCACTGCCTCCTCTGGCCACACAGCAGCTCTGTCCAGCACGTCCAGCACTTCCCAAGCCTGTCTCTGAGCAGCACGTCCTCCCCGCACTCAAACAAGCCTCCATTGCCCTGAGCAAGCCTTGGTCTAGTCCTTAGCCCACTGACCAGCCACAGCCTGAGCTTCTGGACTGAATGTACTCTCCCCAAATTCATATGTTGAAATACAAGCCTCTAGGGGAATTCCCTGGTGGTCCAATGGTGGACTCCACATTTTTCACTGCCGAGGGCACAGGTTCAATCCCTGGTAGGGGAACTGAGATCCCACAAGCCGCACGGTGCAGTTAAAAAAAAAAAAAGAAAAAGAAATACGTCCAAGCCTCGAATGTGGTACTATTAGGAGGAGGGACCTGTGGGGTGATAAGTTCATGAGGATGGAGCCCTTAGGAATGGAATTAGTGTCCGTATAAAAGAGACCCCAGAGAGCTCCCTCACCCCTTCCTCCATGTAAGGATATGAGAAAAACGGCTGTCTGCAACCCAGAAGAGGGCCCTAACCTGACCATGATGGCACCCTGAGCACTTCTGTACAGCCTCCAGAACTGTGAGAAATAAATTTCTGTTGTTAAGTTACCCAGTCTGTAGTATTCTATAACGGCAGCCCAAACTGACTAAAACACGTGCCAATGCATCCTCCTTTCCATCGGGCCACCAGCTTTCCACAGCTGCCCCTGGGTGACTTGTGTATTGGGAGGACCCAGTGAACATGCACTGAGTAACTGAATGAATCGCTAAGCGAGGGAAAGATGAATGGATGACTGGAGAAGCCACAGGATCACACCCCTGGATCCACACCCACGTGTGCCAGCGTCTCTAAGGTTCAGGCTCTTTTCTCTGTACCCTGGCCTCCTTGGCATGCTGTGACCTCTCGGGCTGTACACAAATACGCCAGAGCTCTGAGTGCACTGCACAGTCTCAGGCCACTGTCCATTCTAGATTCCCTGGGGACCTGTCTCCTGCAGCTGTGTGTTGCTGCAGCCCTGCCCTCCCTTTGCCACCATCTCCACATTTTGCAGAGGCTCCTCGGCAGCAGAAAAGTCTAGCCACTGCAGTTCCAGAAGGCTGGACGTGCCCTGGTGCCCTGACACCTACAACAACGTCATATCTTGCTAAAGCACTGCTAGCCACTCCAAAGGGAAGGCCACGGGGTTCAGAGCAGGACCAAACTCGACTGTCTCACAAGTTTCAGCCTCTGTCTTTGCCTTGGGAAGTAACAATGGAATATTCCATGAGAGTCACACGTGGCTTCCTTATAATGCCAGTTCAATATATTGTTTTGACGGAAACATCACAAATCCGTTTTGTGAAAATCCAATGATATTTGCACCCAAGAATTCAATACTAGGACATGAAACTCAGGGAAAGAAATAATCAAATTGTCCACCCAGAGTGGAGTTAAAACTGTCATAAACATTGATCCTTCATTGCAGGGAACAGAAATAATAAACAGTTGCTGAAATTGCATAGCTGCAGAGATTTCATTCTCTAATTGTCAAAAAGCATTAAACACCAACTATTTATTCTGCAGCAGAAGAAGGGAAAACAGACCTCAGTGCATCCCTTCACCAGAGGTTGTCCCTAATTGTCATGCATAGATTGCAACAGAGGTTACTGAGAAAAATTGTTTGCATTTATTAATCAAAAGGAGTCAAAGGCACACAAGATATCATCAAGGCTCCCCTGTGCTGGGGGTAGGCTGACAACTAACATTCCTGATGAAGTGTTTGCAGAGTGTTTGCAATCTGTTCAGAACCTTTTTTCTTTGCAGGTGCAAATCTTTCTATCTGAAACATCAAAGAAACAATTGAAAATTAAACATAGTAAACATCGCGATACAGGTTTCAATCTTCCATTCTTTTAAGACAATGGAAGAGGTATAATTAATTTCAAAGCAATCTTTGTGTTCCTTCAAAATTCATTTGTGCACATTAGCATTTCATTAGTTGCGTGTTAAGCACCGTTGCTCCTCTCCCCCTCTCTTTTGCCCCTTTTGTTTTTTAAAATTAGAAAGTTGAACTGCTCCCGAGATGTCTTTTACACCAAAGCATCCATGCATAGATTATCTTGCTCAGTCTGTTTGATCAGTAGAATAAGTCACAACTGCTTGGGTAAAGTCAGGCAGCAGAAAATAGATTAAGGGAGAAAGAATTCCTTTCTGGTGATGGTAAGAACTTCAGAAGCAAATATAGCCTCACTAAATTTTGCTACTGAATAATGTATTTACTACACTCATGGTAGGTGCCTTTTAATATGTTGATTTTCTTAAATTGCTTCTCCACACCCTCACTCCCTTTAGTTTTAAACTCATCTCCGCGCAAGAAAACTAAATGAAAATACAACCAGCATATATTATTTTGTTTGACATCTAAATATTAAAAGTGTCTTTTTCATATTTTGTATTTAACCAATATCTGGCTTTTGGACATTACATTCAACTGGTGATACTTCCTGCATCATATGAGTTAGATACTAATAACCTTCTCCCTTAAGGTCTATTAATTTTATACATCCTGGACAGGAGACAGACTTTCTTAAACAGATGCAAGGTCACTCGCGTTAATAAAAATATAACCCTTTATTATGCTCCATAAAATGGCACAAGTTAACATGAATTCTGTGGTTATTAATATTTTTTAGTAAATAAGAATAACGTAGGCTTCCCTGGTGGCACAGTGGTTGAGGATCTGCCTGCCAACGCAGGGGACACGGGTCCGAGCCCTGGTCCGGGAAGATCCCACATGCCATGGAGCCTGCACTCTAGAGCCCTCATGCCACAACTACTAGGCCCACACGCCTGGAGCCCGTGCTCTGCAACGGGAGAAGCCCCTGCAATGAGAGGCCCGTGCAAGGCAATGAGGGGTGGCCCCTACTCGCCGCAACTAGGGAAAGCCCACGCGCAGCAACAAAGACCCAATGCAGCCAAAAATAAATAAATTTTTAAAATATTTTTTAAAAAAAGAATAACGCTTAAGGTTTTGATTGAACATATTTATTAAGAGATAACGTGTTGTTCAGTTACTTTGTCCATTATTCAAGTATAATACATAATTACTCTATTTGTATTTAAAATTCTTAATTTGTGTAGCTCCAGTGGGTGGGGAATAGAATATCTGTTAACAAAAATTCAGCACGGGAGACCAAACAGGCTTTAACCCTAGTGGGTTGCCTCAACCCCTGCCTCCCGGGAGAGCTGTATTTGACGCTTGTTCTGTGAACGACTGGTGCAACAGGACAGGTTGTCACCCGTGGTCTATCTAATCAGTGCCAATTCCACAAGTATTTATCGAATGGCTACTGTGTGTCCAGTAACAGCCTTGTAACAAGCTGGGATTCCACAGCATTGAAATGTGCTCATGAATACCGTGCCCACCTGTTGTAGCACCCCTTTCCAAAAGTAAGACTGGACGAAGAGAAATTTATTTTTAAATTGTCCTTGACCATCACAGAGTCTTTTAGAAGCGCTGTAACCAGAAATTCATAAATATTTTACTTGGGTGACTTCAAAGCAATGATATAGGATGACTCTTGTGCCCCCCTACTCAGTACTGAAAATGACTGGAGGAACTGATATGGCAAAACACTCTACAAAGTGTTATCAAACTAAGAACAATCAAGATAGCCCATCGACTGCCTGGACAATCGGTCACAGGCTTGGAGACACAGCTGCACACATGCAGTTCCTTGACTTCATCTCAAGGAACTGGATTTGGGGATGTGCCGTTGTCTCTCCACTTGTGCCCCTCTGCTGGGCCAAGATACAGAGACCCTAACAACCACCAGCAGGGTTAGTTAGTTAGTTAGCCACGTGGTAGATTTGTAGTTAATCTCATCCCTAAGGGAGAGAGAAGGAAGGCTCAATTAGTGACTAGTCCACCTTGTCCTTGTTTTAAGTCTGGTCCGTTTCTTTGGGAAGAGAATGCTAACCAAATCTGAATGGGAATAAGCCAAGGTGTTTTGGTCGTTAAACCAGGATGAGAAGTTTCTGGCTTCTCTGCCCTTAGCAATTTTGAGGAGTTTTCTTTTTAAAAACTGGAAACAAGCTTTGAGTTTTCCCAGGAGTTGTGTGAAATGCCCTCTCTTCTTCTGTGGCCTCTGCTCTCCCTGCTGTGATCTTGAACATTAAACCCCACGACGTTCAAGTAGCATAAGGAAAAAGGAGAGGAAATCAGAATGGGACTGAAGAAGATCACTTTTTTGAGAGCTCACTGTATCACTTTATTAAAACCTCTGACTAGGAGCAATATTAACTTCTCAGATAAGAAAAGCCAGGGTTCTACACAATCGCAGACAAACCTCAAGGAAAAACCTTCAGAAGAGCAATTTTCCATGCCGTGGGGCTCCCTTCAGGTGAGTGTCAGCCCCGTGTCCGGCAAGGCTGCCCCGGGGGTCCTCGCGCTCGCTCTGCGGGCTCCTCGGGCTCAGGGCGCTTACATCTTCAACCCATAGCGCGTTAAAACGCCTGACGAGGTCACTTGGAAATGCACCAGTTTAAAACTGTCAGCCTCTCTCAAGCAAGTAGTTATTAAAGAAGATACTCAAGCTCCCCAGTAATTTACTTGTTCAAGATGTCCCAGAGGCTGCGTTTTGATGCTGGAGACGGTAGGCAGAAAGCACAGATTAACAGCTGAAGGCTTGCTCTCCAGAGGGCTCACAGCTGGAAGGGCATTTACATCCTGTGAGCCTTCACAGACAATAGGGTATGCAGGCTTCATGCGCCCAGTAATGAAGGTTAAGTCTAGGGTAGATCTGTTTATTTGCTAGGTCAGTAATTTCAATGACTTATTTTCAAAGACTTCCTTCAGAGAGGAGAGAAGTGATTCCGCTCAGATGTAGAGTTAAAGCGTCTTCAGTGAGAGATGCTGTGTTTTTCTTTTGAGAGCCTAAGTCCCCATACTGATCAAGAAATACAAATTCCATTTTACATGGAGCACGGTGATTTGAACTGTGATGAAAACTGAAAGTGTAGAGCTTCCAAAAATTTCATATGCCTACTGAGACTTGAAAACGATGAAATTCTGGAGAGATTAAAATTTTCTATTCAAGTCAAGTAAAAGAACATGGGATTGATTATTTTATTCCCTTTTCTTGGTTCCAAAATGACTTGCTGTGTGATCAAAGGGGAAAACATTCATTCATTCATTTTATAGGAAATAGTTACTGAGTACCTACTATGTGACAAACCCTGAGCTAATTTCTGGACATAAAGATGAAAACACAAGATGAGCATGCAATCAGGAAGACACTCATCTACAACAGCCATCAACCGAGTGTCAGTCAATGTCCCCATCATGCTAGGCACCAGGGGACTGTGGTGGACAAGACAGACCATCTCTGTCTTCATGGGGCACAGGTGTCCTGCATGAGACACAGACATGAAACAAGTGACTCCACAGTTATTTACTGCTGGGTGTGGCCAGTGCCGTGAGCCCCTTGGATGGGGAGACAGTCCTCGTGCAAGGATCCAGGGGATGCTTCCTGAGGAACTGACACACGTGCTGGCGAAACAGGGCCATCAAAGAAAGAATGTTTTTAAGAATTATATTTGAAAAAAAATTTTTTAAACCACCAAAATGGTCATTGTGTGAAAAATCACAATCTTATTGAATGGCCATGTGTTTATTGTGGGGTTTAGTACTGTCTTTGTGTTTCATCCCATTTTGTAGACAGGCACCATCATCACTCCTTCAAGCTTCTGAAAGTCTCGTTTTGGTTCTAGACTGGTTCTGGACAGGGACCAGAGAAGGCGCTGCCTCCGGGGCCAGTTTAAGGATTCTGAGCTTTGCTCTAAGAGCAAGGGGATATTAGGCAGCTGAGTGGTACGGTCAGATGTGCACTTTTAAGACCCTTCTGTGTGTTTAGGGGGAGGAGAGTGGGAGAAGAGAGGATATGTAAGGAGACCGGTGAGAAGGCACAACAACAACAAAATGATAATAATTAACTACTACTTACCGAACACTTCCTTTAAACACGGTCTAGGGGGAGCAAACAGGAAGACCTGCTCCGTGCTGGCAGGAAAAGTTCCAGGGGGTGGGCTCAGGCAGGAGGCACTGCTCCGTTTGAAGGATAAATAATTGATTACTTTGCAGGCAGATGGTCTGGGGCAGGGCTTTCCAGGCAGAGAGAGAAGGATGTGAGCCTGAGTCTCAGTGGGGACCACAGGTGACTCGGGATGATGGCACAGGGGACACCCCTGGAGCATCATGGGAACTAAGCCTGTTCAGGCAGGGAACTGTGAAAGAGAGCTGAATCCGAAAGCTATGGGGAGTGATGGAGGATTCAAATTTGGAGAGAGGATTTGGATCATTAGAAAGCTCACTCTGGGGGTGATAAGGAGGAGAATAGGTCTGTGGTGGATAGAGCTGGACTGTTCCATTAGTTCTGCTGAGAGGCCATTTCAGTTGATAACCAGGGCAGTGGCCATAGGGCTGGAGCCAATGTGTCTGCCTTTTTAATTTCACCATCACAAACGTTTCCGATGGTAGGAAGGGAGGGGCACAGCAGATTTTAACAAATAGGACTAAGGCCTGGTCACGAAGCGGGGACAGACCACCTTCAGTAATGGACCACCCCCTTCCCTGGCCCTCTCTTGCCAGCCTCTAGGCCTCTTGAGAGGAGGAGTGTGTCATGTTCACTGCTGCATCCCCAACACCTAGTACAGGGAGGCTCAGCCATATAGTTTTCATTTAAGAAAGTGAAGCTCAGTCGTGCTGATGGGAAGACGATGATGTTCCTAATGAAATAGAAGTAATGCTTCCAACTGGTCATGACAGCACTGCATAAACGTTTCTACCCATGGCCGTATTTCAGCCCAGAAGATTTCTGCATGATGGTTCCGGGGGACTGCTGCTCTCTAGCGACTGACAGCCCCCGTCCCACTTTAGTCCTTCCCTTCAGAACAAAGATGAGTGAAATACCAGCTGCTGTCTGCCCCACATCCTGACAGTGAGCAACTGAAGCTGCCCCCCTTTTCCAATCCATCTTTAGAATCATCCAGCATAAACTCATCTTTCCCTGTTGAGATATTCCCCAAATTTTGGGGGGGGTTACATCCTGCCTTGCCGCCTCAGGATAAATAGACCGAGACCTAATTTTGTTGACTACAGATGTGCCCTTGGTCGTCTAGGGCTCATGGCTCCCTCGCACTCATGGGATGGATGCTGAGGAAGCAGGGTAAGCACACAGGGTTTGGGGGTCTGCCAGACCTGGGTCCACTTCTGTTACTTACTAACTGGTGAGCTTTTAGTGAATTATTTGACCTCTCTAAATTTCAGCCTCCTCATCCATAAAATGGGGATAATACCTTCCACACGGAGTGGTAAATGAGGGCAAAATACTGTAACTCATAAGAAGAGTTTAGCATGTGGTGCACAGCAAGGAAGCTCTGCTCAATAAGTGGCAGTTATGTGGACGTGATGCTGGAAGCTCCTTCAGACCTACTGTGATTCTGAAATAAGGCCATACACAATCAATAACATCGGTAATTTTCCCAAGTGTTAGTTTGGAGTCTGCATGAATGGAAATTTCTGGAAGTATAGGCACCTTTCACCCAAAGAGACTTACTCCTTAAGACTGATACAGAAAAGAAAGGCACATCACAGACAGAGTGAGGGGTACTGTCAAGCATAAGAGACAGAGTTAAACAGTAAAGCAATGTCTTTTTTTTTTTAATAGTTGAATTCCTGAGTGATCAGCTACTACTGCCTGGAAAAACCCTTCCAGAAGGTATCATGTGCCTTCAAATAAGTGGCTGTAATAATAAAAAGTTACATCCACTCTAACGTATGTGGCATGGAACAAGTTATGAGAGCTCAGTACTGCTGACAGGCTCAGACTGTCCCCCAACACCCAATGTGAAAAGAGGTTTGAACCACCTGGAGACTTGAGGTTTCTGGGAATCTGCAGAGTAAATTGCATTGGGTTTCCTGGAGTTGGTATGTTCCCTTAGCCTGTAAAAAGCTGGTAGGTTAAGAAAGAGCCCACTTCCTGCTGTTCCACATGTGACTGACTCGGTGCTTCTTGGAAGAAAGTCTCTTATGGACTGAATGTTTGTGTCCCCCCCAAAATTCGTATGTTGAAACCTAACCCCCCAGTGAGATGGTATTAGAAGGTGGGGCCTCTGGGAGGTGATTAGGCCACCTAATCATTAATAGGATTAGTGCCCTGATTAAAGGGCCCATGAGAGCTCCCTCACCTCTTCTGCCATGTGAAGACACAGCAAGAATATACCAGCTATGAACCAGGAAGCAAATTCTCACCTGACACCAAATCTGCCAGTGCCTTGATCTTGGACTTCGGAGGATAGTGAGACATAAACGTCTGTTGTTTATAAGCCAGCCAGTATATGGTATTCTGTTCTAACAGCCTGAACTAACTAAGCGAGTCTCTTCTAGAATCAAGACCCAACAGAGATAGTTTTAAAAACAGGCCAAACATCCCATCCCTGTTTCATTTCATATTAGGTCATATTTTAAACACGCAGTGGCATTATCCACTGAAACTCATGAACGTGGATATCACCTACTTTAATGGCCGACTAAATTCTTCTAGATTTTTCACTAGATGTTACCATACTGTGGTGGACATGTTTGGAGCTACAAAATATTGGAATCTCAAACGTCAAATACTATTTCAACCAAGTTCTAATGCATATGAGACAGCTTTCTGAATTGAAATCCTAGGTACAAAAATACAAGGTATATACACAAGCAATGGAGGCAGGGAGAGAAAATGCTGGAAGAGTCCCATTTGCCAAATTCCATGGACACTTTTGCAAAAGGTGTCATTACTTCCTGATTTCCATTGGTTCCTTAAGGATATATTTTTAGAATAAAATTATTGAAGATTTGAAATATACAGTAAAACAGAAAAAAAGAAGAGGGAAAAGATTTACACAATCTCAGTTTTGTGGGGTTTTCTCCACTCCATCTCTTGTATACACAATTTTTGCCTTTTTTCCCTCCATAATTTAGATTTTCTGTATGCAAGTTTGCATTGTCGGTAAACATCACAGGATATACTTCTACTGTTGTTATTATACATCTTTCATAAATATCGTTTATACATTTCCAGAAATTCCATTTAGTGGGTGTTCCACAGTTTCTATGGCCGTCCTCCTGTTGCTTTAGGCAGGTTGTTTGCTATTTTTTTTTCCTTTTACAACTTACATGGCAACTTGTGCATTAAGTGGTTTTAATTAAATATATGTTTTAGATTATTCACTTGATTCAAGTATGAGATATGAGATTATTGGGTTTAAAGTAGGTAAGAACTCAGGGCTCTTGAGACTTACAGTGTATTTAGAGGATGTTTATCTCGTAAATCACTAACCATAGGTAGTTGAGGTAGCCAGAGCACTTAATCACATCAAGCACCTGATTGGGTCCAGCATTTGCTGGGTCTTTACATGAAGTGCCCTGTGCTAAACTTTGTGGGAGGAAAAGAACTGACGACACTGTTCTCAGCCTCAAGCAGCACATCTTCTATTAGCTGGGGGCTGTCACTAGAATATCTGTGCATCATCCATCATCTTCCTCATGCCCGTTCTCTCCTCCTGGGCTGGTTCTTTCCTTATGCTCTCCCCCACCTCCTGCTCTGTGGACAACATGCCTGGTTTCCTTGCCCTCTGATTTTCAGCTGGGTCAATGGACAGCATGGACAGGAGATTAGAGAGAGGTAGGTGGTAGGAGAAGTCTTACCCCATCCCCTGCCTCATCGCCGTTCTGGTGGCTTCTGCGGTGGCAGCTGCTGCTGCTCTTCCTCCAACTGCTCACTGCCCCACTCCTGCACCTTCTCACCTGCCTGGCCAAGCACAGACTGCAGGGATGCTTACCATCCGCTCACCCCAGGCCAACAGCCAAATAGCTGCAATGTGCTCTTGGATTGAGTCCATCCTCAAAATCAGCACATAACACTACTTGATGATTCTTCTAAACTTCTTTGGCATTTTTCCTTTCCTCATCTCCAAAATAACTTTCATACAGTTCCTCTTTTCTCAAACCCCTCAGTACTCTTCCGTGTTCACTATCAACAATTCACTATTCACTATCTGCTATCTGCTATCCTCCACATCTTTGACCTCAGCTACCAACACTCTCCCACTTGCTGACCATATTCTGGCTGTACTGGTTTTTCTTCTGTTCCTTAAATGCATTAAGCTCCTAATTGCCTCCTACCTCCCTGAGAAAAGAGACACCTTCCTGTTCCCATCAGCCAATTTGCCCAGTTACCTGCATTGGGACCCACACTCTGCACCAACCCTCTTACACTGTGAAAGAAGTGCCCTTGCTTCTACGGAAAGCAACTCGCCTCCTCATGTTCTGCCTTCCAGCCCCTCTTGCCTCATCATGCAATTCCACACCCTCACTCCTGTAGGACCAGTTTCTCTCTCCATCAGATCATCTCCATGAGCACTTAGGCATGTTTGATGAGTATCTCCCACCACCACCTAAATCCCTCCCTTGACTCCCCAGGCCCCTTGCTCTGCTCCCATCACATTAAAGCTTTTTGGAAGTGTTGATGCGTGCGTCCACCTCCTCCCATCCCATCCTCTCCTCAGCCATCTCCCCAGCTGGGCTGGTGCCCCAATGGTCCCCTAAGGCTGCTCTCATCAGGGTGCCCAAGGTTCCTCCAAACCGTCTAACACAATGGTCATTTTTTGTCCTCATTTCATCTAACCTGTTAGCAGCATCTAACAGTTAACCACTCTCTCCTTGAAAGTATCTTTTTTCTCCACGTGGCTTCAGGGTCACCTAAATCATTGATGGCTTCTTCCCAGTCTCCTTTGCTAGTTCCCCCTCCTCCACGAGAGACCCTAGTCTCAGCAGGCTGTCTTCTTTACCTCCCTCCCCCTTGCTAATTTCATCTAGCTTCCTGGCTTTCAGTGCTACCTAGGGGTGATGAGATACCAGGTTTATACCTCCAGTCCTGATCTCTCCCTTGGGGCTTATGCATCGGGCTTGGCATCTCCAGGCACCTCAGACTTAACATGGTCACACAGAACTCTTGAATTTGCACTGTCCTTCCTCAGCTCACACACCAATCACATACGAGGGAAGAAATACAGGTGCTTCTTCTCCTGCCTTTACCACTGCAGAGAATCGCTCCACCGTCTGCCACCTGCTCAAGCTAAACCCAACTCACACTCTCTCTCTACTCAGCTTGCACCTGTCTCTCCCACACAAATGGCTCCACCTCCAAACCACACCCTCAATCCACGCATGTCGTTCCATCTCGCTGCTCCCAACTGGTCCCAGCTACCTCTATTTCTTACCTAGACTGGGGAAATAGCCTCCTAACTAGTCCTCCCGTGTCCACATTTGCCCCTTTCAGTACTGTACGACACACTGGCTAGTGTGATCTTTTAAAAATCTTTCTGCATCACTTCCTTGCTTTAAACCCTCCATCAAACTAAGTCTCAGTGTACTGGGAATAAAACCCAACCCTTTAGTCTGACCTACAAGATCCTACATGAGCTGCCAGCCTCCCCCCTGTCTCTACGGCACTCATGTCTCTGACCTGAGCTACCAACACTCTCCCGCCAGCTCACCATATTCCAGCCTCCACACTGGTCTTTCTTCTCTTCCTGCTGTCCACTGACCTCCTCAGGACCTCTGTACCTGTGGTCCCCTCTACTGGGAATGCAGCCCCTGGAGCATCTCAAGGCTGGCTCCTCCCTGCTGTTCACAGGACAGCTCAGATGTCACCTCTTCCCTGAGGCCCCCCCCAACCAGCTCACCTGCTCTTGCCTCTATTCCACTGCCTTGAGGCAGTTTCTTTATGGCACTGATCTCTTTAATTTACTTTGTTTACTTATTTATTGTTTGCCTTGTCTGCCCTTCCCCATCCCACTGGAACGTATGCTGCAGAGAGTGGAGCTCTGCTTTGTTTATTCACAATACTAGGTCCCCCATCCAGAACAGCGCCTGGCACATACTATGTGCTCAAAACTATGAGTTTAATAGCAAATTAATTCAGCAGAAACCGAAATAACTGTAACAACTATAACTTAAATAACTGCAACAGTCAGACGGGAAAACACATGCTCTGTGCCCTGAAAAGGAACTCAAATGTATTTCAGCTCTGAGCCAGCTGTATTATATAAGGATCTCAATGACTCTGGGAAGTAGGGATTGTTACCCCCATTTAAAAAATGAGGAAATTGAGGCACACAGTGATTGAGCAACTTGCCCAGAGTCACACAGGGCAGCTGTACTGGTTGGTTATGGCCTGAGTCCAGTTCTGACTTGAGATGCCTGTGACATCTCAGTTTTCACCCCATGGTGGTTAATTTTATGTGACAAGTTGGCTGGGCCACAATGCCCAGACAATTGGTAAAACATTATTCTGGATGTTTCTGTGAATGTGATTTTTGGATGAAATTAACATTTAACTTGGTAGCCACTGAATAAAGCAGATTGCCCTCCATAATGTGGAGGGCCTCACCTAATCAGTTGAAGGCCTGAATAGAACAAAGACTGATGTCCCCCAGACGAGAGGGAATTCTGCCAGCTGACTGCCTTTGGACTCGACTTGCAACTCTCCCCCGAGTCTCCAGCTTGTTGGCCTGCCCCATCTGAAGGGAAACAGGCTTTGAAGCTGGCTTATAGGATTTCAGAACCTATTCTTTCCACTGGGCTATGGTGCTGCCCAGAAAAAAAAAAAAAAGGAGGAAATGGGCACATGAGCAAGAGAGATATAAAGATGTGTGAGGTGCAAACAAGGAGTGAATCTATCTTGCCATAGGAGCAGTGACTGGGGACCAGGCTCAGCCCTCCCTTGGGCCTGATATGCTGGTCAGGTTCCTGACAAGAGAATTCCTGGGCCTGCTGAGGGCTGATGGTGTCAAGAGAGGGATGATTTCTGGCAAGGGTACAAGTGGGTTAAAAAAATCTTGCCAAAACCTGAGTGTTTTAAAACTCCAAATTACCAGTTGATGAAATCTGGCATCAATATACCCTGTGATTTCCCAGCACAACCTGTGAAGCCTCCGCCTTAGGACTCTAATGTGCAGATAAGGCCTTATCCTAAGACAGGCAAAGGGGGTTTGATGAGGTTGTTGTCACTCAAGCTCCCCCATTATTTCTGTGAAGATATAAGACATGGCCAAGAGATGCTTGGTTGAAAAATTTGGAGTACTTAATCCAATTAGTAATTCAAGCCCTTAATGTGCTATTATGTCCAAAAATGCTTTTAAATTGCCATGTTTTAAATAGAAAGATGAAACAGATATTTTATTAAATATTTATCTCATTAATAAACACAAGATAATCATTGCTTTTTATTTTGAATTAATTTTTCCATTTGGGTTCAATGCACATTTCATAGATGTATTCTTTTCTCTTCATATGAGGGAACTTAATCACAAAAGCACAATTGGGCTTCTACTCTGTATGAAAATGAAGCAAATGAAATTGCTTTTTCCCCCCCAAAGGTTGATGTGATGAAGAAACACAACTGAATGTGACAGTTCTCTGCTACCCAGGAATTGTTTTTGGATGAAGTTTGGGGATTATATGCAATTATACTAGAGTAAATTTTCCACGACCATTCATGTTCAATGACCTATTTTAAAAATAAAAGGAAAGGCTAAGTACAGAATAAACAGAACCATGATAAGAATAAACCGGACCATGATAAGAATAAACAGGACCTTGATGAAAAGTGTCCTTTCTACCTCTGTTGTATCAGTATTACAATGTTATACCTGTGTATCAGAAATCAGTATAATGAAAAGTGTGCAGCAGAAAACTGCTAATTCAATCTGCAGGAAATCGTGTTGGCAAGGCACGGCATCTTTCTATACGTCCTTTTCCATGTCCCCAGTATTCACTCTTTCTCCTCGTTACATAGTTCTTCCTTCCTCACTCTATGGCCAGATAAGACAAAGTGAAAGATGAGTGAATATGGTATCTGGCAACTTGGCACCGCACGGCACCTGTGGATGGATGGACAGTGCTGGCTGCTGGCTTACTCCCCCATTTGCCAGCAATTAGGTTTGCAGATGGCTTCCCCCAGAGAAAACCACAGCCCAGGAATGCTGCCTGAAGCCTAGCAGGCTGTGCACTGCACGACGGCAGGGGTTGGGCGGGGGAGAAGTGGACAAAATTCACACAGACTGCAGTGAGAATGGGGCCTTGGAGTTGTGCAATGTGGTGGCACACCCCACCCTCCAAACCAACCCCCTCAGAGGCATATCATCCCTTCTCTGGCTGGCCTCTGGGAGCTGGCCTGTAGCTCTTTATCTCTACTGATAGCACTGGTACAGAGGGGCCTTTATGGTATCCAGCCCCAGAGCCCTTTGCCCCTGGGTTGAACTCTGGGTTCATGCAGATTCTGAGCCACAGCACTTGTTCCTCCGTCACTGTGGTCGGCTCAAGGCTCTCTGAATAGGCTACTGACTCAGTTTCCCTACTTGGTGACAGCTGGCTGCCCTGCTCCATAGCCCAGTTCCTCACTCTAGGGTGGCACTTTGGCACACTTGCCTCATATATCTCTTGCTAAACTCCCTTCCATGGGGCCTGCATCCTGCCCTAATCCTACTCCGGAGGTCATGGTCAGATCTTCTGAACAATGACCCGCTCCCTGCCAGACTTCTGATTTGTCTCTGCTGGATCCCATCATCCTGGCTGGATACCCCAAAATTCCAAAATCTGAGGTGAGCAGGAATGGTTGCCCCCCAGACACACTGTTTGGGGTTGCTTGGCTGTTCTCTTTATGCATCCCCCCAAAGCCCCTCCCTCAGTGGTGACTGGGTCCTTCGACCTGGCTTCCATCTCATTCTGGGAAGTGAGTGAGTCTCCATCCAGTCTAGCATGCTGTCCCATCTCTGACAAGTGTCCCTTGAGAAATATTTCAGGAAAGGATTTTATCTGACCACTACAGGCAATGATCAAAGAAAACTAATTCCACTGTGTTTGTCACAACATCAGTGAAAGAAGTCAAGAGTACAGTCTCAGAAGGAGCATAAAGTATATGCAGTAAAGGCTAATACATCATTCATGAATAGCATGTCCCTAACATGGTGCTCTTCAAAACCAGGCACACAATGTGTAATTATTCTTCACATCATCACAAAGCAGGGAGTGGGCAGATGCTAGTTGCCTTTTATAAATAAGGAAACGGGAAAAAAGCCAAATAATTTTTCCAGAGGAAACCACCACTGGAAAGTAGAATGAAACCCAATAATCTCGAAACCCAGTTGTGATGCACTTAAAATGTCAGTATAAATCTCCATCTCAAATTTCCACTAATCTAAGGCAATCACTTGGCATCTCTGCTTTACGGTATCTGGTGCTGAGAATCCCAGCGCTGTCACAAGGTTGAACCAGTTTACGAGTCACACAAGAAAATCAGTCTAATAACTTACAAATGGCCACACAGTACCATGGGTAAGAGCACAGAATCTGTGTCATGTTGCTTCTGTTTTAATCCCAGTTCTACTGCTCACTCACATAGCTCTTTTGTAAAAATGAATTAAATTAGTAGTTAGATAACTGATGATGTTTTGATTACTATATATGCTTAGTATATATAGTGAGCACTATATAAGCAGAAGATCTTACGATCACATTATATTTGTGTTTCATTCTGACCCCAAAATGGAATTAATTACTTTCTTGATCATGCTTGTTATTCATCACAATTGATTTGAAAGATCTCTGGTTTTAAAAAAAATTAAAGGGAATTCCCTGGTAGTCCAGTGGTTAGGACTTGGCACTTTCACTGCTGGGGCCTGGGTTCGATCCCTGGTTGGGGAACTAAAATCCTGCAAGCAGAGCAGGCCAAAAATAAACAAACAAACAAACAAAATCCTCTAAGATAAGTTGAATATATTCAACAGAATGATCCTACAAGTTCTGAAGGGAATGGAGGCATCTTTAGAATGTTGTGAAGGGGCCACAGATTCAAATGTCTCCAGGCAGCTTCAATGAAATTGAGAGGCTACCTGGTGTAAGACAATAGGAAAACCTTTTAAAGTAAAATTGGCTAAACAAAGCATGCCTTCAGGCAACGTTTAGTGAGCACTGGTTCATGATGAAATTGTTCTAATATATTTATTTCCACCTTTCTGGTGACTTCTCTCTCACAACTCACAAAAGCAAGTTTTGAAAAAACATACACATTAAATTACATTCCATGCGCAGGCCTTCTTTCATCTTCATACTTCAAAAGAACCTATAACTGATTCTAGGTTGGAGGTGAATTTACAGAACCAATCCTTTTTTATTTGGATGATTCTAATTATTCTAGCAACCCCTCAGCCTGCAACTGGTGAGATATATTTGTGCCTTTTTATGTAAATCTAATATGTGTTCTTGGGAATTTGGGTTTTTGTTTGTTCTCTTTTCTCCATTAGAGTGGAAACTCCTCAAGTGTAAGAACCATGCTTCAACTCAGCCTAATAATCAAACATATCTATTAAGCACCTAATTGTATTCAGCGCAGAGCTAGGCAAATACAAAGAGATTTCAGAGCTCAACCTTGCCTCTTGTTCTTGTAGCCTCAGAGGTGGCTGAGCTCGTGAAATGCTCTGTAGCCCCGTGACCGTCTCTCCGAAGTACTTGCTGAGGGGCCCCACTGTGCCAGATCTCTTCTAAGGGCCTCATACCTATTATTTCATGCAATGTCACAACAACCCTGCAAGGCCATTCCTATTATTATCCCCATTTTACAGACCAGGAAACTGAGCAGAGGAGATGAAATACCTTGCTAAGGTGACACAGCTGGTAAATGCAGACCTAGGCTAAGAGCCATGCTTTAGACCCCAGTCTGCCTTCTACACATCAACACTTGTGCACAGAGGATCTGCAGTGGATGTAGCACTTCTGGAATGCTTGTGCAGACCTCCTCAACCCCCAACACAGGCACCTTCTAGAATATGAATTTCGGACACATATAATAATAATAGAAAAGCAGGTTCATTGGGTATAGGTATCTATTTTTACTCCTGCCCCCAAGCTCTAGACATAGTAGGTAAAACAATTTTTTAAATATTAACTCTATAACATTGAGAAGAAAAAGAAATGTTAGTGATTTTTTGGATAAAAGGAAGCAAATGGGATAGGATTTATGGAAAACTGAGACTAGAGGAAATCATGGCTGCAGGAGACATTTCTCAGAAATTTACAGATCAAGTTGACAAAAATAAAAGTGAGTCCAAATGTTACTGGAATAGCACAACTTATAAGCTTGATCTAGTAGCTATATAGAATTTTCTAAACAAAAATAGAGAACTGTCATTCTCTTCAAACATCCAAAAAGCATTCACAAAAATTAAACATGAATTATGCTAAAAATAAAATCTAAAAAAATTCCAAAAAGCATAAATCTCAGAGGCCACCTTTGTTACCCATACTGCATTAAAATCTGACTAGCAATAAAAAAAGAAAACACTTTGGAAATGAGGGTAAAAATACACCTTTTAGACTTCCCTGGTGGCGCAGGGGTCACAAACCCGCCTGCCAATGCAGCGGACATGGGTTTGATCCCTGGCCGGGGAAGATCCCACATGCCGCAGAGCAACTAAGCCTGTGTGCCACAACTATTGAGCCTGCGCTCTAGAGCCCGCAAGCCACAACTACTGAGCCCACATGCCACAACTACTGAAGCCCGAATGCCCTAGAGCCCGCGTGCTGCAACTACTGAAGCCCGCGCACTCTAGGGCCCATGTGCCACAACTACTGAGCCCGCGTGCTGCAAGTACTGAAGCCTGCGCGCCTAGAGCCCACGCTCTGCAACAAGAGAAGTCACTGCAATGAGAAGCCCGCACACCACAACAAAGAGTAGCCTCCACTCGCCGCAACTAGAGAAAGCGCACACACAGCAATGAAGACCCAATGCAGCCAAATATAAATAAATAAAATTAAAAAAAACACACAACCTTTTAATTTGTTATTATTCATAATTATTATTTAGAAATGAACAGCAAGTACCACGTATATAAATAGTAGCAAAGATATACAGTGATGAGGGCAATTTTACTACAGTAGTGGATGGAGATGAAAAGAACAGAACGGACTGAGGAGTTACTTAGAAGCAAAAGCAACAGAACTTGGAAACAGATTTGACTGGTCCCTGCCCCCCGCCTCTCCGGGCCCTTTGCTGCCTGGGTCCACAGCCTTGCTTTCTCTGAGCAAGATTTTGTTGGCTTGTTCAGCACTGGATCCCAGGACCTAGCACAGACCCAGACCCAAGCTAAGTTATTCATATATTTTTGGTGAAAATCTTTTTTTTAGGCCTGTCCACTCAGTATGGAATCCTACCCAGTGAGGCCACTGACATTTAGTTACAACGCTTTCCCATCTCCAGCAAATACCATGCCTGGCCAAAGCTTTGAGAGATAAAGACCATCTCACCTTTACAAATACTCTGCAACTGACAAAACTCTTCAATATAAATTATCCAGTTTTGATCCTTAAAACAAGATTATTCTCATTTTTCAGATGCTGAAACCGAGACCCAGCTTATCTAAAGTCACAGCTAGCAAGTGGCAGAGCTAATATTACTTGCTACTCTAAATGAAAATTGAATAGTCTATGAAAATAATAAGCTAACATTTATTGATCTGTCGAGTACATACTACGTATTAAGCACCATGCTGGTGTTTTGGGGTTTTTTAAATAATTATTATCTTATTTTGTCCTCAAAAGAACTTTGCAAGGTATTTGTAATATACATTCACTGTCTAAATTAATGAGAAAAGCAGATAGGGATCTGTCCAAGGTCACAAGTAGAGCAGCCAGACTTTGAACCCAGGTCATGAGTTCAAGGCTCCTGCTCTTTTCTAAAGGCACACTGCCTCTCATCGGACCCATGGATTCAACATCACCATTATCAGAGCACTGACAAGTAAAAATTTCAATGCAATTTAATTATGACCTGGATCTTTTCTTAAGGAGGATGCTGTTTTTGTAGTATGAAAGTGATGCTTTATGAAACTAACTAAGCTAAGGGACTGTTTGAGAAATTGAAATACTATTGATTGCTTAATAGCTGCTGCATAAATTATCTGGGACACAAATCGCCTATTACTCTTTGAAGAGCAAGAGCCCAACATCTGGAAGAAGCTGGACAAATGATAGCGCATGCATATCAGAATCCAGTAGAAAGGACCCACAATAAAAGAGGTTTATAAATATTTCATAGGTTCAATAGCTATTTCCCCTAGAGTTCTAGTTTTTATAACCATCATAATCAGTTATTTTTAAGAGAATATCTGGAATAGAACCTTAAATTCTGATAGGTAACTACAGCAATATTATAAAAGCACAAATCACCTGGATTTTATGTGAACCGTAGTCTAAAAGATATCAATTTATTGATTTAAGAAATAGGTTTGCAGGCAGAAGCAATTCTTGGATACCTTAATATGGTAAAATGAATAACTAATTACTGAGTGTGACACCCACTTTGTGTTTGCTATAAATTTTAGAGCCATAAATTGTAAAGCTACTTCGTGGTCCATATTTTAAGTGTTCTGAAATTGGGATCAATGTCCAGCTACACAAGAAAATTGTCCTGAAAGAATAAACTGCATGTTCACATTTTTTCCGTGGGAAATGAAAATATTGAGGAATTTACATTAGGATAAATAACAGCTTGGTAACTGGGCTCATTTATTCATTCTTTTACTCATTCACAAGTTCAAGGAGCATTTATGGGATTGCTACTAGGTACCTTTAGGTTAATAGTTTTGGGGAAGGAGAAAGGTGTAGGTAAGCTGGAGCAGTATACTTCATTGATTAGTATTCCTTAAAAAAAAAACTTTGATATATAACTGACATACAACAAACATGTCTAAAGAGTACAATTTGATACATTCTGACATTTATATCAACTGTGAAATCATCATCACAATTAAGATAATGAACATATCCATTACCCCAAAACTTTCCTTATGTCCCTTTGTAATCTTTCTCTCCCACCTCTCTCCACCAGCCCACCCCCTCAATTCCTCAGGCAACCACTGATCTACTTCTGTCACTACAAATTAGTGTGCATTTTGTATAATTTCACATAATTGGAATCACACAGTATGTATCCTTTTTTTCTTTTTTTTGGTCTGGCTCCCTTAACTTGGTATAGTTATCTTAAGATTCATCCATGTTTGTTACATGTATCAGTAATTTATTCCTTTTATTTCTGAGTAGTATTTCATGGTGAGGATATACAACTTATTTTTCCATTCACCTGTTGATAGACAGTTGTGCTGTTTCCAGTTGAGTCTACTACAAATAAAGCTGTGAACATTTGTGTACAAGTTTTTGTGTAAATTTAAGTTTTCATTTCTCTTAGATAAATATATAGTAGTGTAATGACTGTTTTATATGGTAGATGTATGTTTAACTTTGTAAGAAACTGCTGAAATGTCTTCCAAACTGGTTGTACCATGTTACATTCCTACCAGCAGTGAGAGTTCCAGTTGTCCCTTATCCTGTCCAACACTTCTTACCGTCAGTCTTTTTAATTTTAGCCATTTGTGATTTGCAAATGTTTTTTCCAAGTCCAAAGTTTATTTTTTCATTTTCTTACCAGTGTCTTTTGAAGAGCAGAAAGACATAAATAGCTGGATCTTGTTTTTTTGTTTTTGTACTTGCTTTTAATCCAGTCAGATAATCTGACTTTTGATTGGAGTGTTTAACCCATTTATATTTAATGTAATTATTGATGTGGTTGAATTTACATCTGCCATTTTGCTATTTGCTTTCTATATGTCTCATAGCCTTTTTGTTCCTGTTTCTTCTTCACTGCATTCTTTTGTATTAAATATAAAATACATTCTTTTGTATTAAATAGGTATTTCCTAGTGTACCATATTAATTCCTTCGTTGGTTTTTTAACTCTTTTTGAATTATTTTCTTAGTGGTTTCTCTGAGGATTATAATGCACATCTTAATTTATCATAATATACTTCAGATTAAAACTAACTTAATTTCATGAAAATAGAAAAACTCTTCTCCAATTAGCTCCATTCCTTTCTCCCTTCTTTATGCAACTGTCAGCATATAATTTCATCTATATATGTTACAGATTCAACAATACAGTTTTGTAAATATTGCTTTTTTTTTTTTGCGGTACACGGGCCTCTCACTGTTGTGGCCTCTCCCACTGCGGAGCACAGGATCCGGACGTGCAGGCTCAGCGGCCGTGGCTCACGGGCCCAGCCTCTCCGCAGCACGCGGGATCTTCCCAAACCGGGGCACGAACCCGTGTCCCCTGCATCGGCAGGCAGACTCTCAACCACTGCGCCACCAGGGAAGCCCTAAATATTGCTTTTTATAATCATATCTTTCAAAGAAATTAACAGAAGAAAGACAAATGTATGCATAAAGTCTTTTATATTAACCTACATATTTATCATGTAGGTACTCTTCATTTCTTCATATGGATTTGAGTTACCATTTGGAGTTATTTCCTTGCTCCAGTACACCTCCATTCCCTAGCCCCTCCATTGTGCTATTATTGTCACATATGTCACATAATTATATGTTGCAAGCTCAATAATACAGTTTTATAATTGTTGTTTGTGTAATTCTCTTTTAAATCAATTAATAAGAGAAAATATATACTTATACTTTTATAATTATCTTTACTGGTTCTCTTTATTCCTTTGTGTGGATTTGAGTTATAGTTGTCATTATTTCCTTTCAGCTTGAAGAACTTCCTTCAGCATTTCTTGAGCATGGATTTTTCTGCACTTTGCTGGAAATAAAGGCAGCCTCTCTCCCACATCCTGGTAGAACTACCACACAGTGGAGCTGGCGGGAAGGGGAGGAAGGCAGTAGCTGTAGGCTAAAATTCCACAGGCTCCCACTGTTCCTTTCAAGATTCAGTAGTTTCATTGAATAACTTCTCAATCTGTTGTCTGTCGTTGGTCAATTCCTAGAGTCCTGAAATGATTATCTGTGACCATTTTCTAGTTTTATGTTGCTTTTGGGGAGGAGAGGATTTGCTAAGACTCTCACTCAACCATTTAGGAGTCTAAAGCTACCATCTAGATGTTTTTTGTTTTTGTTTTTCGTTGTCCCATTAGTTCTTGGTTCTCTTTTTCCTATTTTTGTGACTTCTTCTGGATTAATTGTTTTTTTAAAATTCAATTTTATCTGCTTTGTTGGTTTATTAGCTATTGCTCTTTATTATGTTATTTTACTGTTTGCTTTAGGGTTTATAGTATATATATTTAACTTTTTACAGTTAACCTTCAAATGTTATTACACCACATCACATTTGTCATAGGAAGCTTACAAGAATATACTTCCATTTCTCTCTTCCTGGCCTTTGTGCTACTGTTATATATTTCACATATGTTATATACTATCAACCCATCATACTTTGCTATTTTTTATTTAAGTAGTAGATTATCTTTTAAAGAGATTAAAACAATATGAAAAAAATCTTTATATTTAACTTTGTAGTTACCATTTCTGGTACTCTTCATTTCCGTGTGTATTTCCATCTTGTATCATTTTCCTTCTGCCTGAAGGACTTCCTTTAATATTTCTTGTTGCTCAGGTCTGCTGGTGATGAACTGTTCCAGCTTTTGTATGTATATGTACATATTGCCTTTATTTTGAAAGATATTTTTGCTGGGTAAAGATTCTAGATTGAGACTTTTTTTCTCTTTTCCCCTCAGTACTTTAAAGATTTTGCTTCATTGTCTTATAGCTTGCATTATTTCCACCAAGAAATCTGCTGTCATCCATCTTTGTTCCTCTGTGTGTGATATGTTTTTCTTCTGTTTCTCATTTAAGATTTCTTCTTATCACTTGTGTTAAGTGATTTGGTTATGATGTGCACTGGTACAGTTTTGTGTTTCTTGAGCTTGGGTTTGTTGAGCTTCTTCTATCTATGGGTTTATAGCTTTCATCAAATTCGGAAAGATTCTAGTTATTGCTGTTCAAATATTTTTCCTTCCCTGCTCTTTCCTCTCCTTTAGAGACTCCAGTTATAGGAAAATTAAGCCTATTGAGGTTGTCCCACAGCTCACTGATGCTCTTTCATTTTACTGTCAGTTTTTTTTCTGTATATTTCCTTTCTGATAGTTTCTATTGCCATGTCTTCAAGTTTACTAAGCTTTTCTTTTGATGTTTAACCTGCATTAATCCCATCTAGTGTATTTTTAAGTCTTTGATGTTGTAGTTTTCAACCCTAGAAGTTCGACTTGTGTCCTTTATTTATGTCTTCCATGTTTATGCTTAACATATTCAGTTTTTCTCTAGCTTCTTTATATAGAATATAGTCACAATAATTGTTTTAAGGTCCTTGCCTACTACTTCTATCATTGATGTCATTTATCCATCAGTTTCAATTGACTGAATTGTATTTTTTGGCTTCTTTGCATGCTTGGTAATTTTTAAATTATTTATTCATTCATTCCTAAAAATATTCTTGAGCTTTGATCTGGGACCCAGTTAAATTATTTGGAAACAGTTTGATCTTTTTGGGTCTTGCTTTTAAGCTTTGTTAGGTGGAACCAGAGATGTGTTTAGTCCAGGATTGATAACCCACTTCTGAGTCAAGACCCTTCACAGTGCTCTAATATGCCATGAATTATGAGGTTTTCCCCTGTGGCTGTTGGAAACAGGCACTATTCTCTGCCCTCCATGAACTTCAGGCACTATTCTCTCTAACCCTTTTGGGTGACTCCTTCCCTGGCCTTGAATAATTTCCTCATATGGATGCACTGATCAGTTCTCATTTGAATATTCTAGTGGGACACTCTGTAGAGCTCCAGAACTCTTTTTGTGCAGCTCTGTCTTCTACAGTATTCCTTTCTGTCTCTTAGTTGCCTTGGCATCCCAGGACTCCCTGCCCCGTCTCCTCAATTCAGGGAATCCACTGCACTCTGCCTAGATTTCCCCCTCCTTTGCTGTGGCCTGGAAACTTTCTCCAGGCAGAAATCTGGGGCAATTATAGAACTCATCTCATTAGTTCTTCACCTCTCAGGAATCTCTTTTCTTAATTGCTTGATGTCCAATGTCTTGAAAGTCATTGTTTCTAATAATTTGCCTTGCTTTTTAGTTGTTCTGGTGGAATAGTAAATCTGTAAAACCTGTTACTTCATCTTGGCCAGAAGCAGAAGTCTGATTAATATTCTTTTGAAAACACTCTTATTACAACATGTTATTCAACATCCACTGTGTACCAGGCATTCTGCCTACTATGTTCATGGTCCCATGAGGTTATGTTTTTGTTTCTTTTTTTATTTTTCAGGAGGAGCAGGGGGGGAAGGAAAGGGGGGTAGAACACAAAAGTGGTAAGACATGATCACCCTACCCCTACCCCCCTGCAAAGGAACTCACAATCTAGACAAGATATATTCAAAGTTCAGTGTAAAGACAACTAACACTACAAAGAAGATAAGGACCTAGAAACATTTATTCAGCAAATACATTTGAGGGCCTATTCTAGTTGCTGTGAAGCTGAGTGGTGAACCAGACAGACACAGGCCCTCCCCTCATGAAGCTTACTTTTTAGTGGAAGATTAAATAGGGTAAAGGGACAGAGAATGGCTGGGGTGCTACTTTAAAAGGGAAAGGCTTTCTGAAGCAGGACCATTGGAGGAGAGACCTGAATTCAATGAAACAAGTAGTAAGAACAAGTGACCTATAAATTAATTTCAAAGGAAGAGACTTCCTCTTTTAACTGGGGTGATCAAGGGAAGCTCATGAAGGTTACATCTGAATTTCCACAGGATTTTCAAAAAGAATGACTCATTGCTGGTGAGGGGGGCAATGATAAGAAAGGGAAAGGCATTTTTGTAAGACAGAGAATAAAGCTGCTTGCCTGGAACTGAGTATTCCAGGACAGGGGTAAGTGAAATGTGGAGGAGAGAATCAATCTTAGGGCCCAACTGCAGAAGGCCTGAATGGACAGGCTAGAGAACTTCTGGTCTTTGCTTTTCTGAAATGGTGCAGGAAGTGAGGCAACTGAAGTTTTAGGATGACTACTCAAGCCTACATGTATACAGGATAAATTAGAAACACGGCACAAGGATGGAAGATGAGGCAGGAGCCAGCCCACCAATGGCTGTGTGGGAAGGTGTGCTGGACCTGGAGAGGGATGGGAAGATGGCATCACAGCTCAGAAGAAGAATCAGCAGCTCTTGGACACTCAGTGTGGTGTTGGGCAGCCAGGGTGTGAGGGGTCTGCGATGCCAACAGTGTCCAAATTCACTGTAAAGGCTTAAACTCAGTGACCACAGAGTAAGATGGCAATAGAGCCTTTCTGCAAAGAAAGACCCAACTTAAAAATATCAGACTGTTTTAGTTTAGTTTTTTGCTGTGCCTTTTCTTAATCCACAGATAGGACAGTGATGCCAATGGGCTCTTGTGCTGTAACAGACTTGATTTTCAAGTGAACAGCTCCAATACAGCATCTTTGAAAATCTGAAATGTCCCACTTTCCCTGCCAACTAAAAGTACTGCACTAAAAAAAAATTAAAAAAATAAAAATAAAATCACCATTTTCAGAAAGTCTTTTTAGTTTTCCTATCAGGACAAAGATTTCTGAAAAGACAGAGGCAAGCTCCTTTAGACATCACATAAAGCTAACTACGCTCGAGGGACAACTGCAAATGAACTAAGGGAAGCTGCGGCCAAACAAAATGCGACAAACAACTGTCATATTCCAAATGGTCAATCAGAAGCTGGAACAACCTGAATGTAACAGAAGTTTATTATGATGAAAATAATGATCTCAGGACAAGGGATATTTAATGATTTGCAGATTTAAGTATGAAATAAATATTCATCCATGTCCAACGGTAACTTTCAAGCTCTAACCATTTTGTGTGGCTGAGAGTAACACCTGGAACTGTGGGGGCACTTTTAAAGTGAAAGGGGAAGCAAATAATTCATCTTCATTTTAATTTCAATACAATTGCAGAATACACTGCTACACTAGAAGCATGAATGATACACTGAGGGGTATCTTTTTTACATTGGAGAGTATCTCACTGTTTGGGCAGAATGGTTCTCTTACTGGAATTGTTCACAAAGCAACCTATTATATGGTGAGAGGTACCCTCCGGGCACCATTGAAATTAATATGAAAGGAACAATCAAGAATGCCAAGTGCAGTGCATAAAACGCAGGTAGGTGGTGGAAGACAGATAAGCAGCCTAGGTGGTTTAAGTTGCAGAATCTGAGGCTGCAGAGAGATGTGTTATACAATTTACATTACAACTAGTCACAATTTTAGAATGGGCAATGAAAAGCTCATATAGTTAAGTACTGAGTCCATAAAAAAACACAAAAAGCTTTACAACACAAGGGAACTAAATGATGGATAAATAGACAAAGAAGATAATCAGAGAGAGAAAGCTTTCACAAAATTCCTCTGATTTTGGCAACTTAACCCACACATCACAGGTAGCACTGTCTCTACAGTGGGATTATGTTAAAAGAGGCTTTCTCAGCCTTGGAACTATTGACATTTGGGGCCAGATAATCCTTTGTTGTGTGGACCTGTCCTGTGCATCATGGGATGTTTAGCAGCATCCCTGGCCTCTGTCCATTAGTTGCCAATAGCACCTCCTCCCTCAGTTGTGACAACCAAAAATGTCTCCAGATATTGCCAAAGTCCCCTGGGGAAGGGGGAATTGCCTCCATTTGAGAACCACTACCTTAGAGAAAGCAACAGTATAAACTACTCCAGTGAATTATTTCCCCCTGGAATCATATGCACTTTGCCCTTTAAAGAGTATTAATTATAACCAAATGCTAATTTTAGTCAAAAAATCCCATTGCACACCAAATGAATATGAAGGGTAACCTAATAGTAGTTTAAAATAACCAGTTTCCATGAGGTTTAGAAAATCTCTTTGCTGCTTTCTCCCTCAATCTATCTTAAAACACTGGGAAAGTGTTTGGTTTCCTATCCATTTGTGTAGTGAGCAATACTTTTTTGTAGCAAAATAAAACCAGAGACTGGTACCCTCCTAGGATATACAGCTAAATAGTAGTTCAACACTTTCTCCACTTGATGAGATATAAAGGGAAAGCCAGGTGTATTTTGTAAATGAGAGAGTGAAGGAGAGAGGTTTGCATTTACCCTGAGACACTGAAGCAGCAGCAATAGTCTCGTGGTCATCAGGCTATCAGAGATTTCAAGAAGCCATTTTGATTTTTCCTTGAAGGTTACTTTCTATTATTTTTTATTTTAAATATTACCGTATTTTTATTCGTCTCATTGACGGATGTTCCTTCATTGCAGCGGCAGCGAGGGGAAAGAGGACAGTGGGGAAAAAGGAAAACAAAAACAAAAGTCACCTTTCTTCACGCACGCACAAGGGTGGTGATATTGGCGGAAGGTGATGGCGAAAATTTGTCGACGTGCTCGCGCCGGCTGAGGCCAGCCTGCTGTAAACCTTGGATGGAAGCGCATTCCGGTGCCTGGAACTGGCCCAGCATGGGGAGTGAGGAAGCCGTTCCCTCCCCGGCAGTCAGTCGTACCTCGCCCAGGGACGGTCCCGGTCCCCTGTCTCCGGCCGTGACTGAGCGGAGAACACAGCACCAGGAGGATGGGGTCTGGCAACGAGTCCCCGCCGCCCTGCTCTCCCGATGCGGCCCGCTCACTGGACTGCCGGTTGTTGAAGGTTACTTTTTAAAATTGCATTTTGTCTGCATGGTTATTGCTGTAAGTTAAGCTAGTTTCTCCTGGTCTTTTTTCTAACCTAGAAATAGGTCTAGATTTTAACTCTACGAGGGCAGGGATGATGTCTTGTGCGCCTTGCTCACCCCTCTATCCATAACACCTAGCCCAGTGCCTGCACTAGAGCAAGCATACAACGCACATTTCTTGAATGAATGAGGACAGAAATGCCAATTCTGAAGCAAATAGATTAGGATGCCAGCTCCTTAACAACAGGTGCCTTTTCTTATTTCCGTGCCACCGCCAGCTCTGTGGTTGGCGGTTGGTGCATAGTAGATGGTCAGGAATGTTTGTGGCACTCATCTGAATGTCAGGTCTCTGCCTGTATCTTTTGGGCAGCAAAGCACATCAGGGCGGCACAAAGCCGAGGCAGGTGTGCTGCCTGAATCTGAGCATGCTCATCCGTTTGGTTCTGTCCAAGCACAACACAAAGACACGTTCCACCATGAGGAAACGAATCAAGACATCTGAGCGGAAAGACTTCAATACGCGCTTTGCAAAACAACATTGTCACCCTTCTGACAGATGAGGAGGTGGATCTGGTCCCTCAGCATCATGGTCTCGCTCCTGGAGAATTTCTCAAGGGCCATAATCGCCACCCATAGGGGATGTGCTATCATTGGTCGTGCTGCAGTCTAGGCAAAGGCTGGGAACATACTGTGCAAATTATATCACCACAGGCATCAAGGAGCTTATCCTCATCTTAAAAGGCATTATCTCTCATGTTGAAACTTTAACAACACATCTACAATGAAAAATCAAAAGTGTGCCAAAACGCAGAGGTGCTGGAGGAATAAGATGTGGCTCTTGGGGAAGGCGTGAGATTCTCTCTAAGCACAGAGGGCCGGGCCAGTGGCAATGGGGTACGCACTAGGTTGCTGGAATGACAGTGTCCAGACGCTACCGTGAATGGTAATGACAGGCAATAAAATACCCCTTTAAAAATCCAGCCAAAGATAAAGACATTAGATCGTAGCAATGCTTCCAAAACCAACCATTAGTACCTTAGCACAGACACAATGAGAAAATGCAACTAAAAATTATTTTCAATCTTACCAAATACTTGCAGGGAAACTAGGCCAAGAAAGCCATCAAAATCAAATAGAAGCAACGTGAGTTTATATAATCCAGAAGTTCAAAAAACTCAAGAAATGCATCGCAAAGATATTTCCAGAAAAACAATTAATGAAAGCTTCATTAAGATGAAGAAAGAAGAACACAATTCTTCTCTATCCCCCCCAACCCAACCACTGTTACTAGGAACAGTGTCATATTTTGTGTGGGAGTTCCAGGACGCGACCATAAAACACAGCACCAATTTATGCAATTTGAGTTAAGTTTGATTATACAACATATGTGACAGACCTCTTGAATTAATTGCATTAAACGTTTTCAGTTATAGAAAGAAGACCCATGACTCACAGGGGCCATAAATGAAATATGGCACAGGTAGTAATGACTCGCATTGCATTCTTGAGTCTTTAAAGATAAATTAGCCAACAATGAGAATTTGATAGCTAACGTTGCACTTAGTTACAGGGATAACGCGGTGACCCACATAACTTACTATTTTTAAAAATTTAAAGTTTACACAGGTTAATAGCATAAAAGATTCTTCACTCTCACGGCAGCAATGCAGTTCTATTAATGCACTAGTGTGGCCTTCTTACAATTGCTTAACTCTTCACGCGCAAGTAGGATTACTCATGTTAATTCTTTGACCAGGAAAGGCGCAGATCAAGCTAACGTTCACTGAACATCGCCTCATCCTAGGCACTTGGACGACTGACATCACTTTCGACCTTTCCATTGCTCCTTTGGGGTTATGTCACCGGCAAAGCCCATTAACAATTCTCAGGAAATAAAAATAGAATCTGGGTAATAAAATAAAGTCTAACCTTTTTTTCCTCCTTATGCTTAGTCTGGTATCACTTGCTCACAGGGGGTCGCGTACAGAGGCCTTGCTTGCACTCGGCGCTTCACACCAGAGTTCCCCGTGCGAAACGGCGGCGCCAATACCTCGGAAGACGCCACACGACACTCGATTCAAGATGGCGGCGGCGGGCCGGGCGCAGAGACGCTGCGCCTGCCGGGCACTGGATGTGGAGCGTGAGCCGCGCACCCGCCCCGCCTCGCGAGAACCCCGCCCCCTCCCCTCCCCACTGACAAGATCCCTGTACAGCAGCCTCGCCCACGGCCTGTCAGGAGAGCGCGTGCGCCAGAGCTCTGCTCGAACCAAATTTGCTCTCGTTCTGCTGACACGAGCAATACCAGGCAGAAGGACCCTTGTTGGGGACTGATTCGGGCGGGGCCGGGGGGGGGGGTTGGTAACAGTTAAAGACCCTCCCATCCTGCAGATGAAGCAACAGGGGTGGTGGTGGTGATGTGGCTTTCCCGAAGCCACGTGTAGCTGCCCTTCAAGCCCTCTTGTCACTGGGCTAGATTGGGGTTGTGTCATACTGTGTCCCTTCTTCTGGGGAACCAGCTGCCCTCAGTCTCCAATAATCTTCCTGGTCTACGGGGTTTGTGTGTAACTGACGGCTGGATCTTAGTGCAGGAAGAAACAGTTGGCCCAGGCAGGATGGGGTAGGGTCAACTGGAGAATCTATGCTGGGTTCTCAATCTGACATGGACCACATGTGCCTAAGCTGCAGCAGCCTCATTGCTTTGAGTAAGATAAGTCTGCCTGAGAAATGACCAACACGGTGAAACGATGGAGAGATGGGGAGAGAAACATTATCAACATCATCTTAATTGTACCCTGAAGGCAGCTCTATCTCAAAAAAGGAAAATTTTGTTGTTGTTAACTAAATTCTATTCTCTATTACAATTTCGTTAGTTTTCCTCTAATACCCCTTTTCTGTTCTATGATCCCATCCAAGATTCCACATTACGTTTAACCTTCAGGTCTTGGACCTCTCTGGGGCTGTGATAGCTTCCCAGACTTTCCTTGGTTTTTGTTGACCTTGGCAGTGTTGAGGACTGGTCAGGTATTTTGCAGTATGTCCCTCAGTGTTGGTTTGTCTGATCCTTTTCCCATGCTTAGTCTGGGGTTGTGAGGTTTGGGGAAGGAAGACAACAGACTCATCATATTTTATCAAGGGTACATGATTGTCACTGATGATGCTGTGAATGCCCTTCAATCAGCAACCACCCAGAACACTGCTGCAGTTAAACGAGTTAGGTTTGTCACTCCCTGCACTGAGGGAGCACACACCGTGGAGAGCTGTGGGGGTCTCAGCAGAGGGTGCTAGAAAGAACCTACCCCAGATTTTGGGCTTTGATTGGATGGTTTGGGGGCCGGTCTAAGGAACTGAGGGTTTCCTCTGCACTGTAAGCTCTAGATGGTCAGAGGGCAGGGCAGTTCTATGATTGGTATCTATAGGGAAAGGATTCTAGCACAAAATTTTCCCTCCCCATAATTAATACTTTGTTGAAAAACTGACACCAAAATAGAAGATCATGGCTGTAAAATAAAACTACACTATCTGGTTAGATTAACTAGAATTACTGAACTGATGAAGCTTTCTGCAACAGAACGCAGTCAGGAAGGTGTGTGGATGCCTCGTGTTGCTTCTAAGTGAATATCCTTCCTTGAGCCTGGCTCTTCCTTCTGTTAGCCGGCACCAACACTGCTGGACATCCTGCAGAAAGAAGTGCTGTCTGAGCACAGCTGGACATGATGAAAATAAGCTGTATTCATCTTGCAGCAGCCTGGACATTTTACATCTATAAAATCAGAATTTGGATTTTAAACTAGCTATTTCTTTTTATGTTTTTTCTTTTCTAGAGATAGTAAATCTCTAGCCAAAGGCTATTGATCCTTATCTATATTTATCTACCTACATAGACAGATAGAGCTATAACTACATCTTATCTATGGGGAGGCTGCACACGGAAAAAGCTGTCGTGGTGAAGAGGTGCAGTCACTCACTCTGGCTGAGAGAGGGGGGTGTGTGGTATTTTGTGGGTGGCATAGTGACCTCGTTTTTGCCCGTGCTTAGATAAAAGTATAAAGCGGCCTTGCTTTGTCTCACTTAATCATGGTCTCAGAATAACTGAGTTTGGTATCTGTGAGATTGCATCTCATCAGAGAAGAGCATGGTCTATCTGTGAGAGCCAGACCATCTTCTGAATGTCAGGGGCGTCTTCTCTGGCAGTGGTAGCCTCCATCACCTCTTTGCCAAGTTCCTCTGCTGCATCATTCCTTCCCCACCCCAACCCCTTTCCATACTCTATTCTTTGGAAGGAAGACACAAAGTATAGGGGTGGGAGCTATGCTCCACCTCCTTGGGAGGAGGATGTCCTTGAACTTTGAAATCTTTTTCACTTAAGCTGGTTTGAGTCGGCTTTTGGGAACCCCGGACAGTTCTGATGAGTGTTTTCAGGCCTCCGTGTTCTCATTATTAGGCCTGTTGTGTTTATTTCAGGTCCTCTTCTTTATGAAAGCTTTACAATGAAGTCACCCAGGGGATTTCTTGGGAAACAGATTAAGGAAGACTATATGTCTGGGCTGATGAGTTGGGTTCTAGGTCTTCCCAAGGTTTTCTGTTGGCAGGTTCCCTGTATCAACTAAGAACCAAATGTGCTCCTGGGAGCCTGGGTTGTCCATCACGCTCCAGACAGAAACTTAGAAAATTCAACTTGAACAGAAAACCAAGTGCTACTCAATGTGTGTCTGTCTAGAAACAACAAGATGCCATACTAATGGGAGAAGAGTTTCGAACAAATGAATGAAGCAGCATTCTGGCCCTGAGCTGGAATGATCTGAAGAAAACAGATTGCTCTTGGGAAAAAAAAAAAAAGGGCGCTTTTGTTCTGCACTAGAAAAGATAGAGTTCTTTCACTTCAGCAGTCAGTTTCTATTCACCACAAGCGTTCTCCTGTGTAGGAAAATCAATAAGGACAATAAGTAAGTGGCAATCTTATTGAGGGCTGCTTACTAAGTGATTAAATGTTTTAAACCCCAAATACTTGCATGCTTCAGGGATACAAATCTAAATGAACATATGTAAATAGAATTAATGCTCAAATAATTTTCTAGTTACATAGCACAAATGTGCAATTATTAATACTGCCATAATTTATGTTTGAATATTTATCGCCATTTTCCTAAGCATCAAATCTTTAATCTGCTTTTCTGACATAATTTGAAAATAGATCTAGGAATCTTTTTAATTATCTCTTCCTTTGTAGTGGAGAGAGAAAAAAGACCAAGAAAAGGAAGCCTTGCAGGAACGCTCGTTCTGAGGCGAGGGGGGATCATTTCTGATCTCTCCATTACCCCCACCAGAAAGGGAAGCAGACGGTCTTCCCAAATCCATGATGAATTTGATACCAGGCTGTCAGTTAATACTTCACTCTTTGTTGCAAAGACCACGCAAATAAGGGTTTTACAGGTTATTTTTAAGAAAGGTTATTTGAGTTATAATGAGGTGCCTGCAGGAGGGATACAGTATGAGTCTTCCAACACATTGACATTGAGAGGAGGGTTTACACCTGAGTCAGGAAGGTGTTTTCTATCTGCTCTTACCACCTCCCACCCCCCCACTCCCGCCTCGTGCTCCATGGTGAGCGTGAAACTGAGCAGCACCCTGTGGGGCTCCTGGCATGGAAGCCTTTCTGTGTCCCTCATTACATGTTCGTAGGGAACAGACTCCAGCCTCCATGACCTTTCCTGAGTTCCATAGGGCAGATTCATAGGACAGTTGCTAATCAGGGAAGGGAGGGGATGCAGAGACAAGGGAGGTGCAGCCTTGGGGCAGGGTCCTGGTTCCTCCTCAAGGGATACACAGAACAATATCTTTGAGCTCTTTATAGAACTAAAACCCCCCAAAAAAGGAAGATGTCAGCATTCTTCATTCCAGAGAAGACCACCTGAGGCCAGATTATAGGAACTAGAGAAGCTCATCAAGAGATTACCTGAGACAAGATTAAAGGAGTGCAGGCCCTGCACACACCCTGACCTTATCAGCAACCCTGCCCTTGACCAATTGCTATAAAAACTCCTCATCAACACACACAGTTTTCAAGGGCAGGAGCTCACTGTCTCCTCCTCTGCCTGGCAAAGCAATAAAGCTCTTCTCTTCTACTTCACCCAAAACTCCGAGATTCAATTCGGCACCAGTACACAGAGGCCACGTTTTTGGCATCAAGCACAGGTGGACCCTGAAGCCTACCTTCTTGGTCAGTCTGCATCATACCTAATGCCAGCAGGGGCTCATGCCCTGTTTATCACTCCCAGCCTGCAGTCACATTGCCTCAGCTTGAAAACTAGGGTCCTTTCGATGCTCTCCAACTGTTCTCTAGACTTTGATGCAGGACAGAAAAGCCTCCATGGCCACCCTCTTCACCTACACTTCCCTGCCTGCCATCCCCACTGGAAGGGAAATTGCTAAGCAGACACTGAGAAAGGTCGAGAAGACAGGGGAATAGCCTCTTATATCTGCATCCTTTTTCTGAGAAAGAAGACTTGGGTCTGAAGTCCCACTCACTTGCTGGATGATGTTGGAGAAAGTTATCTTTGAACCTCTGTTTCATCATCTCCTAAGGAAGGAGGGAGGGAAGGGAGAGGGAGAAGATGGAAGGACAGAAGAGGGAAGCAGGGAGGTGGGAGGAGAAAAGAGGAGCAAGCTGGATAGTCTCTAAAGCTTCCTTCCAATGAGATTCTATGGTCCTGAAATTCCAAGATACTTCAATCCGTGTTTGCTATGCCTTCTACACTTCTCATGTGTTCTGCCAGCCTCATCTCTCCCATGTACTGGCTGCACGGTGGCCATGGTCCTACTCTTTAGGAAAGTCCAACAAGTTTAGTATGCAGAATTTTCACTGTCTACAAGCCTCCAAAGTCCCAGGCACCTAAGGACTGGGGGAAGTGAGCTGGGTTTGGATGTCTATGAGATAAATGTAGTTCTAGTTTAATGAAAATTAAACTATACGGGATCAGGAAATATTGTTGACATTGACTTTAATAATAGAGAATGGAGAACCAGGTAAGAAGAGAAAAACCACAGAGTGTTGGTTTGGTTATAAAACGTAAATAATACTGTCATTTATGGAAATTCTAATCATATCTCATTACTACACAGATACTTGTTATCTTGAAGTATATGTTAAATGGTTTAAATTAAAAAATGTGTATTATTTATTTTGAATTAGGCATTTCATTCACTTTGTTCAAAGCACCAAAGTTTCAAAGTGTGTACAGTGAAGACTCTTCCTCTGACACTCTCCCTCAGGGATGCAGTTCCCCTTTTCAGGGGCAAACAACATTACTAATTTCTTATGTATCCTTGTTTATAAATGCAAATATATAGATTATGTTTCCTCTCTTTTTACACAAATGATGACACACCATAAGTTGTGTACATTTTAGACCATTAAAAACATCAGCAGGTCACATGGGCTCAGCCTTCATAATTGCTCATTTGCTTAAGAAAAACTTGGTATATTTTGATTGTCATTGACTCTATTTGTTTATGTATATAATAAATACATGTACAGAGCTTACAACATGCCATGCATTGTTCTCGACTCTTTATAAATATTAACTCATTTGATGCTCATCTATCCCGTGATCTATTAAAGGTATCCTAAAGGAGGACTCAGTTTATTTAATCAGTAGCTCTTGAGGGAGTTATCCCACCCCCTAGGGGGCATTTTGGAAATTTCCAGTGGTGATTTTTGGTCATTACAGTGATTGGTTGGCACGACTAGCAGGTATTTGGTTAAGAGGTCCTGCAATGGATGGGATGTCCCACTTGATGATGTCCCATCATCCTATCCTTGGTATGACCTCTAAATGTCCTACTGCACATTCAGGTAGGTAAACACACCACTCATGATGATCTAATCTTAGAATCCAGCACTGTTCAATGCATAAGCACAAAATACTTTTTGCACGGTTTTCACATACAAAGCAATGTCCAGGAATGCAACAATGATGAAAATTGAGGGAAGATTGTATTTTGTTTCATGGTTCACTTTATCACGAGTGTTCCCCTATTTCAGAAAATCGTATCACTGACCACAATTCATCTTATGAGATTGGAGTCCTCAATGCAGTACACCTGTATCAGAGCAGACCATGTCCTTGCTAAACAGTCTACATCACCAAGTGGCTTGGGCGCACTTTTCCTCTCTAACCATGATTCGGAATCAAGATACCTAGAGATAAGTGTGAGGATATGCTTTCAAACACTGGTCAAACGTTTTCAATTCAACAGACCATGACAAAACCAAAACCAAGAGTCACCCAAGAATTGCAGAATGCGCGTGGCTGTTGTCTTAGGGTTCGCAGTGCGCCTTGCGTTGCTCCTGAGACAGCGCCTCACCTCTGGGCAAGTGGGAGCCTGGGACTTGGTGCAGGCAGGACTTATAAAAGCCAGGGTGTGGGAGGGGGCAGGACCAATTATGTTTACCTCCCTGGCAAGAGTTGGCCCTGGAAGAAAAGAAGGACCCAAACATCTAGAGTGAGTGGACTGAAAAAGGGAACAGAAACCGTGGAATCAGGAAGCAGAGCTGAAAATACTCTCGGAGAAAGCGAAGGTAGAGTGACCTTTGTGATAACCTGAGGGGGAACCAAGGAACAAGAGGGAGCTGCAAGGACCCCGGGGGTGGTTTCCCTTCCAGAACTAGCCTGGGATGTCAACCAACCATGAGGATGCACACGGCCACTTGCTCTAGCTAGCTAAAGCCAAGGTTTAAGACTTCACAATCTGTTTTTGCAGAGGTGCTGGTGGTTTAATTATCATCCTCTACATGGACAATACTACTGCTTGAATTTGACAAAGCACTGGAGATAAAGGAAATGAACATTTAACTTAAAAAGACTCAGACAACTTTTTAATCGACTCTTTAGGGATTTAAACGCAGGATGAGCTATTTAGCCAGTAGTGTGTGTACATTTCTCGTAAATGTAACCTAAAAACGCTGGACTATTCTCCTTTAGTGTAAGATTGAAGATGAGGTTAACGTTCCTGGTATTTGCATCCCTACTGGTTCCATCTCATTCTCACTTTCCTCTCCAATCCATCCTCAGCGTTCAGCAAGAGTGAATTTTGTTTTTACGTGTACATCATCATGTCCCTTGCTTAATACCATTCAGTGGTTCCCCAGTGAACTTAAAACCAAGACAAAACACAATTCCTTAGCATGATTTATAAGTCCCTGCACAATCTGTCCCCTGCTTCCCTCTCAAGCCTCAAATTATACTGTTCTTTCCCTCACTCACCATTTTCCTGTTATATAGGCAACCATCACGTCTATTCATATGTTCCATAAATGTTCCAAGCTGTCTTCCACCTTGTGCCTTCCCATGATCTGCCATCTACAAGCTGGAGAACCAAGAAAGCTGATGGTGTAATTTAGTCCAAAGGCCTGAGAATCAGGAGTACTGGTGTCCAAGGGCAGAATGGATGTCCATTTCAAGCAAAGAGCAAATTTGCTCTTCTTCCACCTTTTTTTCTATTCAGGAACTAAGCAGATTGGATGTTGCCCACTGGCATTGGTGAGGGTGGTCTGTCTTAGTCTGCTTTAGATGCTAATATCCTTTGGAAAGACCCTCACAGACATACCCAGAAATGTTTTACCAGCTATCTGAGCATCCTTAGCCAGAGAAGTTGACACACAAAATTAACCATCATACTGTCCATCAAATCAGCTCACTAAATATAATGAAAAAACAATGATCAACAACAGGAAGATATATCTGGGGGAATTTATTGAACTTTAGAAATCAAGAACACTCCACACAGAGAAAAAGACAGGACAAGTCTCTTTGAATGTAAAAAGTAAAGCTGGCCTCAGAGTTCAGGTCAGCAACATACAATGCCAACAGACAGTGGAGCATCCATTATAGATTCTGAGGAAAAAGATATGTGACCCAAGTCTCTGTGTGCAGCTAAATTTTCATTCATATATTATGACAACATAAAGACAGTCACAAGCACACAAGGACTAGGGAGACATATTGCCTTTCTATGTGAATCAAAAAAGTCTGCTTAATGAAGAGAGGATGTAAAATAGGAAGCTATGGTTCTAAATGATTAAAGGTGGGCATTGAATCCACAGAAATAAAGTTAAATAACATGGTAGTGATGTTATTAAATACAGAATATAAATTTATATGTAAAAATTTTTAATTTTTAATGAAAAATTTTACAAAAATTGTTACAAAGAGAATATAAATGTTTCATGCAAAAATAAAAACATAATGATAATAGACTGAGATTTAAAAATATATACCAATTAAATATACTAGAATGTACCAATTAAAATTAGGAAGAAAAGAAGTGAAGCAAGCAAAAGAAATGTAAGGGTACTAATTTCATCATAACGTTTTCATTTTCTAAATTGAGAAATGAAGAAAGATTTTAAACTATTGTTTAAAGTTGCAAAGGTAGACATTTGTTAGAAATTAAAACAGACTGTGTCTTCTATATGCCTCCCAGGGCAATAAACAATCAAAAACAAGCCAAAATATATAGTGAAAGAAAGAACACAAAGAAAAAAATCAAGGAAACAAAACCCCCAGAAAACATTAAATAGAATTACAAAATTGAAATGAAACAGAGTTATTATAAAATTCAATGCAAATGGAATCAAAAACTAAAGCCAGCTATATGTCCTTAGTGACAAACTTTGAAAGTAAAAGAATGGCCAAGGATACAGCAGGCAGCTGCAAACAAAATAAAAGAAAGCAGGGTTTGCAATATTAGTATTAAGTTAAATTCAAGGAGAAAAGTATTATAATGCTGAGGTACAAAATTCAAAATGAAAATATATGTTTTATTCATTTTTATATACCAAAAAATATAGCATCTAAATATATAAAGTAAAAATTGCAGGAAATAAAAGGATAAACTAATTGAAACAAAATAGTAAGGGGAGACTTTAACACACTTTTCTTAGTTACTAGTGACTTCCAAAGACTAAGTAAATAAACAGACACACACACACACACACACACACACACACACAAACCACTGGATCTCATATAATTAATAGCAATTTCTTTTTTAGTGTCCATATATTTTTCAAAACTTGGGTAACAGATAAAACCTCAGCAAATTCTAAAAAAATAAAAGGTACTGACCATAATTCAATAACAGTAAAATTGAATAGCCAAGGAGAACAATAAAAATAAAAAGCTCTCTGTGGGATTTCCCTGGCGGTCCAGTGGTTAAGAATGTGCACGTCCACTGCCAAAGGTGAGGGTTCAATCCCTGGTAGGGGAACTAAGATCTTGCAGGCCTTGTGCCCCCCCACCCCAAAAAAGCTGTCCGCTATTAGTAGATGTACAAACATCTCCTAAACTACTCTTAAGCCAAAGGATAAATCAAAACCATAAATGTAGAATAGCTAAAAATAATAACAACAACAATGCAAAATAAATCCTAAAGCTGTACCCAGATGAAAACATCCATTTTAACTTCTTTCACTAACAATCATTAAAAAATGAAGCAAATGAATTAGGCACCCAAATCAAGAGTTTAGAAAAATAACAACAAAATACACACAAACAGCAAAAGGAATTAATAAAGATAAATGCAGATATAAATGAATTAGCAAACAAAACTCGAAGAATTGATACCTAAAATCAAGAGCTGTTTCTGTAAGTGGAAAGAGAAAAACTCCAGAGTAAAATAAATAAACTACTTGATAGACTAATCAACAAAAAAAGTGAGAAAGCATAAAAACACAAAATTAGAAATAAGAATAGAAAAATAACCATAGATACAAAGGGAGTTAAAAGAATTCAAAACAATATTTTGCACAACTCTGGCTAATACATTTGAAAACCTGAATGAAAAGTCAATAATTATATTTCTGTCCCCCAGGCTGCCAGCCTCCCTTGCCAAAGGGACATCTGCTGGGGGCTTTTGGGAAAGTGTCTGCATTCCAGATAAAGGACAAACATGGATGCCGTAGCCCTTCTTCTTTTTGAACACAGATGTACTCCCAGAGATGCTGCAGTTTCCTTGTAACCTTGAGAGAAAAGCGGAGGCTCAGACGCGGGGCAAGGTTGAGTCACCGAATGAACTAACACCTTCTACCTCCAGGCTTCTAGTTGTTCATTTATCATTATGCTAGAAGTTTTAATCAATGTAGTTAGACAAGTGAATTAAATAAGAAATATAAACAATAAATAGGAGAAGGAAAATTATCATTATTTTAGATGCTATGACATAGAGTACCTGAGGGAATGAACTAAAAAAATTATTAAAAATATTACTTAATAAGGCAGCTTGCTACAACATTAATACACAAAAATAAATGGCTTTATCACTTAAATACAATCACTAATTAGCAAATATAATGAAAGAAAATATTGGGACTTCCCTAGTGGTCCCGTGGTTAAGACTCTGCGCTTCCAATGTAGGGGGGCGCAGTTCAATCCCTGGTCAGGGAACTAAGATCCCACATACCAGATGGTGCGGCCAAAAAAAAAAAAAGAAAGAAAGAAAACACCCCATTTATAATAGCAACAAGCTGATAAAATAACTAGGAACACATTTGGAAAAACAGGACTTAAAACTGCAAAAATTTACTAGATATATGCAGAAGTACGTGCCCAACAAATGGAAAATTGTCATTCTACTCAAAACCATTTCAAATGTTCATGTATTATACCATAAAGAAATCTCAGTTCTCAAAGGTAGAAATCATAAATTCCACTTTCTGACTATAATTGTTAAACTAGAAATTAGTAACTCTAAAACTTTGGACATAAAAAATTCTTTTCTAGATGACATAATTAAAAAAGAAAATTGAAATTAAATTATAGACTATTTAGAAACTGACAAAAATCAAGAGACGACAAATCAAAGTTATTGAGATGTGGCCACAATACTATTGAAAATAAATTGTATTGCCTTAAGTACATTTATTAGCAAACAGTGAAGACTAAAAATAATAAATGACTAAGCATTTTTAAAGAACTAGAACAAAAAATCTTAAAATTTGTATGGAGACACAAAACACCCCGAATAGCCAAAGCAGCCTTGAGGGAAAAAAACAGAGCTGGAGGAATCAGACTCCCTGACTTCAGACTATACTACAAAGCTACAGTAATCAAGACAATATGGTACTGGCACAAAAACAGAAATATAGATCAATGGAACAGGATAGAAAGCCCAGAGATAAACCCACACACCTATGGTCAACTAATTTATGACAAAGGAGGCAAGGATATACAATGGAGAAAAGACAGCCTCTTCAATAAGTGGTGCTGAGAAAACTGGACAGCTACATATAAAAGAATGAAATTAGAACACTCCCTAACACCATACACAAAAATAAACTAGATTAGAGACCTAAATGTAAGACTGGACACTATAAAACTCATAGAGGAAAACACAGGAAGAACACTCTTTGACATAAATCACAGCAAGATCTTTTTTGATCCACCTCCTAGAGTAATGGAAATAAAAACAAAAATAAACAAATGGGACTTAATGAAACTTAAAAGCTTTTGCAAAGCAAAGGAAACTACAAACAAGATGAAAAGACAACCCTCAGAATGGGAGAAAATATATTTTTCTTAATTTTTATTTATTTATGTACTTTTTATTTTATTTATTTTATTTTTGGCTGCGTTGGGTCTTCGTTGCAGTGCGCGAGCTTCTCATTGCAGTGGCTTCTCTTGTTGCCGAGCACGGGCTCTAGGCACACGGGCTTCAGTAGTTGTGGCACTCAGGCTCAGTAGCTGTGGCTCGTGGGTCTAGAGTGCAGGCTCAGTAGTTGTGGTGCCCGGGCTTAGTTGCCCTGCGGCATGTGGGATCTTCCTGGACCAGGAACAAACCAGTGTCCCCTGCATTGGCAGGTGGATTCTTAACCACTGTGCCACCAAGGAAGCCTGGGAGAAAATATTTGCAAACAAATCAATGGACAAAGGATTAATCTCCAAAATACATAAACAGCTCATGCAGCTCAATATTAAGAAAACAAACAACCCAATCCAAAAATGGGTAGAAGACCTAAATAGACATTTCTCCAAAGAAGACATACAGATGGCCAAGAACCACATGAAAAGCTGCTCAACATCACTAATTATTAGAGAAATGCAAATCAAAACTACAATGAGGTATCACCTCACACCAGTTAGAATGGGCATCATCAGAAAATCTACAAACAACAAATGCTGGAGAGGGTGTGGAGAAAAGGGAAACCTCCTGCACTGCTGGTAGGAGTGTAAACTGGTGCAGCCACTATGAAGAACAGTATGGTTCCTTAAAAAGCTAAAAATAGAATTACCATATGACCCAGGAATCCCACTACTAGGCATATACCCAGAGAAAACCATAATTCAAAAAGACATATACACCCCAATGTTCATTGCAGCACTGTTTACAATAGCCAGGTCATGGAAGCAACCTAAATGCCCATCAAGAGACGAATGGATAAAGAAGATGTGGTATGTATATACAACGGAATATTGCTCAGCCATAAAAAGGAATGAAATTGGGTCACTTGTAGAGACATGGATGGATCTAGAGACTGTCATACAGAGTGAAGTAAGTCGGAAAGAGAAAAACAAATATCGTATATTAACGAGTATACGTGGAACCTTGAAAAATGGCACAGGTGAACCTGTTTGCAGGGCAGAAATAGAGACACTGATGCAGAGAACAAACGTACGGACACGAAGGGGGGAAAGTGGCGGGGGCGGGGGCTGGTGAATGGGGAGATTGGGATTGACATATGTATACTAATTTGTATAAAATAGATAACTAATAAGAACGTGATGTATAAAAAATAAATAAAATTCAAAAAAAAATTTATTTAGCTACTCTGCCCTCAAAAAGGTGGAGCATAACTCCTTACTCCTTTAGTGTAAGCTAAGTAGGGTAACTTCCTTCCAAAACGTACAGAATGGAAAGGGGGCAAAAAAGAGTAGCTGCACGGTGGAGAGACCTCCCGAGTACTACCTCAGCCAGGTAGTCAAGAGCAGCATCCACGATCATAAATCACGCAGAGAAGATGTACTCTCGACATGATGTGATGAACACGGCCCTTTACCTCTATGATCTTCCTCCCAGTAGCCCGTAACTCCAGTCCTATCATGAAAAAAAATCACACAAATTTCCAGAGAGGGGCACCCAACGAGACGCCTGACCTACACTCCTCAAAACTGTAGAGGTCATCAAAAACAAAGAAGTCTGAGAAACTGCCACAGTCAAGAGGAGCTCAAGGAGACACAAGGATTAAATGTCATGTGATGTCCTGGATGGGATCTTGGAACAGAAAAGGACATTGGGAAAAAGACTAAAGGAATCTAAATAAACTATGATCTTTAATAAAAAGGTATCAATATTGGTTCTTTAATTGCTACAAGTGTACCATACTATGTTAACGATAGGAGAAACTGGGAGCCAGGTATATGGGAACTCTCCATCTTTCTGAAAACCTAAACTGTAATTAAAAGTAAAGTCTATTTTAAAAAAACTGGTAATTGAGGGAGCTAGGATATGGACAAAGCAGCTTGACTCCATTGCTCGTACTATTAACAGAAAATAATTTTCTAGAAAAATAAAAATTATCACAGTTTTCTTAACAAAGAGAATAAAAAAACCTAGATAGAACACTAAGCTCAGATAAATGTAACAGGCTGTCAAAATTGTATATCTCCTCTTTTCCCCCTCCCTACAAAAAAAGGCAACAGGACCAAATAGTTTAACAAACAAGTTTTTTCCAAAAGAACCAATGACTCCTGTGACATTTACGTTGTTCTAAAAAAAAAAAAAAAACAAAGGATGGAAGTTTTCTCAACTCATCAGGAGAGCCAGTATAATCCTCACACCAAACAGGACAAAAATAGCAGACACACATACAATAAACCAATGCTATTTGTGAACACATATGCAGAATTTGATGTAATAATCAATTTTATGCTGGGGAAGAGCAGAGGGAGGCCAGGGTGTTACCAGAGAGGCCTGGGGTCTGCTGCTATTTAGCAACTAGCATGGAACTAGTTCCGTATTTAATAGCCCTCCTTATATTCTGGCTGTCAGCCCTGGTATCAGCCCCTTTATGTTGTATATCTGAGCATACCTGTGTTTTCAAGTCTGTAAGTACAACGATCAGGGGCTGGAAGGACACAGACCAAACTGCTAACAGGGGTGAGAGGACTGAGACCAGAGCCATGGCTGGTAAAAGAGGGAACTTTTGTTTTAACTCAATAATCTTCTGTTATTTGAGGAGTACAAAACTTGCCCTAACAGATATTAAGATATATTATAGAACTCAGCATTTTAAAAAGTGTCACACTGACTCAGGAATAGGTAGAAATGTCAGTAGATCAGAATACAGTGTCCAGAATAGACTTGAGAATATACAGAAATTTAATGCATGGTAAAAGTGGCATTTCAAATCAGGGAGGAAATGATGGATAACTCAGATGTCTAGCCATTTGGAAAACATAAAGTTAAATCTCTATCACATTGTTTACATTGAAATAGATTAGATGCTTCAAAGATTTAAATGTAGACATATAAAACCATGAAAGTACTAAAAGAAGTCATGAGTGACTTGTATAATATTGGCACGGGGAAAGTTTCTCTGATATGTCAAGGAAACTAAAAACCACACAAAACCAGACAGTTAGGCTCCCTAAAAATTAAACACATTTGCACAATAAAGAATACCATAAACAATCAAAGATAAAAGATAAGCTTGGGAACGTATTTGCCACACATGTAGGATAAAAATGTGTATGCACTGTAAAAAATAAGAAGAAGTGAAAAATCCCAGGACAAACTGGAAAAAGGAAGCGGTGGAAGGAGAAACAGGCACAATCCTGCTGGAGTGCCACTTAGCGATGCTTCCTCACATATAAAACATGCGTGCTCTTTGGTCTAGGCATTCCACTTCTAGGAGTCGATTCTCTAGACACACTCACAGGAATTGTGGCATTGTTTGTAATAAGAAAAAATGTAGAGAGGCCAAATGTACACTATAGGGTATTGATTAAAGAAGTTGCAGTATATCAGTACAATGAAATACTCTGCAACCATCAAAAATAAAAAGGTAAATCTGTGTGCACTGACATGAAAGTCTCCAAGATAATTATTTAAGTGAAAAAAAGTTACATAGCAAAGTGGCCACATTTTTATAAAATAATTAGAATACATACATTTACATAATTATAGAAAAGGATCTTGGAGGAGTATATACCCATCTGGATACAAGGATGATTTCTGAGAAGTGAGAAAAAAGTGGAGCGGAGACATCTCTATTCTGCTTCTTACACTTATGCATAGTTTGAATATTTTTACAGTTTGCATTATACGATAATTAAAATTCAAAAATAATTTTAAAATTGTTAAGATTCTTTTCTCCCTTCCATCTTCTGCATTATTAGAAAAATAAAATTTCTAGAACAGAAAAAGGCAATCAACCTCATTGATTAGTCAGCTGAAGGAGTTCAGCGTCACAGCCAGTCTCAAATTTTCAGCCAGAGTGCTAGCTGGCTGAATGTTCATAAAGAACATTCAGAAATGGGATTAGGAGAAGAGCCCCAGGGAAAACCATCACAATCTCCCCCACAAACTGGTCCCTAGTCCTTCACTCTCCAAGCAGACTGATGGCATTAGCCGGACAATGAGTGGAGAATAAACAGCTTTGGACAGGAAGCTGCCATTCTGAAAGTAAACTTGGCAGGAGAACTGAACGAATGGAAGCTTTGTGAAGTGAAGAAAGCCCACCAGCTGTGGAGCACTGCTGATGACTGTGGTGTACGAAAAAACACTGGACTTGAGAGTCATGACGTTTGTGCTGAGGATCTCCATTGATGCTTGAGTTAGAAAATCAGATAATCTCTTTGAGCTTCGTTTTCTTCATCTGAAAAATGGGATGAATGATACCCATCTCACAGGGCTGTGATGAAAGATTAAACTTAAATATGTGTATGGAACACTTTGTCAATAGAAAGGCAGTGTGCATGTGAAAATTGTTACTCCACTACGTGTGGAATGTGTAAGCCAGTAGAAGGCAGTGGTGGGACCATAACTCTCAGCTCATGAAGATAATGCAGCATGGAAAAGCTAGGGCTGCTGGATAAAATACAGGACGCCCAGCTGAATGTGACTTTCAGATAAACAATAAATACCTTCTTAGTATAAGTATGTCCAGTGCTAACTGAGCACAAGTTAGCATTTAGTTTTAACTGCTTTCTAGTGTTCTCTCCTCATTTCAAACAAATTAGACACATCTCCCCAAGCACTTTGAAAGCTCTGTGGGAATACAGATCATATCATATATTTATCTTGGATCCTCCAGGATGCTTGAACACTGTCATGCACATAACTAGTGTGAAATAAATGACAATGAGAGCAAGGATTTGGTTTGGGTGTCATTAGTTCCACTAATACCTTCAGTGCTTGAAAACATATGCTAATATCCTCAGGGTCCCCCCTCTCATCCAGCTGCCCCGAAACCTGTGAATCAGCTAGTGCTCACAGGCTCAAATACTGGCCCATTTCTGAGTTAAGGAAAGAAGGTCTCAGAACCTTAGTATGATATAAATGGCACTAAGCTCATTCTCATCTGCTCCCATACCACTGCATAACTTTGGTGTGACTTGAGTTACCCACACTTGGCTTAAAATCTTAAATTCCTCCTATACTCTGTTTTAGTGTTGCTACTTGGTCACGCTTCACTAAGAGATAAATAGAAAATTTTAGACTCTTTTTGCTTTATTAAAAAAGAAGAAAGATAATTTATACCTTTAAGCATGGAAACTCACTCAAGTTTGGCTGGGTTTTAGGCTACCAGATTTTGAAAAGAAGGCAGCCTTTCCAAACACTGGTCCCTGTCATTCTTCTTACTTGGCTCTTTCTTGCTTAAGTTTTCAATGAGGTTTTGGAGCTGTCACAAATGTCCCTGGGTTAAAAGAACATATTAAATCAGTGTTTGGTTAGAAGAAGGGAGGAAAAACCAAAGAATATAAGAGTTACTCTATCCATAGACAAGATGATAATCTGGATGCACTTTGCATAACACGTGGTGCTTTTTTTATTTAGTTTTGTTCTGTTTTTTTATTTTTCTGTTTTTTGAGAGAAGATACAGAACTTTCTATGGAATTCTTTGATGAAATATACACTTGAATCACACAAGAAGAAAATGTGACAAGGAATACTTTGCATACTGAGCTGTGGCCATGATTATGTAGGAGTGTACACCATTTCCAATTAAACAAAGAAATAGGCAGTGGAAAACACTTTGAAAACCAGAGAGTCTCTTTGAAAGAAGAGTGGAATTTGCACTCTACCTTATTCATTAAAGTTAGAAACTGCCATCCCTTTAATGAGCAGCCTGAGGGTGGAGAAAGTGTCTTGAATAGCTATATTCCAGGGAGTACTTGGCATCATCACTGAAACATAATGTGGGATTGCAATTGTGTGGGTTTTTTTCCCAGTGAATAGGAAGTGATCAAAGATAACATTGCCTGAGAAAGAATTAAAATAGTGTAACATTGCATCAAGTTATAGCCAATGCCAATCATTATATGGATGAATGAACAAGATCCTTTAAATAATGGTATAGACGTGCTGTGGCATTCAAAATATAATGACCAACTTCAGTGGGGTTTAAATAAAAATGCGAAAGCATGTGCCCACTCATCTGGTCAGAACATTGAAGTATAAGCACGTCTCTTTAAATAGATCTGTAAGCCACATCCTTCATTTACATCATCTATAAAACACTGGACTACAGGAAGTAAATTAATTCAAAAAAACTGCCTTAGGAATTTTATCTGAGCAATGGGAAATGTTATCTACTAGGAGACTGGAAAAAACTAGGGGCAGAATCAGAAAAAAATAAAGTAAAAAGGACTTCTATAATTACAGTGTGATCACCTTTCCCTCTGTGAAAGGACAGGAAAGGAAAGCACAATACAGGAGTTGAATTCATCATTGTGTAGATGAGAGTTCCTGGCATACAATGCTAGACAGAGCTATTTACTGGAAGAAGTGCTGGTTTATTTACATGCTTAACAGCACCACCTTCTAGCTTCGGCCAACTGACAAATAACAGCACAGCCAGGAAAAGAAAGAAAAGGCCATCGTCCCTATTCCAGAGAGAATCAGAACAGGACAGGGGCTGTCACAAATCCATACATCTTGACCCGTCATTATAAAATGGAATGTCCAGCTCCTCCAAACATCTCCAAAGAGATAATCTTTCCTTTCTCAGTAACAAGAATCATAGCAAGGAAACTTGACTCTGCATCCAAAAGGAGGGATGAGAGAGGGGGAAAAAAAAATCGATACTTGCCTAATCTGCATAGTACAACTCTTCCAAAAGATGAGAAAAATAAAATTTCATCTTTGTCAGAGAACTCATAAATAAGGCCAAATGCACCCTTGTGCACATGACTAAAACAAAGGTGCAAAATATCTCATGTGATAAACAAAGATTGGCTGATGAATGGAGTGAAGTGTTTTAATACAGTAAACAGGAGATCTGAATAAAGAGATCAAAGGAGACTAGAGAGCACAATGCACCCACAATTGCAATTGCTTCCCAGGGAGTGACAAGAATAAAATTGGAAGATTTTGCTCAGAGAGATACTACCACTGATTCTAAACTAGTTGTCTATGCTAATCAAGGCACAGCCTTTGAGCTTCCTCTAAAAGTTTCCACTTTTTTAACTTAGAAAATAATGCTTGAACTTTCAGTTGTTATATATAAATTCTGACAGATATCAAGAGGGGAAATGTAGGCACTGAGCAGGAAAACAGAACGTTCAGGACATTGCTCTAGTCTTGCTGTTCCTTGCTATGCAAGCTTTGGCAAGTGATTTTTATCTCTGGGCAACGATTTCTAAATTTTACCTGTTTACCTTATCCCAAATATTTGTATTTAGCAATAAAACACACTACCAAAAAAAAAAAACCCAAAAGGCTCATTGTTTTTCCCCATTCAAAACAGACCTGGGTAGAGAGAAAATTCACACGAACTATATTGACAGAGTATCTATATTTTTCTCTTCTCGTTTGACATTTAGTTTACTGAGTGGGATAAAGTCTATAAAGAGGTTATCTGGGTAACGTTTACTTGTATTATTTTAAAATTTGTTAACAAGGCTATAGTTAATTGGACAGAGATAAAAAATGAATGTGCCCACAATTCTGTTTGAATTTCAGTTGAAGTGGCCCAAGGAATGATGATAAGCTCAAAGTGAAGCAGCGCTTGGGAAGGTGGTGATGAAAATGGTGGAAAAAAGGGTGGGTGGGTGGGCATTATCTTTCTAGAAATTGTTAATGCATCCTTCACAGATTAAAGCATTTAGTGTGTTCAGGGAGGGGCCTCACAGATGACGAGCACTCACCAACGATGTGCCGCATGGGGAACTAAACCCCACGTGGCCATCTTACCCATGACGCGGGCTGAGCCTAGGCAGGGCCTAGGCCATTGTCTGGCAACCATTACCCAGCAGTCTTTGCCCATCTACCATTGGGCAGCAGCCACTACCCAGCAGTCTTTACGTGTCAGTCATTACACGGTAGCCATTAACTGCTGCTGTTACCTGCCTTGTGACCAGGCGGTCACTGCCTCCTGCCACTGTGCAGCAGCCGTTCGTGTCCGTCCCCAGTGACCCAACTGAAGCCGCAGAGCCACCCATGCCCCAGCTGCGCTCCTGCAGGAGGAGCTGGCTGTGGAGTCTCCCTTCCTGACCCAGGAATCCTTTAGAGCTGTAGGGCCCAGCCTGAGGACCCGTGGCCACTGTTCCCTGAGGAGTTCTGGCAGTCAGGCCCCACTGGTATGTTTTCACAAGGGATCCCAGGTCCTGAGGGGGATGAACTCGTTGGGAGGGAGAGAAAGTGACTTCTCACGTGGGCAGAGGCTGAGACCGAGTGACACCTGACCACATGGGCAGTTGTCCAGGGCGCCAGCTTGTAAGCAACCACAGGGAAGTCTGGATCCTCCTAGAATTCTAAAGAGAGTCAGTGATTGTTTTATTTACCACTATGCATCTCACTTCTGGAGTTGGACGATTTCTTTGAGATGATGATTTTGGTAAGATTATCTGCTTAAAGGGGTAGATTAACTATAAACTTCTGACTTGCCCAAATAGGTGTGACCTCAGCCTGCCAATCCCCATCATCGGTGGTTGGCCCACTTTCGCCCTTCTTCCCTCCACCCCTTCACCTCTGCAGTGCTGTCTCACCTATAAGTAAATGCCGGACAAAACAGTTACACAGGATTGTGCTCCCGGTGGAGGAAGAGGACTTGGGGGTTAGCAGGAGTGTGTCATTTACATTTTACCCCAGCCCAGAGTTTTGTCACTTTGCTGTGGTGGGACAAAACCCAGGTCACCATGAACTCAAAGAGAAGTTGGAGTGAAGCAGGGCCCCAGAGCAGCAGGAGACCTCAGTCACAGCAGCTGGAAAGGAAGGGAGGAACATGGCAAACAGTGCAAGGGTTTCTCGACTCCCTAGGGGGTAGAATTAGAGAGGTCTGTTTTATGATTGTCATTGTGACTCTTTTCTCCCCAGGCTGGGTGGCCTGGGAAACATGGAGAACTGAAGCGGCTGTGGTACCTCAGAACTTGGACGTTTGACAGACAAGTGCTGGCAGAGAGACTGCTGGCTTTGGGAGTCATTTTGTAAACAGGCCCCTGTTTGCGCAAGTGTTTGGGGAAGGTCTTAACGTTCAGCTTCTTGTGCAGAATGGGTGACTTAGGTTTCAGAGCCCTGGACCAATCCAAGGCACCACACATTCCCAAACTCCTATGAATGAGCTCGCCAGACAATCTGAAGGGGTAGACAGACTTCTATGAAGAATCAACCGGAACCTGGCTTGTTAATTAATGAAATTTCTAAATCCACGCCAGACCTAAATTCAGATCATGGACTGGAAGTGTATCCTAGAATACGGCATGAAAAGAGGAAAGGTTTGGGGTAAAAATATGGCGCTTCCATCCTGGAAACAGAATCTCATCTTGGAAGCTTAAAGTTACAAGCTTATCACAATATTTCCAGCATTGACTGATTATGCAAATAAAGTGGTGAATTTATCATTTCATTTTTAAAAGAAAATGTTCTACATCATTTACATCCCTTGGGTTAGGTCGATTTTTTGGTTTTGTTTTGTTTTTTACATTTTTAGGAGAAGGCATTTCTGATGAAAATAAAATTCACGAGGAGAGCTCCATAAGGTCTAGCCCAGAGAAGATTAGCTGCAACTACAAAATAGCATGCCTGACAAGGTTACTTCAAGTTTGTGTACATCTTATTCTTAACACTGTATTCTCTAAAATCGGTGATCTTCAAACAGGAAGAGTGAGACAGAAAAAGTGGAGGGCATGTTGCAGTTTCCAGGGTAAACTCCATAGTGTGCCGAAGAAAGATTATTCTTTAGACTTAATACTTTAATTTTTTTAAAGAAGTCCTTTTTTTAAAAAATAATATTTATTTACTTCGTTGCACCAGGTCTTAGTTGTGGCAGGCGGGCTCCTTAGTTGTGGCATGCAAACTCCCAGTTGCGGCATGCGTGTGGGACCTAGTTCCCCGACCAGGGATTGAACCCAGTCCCCCTGCACTGGGAGTGTGGAGTATCATCCACTGTACCACCACGGAAGTCCCTAGACTTAACATTTTTGTTTTTGTTTTTGTTTTGCGGTATGCCGGCCTCTCACCGCCGTGGCCTCTCCCGTTGCGGAGCACAGGCTCCGGACGTGCAGGTCCAGCGGCCATGGCCCACAGGCCCAGCCGCTCTGTGGCATGCGGGATCCTCCCGGACCGGGGCACGAACCTGCGCCCCCTGCATCAGCAGGTGGACCCCCAACCACTGCGCCACCAGGGAAGCCCTTAACATTTTTATAATACAAATTACAGAAGTTAAAGCTTGACAAAATCTTTCTGGCTTATGGAGGATATGCAAAGGTTAAAGAGGAGAAGTTAAATTAATTAAAATAAAAAAGACTGAGGAACTATCTTAATATTAAGCTGGTTTGAAGAATTTATCTATTAAGAAGAAAGGTAGAGAAAATAACCATATGGAAGCATAAAATATGGTATAGACTGATGGAAAAGTCCTGATATCTGAATTAAAAATCAACATTGCATTAGAAAACTTCAACCATAGATGTTAAATGATAGATTGTACATTTCCAAAATTAAGGGACTAAGATGACTAAATTCACCTTTTCATCCTTATTTTTAAACCAAAATAAACTTAGATTTAAATTTGAAAGCACACAAGTGTTCAGGTCCTTCATACTGTGATCTCATTCTGAATAACTGCCTTTTATTTTGATGCCTATTGTGTCTCTACCTGATGTCACAATTTAACCTCAGTACGACAGCCAGTAATTAAGAGAACTCATGTTGTGTAGCGTAATGTTTGGTTGTGCTGGTCATGTATATGTGTCATGTATGATACTGTTTCACACCATGCAATTTAATAAACAGCATCACTTGATATGTTTATTTCTAAAGAACAAAAAACCAAGCTACCATCTTTTGAGAGTCAAAACATAGGTTTTCACGGTGATGTTGTGAACAGCAAGATACTTTATACACTACACTACTTTTAGTATTTGTACATTACATGTAAGAATGTATAAACCTCTAGATTATGTGTATTTTACACATACAAATCTGAATATTATATGCACAAATATGAAATAACCATTTTGTAATTATAGTAATTACTTGGATTAATATTTTGTTATCAGTTGTTTTCAACCTTCTTTCCCTTTTTATTCAGTGAAATCTTTCAAAGGAATTCTTATTTGGAAGCCCAATTTGCAAAACAGACCAAGGTGGCTCTGCTCTGATCAAAGTGTTTGTAGGGCCCAAGAGGCAGCAGCCTTTTAGGTTCGGTCTCAATGGCCCTCCAGCCCTTTCACAGGGTTTCTCGTTCTGGAACACTGGAAACCACTGTCATATATAATGCTCTACCTTTGTAGTGGGCTTTTATATATGTTACAGTGTTTCATACTCATAATATTGTCAGTGTCATTCCATTTTGCAGATGAGAAAATGGGAAGTCAGATCAATTCATTTTCCCACTGCCACATAATTATTGAGTGATTAGACCTAGGACTTGAAATCTAACCCCTGACTCCAGTGTTATTCCCGTTATTTCCTACTGACTACAACAAGAGAAACATGCTCAGAGTCTCACCCCAAGTAGGATGAGACAGAATTCATGTAAACCATTTTTCTTAATGTTGTCTCTCTTCAGCAGATATGACTGACGGTCTTCGCATGGGTCACACCTCTGTGGTTCACCCAGATTACTTATTGCAGAGGCTGTGAGATGTGTGTAATTCCCAGCCTGTAAACCCAGCCCTTTCTCTCCCACTTGAGAAACTGTATTGGACTAGAGGGCATGAGGGTGATGTTATCTGGATCTATTTTTATTTATGAACAAGGTGAACAGTTCACAAATTTCAGTATTTTAATTAATGGTAGAAACAATTGATTTTCATCATCCTAGTTGAGAGACAGTATATCTAAAGAAGTAGAATTAGTGATCATCATCTTGAAGAATATTATTAGAATATAATAATAGAATCAAAAATTACCTTGGTAGGAGAAGAGACTCAGTAGGGGCCAAAGAAAAGAGGAAAATTAAGGAAGAAAAATAAACTGCTTGGGTGTAAGATGGGAAGGGTTTAGTATAACTGGGATTAATGTAGCAATCAGAATTATAACATTTAATACCAGTCAGTGATGAAGCACTTAATTTTGCATGTGGCAAATATATTCAATACTAGTCAGATGTTCACCAAATGAGCTTTCCCAGTTCTACATTTTTTCACTTCTGAAGATCTAAAAGGATCCTGGAATGGAGAAAGAAGGAGCTACGACTATCAGGGAAATGCAAAACAAAACCTCAAGTTATCACTTCACACCTGTTAGAATGGTTACTATCAAAAAGACAAGAAATAACAAGTGTTGGCAAGAATGTATAGAAAAGGGAACCCACGTGAACTGTTGGTGGGAATGTAAATTGTGCAGCCACTGTAGAAAACAGTATGGAGGTTCTTCAAAAAATTAAAGATAGAAGTACCATATGATCCAGCAATTCCACTTCTGGGTACTTATCTGGAGGAAATGGAAAAACTAACTGGAAAAGTTATATGCACCTCCATAGTCATTGCAGCATTATTTACAATAGCCAAGATATGGACGCAACCTAAGTGTCCATCGATGGATGAACAGATAAGGAAAATGTGATATATATCTATATATATATATATATAGATATATAGATATATATCATGGAGTATTAGTCATAAGAAAAGAAGCAAATCTTGCCATTTGTGACAACATGGCTGGACCTTGAGGGCATTACGCTGAGTGAAATAAGTCAGACAGAGAAAGACAAATACTGTATGATCTCATTTATGTATGGAGTCTTAAAAAAACCCCAAAAACTGAACTCATAGATACAAAGAACAGATTGATAGTTGCCAGAGGTTGGACAGGAAAAATATGTGAAGGGGGTCAAAAGGTACAAACTTCCAATTAAAGTCATGGGGATGTAATGGACAGCACAGTGACAGTAATTTATAATATTGTATATTTGAAAGTTGCTAAGGGAGTAGATCTTCAAGGTTTTTATCACAAGAAAAAAAAGTGTAACTGTGTAGAGATGGATGTTAACTAGATTTATTGTGGTGATCCTTTTGCAATATATACAAGTATTGAATCATTATGTTGTCCGCCTGAAACTAACATAATGTCATATGTCAATTATATCTCAATAACAAAAAGGAGCCACACCTTAAAACCCCTGAGAAGAAAATAGAATGATTTGAATCTGGAGAAGGGAAAGCTGAGGTTTCAAGTGAACCAGTTTGAGGAGAGAAACATAAAGATTATGAAACCATTTTGTCTCAGTCTCTTAAAGGGCAGGATGAGACGTTTCTAGGAAATAGATAAGAGAATTTTGCCATGATGAGGGTGGCAGACAAAATAAGATGGGTGAACAAGTGAAGCTGAGAAACTCATTAAATACAGGAAGAGTTCTCACTTATCTAAACAATTGAAGTTTGTTCTTAAAGACAAAGGTACGGACCAATGAGTCCCCTTGGATCCCTTATATATGGTTTTATGACTCCTGTGGCCAACAGAATACAAAAGAATTTGTAGCAGAGGAATTATAGACATGTGGCAGTAGTCATGTCCCATGGTATGCTAATAGATGCTACGGGAAAGTTGGTTCGGGTTCAAATAATTTGGGGGAGTACCAGGTTTACAAAAGGTATACAGGTGTCTTCAGGACAAAGCTTCTCAGAACCCTTGATATGTTCATGTACACTGTAACGCTCTCAACACAAGAGAACCAGAAGCATTTTACAAACTTAGTTAAATAACCTTTTTTTCCTCCCTCTTTATAACTCACAGAACACTAGAGTTTGAGAAATGCTGATGTACAGCACTATTTTTTTTTTTGCGGTACGCGGGCCTCTCACTGCTGTGGCCTCTCCCGCTGCGGAGCACAAGCTCCGGACGCACAGGCTCAGCGGCCATGGCTCACGGGCCCAGCCACTCCGCGGCACGTGGGATCTTCCCGGACCGGGGCACGCCCTGCATCGGTAGGCGGACTCTCAACCACTGCGCCACCAGGGAAGCCCTGTACAGCACTATTCTTAAGCAAGGATGCATAGTCAGAAAGTTGGCAGATTGCTCCTAATTAATAAGAAAACTCAGTATGTCTGGGATTAAACTTAGTAATTTCACACTATCTTTCCCTACCCCAAATCACACAGAGCTAGGGTCCTATGGAATGCACTTAGTCCTCTGGGTCGTGCTGTTCTAGCCCAACTGTTTTTGCTCACCCAACACAACTTACAAATTCCCACCTTCCTTCCTTTGTTTAACACACTTTCCCCAGTTAGAATGTCCAGCACTGAGTCCTTGCTAGACACAAATAGAACACAGAGCTGGTGGCAGGAGAGAAAGAAGGAACTGAAGGATCCTGTCCTGAAGAAGCTTCCAGTCAACACACAGCCTCTGACCTGAAGCCTTGCCAATGCTTCCTCTGTGTATGTTACGTTTACACCTCTCTTATAACTCTCACTATATTCTTCTTTGTACAATAGTTATTTTAGATTTAATATTAATTGAGTACATTTTCCATGCCAGGCACTGTGCTCAGTGCTGTAGAGGACAAGGAAATGAGCCTTGTCTTCAGAGCAGTTAGCATTCAGGTAAAACACAGTATGTTAGAAAAGTCATCATTTTGTTTTCTTTTTTGACAAATTGACAAATAAAATTGTATATACTGAAGTGTAAAACATGATGATATGTGTACATTTTGAAATGATCACCACAATAAAGTTAACACATCTATCACACCCTATAGTTACTTTTTTTTTAAAAAAATAAAGGGGCTTCCCTGGTGGCGGACTGGTTAAGAATCCGCGTGCCAATGCAGGGGACACAGGTTCCAGCCCTGGTCTGGGAAGATTCCACATGCCACGGAGCAACTAAGCCCGTGCGCCACAACTACTGAGCCTGAGCTCTAGAGCCTGTGAGCCACAACTACTAAGCCTGTGTGTCACACCTACTGAAGCCCTCGTGCCTACAGCTCGTGCTCCGATACAAGAGAAGCCACCGCAATGAGAAGCCTACGCACCGCAACAAAGAGTAGCCCCCGCTGCCCGCAGCTAGAGAAAGCTCACGTACGGCAACGAAGACTCAACGCAGCCAAAAATAATAAATAAATTAATTAATAAAAAAATATGGAATGGGAATTTGCATGTCATTCTTAATGAAGGGGCCATACTAATCTTCATATCATTCCAATTTTAGTGTATGTGCTGATGAAGCGAGCACTAGTCATTGACTGTTAACACGAGTCTTAGGTCTCCTGACTTATGTAAAATTTTCCATCAGTTTTAGACATGTAAGTATACAGACACACCCTCATGGCTGTATTTTCCTTCGCCACGCCCCTCCCAGCCTCTAGTCCCATACAGGAAATGAAAGGCTGTTTCCTAATATAGCTTCGAATACATGCTTCTTTGTACACAGAAAGTGACCATGTCTAACATGCCCTGAACATATTTTTTAATTGATTTGAAGGAGAAGTAGGAAATTTAATATTAACGTTGCTCAATATTATATCCTTTTTTTTCTTTACAATCTTTTGGGCTTTCCCTTTATTTCTTAGTTATTTTCTTCTTCCATATTTTTTCCACTTAAAGCTAAATGACACTATTTAGTTACTACTCCACTTAAAGCTAATAACAGGAAGTGAAAGTGGAAATATGAAAAAAAAAATTATCAGTATTACTCCTTAGAATTTTGCTTTATGAAAATATTTTTAAAGCTATTACTCATGTTGAAGTTTTAGCATTCATTAATATATGCATTTTGTGCAAACTCTACATTCCCGGTTTGGCTGTTATACACACAAATTAATGAATGTACTTTAATGAATTTGATTAATATGCAGCAGTTTAAGATCCATTTTGTATTATTAGTACAGAAATGCTCCTCATTGAGTGCTGCTGAATCGGAATGGTGTGTTTGCCTGGGAAGGCTGACACACACACACACATACACTTCACAAATAATGTAAAGCTAAGATTTTCATAATTATCGTAATTCACTCATTAAGATATTAGCAAACTGTCGCATCCACAAAAGATTCTCTATGCATGGAATTTTCCATCTTTTGCCTGCACCCAAGATATACATGCAGTGCCAGTGCCAGAGAGTGTAAATGGAAACCCTACTTCTGCATTTTATTAGCAAATTTTGCAAACTACAAACAGCTTGATTGTTGTATAAATTTATAGTTGTACTTGCACATTTGTGACGGTGGTTTTCAGCATGCAAGTTTTATCTAAGAGCTTTTACTTGGAACTGCACAGAGCAATTCCAAAACCTCAAAACTAAAGGAAAATAAAATTGAAGTGCCTTTACAATTGAGTGATTTATACATTAAACTATTTTTTTAAAGCAAGATTAAAAGTACTGTGCTCCTAGAAACATTCTCTCCTGGTGGAAGCCACTCAGATGGAAAATTTCATCTATTTCAAACTGATTTTTTGCCTGACTGACTCTCACATATTTTCCTAAAACCTGGTCACGGCAAATGATTTATTCTACTTTAACAATACTGTGCAAGTAGCCAGGAAGAGTCAAGTGCTGCAGGCAGTTGTCCAATTAGGTGCTCAACTATATTTTGACTTTTTTATGCTTACACATACGTAATTCTTTTCTTTCCTTCTGATCTCCTACTCAGCAGCACTTTCTTCTAGATGAAAATATCTGCATATTTCTGTACTAGGAATACTTAGCCAAATCTGAACTATAGAATGTATTTTAGATCAAAATTCCAAATAAGGATAAGGTGGGAAAACCCATTTTCCTACAGTTTAAGAGCTGATAGAGGGAGCTCAGGTATGATGTATCAAGGGTGCACATATTTTCAATGTCCTTCCCGTAGTAACCCTCCCCCCTCCTCGGTGCAGTGGCATCTGTGCCACCACAGTGCCCCTAGTGACAGGGATGCTCTGCGTCTTATTAAAGATGGCTGGTCTAAACGGAGCTACCTGGCTACAACACACAAGGCCATTCTTCACTTAGGTAATTGTTGCTTTTCTTCAGATTTTAATCTCTCTTAACTGAAAAATAATTTTTTCTTCAACTATTATTGTCATTGACTCACCATCCTCTGTGGCAACATATATTCCTTTTGAAAAACTGATTTTAAAGAAAACAAACAGCATGTAAAATTTTCTTACAGAAACAATTGCTAGGTGAAAAAGTTAATGGGAGTCTGGTATTCTCTGAATGGGTTCATGTCATAATCTTAAAATAAAAAAAGAATTATGATCTCAAGTAGTATGTGAGAAAGCTACAGAAGTAAATCCAAACTTTGATATTTGGAATTTTCTTTGGCTATAGCAATAGCTGGTGAGTTTTCTCCAGGGGTAGACTCTCAGCTATTTTGATTCTACTAAACAAATCAAAGGAGCCACCATTATTTTTCTAAATAGCAGCACAAAAAACCCAAACACACACACACACACACACACACACACAGAAAAACAAAAAAAACCCCTCACATTCCAGACCAGGTTCTTACCTTGATCCACTTACACTCATGTAGAAATTCCTTGAGTGAAGGAATTTGGAGCTTCCCATGGCAGCACTGGGCAAGCCACAGAGAAGGGTGACTTGGCCAGTTAAGCCCACCTCAAATGACCCTGTAACTCATTTTCTGATGACAGAAAATGAAAAAAGGCGTTAAGGCTCAAGCTTCTTCCTTTATAATGCCTCATTTGAAATAAAGAGGTCAAGAAAAAGAATTCTTTCTTGCTACCCTGACACAGGCCATCAGGGACTAGAGAGAGATAATGTGTTAATACTGTTAACCAAATGCTACTGTGGCCCTTATTACCTCAGGACTATTTTACTAATTCCAAGATACTTTAATTAAAATGAAAAAAAATTATGATGCTCTCTAGAAAGTCATTTTTGTCTCTTTCCAGCTGTCCAGTGACATATTTTTAATCTTGTAAAGTCACTTGTTTATAATTTAAACTAAAGTTCAGTTACGCACAGCTTGTTTACCTGTACATACTGGCTAATTTGTAATGACAGAAGAGAAAGCTAACAGAGTGCCACTAACTCTTGTGAAGTAAGTACAATTAATAGCATTCTGCCCCTGATTTGGGAAAATATATGTTGCACATACATCAATCAGGGTACTGTTGTAAATAATAGAAGGTACTTTTATTATTTTAGGCAGGAAGGGATGTTATACAGGGAATTAGAAACTTAAACATTCATCAGAAGAGCAGGCTCTCCACTGACCTTCAGGAATGACTCCCAGGACAGTTTTGTAGAACCTAGCTTCCAAAGGCAATGAGTCAGGAAGCTGCAGCAGTTACTACCACCCCCAGGGTCACTGCAGATCTCCGATTTTGGTGGCTTTCCAGGGATCACGAGGCCACCACTGCAATTATTGGCTCTAGGGAGTCACCACTTAGGCTGCAATCTGCTGATGAGAAACTGCAGCTGGAAATCCTAACCTCAGGGCCGCACTCTGCCTGCTAAATGCACAGGAGGAAAATGGATGTCTCCTTGCATCCTAGCCTCTGCCTCCATTGAACTCAGCTCCGCATGCAGGTCTCATGAAGGTGCATCTGATTGGTCAAACCTAGATCACATTGGTTTCTTTAGCTGCAAGGGAGTCTGGGAAATGTAGGTTTTGTTTTCATTTTTTGCCACGACTCAAAGCTTAAAGATCTGGTTCTGCTGTTCAGTTTCTCAAACTGAAACTCATTGGAAAAATAATGTATAACGTTACTTGTTTTCTTATAGCAATTCCTAATTAAAGCAGTATTTAATGCAATTTCCAGGATTTTTTTTTTTTGAGTATTCTGTTATTACTGCATTACCTTGGGCATTGGGAAGATGTAGTGTATGTTGCTTGTTCCTTGTAAAAATAAGTAAGCACAATAAAAAGGATGTTAAACGGCAAAAAAAAATTTTTTTTCAAACCAAGAAAGCATACTAGCAGGAGATAACAGAATTGAGATATTCAGCTTATCAAATCTACCCCCAAACTCATAGACTTTCTACTATGTCAGCCATGCATAAAATCCTTCAGAGTTTCCTTGCTTTTTAAAATTGGTGTTATTCCTACTTTTATCTTTTGGGGGCTCTTACAGATAGTTACTGTAAAGTGATTTTTGAGATGGCTCTACCACTCCAATTTTGTCAGGAGTAAATCGGTCTCCTGATCTAATAGAGAGAATAATGTCCCCCTACAAAGATGTTTACATCCTAATCCTGTGAATATGTTACATAACATGGAAAAGGAGAATTAAGGTTAGAGATAAAATTAAGGCTGTTAATCAATGGACTTGAAGACAGAGAGCTTATCCCAGATTATCTAGGTGGGCCTGATATATTCACAAGGGTCCTTAATGTGGAAGATGGAGGAAGAAGAGGAGTTCAGTGTGATACAATGTGAGAACTTGACCCACTGTTGCTGGTTTTGAAGGTGGAGGAAGGAGCCATGAGCCAGGGGATGCAGGCAGCCTCGAGGAGCTGGAGAGGGCAAGGTAGTGGATGCTCCCCAGAACCTCCAGTGAGGAATCAGCCTGCCGGCCCCTAGCTTTTACCACACTGAGGTCCGGTTCAGTGTTCTGAACTACAAAACTGTAACATAATAAATCTGTGTTGTGTTAAGTCACTGAGTTTGTGGTAATTTGTTACAGCAGCAACATGAAACTAACACATCGGACATTTGAGATTGGGGGCTCCTTTTCTGAGTGTTGCTTTTTTGACATTTTAGCTTGCAGGTTCATCTTGAGTGGTGTTTTCCCCCTCGCTATATACTTCCCCTACCCTGTCTCCCTGTTTGTGGACATCAGGAGGCTCCCTGGGACCCCAGGTCTTAACCTAGTGATTCCGTGTCCATTCCCACAGCGGTGCTGGCGCCGTCCCAGGACCAGCCACTGGACCAGAGGACAGCTTGGCCCAAGAGTTGTCACTGCCGCTGCTCTGCTTCCTTCTGCCTCCGCCACAGTCAGTGAATGGCAGTTAGGGGTTTGGGGGGCTCCTCTCACATATTAAAAGCATGACCCAGCTCTTAGTTGTGTGCAGAAAGCCCGACTTTGTCTCCAGCTGTACACAGGATGCTCCTGTCCAGGTTGCCCCACAGGGGTCAGATCTCTACCACCCTGCCTGCTCTAGTGCTCAAAGTCCCGTAGACGTCTGGCTCATGACACTTTCTGCTCTGTAGTTCTGTTTCTGGTCTGTTAGGATGTTTAGCTTACTTTTCAGCTTAGCCGTATTTTTACACTTATAATATATATTTAATATTTAATTTAATTTGTAAAATACATATGATATATTGGCTGCGTATCTTGTCATTGCTGTGTTTGGAGCAGAAGGGAGACATTCCAAGCACCACCTTCACCACAAGACCACCACATGCTGTATGTGTGATGATTAACATTTCACAGAGCACTGTGTCCCGGGTTTGCACCATGCTTTAGTTGAAGAGAAAATACAGTGAGTGGTTAGATATTTCCATTGTTCTCAGTGATTTGCTTTCTGTATTCTCAGGGATGTCACTTTCTCCAACAAATGACACCCTCTTGGCAAAGGCTTGGCTGGTTGAAAATTATGAGAAAATTTCACTGCATGGCACCTCAAGGTGGTTGTTCCAGAAACTCATCTTAAAACTTGCTATTTCAGGAAACTGGCTCAGCTCCTCTGCTTTTTCCGTAGTCCATCAATTCCATGAATTGGCTAGGCGTTCCTGGAGGATGACTGTTAGGGTCAGGAGCGGGGAGGAACAGAACACCAGGTGTTACGTTAAAAAAGGTGGCATAAGTCCCTGGTTTCGTCATGTACTTTAAGAGTGTGGAAAATAGCTGTTCACAGTTAACACCAGAAGTGCTCATTAAACTGATTTTCTGTTGAGAATGATTCCCCCTCAGATGTCTCAGGCTACCTTCTAGGTGAAGTTCTATCAGGATTATGATACCCACCAAGTTACAAGTTATAAGAAATGATACTTGAAATAAAGGCTTTGCAGGCAAATTAAAATAGTAATAGTTTCAGTTAATGTAATGGTAACTTTTTTAATCCCTTTATATTATTCAGCCAAAATTCCATGTTTGGAAAAAGAATGAGCTACTAAAGAAGATTCCCTAATTGTACGTAACACGCCTGAAGGCATATTACAGATGTAATTCAGATGCCTGGGTGGAGAGGAAGATGGCTCTGACGATGATATTGTGCAACAGAACTACATTTTAGTCACAAACAGTCATAACGTAAAATTATTTCCCAGAAAAAGGAAGCTGGGAATATGTTACAGCTTCCACAGTAAGCTCTGTAATCCTGGCTACACTCTGGAGATCACAGAACTACATGTGCATGTTTCTCTGTAAGCCCCCTAACCTTGCAGATCAAATTTCGACACCTAACATCTCAGTATTTCTCAAGTGATAGCACTTATTTTTCCTGAAATTCAGTCGAGTCGCTTGCCTTCTTTGTTTAGTTTATGCCAATGTGGTATTATCTCAGCTGGCTCATCTTGACTCATCCCGCTTTATCTACAGTGAACGAAGCCCCAAAGCTGTTTCTTGAGGTGAAAGGAGAATTAGTTAAACCAAACATGAATCCTTTTAACTATTTATAAGTAGGAATAACTGTTTTAAGATGGTTTTTTAAAAAATTTTATCTTGTTGAGCTACACCATGTTATCTATCTATCAGTTAAAGTGTCTACATTTACTACAGTTCAATGGCCACAGGCTTTTGCATAGAATTTCAAAAAGGCATACGTGTGATCTTGACAAGTGACTAAAAATAGAAACTTCAGGAAACTGTGTACTGTTTTGCAATCTAACTCAGGTGAGTAAATCTAGAATTTTTTTTTAATGTTCAGGCAGGGTTTGTAGACCAGACTGGCAAAGGCTCCTATAAAAGTAAGTCTCGCGGTGGTGACCCCTTCCCTTCCCAAGTCCCATGGTTTCTTTTCTTGCCCTTGCTGACTCAGGGGTCAGAGGCCATCACCTCTGATTTTAGAATTCCCAAGATAAAGGCTCAGAATCCATCTGGGCCACACTGTTGTGAGCTCTGCTTCCTCACTGGCCTCAGAGCTCATCATGGCCTCAGAGCTCATCAGGGAAGCTGACTCCCTTCCCACCTTCCCATCTTCCCCTTCCACTGGGCTAAGTGCATTCCTCTGGGATGGCTGGGACAATAGAGGCTTCTGGGGTAGCCTGAGCTTCCAAACAGGCTTTTGGGCTGGTGAGTCCGTGTTCACAGTCCAGTCTCCCTACTGGGCCTGTAGGCTATTTACGCCTGTCTCCACAAACCCTCAGGGCCAGCTTCATGATTGCTTTTCAGTTGGGTCTCAGCACTAGCAAAGCACAGCTGTGGACTCTAGCCTGCTATTTGGCCAGGGTTGTCACTGGCTTGGGTTTAATACACCCAAGGGAGAGACCGGAGATGGGAGAGCAAAAAGGAATAAACAGTGTTTCTCTGGCCTTGGTCAAGAGTCTCTCCAACTGTTTCCAGACATTTGGAGAAGCACTCAATATTCAGGATGAGCTCAGGGCTCAAGTCTTTCCAGAAGACAAAGGAAGATGGAGACCTATTCCTAACTTCAGCCCAGACTTTGTAAGAAAGCCTCCACCTCACTGCAAAGGCTGGGCAAGGTACCTTCAGAACAGAAAAGGTCCCTGTTTTTGCTTGTTTCCTAGAAGGGCCCCCCTGAATAACGGAATCACCCTAGCTAAGAGGAGGAGACAGCTAGCACTCGCGGGCGTAACCAACACCAGATACTGTATGAGGATCAAGCTGTGGTTCTTCAGATGACAATGTAACACTTGGACCAAGGCCAAGAATTAGGCTGAGCTGGGATGCTACAGAGTACCCTCTGACCTCTTACCATTCCATGATACCAGAGATCTGCCTTCCTGTCTTTACTTTCCCTGTGAAATAAAGATGATGGATATAATCCTTTTTTTCCTCACAAGAGAAAGGGTCTGTGCAGATATCTCTCTACAGTTTAACTTCTTGTTTGTCAAGCTATATGTGTGGAGCCTTCTGTGTGCAATGGGGGAGGAAAGAGAGACATTTAGTGTTGTGAAAGAGTCCTGCTCTGAATAGCTAGGACTGGATTTGTCTCTCGTGAGCCGATGCTCCTGAGTTCTCAATTTATTCCTCTGCAAAGAGGGTTGAAAATAAAAAAGCTCTGTTGACTCCCCGATTTTGTCAGGAGGAGCAGGTTGGAAAAGGGATGCGGAAGCTCACAGAAAAGAAGTTTACAAACATGTTTAAGAAATACCTCGTGAGCATCACAGTGCAAGGCCCTGGAGATCAGCAATGAGGAAGACACTGACCCTACCTCCTGGAGACCAACGGTCTCAGCCATTAAGAGGTAAAGTCACTGCCCCCCAAAGACATGACATTATTAGTATTATCCTCTGTTAGTGACTTTAGTCCAGTGTGCATGTTGCTGCAGGGTTACTTTTTTTCAATAATGATCCACATGTTTTTTCCCCTCCCCTCTGCCTAAGTCTTTCCTTGTATCTTCCTCTTCTTGCAAAACTGAAGGTAGTGCTTGGGGGAAATAAGGGACAGTTGGTTCTGGGAAATACGGCAGGGATCAGGGAAGGCTTGCAGGCAGAAGGGACATCTTAGTTGAGGCCTTAAGGATGAGCTGGATTTGATCAGGCCGAAGGGGGTTGGAAGTGACAGAGGAGGAAGTCCAGGCTGAGAGAAAACAGCGTGTGCAGAAGCCTAGGCTGAGAAAGAACACTGGGCATTTGGAGAAATGTTAGTAATCAGGGGTGATTGTAATAAAGAGTCCAAAGGATCGGGGAAAAAGGGGTGCAAATGATGAACATTTTCACATATCTGGACAACAGGCACATGGAAGAGAGATTAGCAGCTAGCTAGCTCTAGGGGGCAGAGCCAGAATCAAAGTGTAGAAAGCCAGTGAAAAGGACATTGACTAAAAATTAAATTATAATAATGGCTTCCACTTAGCTTTTACAATATGCCGGAAACTGTGTTAAGGGTTTTATATCCATTATCTTGTTGGATCCTCAAAACAACCCTTTGAGGTAAACGTCATGAGGAAACAGAGACAGGTTAAATTAAATAGCTCAGGGTCACACAGGGAGGACAGGGCAGAGCTGGGATTCCAGAGTTGATGCTCCTGGTCTCCAACCTCAAACTGCTTCCTTGTGAGAATTATGCAGTCACAGAGCAAATGTGTAACTCTGAGAGTTTCCCGTCACTGCAGGTGTTTAACCATGTGTCTGGGGTATTGTGGAGAATCCAGACATCAAGGAGAACCAGTAACTTTCTGAGAGTCTTCCTTTTGTGAGATTCAGGGATTCAGTGACGTGTCAGCAGCTGCATATGTAAGACAACCACCTTCTGCGTTTGGGGCACCTTCATTGTCGTGTGCAATGGGCTCTCCTGGGGTACCTTTAAGGGGGGTGTTTGTTATCAGTCTCCGTTGCAGAAGAGAAGGATATAGTGAGCACCGAAAAGGAGGCGGAGTGAAATGGACGGAATTAGGGCAGCTCAAACCTCCAGTAAAGACATGCATCTTTCACAAACATCTGCTTTAGCTAATGCTGGCCTTGGGCAGTATCACATTATGTATTCAGCTCTTAAACTATCACAGATTCATGTTTCAAGAACATAACCGTGAGAAAATACTGCACCAGTAGCAGGAAAAAACAGCCTAGCTCATTTTGGATTAAAAAATTTTTGGTGGATTTCTATAATAATTCTTCATTTTCTTTCAAATTAAAGGGCATTGTGGGAGACCAAATAGGTTAGAATGCATAGAATTTTTTGCACTGACTTATTGAAAAAAAAGAATAAAAAATTGCTTCTTTTGCTTACCATTCAGTGGAGGGTATCCACGTAACAAACAACAATAAATTACACAATGAATTAAGAAATCTTAGGGATAGAGCGACCTTAGAAAGCATTTTGATGTATTTTCTAGAACGTGGGAACTGCCTTTTATTTATAGTGAAGTGCTCCTCTAAGGTCTCAAATCATGATCTATGTAACCTGGGTAGCCCAACTCCTATCCTTGTACCAGCATTTTCTTAAAACAGAAAGAGTCATAGACTATCAAAGTACGAGGACTTTACCTGTGAATTAAAGAGGGGAGCGGGGTGGATGGAGGAGGACTCTCTTTTATCATCAATCTTGACACATTTAGTGGTTAGTAGTCAGAAAACAGTATCTGAAGTTTACCAAAATGTGTGTTTTTCAGAAATCCCAATAAATTAAAACTGAGACAAAGCAGTTACAAAGCAGTTACAAAGCATTACAAAGCAGACAAAAATCTGCTTTGTAATGGCGACGCGAGGTCCCTGTATGCTGATGGAGGATACCTTCCAGAGTGATAACATGCCGGGTGTAACCTCAAGCAAAACGCAGAGTCGATTCTCTTCTCTCTTTAGCACGAGCGAGATATTTTCATTCCCTCTCCCTTTCCTCTCTCTCCAAACACATAACAGCTTTCATATCCCCTAAGTACTTACTCATTTAAAATCCTGCCTTCTGAACTCTTTCTGGTTCTTTCTTTCATTAAGGAAAAAATTAATCTCTTATGTATATTATCAGCAATATGTGCAGAGCATATGCTCTTAAAAAAGTTGGGATAAACCAAAATTTTTAAAACAACATTCAAAGTCATTACTTTTGCAGCAATCGTCTCCTACTTTACTCCTTCCATAAATATTTAAATAAATGTTTAGATCATTTTTGTTTAAAGAAAGATATGCCACTAGCCTTATAGAAAAGAATTTTTCTGGCAACTTGAAAATGTATTTACAATAAATGGATAGTAAAGATTTTACAAGAAGGGTCCTATGAGTAACAAAATATCTCAGCTGTCAAGGAGCAGGCAGGTGGGCAGGTGGTTCTTCTTAAACAGAATTCAACCCACTGACGCCAGCCATGGTCCAAATGAGGGGACCGCTGTGGATCAGGGCAGGGAAGACAGAGCTGGAAGGAGACAGTTACAGCTGCAGCGAACTGAAAACATCTCTGCTCATTTCCTCTCTGGTCTAAAGCGCACAGGAGAAGCACTGATCTTTGCCAGCCAGCCCCAAACACACACTGTAAGAGGAAGATGAATCAAACTCAGCAGAAGCGCGCTTGCTCCCATGGCTGCTGAGGAAGCAGGGAGGATTCTGGTATGGGGGACGGCAGGACTGACGGTGTCTGAGGTGGGCAGGTGGGGTGATGCTGGTCGGTGCCCAGAGGCCATCAGAGGCTGGGACTTTCGGGCCTGCCCCCATGGGTGCCCAGCAGCAGTCTCAGCACGGCAGTCCGGCCTTCCAGGGCTTCTGGACACCCTGATGCCTCTGTGCCAGGGATTACGTGGCTGGAAGAGGTGTAGGAGCCAATCAAGGTTCTTTCTGACAACGACATTTCTCTCTGAGGCCTTCCACTGGTTTAGTGACTGAGCATCACTGAATAGTATCAGTCATGTCAAGCTGTCCAAACTCACACGAGTGTCTTTGTTAAGCACTTTATTCCTCCAAGTCAGCACAAAATTTGAGGTCTGTAGGATGTTCTGTCAACGTTTTTGTTTCCTTTTTCCCTCCAAAAGCCATTTTTCAGGTTGCGTATTTGTGTATGTGTGTTAAAACTAAAGACGTCTGTCAAACATGTTTCATTTAAATGGTTTTTGTGTTTGTCTCTTCATGGATAGGGAACTGTTTTATTTTCCTTTGCTGTTTGTCTTCCTTCATTTGGCAAATCCGTCCCCTCTTCCCCCAGTGATTTAGAACAGAGAGGAAAGTAATATCAGGCCTTAATTTAACAGCAGCACTACATCTGCCATTAGACAACTTTTACTTCCTCTCCGAGTAGCAGAGAAACTGTCTTTCCTCAACAGAAATGTCAAATGAACACAGTCCTTAAAGAAGAACACGAATTTGACCTTTACCGGATGTCTTTATTCTTTAACATTCTTCAAAGATACACACTTGAAAACGTTAAGACTTAACTGATACCCAGCATGGACGTTTCATTGTCTGTTGTTTCTAAGCTGCCAGAGGCTTTCTTATGTGGACAAAATGACTATTTCTGTCATAGTGGATCACAATTATTTATTCACCTAGCAGAGCAGAGGAAATAATTTTTAAACTAAAAACACAAAATGGGTTGTTTCTACCACAAACTTCCCACAAAAACGGGAATCTTACTTCCTAAGTAGAACCAGACCCTCGCTCCATTCTCTGCCCAGCAGAAAAATTACATGGCTTTTAGCTTTAATGGCCTTTTAGGCTTGTCGCCAAAAGAAGTTCCAAAAAACCTTTTCTGGTCCCAATTTGCCCTCTCAGCCCAGTTCTTTCGTAAGCAGGAAGGAGAGACCCTGGAGAGTATCCAAACCCAGGCTCTATGAAGCGAAGCCCGAGGCCAAAGAACCGCTCCACACAGTTGAGAGGAGAGAAAAAGGAGGCCCGCGACCGCAGAGCCCGACTCTGACAGAGCAGGCTTCAGGGTGGTGGGCACGGCTTAACTGATGGAGTGACTGCCGGGTACGTGTGTTACTGACGTACAGACTGATACATGGCTGCCGAGGTGGGGCTGGGGAAGCACCTGGACCAAGTGCACGTAGAGATGTGGCTGACGCCCTCGTCTGTTGTCGCTGTGCTGTGTCCTCATCCATTTCTGTCTTCAGTAAACAAACGCTGCTTTAGTTTTTTCTTTAAAGCTTTGCATTTTTACCTGAACATTTCACATGTCAGTCCTGAGCTGTTCCTGATGATGAAGCAGAGAACACTTCTCTGATTCTTCACAGGCATCTCCAAGCTACAGGAATTTCAGGAGAAGAACATAAGAGTATTCACGCCAAGGCCACAGGGGAATTTGAGAGTAATGCCCATACGTGCCTGGTTAGACATTATTCTCTCTGTTAGCTCAGCTTCCTCACTCTTAAGACAACTGTAACTGTTACAGCTGTGGCCTCTGTGATAACCATGTCACACATAGGCTTCACCCTCCAAAACTCTGCCATTCCATCTGGTTCTCTTCATTCATTCAGCACCCATTTCCACGCTACTGATGCACTATGAGAGATTCAAGGTCGAATTCCATTCAGTACCTGCCTTCAAAGAACTTAGAGTTACCCAGAGAGATCGTCATAAGATAGCACAAAGGACAGGAGTAGCCATCACGATTTGCCCAAAGCAGTGAGGGCCATTAGGAAAGCACTGGAAAACAGCAGTTCTTCAAAGGAGGGGAGGGTTGCTTCAGCAGTGGTGATCAACGATGACTGAAAGGTGGGAGCTGCACCTGAGGAGGCCTTGAAGGATCCGTGGGCTGAGATCTGCAGAGGCTGAGGGCAGGCATTCCAATTGGAGCCAAGGAAGCATGGAGCATCGTTTTCTTTCTTTTTTTTTTTTTTGCGGTACGCGGGCCTCTCACTGTTGTGGCCTCTCCCGTTGCGGAGCACAGGCTCTGGACGCGCAGGCTCAGCGGCCATGGCTCACGGGCCCAGGCGCTCCGCGGCATGTGGGATCTTCCCGGACCGGGGCACGAACCTGCGTCCCCTGCATCGGCAGGTGGACTCCCAACCACTGCGCCCCCAGGAAAGCCCGCATCATTTTCTTTTCACTTCCTCCAGCCAGGTCGGTTCCTGACGGAGCTGGGAAATGCCTCAGTAATGTTGATGGAGGTGCTCCAGGCACTTGCTTACTCCACCACAGCCAGCCAGGTTAAAAAATGTAAAGCTGACACAAATAGACAAAAATAAAACAAAAGGTTAAAGTGATCTGGATTTGAGGAACTTAAAAAAAATCTCTCTAAAACAAAAAAGGGTGTGCCCTGTAGTATCAATGCGTAATTTGGCTGGGTTCTAAGTCATGTCTGAGTGCTCCCTGAGCCTGGCTTGGAGTGACTGGAACGTTCCTTATGTCTGCGGGATTCTCAGACACAACAGGAAGATGAGAGCCCTGCCCTGGATGCCTCTGGAGATGGAGCTTGTGTGACTGTTTTCAAAATAAAAGATGATTCCCGAGAATCAGAAAGCTGCAAATGCTGTGACAAACTTACAGCCTCGGGTTTTGTATGAACAAATCTGAACCTGTGACTGGAATGTTCTCACAGTTATTTAAGTTCCCAGAGTGTGTCGAGTCTTCCTCCTAACCATATCATTATTGTTGAAATGTAAGAAAAAGAAAGCTGAGAAATGGCATCCTTCTGAATAAGTGTCAGAGAGCCAAAAATGTAATAGTCCATCATAAGCATTTCCAAACCTTTCAAATATAAGACAACACAGTTAAATCATTTTTATTACAGGCATAAAATAAAAATTAGTATAAAATATTAAATGTTTATGAGCACAGACTCTGCTTTTAACAATTTACAATTTAGATGGGATGATTTAGCAATTAAATTACCTCGTAATTACTCTCCTTGATACATTAAGTTCACTAAATTTCACCTTCAGTCATTTAATGGCAAAAGACAATGGTATTTTTAGTCCTATTTAAAATATTAGCTCTATAGTCAAGAAAACTCTTCTACCAGAAGTCTTTTCTTTCTCAGTTCACTAGTCTCTAAATGGTGCACGTGAGACAACGGCAAGGTTTAAACCCCTGGGGTGGGGGGTGGCAGTGGGCAGAGAGAGCATTACATTTCATGCCCAGTATGGCAGCTACACCCTGGAATTTCTGCTTTCCGCCCAACTTAAGAAAGAGTGGCTTGGGGAAAGGCAGCACTTGCAATGCAGACGGTTGTGAAGGTTGCAAAGGCCCTTTGTGCAGGCCTCCCAGTGCACAGGAGCAGTTGACTGCGCACATTTATGTTACATCTGTAGCAGGGTGACAGCTTTCATTCTGGGAGGCCAGGTGGAGCAGGAGAGTGGACTGTTACCTTCAGGCCATATTAGAAGGCTCCAGCACCACAAACACACCCAGCCCCCTTTCTGAGACTATGCACCCTCCAGAAAGCCCACGGAGGTTACAATATCTTACTAAGGCAGTACGAACAGGTAAAGAGATTGATAAAAATCCAATGCAAAAGCTGGTCAGTGGGCTTGAGCAAAACAGCATCTGTGAGCGGTAGGTGGAACTGCAGTGTCCCAGAGCAGGGGTTTGCACGTGATTGGCATGAGGAGGGTGTCCGTGCTTCTGGGAAGGTAGCTGCCCAGTGTGGGATGTCAGGATGGGCAAAAAAGGCATCTCTGTGGGAGGGCAGGGGCTGGAGGTGGGCTGATGAAGAGGGTCAGAGACTGAATGAGTGAAGAGGGCATTCACACTGGATTCTGATTAACTAAGTACTGTGTTAAGGATAATGGGAGCTAGGTTTCTCATTGTCTGAGAAGGGAGTTACAATTATGGAAAAGAAGAGAGCTAAAAGTTTTCACATGTTGGTATGAACCATGGTTTTCAATACATCTAGATAGATATAGGAAAATACAATATGTGTATGTATATATATTTCCTACTTCTGTCCACCAAAAAGGACCTGGAAACAGGGACATCTCAATAGTACTGAGCACATCTAGCATCCAGATATTGGTTTCTAAATACCATTCTTTACTAAAAGAAACCAGGGCACCTTGGAGAAATGGCTGATTCCATGGCTGGTACAGAGAAAGAACAAAATGAGCTTGGAGTTTCTTTTTGTGCCCAGAAGTAAGAAAGTGCTTAAAGAACGATGAGGACATGACAAAAGGACACAGGAACCAGACTGAAGGGGCTCTCACTGGCCAAATCTGGTAAAATTTGAGGATCAAACTAAATAATTTTAGTAATGAATTATAACCCATTACATAAAATAGGAAACCATGAGTTCACAGTGATATAAATAAATGAATGAGTAAATTGAAGGTATGATGAGGAATTAGATGTTTACATGGTCTCAAAACACCTCCCCCCAAAATACTTATTCATTACAAATAGAAAAAGAGAACTTCTACAGTGGAGAAGCCTGGCAGATTCCACCCTAATCGAAGGATCAAAGTAGGCAATATCAGTAATGGAACAAACTGAGACTGTATATGCCACCTGCATCATGCCTATGGTTTTGCTGCCACAGATATGTATTGTGACTCTAATCACAAGGAAATAGGAAACCCAAATGGAAGGAAATTCCACAAAATAACTGGCCTATAATCTTTAAAGTGTCAAGGTCATGATAATCAAGGAAAGACCAAAGAGATTAAAAGAAATGACAACTGGGATTTTCCTGGTGGTCCAGTGGTAAAGGACGGCCTTCCAATGCAGGGGACGTGGCTTCAATCCCTGGTCGGGGAACTGAGATCCCACATGCCACAGAGGAACTAAGCCCTCGCACCATAACTACTGAGCCCGTGCATCTCAACTGGAGAGCCCACATGCCACAAACTACAGAGCCCACGCTCTCTGGAGCTTGTGCGCCACAACTAGAGGGAGGAAACCCGCATGCCGCAACTAGAGAGAAGTCTGGGCACCACAACTAGAGAGCAGCCCGCACGTGACAATGAAGGTCGCTTGTGCCACGATGAAGACCAGACACAGCCAAAAATAAAAATAAAGATACCTACACCAACCAACTTCTAAAAAAAAAAAAAGAAAGAAAGAAAGAAATGACAACTAAGCTCAACCTGTGATTCTGAACTGGATCCTTTGGCTATAAAAACATTGTTGGGATAATTAGGAAGACTTGAATGCTGCCTGATGGTCAGATAGTAGTATTATATCAGTGTTAATTTCCTCATTTTTTTAGTTGAATTGTATTTCTGTTGGAGAAAATCCTTGTTTGTAGGAATACACAATACATACAAGATATTCTGGGATGCTGGGAGCATCATGTAGGCAACTTTCTCTGAAATCGTGCATAAAAAGAGTTATTTGTACCATACTTACAATTTTTTTGTAAGTTTGAGATTTTTAAAAAGCAGTTAATTGAGGGAGGAACCAAGATGCTGGAGTAGAAGGACATGCTCTCACTCCCTCTTGCAAGAACACCAGAATCACAACTAGCTGCTGGACAATCATTGACAGGAAGACACTGGAACTCACCCCAAAAGATACCCCACATCCAGAGACAAAGGAGAACCCACAGTGAGATGGTAGGAGGGGTGCAATCACAGTAAAATCAAATCCCGTAACTGGTGGGGGGGGTGACTCACAGACTGGAGAACACTTATACCACAGAAGTCCACCCACTGGACTGAAGGTTCTGAGCCCCACGTCAGGCTTCCCAACCTGGGGGTCCAGCAATGGGAGGAGGAATTCCTAGAGAAACAGACTTTGAAACCTAGTGGGAATTGATTGCAGGACTTCGACAGACTGGGGTAAACAAAGACTCCACTCTTGGAGGGCACACACAAAGTACTGTGTGCATCGGGACAGAGGGGAAGGAACAGTGACCCCAGGGGAGACTGAACCAGACCTACCTGCTAGTGTTGGAGGGTCTCCTGCAGAGGCGGGGGGGGGGGGGTGGGCTGTGGCTCACCATGGGGACAAGGACACTGGAAGCAGAAGTTCTAGGAAGTACTCCTTGGCGCGAGCCCTCCCAGAGTCTGTCATTAGCCCCACCAAAGAGCCCAGGTAGGCTCCAGTGTTGCGTTGCCTCAGGCCAAACAACCAACAGGGAGGGAACCCAGCCCCCACAATCAACAGTCAAGTGGATTAAAGTTTCACTGAGCTCTGCCCACCAGAGCAACGGTCAGCTCTACCCACCACCAGTCCCTCCCATCAAGCCTCTTAGGTAGCCTCATCCACCAGAGGGCAGACAGCAGAAGCAAGAAGAACTACAGTCCTGCAGCCTGTGGAACAAAAACCACATTCACAGAAAGACAGACAAGATGAAAAGGCAGAGGGCTATGTACCAGATGAAGGAACAAGATAAAACCCCAGAAAAACAACTAAATGAAGTGGAGATAGGCAACCTTCCAAAAAAAGAATTCAGAATAATGATAGTGAAGATGATCCAGGACCTCGGAAAAAGAATGGAGGCAAAGATCAAGAAGATGAAAGAAATGTTTAACGAAGACCTAGAAGAATTAAAGAACAAACAGAGATGAACAAATATAATAACTGAAATGAAAACTACACTAGAAGGAATCAATAGCAGAATAACTGAGGCAGAAGAACGGATAAGTGACCTGGAAGACAGAATGGTGGAATTCACTGCTGCGGAACAGACTGAAGAAAAAAGAATGAAAAGAAATGAAGACAGCCTAAGAGACTTCTGGGACAACATTAAACGCAACAACGTTTGCCTTATAGGGGTCCCAGAAGGAGAAGAGAGAGAGAAAGGACCAGAGAAAATATTTGAAGAGATTATAGTCGAAAACTTCCCTAACATGGGAAAGGAAATAGCCACCCAAGTCCAGGAAGCGTAGCGAGTCAGATGAGGATGAACCCAAGGAGAAACACGCCAAGACACATAGTAATCAAATTGGCAAAAATTAAAGACAAAGAAAAATTGAAAGCAGCAAGGGAAAAACAAAAAATAACATACAAGGGAACTCCCATAAGGTTAACAGCTGATTTCTCAGCGTAAACTCTACAAGCCAGAAGGGAGTGGCATGATATACTTAAATTGATGAAAGGGAAGAACCTACAACCAAGATTACTCTACCGGCAAGGATCTCATTCAAAGTTGATGGAGAAATCAAAAACTTTACAGGGGGCTTCCCTGGTGGCACAGTGGTTGAGAGTCCACCTGCCGATGCAGGGGACACAGGTTTGTGCCCTGGTCCGGGAAGATCCCACATGCCGCGAGTGGCTAGGCCTGTGAGCCATGGCCGCTGAGCCTGCGCGTCCGGAGCCTGTGCTCCGCAACGGGAGAGGCCACAACAGTGAGAGGTCCGCGTACCGCACAAAAAAAAAAAAAAAAAAAAAAAAAAGACATTGAGATATAACTGAGGGAGTTATCTGGACCAGCTCTGTGCCTTTCGCCTTTAGCTGGGTAGTATGACTATCTGATACTCAAATGGCATGAGGCTGAGAAGTCACGTCACTTTCTCACGCATGACTGAAGCCGGAGTCTCCAGACCATCAAGCTCCTTCACATTCCATTTACTAAACAATGATTTAATGAGCCTGCGCGTCCGGAGCCTGTGCTCCCCAACGGGAAAGGCCACAACAGTGACAGGCCCGCGTACGGCAAAAAAAAAAAAAAAAAAAAAAAAAAATCTTTACAGACAAGCAAAAGCTAAGAGAATTCAGCACCACCAAACCAGCTCTACAACAAATGCTAAAGGAACTTCTCTGAGTGGGAAACACAAGAGAAGAAAAGGACCTACAAAAACAAACCCAAAACAATTAAGGAAATGGGCATAGGAACATACAGATATATAATTACCTTAAATGTGAATGGATTAAATGCTCCAACCAAAAGACACAGGCTTGCTGAATGGATACAAAAACAAGACCCATATATATGCTGTCTACAAGAGACCCACTTCAGACCTAGGGACACATACAGACTGCAAGTGAGGGGATGGAAAAAGATATTCCATGCCAATGGAAATCAAAAGAAAGCAGGAGTAGGGCTTCCCTGGTGGTGCAGTGGTTGAGAGTGCACCTGTCAATGCAGGGGACACAGGTTCATGCCCCGGTCCAGGAAGATCCCACATGCTGCGGAGTGGCTGGGCCCGTGAGCCATGGCTGCTGGGCCTGCACGTCCGGAGCCTGTGCTCCGCAATGGGAGAGGCCACAACAGTGAGAGGCCCACATACCGCAAAAAAAATAAAAATAAAAATAAAAAAGAAAGCTGGAGTAGCCATACTCATATCAGATAAAATAGACTTTTAAATAAAAACTGTTACAAGAGACAAGGAAGGACACTACATAACAATCAAGGGATCAATCCAAGAAGATATAACAATTATATATATATATGCACCCAACATAGGAGCACCTCAATACATAAGGCAACTGCTAACAGCTATAAAAGAGGAAATCGACAGTAACACAATAATACTGGGGGACTTTAACACCTCACTTACACCAATGGACAGATCATCCAAAATGAAAATAAATAAGGAAACAGAAGCTTTAAATGACACAATAGACCAGATAGAGTTAATTGATATTTATAGGACATTCCATCCAAAAACAGCAGATTACACTTTCTTCTCAAGTGCGCACGGAACATTCTCCAGGATAGGTCACATCTTTAGTCACAAATCAAGCCTCAGTAAATTTAAGAAAATTGAAATCATATCAAGCATCTTTTCTGACCACAACGCTATGAGATTAGAAATGAATTACAGGGAAAAAAAACGTAAAAAACACAAACACATGGAGGCTAAACAATACGTTACTAAATAACCAAGAGATCACAGAAGAAATCAAAGAGGAAATCAAAAAATACCTAGAGACAAATGACAATGAAAACACGACGATCCAAAACCTATGCGATGCAGCAAAAGCAGTTCTAAGAGGGAAGTTTATAGCTATACAAGCCTACCTCAAGAAACAAGAAGAATCTCAAATAAACAATCTAACCTTACACCTAAAGGAACTAGAGAAAGAAGAACAAACAAAACCAAAAGTTAGCAGAAGGAAAGAAATCATAAAGAACAGAGCAGAAATAAATGAAATAGAAACAAAGAAAACAATAGCAAAGATCAATAAAACTAAAAGCTGGTTCTTCGAGAAGATAAATAAAATTGATAAACCATTAGCCAGACTCATCAAAAAAAAGAGGGAGAGGACTCAAATCAATAAAATTAGAAATGAAAAAGGAGAAGTTACATCAGACACTGCAGAAATACAAAGAATCCTAAGAGACTACTACAAGCCACTCTATGCCAACAAAATGGACAACCTGGAAGAAATGGACAAATTCTTAGAAAGGTATAACCTTCCAAGACTGAACCAGGAAGAAACAGAATATATGAACAGACAAATCACAAGTAATGAAATTGAAACTGTGATTAAAAATCTTCCAACAAACAAAAGTCCAGGACCAGATGGCTTCACAGGTGAATTCTATCAAACATTTAGAGAAGAGCTAACACCCATCCTTCTCAAACTCTTCCAAAAAATTGCAGAGCAAAGAACACTCCCAAACTTATTCTATGAGGCCACCATCACCCTGATACCAAAACCAGACAAAGAGACTACAAAAAAAGAAAATTACAGACCAATATCACTGATGAATATAGATGCAAAAATCCTCAACAAAATACTAGCAAACAGAATCGAACAACACATTAAAAGGATCACACACCATTATCAAGTAGGATCCTTCCCAGCGATGAAAGGATTCTTCAGTATACGCCAATCAATGTGATACACCACAGTAACAAATTGAAGAATAAAAACCATATGATCATCTCAATAGATGCAGAAAAAGCTTTTGACAAAACTCAACACCCATTTATGATAAAAACTCTCCAGAAAGTGGGCATAGAGGGAACCTACCTCAACATAATAAAGGTCATATACGACAAACCCACAGCAAACATCATTCTCAACGGTGAAAAACTCAAAGCATTTCCTCTAAGATCAGGAATGAGACAAGGATGTCCACTCTCACCACTATTATTCAACATAGTTTTGGAAGTCCTAGCCACAGCAATCAGAGAAGAAAAAGAAATAAAAGGAATACAAATTGGAAAAGAAGAAGTAAATCTGTCACTGTTTGCAGATGACATGATACTATACATAGAGAATCCTAAAAATGCCACCAGAAAACTACTAGAGCTAATCAATGAATTTGGTAAAGTTGCAGGATACAAAATTAATGCACAGAAATCTCTTGCATTCCTATACATTAATGATGAAAAATCTGAAAGAGAAATTATGGAAACACTCCCATTTACCCTGCGACAAAAAGAATAAAATACCTAGGAATAAACTTACCTAAGGAGACAAAAGACTTGTATGCAGAAAACTATAAGACACTGATGAAAGAAATTAAAGATGATACAAACAGATGGAGAGATATACCATGTTCTTGGATTGGAAGAATCAATATTTTGAAAATGTCTATACTACCCAAAGCAATCTACAGATTCAATGAAATCCCTATCAAATTACCAATGGCATTTTTTACAGAAATAGGACAAATCATCTTAAAATTTGTATGGAGACACAAAAGACCCTGAATAGCCAAAGCAGTTTTGAGGGAAAAAAACGGAGCGGTAGGAATCAGACTCCCTGGCTTCAGGCCATACTACAAGGCTACAGTAATCAAGACAATATGCTACTGGCACAAAAATAGAAACATAGATCAATGGAATAAGATAGAAAGCCCAGAGATAAACCCACACACCTATGGTCAACTAATCTATGACAAAGGAGGCAAAGATATACAATGGAGAAAAGACAATCTCTTCAATAAGTGGTGCTGGGAAAATTGGACAGCTACATGTAAAAGAATGAAATTAGAACACTCCCTAACACCATACACAAAAATAAACTCAAAATGGATTCGAGACCTAAATGTAAGACCGGACACTATAAAACTCTTAGAGGAAAACATAGGAAGAACACTCTTTGACATAAATCACAGCAAGATCTTTTTTGATCCACCTCCTAGAATAATGGAAATAAAAACAAAAATAAACAAATGGGACCTAATGAAACTTCAAAGCTTTTGCACAGCAAAGGAAACCATAAACAAGATGAAAACACAACCCTCAGAATGGGAGAAAATATTTGCAAATGAATCAATGAACAAAGGATTAATCTCCAAAATATATAAACAGCTCATGCAGCTCAATATTAAAGAAACAAACAACCCAATCCAAAAATGGGCAGAAGACCTAAATAGACATTTCTCCAAAGAAGACATACAGATGGCCAAGAAGCACATGAAAAGCTGCTCAATATCACTAATTATTAGAGAAATGCAAATCAAAACCACAATGAGGTATCACCTCACACCAGTTAGAATGGGCATCATCACAAAATCTACACACAACAAATGCTGGAGAGGGTGTGGAGGAAAGGGAACCGTCTTGCACTGTTGGTGGGAATGTAACTTGATACAGCCACTATGGAGAACAGTATGGAGGTTCCTTAAAAAACTACAAAGAGCACTACCATATGATCCAGCAATCCCACTACTGGGCATATACCCAGAGAAAACCATAATTCAAAAAGACACATGCATCCGAATGTTCATTGCAGCACTATTTACAATAGCCAGGTCATGGAACCAACCTAAATGCCCATCGACAGACGAATGGATAAAGATGTGGTACATATATACAATGGAATATTACTCAGCCATAAAAAGGAATGAAACTGAGTCATTTGTAGAGATGTGGATGGATCTAGAGACTGTCATACAGAGTGAAGTCAGTCAGGAAGAGAAAAACAAATATAATATATTAACACATGTATGTGGAACCTAGAAAAATGGTACAGATGAACCGGTTTGCAGGGCGGAAGTTGATACACAGATGTAGAGAACAAACGTATGGACACCAAGGGGGGAAAACTGCTGTGGGGTGGGGATGGTGGTGTGCTGAATTGGGCGATTGGGACTGACATGTATACACTGATGTGTATAAAATTGATGACTAATAAGAACCTGCAGTATAAAAAAACAAAGAAAAAAGAACAACTAATATTAAACTTTCTTTGGGTTATTTGTATGGAAATATGTTAATATAAATGTTTCAGACATTACATGAAATTTCTGAAAATCTTATATGTTCTGGTATAATGTTATAAGTCATAATTCTAGTTATTACTTTAAAATGTATATCTCAGAAATAACTAAATTTCCTTGTCAATTGCATTATTATGAACTTTCATCAAATCTTTAACCGTGGTCATTTTTAAGTCTTTTGTCATTTACAGACAGTTCTGGGTGTACTCAGATGATTTTGCAAAGATGTTCCTATAAAAGGGTTTCATCTTCAAGGAATTCATGGAAAAGACTCTGACAAGTACAGGTTTCTGGTAACTGACTATACTGCTGAACTGAATGAATAAGCATTTTCAGAACTCTTATGGAAAACTGATGATTTCATAAAAGTGCTAACAAAAGATCAAATGAAAAAAAAATTAATTACATGGGACTGAGTGAACTGATGAGGATGACTATAATTTTTCTGACTTTTTATTTGAATAAAAAAAAATCCCACAAGGACTCAGAGGCAAAAAATATACAAATCAATTTTCACTGCAAAGTAAAGGAGCTGTTACAGTGGAGGATTACTGGACTGAATGTCAATATTATGACATAGTATGAGTGTGTTTCGTGTTTGGTAATTGCAATCATTGTTGCTTTTGTTGTGGTCATCCATTTACAATGCTTGGTGTCAGTTTATTTATCTCTTGTAAAAATAAAATACAGTGTGTGTGTGTGAAAAAATAAATTAATTTTAAAAAGCAGTTAATTAATTACTTCTCTCTTCAATGAATGTTGACGCTCATTGTGAAATAGGCGATGGTTACCCTCATCAGGATTTGCACAATCCGCCATTCTCAAATACACATGTTGATGAGAAGATGGAGTTTGGAAAATTAGGAACAGTTGGCTGTACAAACAATTCAATTTCTTTCCTTAAAACAACTAATAGATAATTTTCTTTGTTCATCCAGTCTCTGTTTATTATGGATTGCTACATTGCAGCAGTTCTCAAGCTAGTGACTATGCCCATATGAATGCATCATATCACACTGAATATAATTCTTCAGTAGATGCATTAACCGATCTTTTCTGAAAAAGGACATACTAATGATGCAAATTATTTAATTACAGCATTATTAATGGGCCTATCATCTTGATTTATAGAACTTTGTATAATTCTACTGGTTTATGGAACTTATGTACATGAGCCTTCAAGCCTGATATTCCCACATAAGTAAAAACTTTCTGGTAAGCAAATTTGCTAGCCATTTACTACCTTCTTGATCTAAACTATCATTTCTCTTAAAACCACATTATAAATTTTGGAGATTAATCCTTGGTCAGTCGCTTCATTTGCAAATATTTTCTCCCATTCTGAGGGTTGTCTTTTTGTCTGGTTTATGTTTTCCTTTGCTGTGCAAAAGCTTTTAAGTTTCATTAGGTCCCATTTCTTTTCTTTTTTCTTTTTTTTTTTTTTTTTGTGGTACATGGCCTCTCACTGTTGTGGCCTCTCCCGTTGCGGAGCACAGGCTCTGGACGCGCAGGCTCGGAGGCCATGGCTCACGAGCCCAGCTGCTCCGCGGCATGTGGGATCTTCCTGGACTGGGACACAAACCTGTGTCCCCAGCATTGGCAGGTGGACTCTCAACCACTGCGCCATCAGGGAAGCCCCCATTTCTTTATTTTTGTTTTTATTTCCGTTTCTCTAGAAGGTGGGTCAAAAAGGATCTTGCTATGATTTATGTCATACAGTGTTCTGTCTATGTTTTCCTCTAAGAGTTTTACAGTGGCTGGCCTTACACTTAGGTCTTTAATCCATTTGGAGTTTATTTTTGTGTATGGTATTAGGTAGTGTTCTAATTTCATTCTTTTACATGTAGCTGTCCAGTTTTCCCAGCAGCACTTATTGAAGAGACTGTCTTTTCTCCATTGTATATCCTTGCCTCCTTTGTCATAGATTAGTTGACCATAGGTGTGTGGGTTTATCTCTGGGTGTTCTATCATATTCCATTAATCTATATTTCTGTTTTTGTGCCAGTACTATACTGTCTTGATTACTATAGCTTTGTAGTATAGTCTGAAGCCAGGGAGTCTGATTCCTACCACTATGTTTTTTTCCCTGAAGACTGCTTTGGCTATTCGGGGTCCTCTGTGCCTCTATACAAATTTTAAGATTTTTTTGTTCTAGCTCTGTAAAATTTGCCATTGGTAATTTGATATGGGTTGCACTGAATCTGTAGATTTCTTTGGGTAGTATAGACATTTTCACAATATTGATTCTTCCAATCCAAGAACATGGTGTATCTCTCCATCTGTTTGTATCATCTTTGATTTCTTTCATCAGTGTCTTATAGTTTTCTGAGTACAGGTCTTTTGTCTCCCTAGGTAGGTTTATTCCTAGGTATTTCATTCTTTTTGTTGCAACGGTGAATGGTATTGTTTCCTTAATTTCTCTTTCTGATCTTTCATTGTTAGTGTACAGGAATGCAAGAGATTTCTGTGTATTAATCTTGTATCCTGCAACTTTAACAAATTCATTGATTAACTCTAGTAGTTTTCTGGTGGCATCTTTAGGATTCTCTAGGTATAGTATCATGTCATCTGCAAACAGTGACAGTTTTACTTCTTTTCTGAGTTGGATTCCTTTTATTTCTTTTTCTTCTCTGATTGCCGTGGCTAGGACTTCCAAAACTATGTTGAATAATAGTGCTGAGAGTGGACATCTTTGTCTCATTCCTGATCTTAGAGGAAATGCTTTGAGTTTTTCACCATTGAGAATGATGTTTGCTGTGGGTTTGTTGTATATGGCCTTTATCATGTTGAGGTAGGTTCCCTCTATGCTTACTTTCTGGAGAATTTTTATCATAAATAGGTGTTGAATTTTGTCAAAAGCTTTTTCTGCATCTATTGAGATGATCATATGGTTTTTATTCTAAAATTTGTTAATATGGTGTATCACATTGATTGATTTGCATATATTGAAGAATCCTTGCATCCCTGGGGTAAATCCCACTTGATCATGTTGTATGATCCTATTAATGTGTTGTTGGATTCTGTGTGCTAGTATTTTGTTGAGGATTTTTGCATCTATATTCATCAGTGATATTGGTCTATAATTTTCTTTTTTTGTGATATCTTTTTCTGGTTTTGGTATCAGTGTGATGGTGGTTTTGTAGAATGAATTTGGGAGTGTTCCTCCCTTTGGAATTTTTTGGAAGAGTTTGGGAAGGATCGTGTTAGCTTCTCTAAATGTTTGATAGAATTCACCTGTGAAGCCATCTGGCCCTGGACTTTTGTTTGTTGGAAGATTTTTAATTACAGTTTTAATTTCACTACTTGTGATAGGTCTCCTTATTTTTTCTAATTCTTCCTGGTTCAGTCTTGGAAAATTGTATCTTTCCAAGAATTTGTCCATTTCTTCGTGGTGGTCCATTTTATTGGCATATAGTTGTTTGTAATAATCTCTTATAATCCTTTGTATTTCTGCAGTGTCAGTTGTGATTTCTCCTTTTTCATTTCTAATTTTATTGATTTGAGTCTTCTCCCTCTTTTTCTTGATGAGTCTGGTTAAGGGTTTATCAATTTTGTTTATCTTCTCAAAGAACTAGCTTTTAGTTTTATTGATCTTTTCTATTGTTTTCTTCATTTCTATTTCATTTATTTCTGCTTCGATCTTTAGGATTTCTTTCCTTCTACTGACTTTGGATTTTCTTTGTTATTCTTTCTCTAGCTGCTTTAAGTATAGGGTTAGATTATTTATTTGAGATATTTCTTGTTTCTTGAGGGGAAATTGAATTGCTATAAACTTCCCTCATATTTATTTATTTATTTGGCTTCACCAGGTCTTAGTTGCGGAACATGGGATCTTCGCTGCAGTGTGTGGGATCTTTAGCTGCAGCATGTAGGATCCTTAGTTGCTGCATGTGGGATCTAGTTCCCTGAACTGGGGCCCCTGCATTGGGAGCGTGGAGTCTTAACTGCTGGACCACCAGGGAAGTCCCTGAATCTTGCTTTTTTGAACTCAACAAAACCTCATGGAAATCGCTCCAAAACAACTGGTATGACTTTAGTTCATTTTAAAGTGTTGCATAATATTGCATAATGTGGTCATGCCATAATTTATTCAGTCATTCTCCTACTGGCAGGGTTTAATTTATTTCCCCCTTTTATTTTTTTGCTAAACAATGTACAAATAAATATTCTCTTATATATGTCCTTATGTCCTTCTGCTTTTATTTCTGTGGCTTAGATTCCCAGGAATGGGATAGATGTTTCCAGACAGCATCTTAAAAAAAGGCTTGGAACAATTTATAATGTGTGCACATCTTTTAATGCTCATCCTTAACAATATTAAGAATTAATTTTGAGTTATTTAAACTTCTTCCTAGTCCAGTGGCTGTAAAGTGATTCACTCACTCCTTCAATAAACACTTACTGAACACTTATATACCAGGTGCTGTTGTCGGGAGCTGTACACAGCTGTGAACAAAACAAATCAAGTCCTTGTGCTCACAGAGCTTCCATTCTGGAGAGGTCGATGGACAACAAACACGTAAATACATGGAAGTCAGAGGGGAGCTGAAGAGAAGGGGACAAGAGCGACAGAGGCAGTGGAGCAGACAGTGCTATTTGAGACAGGGTGCTCAGGAAGGACATCTCCGAGGTGGCATTTGAGCAGAGACTTGGAGAAAGTGTGGAACGGGGTCACGGGACGAGTGGACAGCGGTGAAGGCTCTGAGGTTGCTGCATGTTTGGCACGGCTTGCTGGAGGAACAGCAAGGGGCCAGTGTGGCTGGCAGGGATCTCTGTCACTATTTACCTCGCAACTCCTGGAAGCCACCTGCTGAAGTAGGGCCACTAAAACTCACTGGGGGTGGCACCACTGGTGTACTGTACACTGCTGGTTGCTGCATACAGCAGGAGCATGCTGAGAATACACTGGAACAGGAAGAAAGACCCCTATCTGCCCCAGTTTTCCTCCAGAGTCTCCACTGGCAAAACTGGCACCTAAATATATTACAAATATTTTTTCCAAAGTTACCATTTTTCTGTTGGCTTTGTAGAGAGCCCAGTTTGTCTTCCCAGAGTTAAAAACCGTGTGTGTGTGTGTGTGTGTGCGCGCGTGTGCGTGTGTGTATATACACACACGCACACACACAGTTTATATATATATATATATATATATACAATTTATACATTATACATTTTGTCTATAACTTCTAGGTTTCCAGTGGTGATTAAGAAGGCCTTTTCAGTCCCTAGATGGTATGCATACACCTCTAGATTTTCTTGAAATTTTTAGAGTTCCATTTTTTTACTTTCAAATCTTTAGTCCATCTAGATCATATTTTTTAATGTGATGTAAATAAGGATCCAGTTATATCTTCTTTCAGACATCCATTGTACTGACACTATTTATTAAATAATCCATCTTTTTTTCCACTGAAATGAAACCTTGTCATCTATTATATTTTTGTATTTGCTGGGATCTAATTTTGTCTTCTCTGTTTGGTTCCACTGATCTCTCTGTCTCTTCTGGAATCCATGCCAACTTGATTGTAGAGCTTAGATCATGACCCATTATTTTGTAAGGAAGTGTACTCACTGTTCTTTTCCATAATTTTCTTAGCTATTCTAGGGGCACTTATTCTTTCATTTAAGCTTTTTTTTTTTTTTTTAGTAGTACGCGGGCCTCTCACTGTTGTGGCCTCTCCCATTGTGGAGCATAGGCTCCGGACGCGCAGGCTCAGCGGCCATGGCTCAGGGACCCAGCCACTCCACAGTATGTGGGATCTTCCCCGACCGGGGCACGAACCCATGTCCCCTGCATCAGCAGGCGGACTCTCAACCACTGCGCCACCAGGGAAGCCCTAGAATTGACGTTTTATGGTATAAGTCTTCCAATCCAAAAAGAATATTTGTTCAGATCTTGTTTTATATCATCCAATACGAGTCTTTGGTTTTCTCCTTTTAGAGACTGCATTTTCTCATTAAATTCATTTCTAAGTATTTGTGGCTTTTGTTACCATTGTGAATGAAATATATTTTCTAGTTTCTATTTCTAGGTGCTTGCGGCAGTTCCTGGACAGAAACACATGGTATACTGAAGTGAGGTAGTGAAATTTAAAAAGAAAGTGTTTATAAAGGTGTGGGTATAAGTAAGAGAAGTCAATGAGTGAGTGGAGAAGCATGCCAGGGTGAGGCAAAACAGAGTTGGAAGGGTTGGAAGGGAGTTATGTACAGAACTTGGAAGGAAAGCTACAGTTTCAGGGGAGGACAGCTGGAGAGGAGCCTTTAGTAGAGGAGCAGCCATCGCCCATCCACAGACCAGCAGAAAGGAAGATACCCTGTCTCCCCCTCCTGCCACCCTGCCACCTCTGGCCAGTGGCTCCCATTGGCTGAACCCTGCTGGAAGCCAGAGGCAAGGAAGTCCATGCAGATGAGCAGAGCCAGGCAAGAAAGGAGGACAGAGGATCAGGAAGGCAAATGGAGAGTATCCAGCACAATGCTCAAATTTAGAAGAAAGGAAAGCTGTTGAATTTTGTGACTTCATCTTGTATGGGGCCACCTTACACATTACCTTATTAATTATAGTAACTTAAAGAAAAAAATCAGCTCTCTTGCACTGTTGGTGGGAATGTAAATTGTTAGAGCCACTATGGAAAACAGTATGGAGGTTCCTTAAAAAACTAAAAATAGAACTATTATACGACCCAGCAATCTCACTACTGGGCATATACCCTGAGAAAACCATAATTCAGAAAGAGTCATGTACCACAATGTTACTTGCAGCTCTATTTACAACAGCCAGGACATGGAAACAACCTAAGTGTCCATCCACAGATGAATGGATAAAGAAGATGTGGCATGTATATGCAATGGAATATTACTCAGCCATAAAAAGAAATGAAATTGAGTTATTTGTAGGGAAGTGGATGGACATAGAGTCTGTCATACAGAGTGAAGTAAGTCAGAAAGAGAAAGACAAATACCGTACGCTACCACATATATATATATTCTAAGAGTTATTTCTTTTCATTTAAGTCTAGAATAATCAGAAATTTTGTAGGCTGTCTTGATGTCTCCTGAAATGATCACTAGATATTTTCCTGATCTTTCAATGTAATGATTTACATTAACAGATTTCTTAATAGTGAATTGTCTTTGCATCCTTAATTTATTTTACACCCTGTGGTAATTGATTTGCTAAAATTTTCCTTTGGATTTTTGCATTTTTGTTTAAAAGTGAATGACTTATAGTTTTTCTATCTTGAGCTGCCCTTGTCTGATTTTGATATCAGGGACACATTAGCCATTTAAAATGTGTCTGAAAGGCATTCCAAATGTGTTTTTGCAAAAAATATGAACTATATTCTAATTCTATTGAAAAGTGTCAGTCATGCTAATAAATTCCTGAAAAGAAAGGATTCCATGGTCCAGCAGTTCTGGGAAGTGTATCCCTCTGTTGGAGATTCACAATACACCATGTATGAAGGCTCTGAAAATTCCTGCTGGGAAGAAGCTTATTTTTTCAACCCAGCCTTTACCAAACTAATTTGAGCACAGAATACTTTTTTTAAAGTTTATCTATTAAAACATCCTACAGGACATCTCTAAAGAGATACCAGTTTTAGAAATGCCATTTTAAGCACAAAGACGTTTCTTATAAATTATTTACAATAAAAAGATTAGGAAACAACCTAAACAATAGGGGAATGTGTAGGTAAGTTATAGTGGAACAGAACATTATGCAGTCATAAGCTGCTGCGTGCAAAACTTTTATAAAGGCATGAAAATGCATTTGTTTTAATGTTAAGTGAAAAATCAGGATAAAAATATACTATGTGATCACATATATATTAAAAACAAACAAAGAAATGAAAACAGAGAAAATGATTAGGAATAAATTCACCAAGATTCAAGTAGTCACCTTGGATGGTGGTTGTTTTAATTTTCTTCTTTCTGTTTCTATAAGCATGTATTGTTTCCATATTTGGGGGGAAACGGTAATACCAAGATAATAGAAGCCTCCAAGTTTTACCCGAAGGGAGCATGGAGGTGGGAGTTTGTTGGCAGAGGGAGGAATGTCAGCAGAAGATGTTGGGTGCCAGGGCTTCTGCCTAGGGTTCTTTCTTGCCTCCTGCCAGTGGAAGGGCTTCCTAGGGCTGGCCATGTCCCTGGTATGGACGTAAATGTGAGCAGCCTCTCCTACACTGCAATGCCAGGTTCTAACTTAGCAAGACAGGCTGCTGAGCACATATTCCACCCCTCCCCCACTCCCTTTCCATCTCACTTTTGCACTAACTATATAAGACTCTCTTTCCCTTTTGACCACAGCTTCTCCAAGTTTAAGGAGAGTGTCTGATGGACCTCTGAGTCTTTCTGGCAATTAACACAGGGTTTTATGAAGGACAGAGGTGGGCACTTATTTGTTCATATTCTAAAGTAACGTAAGTGGCGTCATCCTCTTTAGACGCCCCGCCCCCCCGCCGCCAAGCCCTGCTCAGCAGAGTCTAGAAGGAAGCGAAAGGATTCTACAACTCCAGGAAGAACAAGTGTTAGAGGCACAAGGAGCTCTATGGGGTCACTGAGGCCATTGCAGACTCTCTCCCTTCTAATCCAGTTTCTCCATTCCTGCACACTGGATCCCCCAGCCTCGAAGCAGAGATTTTCTACGTTATGGAATTTTAATTGATTACACATGACTATTACCCAATTTCAGAGTAACAGTGAAATGCTGTATATTGGATAATCACCCAGCAATGGACTTTTTTCATTACAGAGAGAATGGGGATATCTAGTAACAGCTCCAACTCCTGCTATAATTATTAATGGGATTCTGATTCTGACTAATTACACAAAGGTTTACGTAATTCTTGACCTTTTCTAACACAGAGAGCGTTCCACTAGGCAATTTTTGAAGGCTAAATATACAGAATCTCCTATAAGGGCTGAGTCCACACACACAGATCAAGAGCTAATTTTTCAAAGAGTGATCTCCTTCCTGCTTTCAAAATTCACACGTGCAATGCAGAATCTATTCGACCACTACCTCACTCGGTAATATTTTTATTGTCTCTGTCAGATTAAGACAGAGCCTAGTTTTGCTAAGATTTTAACATAGTTTTCACAAACGACGACTTAATCCCGAGAACAGGATGATCTTAGTGGTTTCCACAGACTGAGTTCTTCCTTGGGGCCACGCACCAAGCGAGAGATCCCTCGTTTCATCCTCAGAACCCCTGGGTGGTGGGTTCTGCTATTACAGGTGAGCAAACCAAGGCTCAGGGGGGTTAAGTCGCTACACAAGATGGCACAGCTAGTGAGTATGCACTAGATCAGGGGTTCAGGCACAGGTCTGACGTTCTTCAAAGCCAGACCATTTGTTTGTAACGGCTACATGGGAAAATTGGAATTAGCATATGAATTAAACAATACTCGTGCAGTGTGGCAATAGCAGGAGGAAAACTCCAACTGTTTATCCCCTGAGCAGCACCAGGCACTGGTCTAAGCACTTGTCAGAGATGAATTCATTACCTTCTCAAAATAAACCCAGGAGGAGGGGACCATTACTGTCTCTGGTTTACAGGGGAAACAGTGGTAAGTCAGACAACTCACCCAAGGCCACGCCTCTGGTGGCAGCCGGGCAGGGCTTGGATCCCCGGGATTCTGGCTCTAGATCTGGGGAAGAAGCAGCTACTCCCCGCTGCATGAGAGCAACAGAAGCCCTGGGACTCTCTTCCTGGCTGTTGGTCATCTCCATTAAAACTGGTTAATCTAACTCTTGCTCTGCCATCCTCAGCTTGAAGAGATTTTTGGATTATCTTTGGAAATTGGCAAGACATGTTTGTTCTGGGCTAGTCAAGCTATCCCAGACTCCTTTCAACTGAACGTGTATCTTCAAGCACCCTTAGGGGTAAAAAGCGGTGGGAAAAATCTGGCTCTTGACTCAGTATTTGTAAAACCTGCATGTCACCAATTTATACCAATTTATATTTGGTATAAATTGGGCTTTGGACTGAATTCTTGGTTTAATCAAGCATCTATACCCGTGTGTGTGTGTGTGTGTGTGTGTGTGTGTGTGTGTGTGCGCGTGTGTGTGTTAAAGGACTTTCCTTCAGATTTTTTTGAATCCAGCAAATAATAAGATGGTTAAGGAGGAAAAGGAAGGTTCTGTACTTCAGGACTTCACATTTGGGGCACCAGCTGCCTTACAACCATATTCGTGATGCTTGTGAAGTGCTGCTTTTCTAAGAGATTACTATCATCAGAAGAGCACCTCAAGTTAACATTTTCCAAGAGTTTCCCATCCCCTTAGTATTTATTATTTGGCTTTAAATTACCTCAGTCAGTAAAATTACGATTGTTGGTTCGCACCTTTCAGAAATTTTGTGCGTATTAAACACTCTGGCAATATTTATTTATTCTGCCATCTGTCTCACTATCTACACATGCTCAACAGTCTGGCCAAGAAAGCACCCAAAATCACCTGAGCATCATAAAATTTGTCCATGGCTGTCAGAGTAACGCATGGAGAACACAGCTGCTGTCCTGCTGCCTGATTTAATGAGGTTCCCAAAGTATGTGGACAAGGATCCTTTCCCTTGGTTACCATGGAAACAGGACAGGCACTCAGAGCAGGTGTCAGCAGCATCGAAATCAAGATGAATCAGCTGATGGCTCAGTCATCTGGGGGGAGGCGGTGACCAAGCCGAGGGGGTTCCAGTGTGCGCATAATCTCACCCTCCTGTTCCTTCCTTCAGACAAACTCCAGGGCAGAGACCCAGACTCCACCCGGCCTTTTTTCTGAGCATACTGTGTTGCCATACTCTGAGTCTAAAAGGACTCACACTTCGAGAATTTCAAAATTAGAAATGCCTGGAGTACTTCTGTTCTTTCAGATCCTAATTAATTGGTGATCTGTTGTTTTATCTGAAAAGGCATAAACAATTATACAATCCACCCCAGCACTTCCCTTCCTCCAACGTGGGTTTATTTGATTTCATTCAAAGTCAAACTCACCTCAGGAGGAAACTTTGTTTTAATGAATAGAATAGGATATCCAGTGCTTCTGGCTAAATTCACCATTTCTAGGGTCACACGCTTTTTACACAAAGCTGGTTTTCATCCTAAATTATGTTGTCACCAGTGAAGTAGCATAATTTATAAATTTTAGTGTTAGCTCCGTGAGTCACTAAAGTTTATAAAGTATTCTCTACATCACTTGTAAAGAACAGAAAATTGAATATAAAATAATTCTCTACAATTCATTCTATATTTATGGAAGTTTTCAGGTGAGAAGGTATGAATGGAGAATGCAGCTAACTGAGCTGAAATATTACTGGAGAACTAAGAAAAGGCTTGAAGACCATTCTTCAGAAAGTTCCAATTTGGCACCAGAAACTTGAAGCAGAATAACCTTTCGTAAATATAGATCTCTTCCAACTTTTGCAAAGAGAAGGAATCTTTAACTTCTTGGCTTCATCTTCTTAAGATTTTTCTCCCTCTTTGTACAGGGTCAAATAGAATTCATTAGCCAATTAGCTCAGAGAAAATAAGGCAGCATATATGCTATTTCATGTAGAAAAAGAGCAAAGTGTTCAATTTTTCTGCTTTTCGGCTGAACTGACAGATATTCTTTGTTCTCTAGGAATGTGATGATTTAGGCTAAAATTCTGCTTCCTGAATAATTCAGATAATTGCCTCAACCCCACAGTTTGCTGGAGCTGGAGAGACTTGAGTTCAAAAGGCAGGTGATCAAATTAAAATCACGTTTTGATGGACCTCATTTGAGCTGTTTTTGAAAGAAAAAAGATAGATATCCACTGCTTAATTAAACATTTCTGTGTGTTTTGAAAACACAGATGAACCATATTGAATGTTATTAGTCTAAGGTTAAGTGGTGAGCAGTGAAGCCTCTTTTGAAATGGAGTGGAGGGTGTGTTTGACATACTAGACTTTGTTCCATAAGAATCATCCAATCAGACGTTTTTTGTCGAGCAGATGTTATAGTTTAGATGTTGGAGGAGACAAAGCTTTCATCCCGGCCTTTAGGAGTTGTGTGCACAAAGTCATGCTTGTTACACAGCTCCGAAGCTGCCAGTCTATGTCACGTCACTTAGTGCCATTGTCCTGAAGAGTCTGAGGGCTAGAGTTATACCAAGCATTTCTTGGGTGTTATTGACATAGGAGCATCTAATTGCACATGAAAAGAAATTTAAAAGATTTAATTTAAGGAAATGGTATCACTGTCAAACTTGCCTCCTGTGATAGAATAAGAACTTCATTTTGGTATCATGATGTGATTGTTTACTCACTTTGTGGACATATTCTCAAGCCCTTGGATAATGCACCTAACTCAGAACTGTGGTTTGAGCACAGGAGTCGTTTGCCCGGAGGATACGTGATTCAACCTGCGCCATCTGCACATCTTGTCGCGAGTGACCCAAGTGCGGGTTTGCTGCCTGGGGAGAACGCACACTTGTAGCTGCAGAGCAGAACGAAGCCAGAGAGGGTGGAAGCAAAGGGACTCATCTGTCCGTGGTGCCGGCCGCACAGGCCCCACCTTGGACGGACCCAACTCTGTGCCAGCTCCCTGCCGGGCCCTGGGCTGCTCCTTGGTGATGTCATACCTGGGGCAGGTTGGAGCTTGGACTTGGCGCACCTAACCTCAGCTGGGCTTCAACACTGCCCCTGAAGCCCACAGCCTTTGAGGGGATGACTCCCTCTCCAGCGCTCAGTGAAGACCACTTTGAATCTTGGCACCCTCCTCAAATGTCTGCCCAGCTCTGCCAGGGTGGCCTCTCCTCTCAGCAGGTGACCTTGCCCCCCAGTTGACAGAGAAAACAGAAGCCCTCAGGCAGGAATATGACCAGCCCTTCAGACCAACCTGACTTCATCCATCCTCTCCTCTTGTTCCCCTGTTTTAATGATAACACCAACAACAGATAATGCTTACGGACTGCTTAACATGAAATCTCTACATATGTTACTTAACCCTCATGATAACCTGATGATGTAGGTGCTCGAGTCAGCCCCACGTCACAGGCAAAGACCTGAGGGACACAGAGGTTGAGACCCTTGCCCAGGGCCACACTCACAGTGTGTGGCAGAACCAGCGTGTGACCACTGTCTAACCACTATGCTAAGATGCAGATCAGCTTTTACTCTCAGGCCAGTCCCTCCCCCAGGCCCTGGATCCTAACCCATCCCCGCTTCTGAGGGACTCTCTCCGAGGACTATTTCTACCTGGATCATCAGCCTCTCCTTTCCTATTGGTCCCTTCCCATCAACAGTTAAATACACTCAAGTCCTCCATCCTTCAACCCATGTTTTAAAAATTCTGGATTCCTCTTCTGTCTATTGTCTTCCCATCCTTCCCTTCCCTTCCTTTCCCTTTCTTCTCCTCTCCTCCCCTCCCCTCCCCTTCTCTCTCTCTCTCTCTCTCTCTCTCTCTCTCTCATTTTCTCCTACCCTCCTCTCCAAAACCAATCTTCATACAAAAGTCCCCAGCACTCATGGGGCCCATTTCCTCACCTCCTCTTATTCAGCAAACTGGCCTGTGCTCCCATTGCCCTATAGAATGTCCCTCAGGTTGCCAGTGACCTCCATTAGGTTGTTTCAGTCTTTTTCTTGGCATGTAATTGGTTTTAAATGTTTATGTAAACTAGATGAAGAAATGGATAAACAAATAAGTGAATATACAAAATCTTATAAGAAAACCTCAGCTGACTTCTCCCCACTCTGTTCCCCATCCCTCTAACCAGCTCAGTTCTGGAGACCCCCCCAAATCGGCACACCCCCACATCACAGTTTCTCAACCTGAGGACCTGGGACCACCTGCATGGGAATTTCATGCTCACCCCTGCCCCCCAAGACCTGCTAAGTAAGGTTCTCTGGGTGGGGTGTATACGCGCACTGTGAACAGACCCTGGAGGTGGGACTCAGGCACGTGACAGGTGGAGGGCCAGTGCTCCCATGTCTGCCCTTCTGTTTATCTTTATGATTCAGTGCTCTCCTTATAAACAAAAGATTTAAGACTATAAGAAGGGATTATGCCTTTGGAAATATTCACAGATACAAAGGGAAAATAAGTGTTATCTCTGGCATGCAATAATGCTCGTGGAACTTCATCAGTCCCTGCCGTTTGCTCATGACACTTACCCTTTTCATCAAGGCTGTTATTAAAGGCCGCCACAACAGAACAATAGCAGGGGCAATCAAGACTTCAGACGTGCGCTCTCATCAGCTTCTGCCTGGGAGCTGACATCTTGGAGACTGACGATCTATCTTCTCTGCTCCCACTTTCTGGAACAAGAAAGTCTTATTTAGAAGGCAGAATTGCTTCCCAGACAAATGCAGATCAGGGAATACTTTCCCCTTATGTGAAAATGCTCAGTGTTTTGCGCTCTGTGTAATTAATAACTCTGCTCTTCCCGCTTGTTAGTTTGCCATTTACACCACACGCTGTGTACTTTATCATATTTGACTCTGATGACAATACAGAGAAGTGGGCAGGGCCTTCGAGGCAGGGCCGTTCCTTCCACAGAGAGATGCCTGACAGGTGCCTGCTATGTGCCCAGCCCCAGCCTCGGTACCATGGCAACAGGGAGGAGGGTCTGATTTGGACGCTTCTGCTGTCAGACACCTTGCAGGCTAACGGAGGAGAGAAGCCATGGGTGCAGCATCTGGTACAATCTAGAAGGTGCTGGGGCCTTGAGACTAGATTGTAAAAGTCCTGAAGGCAAGAGCCGGCTCCACAATTTGGACCTCAGTGCCGAGCACAGAGTCTGGCAGGAGACAACGCTCACTAAACAGGGTTAAATGAATAAGACGGATCAAGTGCTTTGGAAATTCAGAATCAGGTTGGGATTGGGGAGTGGATCATGTTCTACTTGGGGTGGGCCAGTGGATTGGGGCTTCCTGAAGGAGGGGACGTGTGGACCCGGCAGCTCTCGCTATCCCACAGGACTTCACTGGATCTCTTTGCTCAAACCTTTACTGATCAAGTGTAAATTCATGGTATCCTTGGAAAGACAGTGTCTTTCTTCAAATGTCAACCTGCATATCTTACAGCTTGTATTCGGGTGAAAGTCTTTCTCCACCCCAGTGCACACCCAACATTCAGGAGTCTCTTGGTATTAATTTCAAAGGCTTTTCTCCTCCTTTTTTTGTTTTTGTTTGTTTTTACTTTATTTTCTCATAAGAAAAAAGTAAAGCAGTCTCGCTATAAACAATCTGGGAAGTAGAGAAACGTTGGAAAAATTAGGGGGGGAAATCAACCATAATCTCATTACCTAGAGGTAACTATGATTATTATTTTTGGCATATTTCTTTACAGCATTCATGTATGTACGTATTTTTAACACTGTCAAGCACTATTAAAAACAATTTAGAGTCCTTTCCACTGTCATTAAAAACGCTTTTTAAAACACCACCGAATGTGACATTGTTTGATTATGCGATAACTTAAATACCCATCACGTTTGATATTTGGATTGTTCAATTTTATGTTAATATAAATAAAGCTGAAATGAAATCTTTATAAAGTATTGCCCACACTTTGAATTATTTGCTCAGAACAGATTCCTCAATCTATTGGAATGGTGGAATCTAATGGAATCAGTGGAAACAAATACCTTAAAATCCTAATTAGGTACACATTACCAAATTGCTTTCTAGAATGTTTTCCTCAGTGTTTCCTGCTCCCACAGGGTTTGAGAGTGCTTTCAACACTCCAGTTCACCAGCTTTTCCAGTTATATACCACTCCAGAACAAACCATCCCCAAAGTAAGCAATTAAAGTTATAGGCATTTTATTCTCCGACAATGGTCAGGAATTCAGTCAGGGCTCAGCCAGCCAGTTCTTCTGCCCTGCATGGGCTCCTCTAAGGACTGCCATTTCTGAGAGGTCCTTGGAAATCTTTATGTCTAAGTGATTGTATAAGATCAGCAATAATGAATATATAATCTCAAAAGATAAATAAAATATTCTTAAAAGGGGAGAAACTCCAGTATTTTGGACTGGGGTTTCTTGGAGGTGTTAAGCTGGCAGCTGGTCTTGTCTGGAGGTTTAGGGTTAGGGTTAGGCTTCCCCACGTGTCCCACACGCTTACAGGCGCGGCTGGAAGGCTGGGCTCTGTCAGATCCTTCCCCATCTCTGTGTGGTCTCAGGGCAGTCAGACCTCTTACAGGGTGGCTCAGGGTGCCACAGGGGAGCCAGGGTTCCCAGAGACAGGAAGTGGAAGCTGCCAGGGTCTTAAGGCACAGCAACACTTCTGTCATATTCTGTAGTCAAAACGGAGCCCACCCAGGTTCAAGGAGAGGGTTCCAAGACATCATTTCTCAGTGGGAGGAATGTCACAGAATCTGTGGCTACCTCTAATTCACTACATCAGCATTGGGTATTATTATAAGAAATATTTATTTGCTTGCTAATTTGACAGATAAGATATGGTAAACCAGTGTTGCTTTCATTTTAACTTATTCCAATCTTCAACTTTTTCATATGTTTATTGCCACTTGAATTTTCCTACCTGTGAATTGTTTGGTCCTGCCCTTGGGTCTCTGCTAGCTCTGTCGCTTACAACTTGGAGATGTTGGACAGGTTATTTAAACTCTATGAGCCTCCACTTCTTCATCTGTAGAATGGGGGTAATAATATCATCTATCTGAAAACCTGAGAAAGTTGCTGTGAAGCTTAAGTGAGAGAAAGAATCTCAAGTGTTTAACCCATGCCTGACACATAATAAATACTCAGTACACACTGGTGACTACTGCTTGTTCAGATTCTTGTTGTAATACTCAGGTGCCAGCCTGGGAAAGTGCACATGGAGAGGATGCAGGGGTCCTGGGTTGCTGGGGGCACCGAGTAACTTCAGGAAAAGGAAAAGCCAAGCATCCTCTGTGTTCTGCTCGACGCCAGTTTACAGCCCCAATTCCCTGGCACCTCTGCCCAAGGGCAGGGAGCTGATGGCTTGTGAGTGGGCACAGTGCCATTCTACGAGATGGGAATGAGAACAAGCAGCCAGGGGAACGTGTAAGTGTCCTGCCGTGTTTGTTAAACAAACCATTCTCAGCTGGGGAGCACTCAACAGCTGTCAATCCTCGTCTTACAAACCCTGGTAACAGGAGGCATGCAATCATTAATCCAGTTCTGGGAAGAATTACCTTTCAAACAGTTTTTTTTTTAAAGAAACAGTATAGTACACCCAGCAAATACAGAGAAGTTGATTTATACCTCATCCATCAAACTGAAATAAATGTTATTCCACGGAAACGAGACCAACACTTTGAGATTGGAGGTAGTAAATTCATTTGCTGAGCCCTACTGAGGGGTATTCACATTTGTTACCTTTCCCTCTTGTCTGAAGGTGACACTCTGCACCATGCCACCAGCAGTACAGGTTCTTTTAGTGGCTTTTCCTTCCTATGAGTGATAATGTAACAGGCCAGGCACACACTCCTTTTCTGTTTTGAGTCTGGTGGTGCTCAGCCACAGCTGGTAGCCCCTTTGGGTGACATTTTGGACCACAAGTGGACCAAACGTCAGCCTTGAAAGGCTTTGTCAACTCAGGATGTTTTAGGCAGGTGATGGGCCTGGACAGAGCAGACAGGTGCTGGATGCAACAGGGAGGGAGAATCAGGCCATGAGGACTCAGAAGACAAGGGCTCCCCTATCATCTATCAATCGTGGAACGTCCTGAGCCTCAGTTTCCATACCTGCTAAATGGGGACACAAATGCCTGCCCCGCCTACTTCACAGGAATGTGAAACCACACAAAGCAGAAACCCTATTACTGTGTGAGACGTAACCGTAACCGAAGCAAACATTCTGTATTCTCTCTGTAGTGTCCTTTTAGGTAGACTTTCACGTCTAGTATATATTTTATTCTTTAATACTGTATGAGACGTAACCATAACCGAAGCAAACATTCTGTATTCTTCCTGTATTGTTCTTTTATGTAGACTTTCACATCTAGTATATATTTTATTCTTTAACAGCTTTGGAAGGGTTTAATAAATATTATTTTTCCATTTTACAAAGTAGAAAGCTGAGGTTCATTGAGTTTGACTCCCCAGGGTCATAAAGTGGAGCCCAGTTCTCCTGGTTCTCAGCAATTCCCACTGGACCACACTGTCTCCAAATGGCACAAGGATGCTGGGGCCTGGACATCCTTCCAAGGCCTTGCTTTTATGCTCCTATAGGTCAGGTCCAGCCAGGCCTCAGGGAGCTGGGACTCAACTTGTAGGACTGCAGGTTTCTCACCTGGGCCTGTGAGCCATGGCCGCTGAGCCTGCGCGTCCGGAGCCTGTGCTCCACAAGGGGAGAGGCCACAACAGTGAGAGGCCCGCGTACCGCAAAAAAAAAAAACCAACAAAAAAACAAAACTAGGGGTAGTAAATCATGAGTGTGTGGTTATTGGAGGATTAAAGAGCATTCAGTGTGCGAAGTATCAGACCTAGTGCCTGGCTCAGGGCAGGTGGACAATGTTGTCTTCCTTCTTTTCTTCTTATCTTGCCTTCTTTCTTTCCTTTCTTTCACTTTTTCTTCCTTCTCTAGGGGTCTTGAAAATATCTCAGATATGTACCAGACATAACGTGAACTTGGGGATTTCTTGAGCAGGTATGTTCACATTCATGTTCCGCAGATACACAAAGGCAGCAGCAATGGTCAAGTAGATAAAATGGAAAGAGTCTGTTCCACAGCCGCCGGAGGAACCAGACTGGCCTCCGAGGACAGAGACAAAGCAAGAGGGAGCTGGTTGTTCATACAATTCAACTCACATTCAAGTATTTCTTAATTGGTCCACAGCTCCTCACATGCAGGGTAGCAAAACAACCTCACTAGCCCTGGAAGCTGCTCCAACTGTTCCAAGACAACCGTGGATAACCTGAGTAAGTCCTGCGGCCTCACACCGTCTACTCTCAGATACTGTCATGTTAGAAACTGTCAAGCAACAACAAACGATTACAAATAACTCCGATCTCCTCTGCAAGAATATCGGAGGAAATCCAAATTACAGTATCTAGAAACACTTCTGAAAACCCCCTTTTTCTTCCTCCCCTTTTTCTCCAGTTTTTACACAGTCCCTGCAGGGGCTCTCAGACTATAAACACTTCCCTCTCAAAATTCTGCTTCCAAGTGTCCCAGATCCTTAAGCCACGTGGCTTTTGAGTCTATTCCTGCTACCGAGTCCCTCTTCCCTCTCACCACTGCAGCCTGCATCTCTCTATCCAGCACGTGGGGAAAGGCAGAACTCTCCCCTGGAGGACAAAGAGAAGAGGAACAAGGGATGTAAGAGGGAGGCGGGGGGTGTGGATTGTGGCAGGTGACAGGGTGGAAGCATCGCACATGGATATCTTGTTTCCATTGCACACGCCTGTGGAGCAGTAGAGCTCCCCAGCGGGAGTGGACACAAGACATGGTGAGCCGGTGCCCCTGGACTTTCTCCTCTGTGGCCGGTGTGGAAATGGCACACAAGTGTCCTGTGTGCATAAAGGGGCTGCAGTGAGATTCCCAGGACTGTACAGACAGATCAGAATTCTTCTAATCTCTTCTTTTTGAATAGAGGTACTGGGTAATTTTTAAACTACCTGTGTAACCAGGAATTCGTTTTGTAAATTTCACCAAGACTTAAGATATCTGGTTTCTAACCCAACCAAAGACATTTTCATAACTCCCTGAATGTAATAAAGTTAAATCAAAGCTTATCCTATTCTGGCTGTAAAAGTCTTTCCTCTGCTGGGTGACTTAGTCATTGCACCCATTTCAGGCCTTGTGCTCGCTGCTCGCTGCCGCTCCCGACTTCTGCCTCCAGCTCGATTTTGCTGCCTTGAAATGTTGCGCTTCACGCTGCTGAGCTTAGACTCAAGAACACAGGCTCATGAATCCCCTGCCCTTTCACTGACCTTAGTGGTCAGAGAGGCTAGGTAGGGGCAACCCTATCTGAAAGGATGGAGGGTATTATGGGGACCACTGGATATTTTTAGAATGGGGATTTTTTGGGGTGGGCGGGGAGAATGTAGCCTTTTTGATACTAAGTATGCCACATAAGTAACGTAGTGTATTAAGAGTGTTCGTGTGGTGTGAATGTTTGTGTGTGTGGCGGGGGGAGGGTTCAGTAGGCTAGGACAAGCCGGGGGTCTGGCCCGTTAAGCTCACAAACGGCTCTGTTATTACCACTGCAGTCACTACTACTGCTATCTTCCATTGCTAGGGCACTTTATTTTAGAAGTATTTGACCTGCATTATCTCATTTGGTTTCCTCAAAAGCCCTCAGGTCTTTCTGCTGATATTCTTTTTTGCAGAAAGTTAAGACGTTTAAAGTGGTCAGCCTTGGGAGGAGGAAGGCTGTACCTCATGTTCTAGGTGGATGTGTCCCCCCAGACGTGGCCCCAAACCATCACTTGGTCCCGTGGTTTCCTCCCTGAGAAATGAGGGGTTCAAACTGGATCCTGTAATGTTAGCGCCAGAAGTGAATTTAAAGCTTACTTAATCTAAAGACTGAGAGGCCACATGATTTGCCCAAGGTCACACTGAGGGCCGGTGACAGGGCTGGGACCAGAGCCCTGCTCTCCTGGTTCCCACTGCCCTGGGCGTCTTCACGGCCTAAACACACAGTAGGCACCTTTTCAAAGGAACTCATAATTACGCCTCCGGAGATGCAGACACTCACCCCAATTCTAACCACTTCTGCATCTGGGACGTCATGCTTTCTAAAAATGCAGGGCTCTCGTTTTTAGCCCTGACCCTGTAGTGTTTTTTTATCCTCTCCTGCTCGCAACCTGCTGAACGGTTTCTATGTTCCCGCTTCTCCCCACTCTAATCTGCAACCCAGAGGCTCCACGTGCTTGGTCAGGTGTGTGCTGCTTTCTCTCCTGCCCCCAGGGCTCGGAATCGCCCCACTGCGCTAATTTCTTAGGACAGACTGGGCCTGCATCTCACAGCCTGCTGCTTCCTCTGGGTACAACTCTGTCCCTCATCCATCTTCACCCAGCTGTGGCCAACTTGGCGTCAGCTCCCCAGGAAGACTTTCCGACCACCCTCATCCCACCCAGCCCCGCATGGTCCAGGAGGGGCGCCCCTCCTTTGTCGGCTCCTCCTGATGTGAGGGCCCTGGGCCGGGCAGGCAGATGCAAAGATAAGCAAGACATGGCTTCCGCCTTCAGCGAGCAGTGAGGTGGGGGAGACGGGCCGTGCTGTGCTCGCAGCGCTTCCTTCCCCTTCAAGTCACGCTGGCTACTTGTCTGTCTCCCCGCACTGTGCACCCCTGGAGCCCTGGGAGTGGGTCTGAACTTGTCTGTGTCCCTACACCAAGGACAGGTCCAGGAGTACACGGTCCTGTGCCCTCAGCACATACACGAACCACTGAACGAGTGAGCAAACCTTCAGCCGTGAAGGTACGTGCAGGTGCGTGAGGCGCCGTCCAACCCTTGGTGCTACCTGCAGATGGACTGTCATGTTAGAGGCTGATAGCCTGTAGGGCATATGTGCTCATGGAGAAATTCATACTTTGGAGTTCCCTGAGCAAACACTCTGCTCAAAAATAAAGGGGTCTCCCTTCCCAAGAGATTCCTGCCGAAATACTCACTTCCTGCAAACATGCACTTTTCTTACAAACCGGAGCTATAGGTTAGGTTCGTCCAGGATAAGAATTCGTGTGAGTGATATACGAAAGGAGTGCTCCTGGGGACCCAGGTGGCAGTGGGACAATTTCAGGGACAATCCCAGCCCCAGCCCAGTCCTGCAGGGAGTTCTGGAGCGCGCGTACATCTGTGACGGCTTATTTTGTGTGTGCGCACTCGGCTGGGCTAAGGGGGCCCAGATAGCTGGTAAAACACGATTTCTGGGTGAGTCTGCGAGGGTGTCTCCAGAAGAGATTAATGTCTGAGTTGGCAGACAGAATAAAGAGAAGCACCCCTCCCAACGCAGATGGGCACCATCCCATCTGTTTAGGGCCCAATAAAACAAAAAGACAGAGGAGGGCAAATTCTCTCTCTGCATGAGCTGGGACATCCATCTTCTCCTGCCCTTGGACACTGGCTCTCCTGTTTCTTGAGCCTTCAGACTTGGACCAGAGCTCACACCATCAGCCCCCCGGGTTCTCAGATCTCTGGACTCAGACAGAATTATACCACCAGCTTTCCTGGTTCTTCAGCTTGTAGACAGCAAATCTCGGGCCTCGGCCTCCATAATCATGTGAACAATTTCCGTAATAAATCTCCTCGCACCTGTATCTGTATCTTCATCTGTATCTATACCTATACCTACCTATCTATCTTATTGGTTCTGTTTCTCTGGAGAACCTGACTAATGCACCTCAAAGCTGACTCCAGGGGACACGACCTCAAAAGCCCTTTGGACCCCAGTAGCTGGCAGACAGGCTTCTATAGGAGGCTGGGGCAGGAGAGGCAAAGGTCAGGAAGCTGGGGGTCTGTGAGGAACATCTACACTTTGTGGGGACAAGATTGCTCAAGAGCTCTGGGGTGGGGGACCCCTTGCTTCTATTTTTACTTCAGAGCCTGTTTGACAAATGCTGACAGCCACATTCGGTCTCCTACATGCTGAACACCCTGTACACGTCCTGCAATCACACTATCTGGTTGGACAGCGAAGGCTGACGCCACAGGTATGGGCTGAACCCAAACTTGTGCTCCCTTGTCCGGTTCTAAGAGGAATGTCAACTGTGCCCTCAAGTCCTCTGCTAAGGACTTTACCACACTGTGTCAGAGTAGGCGGGGTGGCTTGGGTAATCCAAGAAGGCAGAGAAAGGTCTTCCTGAAGATCAAAGCAGGTCTCTGAGATACCTGGTAAACTGCCAGAGATGATGAGCCGAGAAGGTCGCCACAGAAGTCCTGAGGGCTAAGCGCAGAGAGATCAGAGCTCTTTCCTTCCTTGTGAGCTTATTTCTAGAAAACATTACTGTTTAAAAAATCAGGAAAAGCTATATCCATGGAATGCCGTGGCCAAAACATTTTAGTAGGTTATACCGTTCACCTCACTCCCTGCTGTCTCCGGGTCCTAGGAATGAAAGCGTTTTTCTCCAGAAAAATGAAGGCTAATGTAAGAAAGAAGTGCTTGGGGAATTACACCACTTAACTAATCTCCTAAGTGTTTACAGCAAACACAGCCTCAGTGGAAACTTGGAGAGGAAGAGGAAGCCTTTCAAAGCCTTCATAAAAGGTAGCAGCACCCCCTCTGACACTGGGTAGAAGGCGGGCATCACGAATAAAAGTGCATCTCAAAATTCAAAAGAAGGAAAGAATAGCTGGAGGGGGTGAGGGGAGGCAGAGAACACATGGAAAAGACATCATTCCCACTTTGCTGATTACAGAGCTCAACCAAATCCTCCCACGCTGGAAAGAACAAAGTACCCTTTTCTAGCAACCCCAGAGCAGAAGAAAGGGATATTGGCAGAATCCCTTCTTATTAAGGAGCAATTAAGTTATTAGGAGATTTCAGAGAAGTTCCAAGGGAACAGAGCCATTTTGTACATTACAAACTACTTCTGAGCCCTTCACAAAATCACAAGATACAACACTGTTGTGTTACTTGTTATTTTTTGGCTGTTATGTTCATGCATTCACTCAACAAACGTTTATCAAGTGACTTCTATGTACAGGCCATGGACAACGATTTTAAGGACCCACCAAAATGCTGTAGAAGAGAGAATCCGATCTGGAGTTAGAAACCTAGATTCAAGGCCCCACTTTGCTGGGTGCATGCTTTTTCACAGGCATTTAAAACTCTAGGGTTTCAGATTTCTCACCTGTAAAGTAATAACTCTGATAATGCTTCTCAGAGCAGGCGAAATGGCTCTGTAAACCATAAAGTCCTTTACAAAGGTTAGTTATCATTATTTTTGTAAAGCTCCCTGATGGGGGGGGGGCAACCACATACACTGGTTTGCCCAGAAAAGTCCCAGTTTACACCTGTTTTCCCAGCCCCTTTTCACTCTTACAGGTGTCCCAGTTTGGCAGATAAATTATACGATCCCCTACTGGTAGGATCATCTGTGCAAGAGAAAAGCGTGAAAAGAGGGCCAGGGTTCCAATGTGATGTTCTGTCGCAGGAAATTTCCATATCTCACTAGCTATTCACAGAGGCTCCTCTCTGCCTGACAATACCTGCTCTTTTTGAAGTTGCAACCAACTCAGGTGTGAAAATTAAATGTGTACACAGAAATGAGTACTCTGCTGCACACTTGCATAAAGGTTTCTAAAAAAGAAAAGAGGAAAAAAAGTGATTTGTGGAACACCCATTATGAATGCAGAATCTGGGCATAAGGAAACGTTTTCCTGCACAAAGGCATTCTTGAGTTCATAAACCGAAATATTGTATTTCAAGGCAACAGTGCTGCTGGTCTGGACAATAAGCACAGAGCACTAGCTGAGTCTGGCTGCAGCTGAAACCCAGGAGATCTGGGGCTTACCAAGTGGAATTAGGCTGCTGAGCTGTGGTCAGGTGGGAGACACTGCGGAGGTTGAGTCTTGGATTTCAGTTCGCGGCTCTCCTGCCCTTGGCCGTGTTTCTCAATCCCACTTGCTTCTGTTTCCTGACTTGGGGAGCGGGTATGGCTAGTACCTACCTCTTAGTGCTGTTTTGAGGGTTAGGAGGGCTGGTGCATGTAGAGTGTTTACACAGCCCTTAACACAAGGCAGATTGTCTGTCAGTTGTAGAAAGGCTTGTCATTCTCAGTTCTGCTACTCCCAACAGAGTGGTCTGCAGGGGTCAACGAGCATCTACACGGGTAACAAATACATGGCAGAAGTAAGGGGCCAGCCCCTGCTATACCTCCTCTCCTTTGGCCTTGATTCCAAACACCTGTGAGTGTTGTCCAGCACAAAGCCTTTCCAATGTGGTCAGTGAATTTGGATCCTGTATGCATCAGGTAGCCATTATCCCAATAATGCTGTGTAACAAAGTACCCCAAACCTCAGTGGCTTAAGACAACAATGATTTATCCTCACCAACGTGTAGGTGAACTGGTGTCGACTAATCTAGGCTGAGCTCTGCTTCCGACCGCTCTGGTTGGGGGAGATTTCAAGGTAGCTCTGCAAGGACCTGTCTCTCCTCCTCCTCCTGCAATCTGGGGCTGATCTAGAGGATACTCCTCCGATGACAATGGCAGGGGCTAGAGGGCCTGTGGAAACACCCCAGGTCTCCCAAGGTCTAGGCTCAAAACCAGTCACTGTCACTTCTGCCCACATGTCACTGACGAGAGCAAGTCACAAGGACAAGCCCAAAGTCAGCACTCCCCCAAAAGGGCCATGACAAGAATGTGGTGGGCGAGGGGAGTAAAGAACTGGGGCCAATTCACAACATCTCATCGTTTGCAGAAAAGGATGGAGCAAGCAAATTCTGATCACCACTCATGGGCTAGGACTCGGTTCAGCTTCAAGAAACCCTATGAAGTAAGTAATTTCTCTTTGCTTTATAGACGAAGAGACTGAGGGCTAGGACTGAATCAATTAGCTTTTGCTACATAACAAAGCCCCCTCAAACTTAGCGTCTAAATGGCACCATTTATTCAGCTCACAATGCTGCCTGTCAGCAACCTGGGCTGGGCTAGATGGACTCTGGTGAGCTGATCTCAGCTGAGACCGCTAGGCACCCATGGTCAGCTCGCAGGTCAGCTGGAGGCTGGCCGGTCTGAAATAGGCTCGCCCACCTGTGTGGTGGTTGGCTGGCCATCGCTGGGCAGTAGAGATGCCTGAGCCATGTGTCTCCTCACCCAGCAGACAAGCTGGGGTTTGTCTACATGTGGATAGCCTGGTTCCAAAGGCAGAAAAAGAGCAGTCCCCAGTGTGCAGGCACTCTTTCTGCCTTCACTGACTTGTTTTCTAATGTCCCAGTAGCCAAAGAAAGACATGAGGCCAGCCTAGAGCCAGCGTGGGAGGGGACGATCCACGGAGGTAGATGGAGGAAGTCAAGTAACTGATGGCCATTTTGGTAATCTACATAAGTACCTTGCTTGGGGCACAAAATAAACGCATGGCAGGCTTCCTTCTTTGGTGCTTTGGCCTGACAGGCATGTGGTAAGCACAGTCTGCAAGTCGTCTGTGTTCCAGACCTGCATCACCTCCCACAGGGCCACATAAACCGCCTGGTCCTCACTGGACTCATACACGGCCCAAGAGGCTCACGTCGCAGGAATTAAATAAAAATTAGACAATAAATGTATTTTCATGACCCTTAAAAAAGCAGTGTGAATGTCTTAGGGGCAAAATTTACTTTCAGAAAAAGAAATCTTGCATATGTGATTCTAGATTAATCCTCAAAAGGCATTTTAATAAACAGAAGTAGGGGATTCTGTAGGTCTCTGCCCTCACGCCCCAACAGGGCACCAACTTGTCAGGCTATTGCTGGGCCTGGTTTCTAGAGGAGTGCCTAGGATAGGATTGGCTAAAGGTGCCCAGGTCTTAGCATCTGAGCTTTTACTATGTAAATATGTTCAAATGCACTCACCCGTTTTGCATCATATATCTGGAAAAGGGCAAAATCAGTTTCCAAATTGGAGGGAACATGGAGTGTGGGAAATGTGTTCAGTGTTATTGCAATTAGTCATGCTTTGGAATATCCTGGGGAAAGTCTACTCTTGAGTTATTATTGACATGGTGAAGTGGAGGAGGTTAAAAAGAAGTCTGCAGGCACCATTAATTAACCTCTCCATTATTTTTATTTCCCCATGCATTTTTCTGACGGATGGGAGATCACGGGGTCAAACCCTGTTAGAGCTGCAGGCATCCCAGCATTCTCCTGCTTTCCAGAGATGGAAGGAATTGAGGGCAATCTTCACAATCACAGCGGGCTACCAGGTGGGCACAGATCCTGGCCCCATATTGTTTGTAACGTGGTTCCTCCTCCAAATCCTACAAGTCCTCCAAAGGCTGCTTATATGCTACTTCTCCAGGAAGCCTTCCTGGAATGGAGTTCTCCTTCTGTAACTCTTTGTGCCTCCTTGCAGTGGATACTGGGGTATTCTGCCCAGTTCCACTCTTTAGGACGAAAGCATTCATCCCCCAGCTGCTCACAGCAGCAGCCTTCACTGGCAATTGTCTTTGGCCACAGAGAACAGACTTACTCAAGGTCACATGCCTCAAGCGAGCCTGCTGCCAGTGACAGGCTGAGGCTGGGAGACCAAGTTCAGCCTATTTCCCTTGATTTGGGCAGATTCTGGCTTCAGAGGTCCTGTAGGATCGTCTGGGGCCTGTGCTACACCTGCATGGTGGGCCCACTTCTGCCCCATCCCTACTTTCTGAGATCCAGCTCCCAATGACACTCTCCAGGACACGTCTTCATGCAACTCTCCCTCTCAGAGTCTGTTTCCAGGGAGTTTGACCTGGGACACTCCTTCATGGCACCCGATGTTTCTGTTTGCTAACTGGGTGCTCTGGGGCTGAACTCACACTGATGTTTATTTTTCTGAAAACTTGATGGCTAAAAATGAGGAAAACTGCAATTTTAAAGTGGCCCCCAGTTTTCTCCTTAGATACAAGTGGAGGCTGACCTTGTCCCTGGGAAGAGATTGTGTGTCTGTTTGGGAGCGGGAAGGACATGTCCGTGTCCTTGTGGTCTTGTAACGTGGAGCCCCAAGCCTGCTCAAGGCTGGAGAGGCTGAGGCCACAACACAATTAAACACCGTGTGCTGATGTTCCAGAATGTCTCTCCCAGGCTCGGAGCTGCATCTTGTCAGTGAAACCAGTCAGGGGTCTGGGTTTCTTTCCTCCTCTGGGCTGAGAGGAAGCACACAGCCTTGAATCAATTCTTATTAAAGGAAGATGATCAAAATCATCCCCTCACTCCTGGGAGGAGCCAGCTGGCCCTGCTAAGTGTGGCCGTCTGCGATGGACACCTAAGGAGTGAGAGAGCCAAAAGGGGGCCCCTGCCAAGGGCATGACCAGTGGACTCCAGGAGACATTAGTTCTGGGATCTATTTAAAAGTTTTCTTCCTTCACACTGTGGCCCTGATGTTACCCCCAAGCCTCCATGGCCATGTAGACATAAGGGAGGAGCCTGTGTCCACAGCTGGGTGCAGAAGGAGTGCTCCAGCAGGCTGGACAACAAGTATGACATAGGGAGTGCCTGCACCCAGCCGAGGTGGTAAACCGTAATTCAGTCAGATTCGTGGGAGCAGAGGCTGGATGAAAACAGGACCTGTTGGCTGAGTGTTGCTGGAGAACTCGGTCTGTGTACTCTGGCTGGTGACCTGTATCCCTACTCAAGGTCGTAAGCTCCTTGAGAGCAGGCGGCATGCCTCATTACTTCCCTGGGTCACCTTCATTGCCTCGTAGGGTGTTTGTACACGGTAGGACCTTAAAAGACATTCATATTTGGATTCTAAGGCAGTTATCCACTACAGAGAGCACAGTGATGCCACCTGCCCAGGGTCTCAGAGTGAGTGAATGGCAGAGCCTGGGTTAGAACCTGGATCTCCAGATCCCTGGGTCTGTGCTCTTTCCATAACAAAGGCCATCCTTTATTGCTTGGGAACTATGAGTGGCCTGAGTAGAACTAGGTTCAGCTTCAGCCTTCTGGGAGAGAACAGTTAATGGGTTCTCTCGAACCAAGCGTGCACCGCGAAGCGCCCAAGGGCCAGCAGTCCCAGCCCATGGTCTGTGGTGGGCAGAATTCTAAGATGACCCTCATTCACATGTAATCCCTGCCTGTGTATATGACGAGCTATCACTACTGTGATCATGGTGTGTGATGTGGCAGAGGGATTTTCCAGCTCTAATTAAGGTTACTAATCAGTTGACCTTATGATGGGGGAGTATCCAGGTGGGCCTAACATAATCTAAGACTTTTCTCTGGCTGGTGACAGATAGAGAAATCAGAAAGGTTCAAAGCACAAAAAGGCTTCAATGCATTGTTGTTGACTGAAGGTGGAGAAGGCCACATGCAAGGACTGGAGAGTAGCTTGGAGGAGCCAAAAGCAACACTGGCCAACAGTCAGCAAGGGCATGGGGACCTCAGTCCTACAACCACAAGAAACTGAATTCTGCCAACAACCTGAATGAGCAGATTCTTCCTTAGGTAAGAGCCCAGCCAGCTGACACCTTGGTTTCAGTCTTGTGAGACCCTAAGCCGAGACCAGCTGAGCCCAGTGGACTTCTACTTACAGAACTGTAAGATAATGCGTGTTTTTCTAAGTCACTAGATTTGTGAAGGCTTGTTATAGAGCAAAAGAAGACTGATACAGTCTTCTTTGAAAGCTCTTTGCAGTAGGTTTTGGAGCATGATAAACTATGGATGAATTCCTGTTATTCTTATCAGCTGCACAACCTCTGAGCCTCAGGTTCCTCACCTAAAAGTGATGGATATAACTCCTACCTTTCAAGGTGGCCCCATTTACTAGAGTCTGAGGTAGGTGGCTGCTCTTGGGAGAGTCCTTAACCATTCCACACCTCAGTTGTCTCCTAGTAAAATAGGGCCCCATTAATACTCACCTTACCATTGTTCTAAAGATCATATCACATGAGACAATGGAGGGCGCAACACCTATGTTTTTTATTTACACCACCAGCCTCAGCACAAACCGCGGACATCACACACCCAGACACAGGCCATAAAGGACCATTTCTCGCAAGCATATCGTCAAGCACCAACATTTTTGTGTAGCTTTGGCCCCTCTAATTAAGAAATTTATTGAGTGTTCACGAAAAAAATTCCTAAATATCATATAATCCTCTTGAGTAGCCAAATATCTCAATGCAATATTTCATTTGCATCAAAAAAATAAGGCATCATGAAAGTTCAGAGGAGGTCCTAGGCTTTGAGCCTCTCTCAGCAGGGAGCACGACTGGCTTCGTTATTTTATCAGGAAAGACTCTTCGCCAAAGAAGCCCCATCACCAAAGAGTTTTTGCCATAAGAAGTCATCAAATCAGAAACTACGTTGGCATCCATCTTTTCATTCAGATCCCATCCGTCACTGTCCCACAGGGAAGCCTCCTAAGACACAGGTGGGCAATAAATTAGGAGAAGCCGCTGACACGTCAGCGTGAAGAAACCACACGGCTGGCGGAATGAGCTGCTCCGGATGTAACTGTTTGCCACTCGCCGCGCCGTATCTGAGTGCCCGTGATTCGTGGGTGCCCCCATCACAGGCCCCATGTTATCTGATAGATTTCTGAAGTTTTCCACCAAGCATTTTACTTTAAATGACAGTTATTTCTATTAATGGGTGGGCCCTGTCAGTTTCCTGACCCTGGTAGGGAAGGGCGTCCTTCTGTTCAAACGGCAGTCATCATTGCTGCGAAGTGATACATGCCAAGGAGACAGCCAGTGCAAGGCACCTCACGCGGGGCTGTCACTCACGTTGACATCTCCATGTCGGCGCATTTTCTTGAAGTTTTCTCCATGTGACCTGAAAGTTAAAGATCAGGGGGCCCCCTTCATCTAGGCCATCCAGGTGCCAATCATCCTTACCTAAAAATGAAAGTTACAAATAAGCCGGGGCGACTATTTATCCTCTTCTGCCCGGCCCATCTTTTTCCTGTCAATCTCACTCCTTCATTATGGATACATGGGGCCCCTCCTCCCGTGCTAGATCACAGCCCAGCTGCTCCCGTTCTTCTGCTATTTGTCTTCCCTCACCTTCTGTGATGATTTATAAAATAATCATGTCCTACCGGCCTTAATAGGAGAGGAGGAAATTTTCCTCTCCTTCTCTTCCTTCCTTTCTTCTCTCTTCCCTCCCTCCTATGTTTGCTCCCTCTCTCCTCCTTTCTTCTTCTTTCCTTCCCTTCTCCCATGTCCTCTTTCCTCTCCATTCCTTCTTACTTCTCTTTCTTTTTCTTGTCCCTCCTTCTTTATTCCCTCCTTGTCCTGATGCCTTCACACACAGGAAGTTAAGGTTTGGCCCTGCTCTTCCCAGCTCCTTTTTCTTTTCTTTTCTTTTTTTTAAAGATTTATTTATTTATGTATTTTTTTGGCTGCGTTGGGTCTTTGTTGCTGTGCACGGGCTTCCTCTAGCTGCGGCGAGCAGGGGCTACTCGTCGTCGTGGTGCGCGGGCTTCTCATTGCGGTGGCTTCTCTTGTTGTGGAGCCCGGGCTCTAGGTGTGCGGGCTTCAGTAGCTGTGGCGTGTGGGCTCAGTAGTTGTGGCACAGGCTTAGCTGCTCCGCGGTATGTGGGACCTTCCCAGGCCAGGGCTGGAACCCCTGTCCCCTGCATTGGCAGGCAGATTCTTAACCACTGTGCCACCAGGGAAGCCCCCCCCAGCTCCTTTCTTTACAAACCTGCCCACTAACACCCTGCATGCGCCTGCCCCGGGGCCTCTTCCGCCTGGCAGTCTGAACCCCTGGCCCACCTGACATCTTCCTCTTGTCCTGCCTGAGCCACCCACTTGTGACTGACTCCCTTCCAGGATGAGGATTTGCCTTTTCCCTTGGACCAGCCTCACCTCTCGACCCCGGGCCTCTGCTTCCCTTCACAGCCACCACAGAGGGTCTTTCTTAGCTCCCCCAGTAAAAATGGTCTTCTGCTCATTCATTCAACAGACACCAAGCCAACATCTGCCAACATGTGCTCATCACATGGTGACATGTGTCACAAAGGAAGAGTCTGCCATCCATCCCACACGTGTGCCCACTCTGTCAGGGTCACCAAAGGTGCTGCTCCTTGAAAACCACATTCTGCTTTTAAGAACCTCCCATCCCTGAGGACGGAAGGAGGGCCCATCCTCACGGGTGGACGATGGTCTTCCACTGTTCTCGGACTTCTACAGGGTGCTGAGCTGAATGCCAGAGGCTGGAATGGGGAAAATAACTGCTCTGTGGTCCTTCCCTCGGGAGGGAGCTCATCCTGTCGCCACCCCCAAGGGCTCTGTGGGACTCAAGTGTGTTCTCAAGTGCTTTGTGAACACGGCCCATCTTCCCAGCCCTCTTTCCCACTCCAACCGCTGCCTCCCAGCCTTTGCCATTTGCCTTCACTGGGGCAAAGCTTGACCATGAATTTGAGGACACAAGTGTGAGCACAGCTATGACAGTCCCAAGTTCCTTGCTATCACAGAACGAAGAAAAAAAGTCAGAGTCTTTAAAAGCCTAAAAATAGTGAAGAACGGGAAGAAAATCACTAGCACCGTCAGCCCCAGTTTCCCGTGTGTGACATGGGATGGTGACAGCACAAGAGACATTTCCAAAGCACTACGCACATTGTTTGCCCCCTAAAATGTCTACCCCCTTTCCCTGATATGTGCGATTTCAAGGTCCCAATTGAGAACCTTATGCTAATTTGGGGGGGATGGGCTCTGGAGGCGCCACCAGCTGGGAAACACGCACAGATCTCAGCACCTGAACAACGCTGGGAGGGAGAAGACGGTGTGCACATACGTGGTACCCTTTTTCTAATCATCCTCCCTTGTGGGTGATCACTTGGAAGGAGGTAAACTGAGGGACGTGGACCTGGCAGACTGTGGGAAATGAGGTGTGTGCTTTTGCACACTAGCCTTGATGTCTTCTACACAGATACTGGCAACGTGAGATTCGCGACAATTTTATGAACTTTCCATGACACGAGTCTCCTTGCAATTCAGAAATTCATGTATGTGCAAAACTGCAAGGAGGCCAACGTTGCTGACCTCATTGACCAGGTGTCACTGGGAAATCGAATGCCTTACCTGGATGACCGGCTTGAGGACACCAGGAGTTAAAACAACAAAACAGCACTACTCTTAACTTTTAAACTAAAATAGCAACCCGAAGTCAGACAGTTAAACAGGGAAACCTTGCGCAAATGTCATACACAGAGGAGGAGATCAAAGCAAACGGCGATCTCTGATAAAGATCAAGAGGGACAGCTCAGGTCTTTATGGCATCTGCTGACAAATGGCTGAAGCGGAAAGAAACACCCAGTAACTTGACTTCTCAGTAGCTGCAGAGATCAAAGGCTGACCTCAGGAGCGAAATACCACCCAAAATTGCATACCCTTTGTTTTTATTATTATTTTGGGGAGGCAATTTGTATTTCAGACCCATAACTCAAGGGCTGGAAATTCATGAGCCAGTGTCAAGAGAGCTCAGTCAGCTGGCTGAACGGCGAGGAATATTGCACTTAGAAATGCTTTTCATGCCTCTCATCCTACCCCCTCCTCAGTAAAGAAGCCGATACAAGACCACTGTAAACTATATGGGATCCCAATTAAACCCTCCATGTCCGAGAATGCTGCTTTTTCTAAGTTCGACACTATGTGCCTGTATGTGTATATGTCAAATACCCCATCATTATTACTTTCTGGAATATCATCCTCTCATAATATATCCGTATCCCCTGGACTTGTCTCCCTGTAACTTTCTCTTCAGCATCATCTTTATCATATTCTAAGTGTGATCTTCTTTGAATCGCCTATGGTTGCATCTGTGTCCGCAGCACTGAAAATGATCCATCTCTCTGTGATCTGTCCAAAGGTATAGACATTTGGACAGCAGGTAAGTAAAACATCCAGATGTGCACTCGCTTCCATTTGCATCTGGAAATTTGGCATAATGTAGAGATACTTTGGATGAGAGCTAGCCTATCCTTTCAATCTTCCACGTTTGGTTAACATTACAGCGTTATTTATTGTTCTTTTTATATAATTTACCAGCTCACCAAGGTAGCCATCAACGGGCATAATAATGTGGTTAATATCTTACACAAATAATTATCCTTCAAATGTAAGTTACTAAATGGATTACGAATGAATCCAAGAATATTTTGGCAAATATCCCCGGGAAGCTGCACTGGGACTAAAGCCATGGTAACAAAGCAACGTATTCAGGCTGGGGATCAATGGTGTGTTTGGAAAGCTTAATAAAACATCAAGACTGTTGATATTGCTGATTCCAGGAAGGTAGGCAGAAACTTCTAATCAGGTAAATAAAATAGATCAGAAAAACATGTCCTATAATCAGTTTATTTGCGTCTCTCCAACAGAGAATTACAGAGTTAGGGTAATGCGCAGATTACTGTTGGGTATTAGAGGAACCTGAGAAGTAAAAATGGGCTGCCTACTGTTGCTGACTAGGTTCCCAGCAGGTGTGGTCCAAGGTCTCATGGGCAGCACCAAACTCTCTCCGTGGCCGAAGGTGACCCACGTGCAAACCAGTGCTGCAGCCCAGGCTCACACATTCTCAACCCCTTTGGACGTTTCAGAAATCCAGATCCTCAGTGGATCCTCAGAAGTCCAGATTTCTCAGTTACTTTTTTTACAGAAAATTCAAGCACTCTAAAATTGAGACAGCAGCCTCATGAACCTCCGTGAGCCTCCTCCCATCACTAAGCTTCAACAATTAGCAATCTTGTACAATCTTACAGCTGATTTCCTTTTTTTTTTTTAAAGAAGATGTTGGGGGTAGGAGTTTATTAATTAATTTATTTATTTTTGCTGTGTTGGGTTTTCGTTTCTGTGCAAGGGCTTTCTCTAGTTGTGGTAAGCGGGGGCCACTCTTCATTGCGGTGCGCGGGCCTCTCACTATCGCGGCCTCTCCTGTTGGCAGAGCACAGGTTCCAGACGCGCAGGCTCAGTAGTTGTGGCTCACGGGCCTAGTTGCTCTGTGGCATGTGGGATCCTCCCAGACCAGGGCTCGAACCCGTGTCCCCTGCATTAGCAGGCAGATTCTCAACCACTGAGCCACCAGGGAAGCCCCTGATTTCCTTTTTTTATTCGGTAAAAAATTCATAACATAAAATTTACCTTCTTAACCATTTTTAAGTGTACAGCTCAGTAGTCTTAATTATATTCACACTGTCGTAAAAGAGATCTCCAGAACTTTTTCATCTTGTGAATCTCTATATTCATTAAACAACATCCCTCTTCTCCTGTCCCAGTCCCTGGAAACCATCATTCTGCTTTCTGTTTCTATGAATTCTGCTACTTTAGGAACCTCATGTAAATGGAATCATACGGTATTTGTCTTTTTGTGACTAGCTTATTTCACTTAGCAGATTGTCCTCAAGGTTTATCTCACGTTGTAGCATGTGACAGGTTTTCCCTCCTCTTTAAGGCTGAATAATATTCCATTGTATGAGTATACCACATTTTGTTTATCCATCTGTAGGTGGACACTTGGGTTGCTTCCACCTTTTGGCTATTGTGAATAGTGCTGCTATGAACATGGTACTCAAATACCTCTTCAAGACCCTGCTTTCAATTATTTTGGGTATATACCCAGAAGTGGGATTGCTAGATCATTTAGTAGTTCATTTTTTTTTTTTTTTTTTGAGGAGTCTCCATACTGTTTTCTATAGGGGTTGCACCATTTTACAATCACACCAACAGGGCACAAGAGTTCCAATATCTTTACATCCTTGCCAATACTTGTTATTTTCTGGCTTTTTGATAGTAGCCATTGTGATGGATGAGAGGTGATACCTCACTGTGGTTTTGATTTGCATTTTCCTGATGATTAGTGATGTTGAGCATCTTTTTATATGCTTGTTAATCATTTGTATATTGTCTTTGAAGAAATGTCTAGTCAAGCACTTTGCCCATTTTTTAATTGGGTTACTTGAATATTTTATTGTTGAGTTGTGATTTCTTCTTTTTTTAAAATTTATCTTATTTATTTTATTTTTGGCTGTGTTGGGTTCTCTGCACGTGGGCTTTCTCTAGTTGTGGTGAGCTGGGGCTACTCGTCGTTGTGGTGTGCAGGCTTCTCATTCCAGTAGCTTCTCTTGTTGCGAAGCATGGGCTCTAGGCGTATGGGCTTCAGTAGTTGTGGTATTCAAGCTCAGTAGTTGTGGCTCACAGGCTCTAGAGCGCGGGCTTGGCAATTATGGCGCACGGGTTTAGTTGCTCCGCGACATGTGGGATCTTCCCAGACCAGGGCTCGAACCCGTGTCCCCTGTGTTGGCCGGAGGATTCTTAACCACTGTGCCACCAGGGAAGCCTGTGATTTCTTCTTAAGTAGAGACGTAAAATGGTTTCTGTTTTGTTTTTAACCATAAAAAATTGTAAGAGAAAGAAAATGACTAGATTCCTGTCATGGAGATCCAGATAATTATACAGAGGTGGTTTCCAATATAAGCCAGAGAGAATTAGCAGGTGAATTTGAACTATCCATATGGCTAATGTGAATCATCATTCAGTCCTCAAACATTTACTGGCACCCTGCCGAGCCAGCCCTCCTAAAGGCGCTGGGATACTAGTGTGTTCAAAGAGCTTACAACAACTGAGAAGAAAGGCAGGGTTTTTTCTCTGATTTTTTTAACAGCTTTACTGAGATACACCTCCCATAACCATATAATTTACCCATTTAAAATATATAATTAAATGGGTTTTTGTATATTAAATTTTGAGGTTATGATAAAACATATATATAACATAAAAGTTGCCATTTAAACCAGTTTTGAGTGCACATCAGGGCACAAGATTTGGGGGTATACACTCCATAGGCTGGCCAGCAACCTTCTATGTGATTGGGGGTTCTTCCTGCTACCTCAGGCTCGATGGTCAAGTTTTCTTCTTGGGTTGCTTGGGAGAGAAGGCAAATGCATTAGCCCTTATTTCTGCCTTAACTGTTCCCTTCAGCCAAGGAACAAATACTAGACAGAAGCTGGTGGGGTATCTAAAGGTGCCCCTCCTTTGTTTAGTCACTAATCACCAATTACTTGGTTTGGAGGTTTTTAAATTAAATAATTATTTGTTTTTTGCGGGGTTTTTTGCTAAATTATTCATTCATATGGTTCAAATGTTAAAAAATCCCCAAAGGATGCCAATTCCTCATCTCTCCCAACAGGGGACAAGCATTCTTAGATTTGTTTTTTGTTTCTTTTTCCTTCCAGAGATTTTTAAAGCATTTACAATCCAATGCAGATATATATTCTTCTCCACCTACTTATATCATAAATGGCAGCATATTATGTACCTTGTTCTGCACCTTGTATCTTTCACTTAACAATAAATTTGGAGTGCTTTCATGATGAGTTTTTATTTTTTAACATCTTTATTAGAGTATAATTGCTTTACAATGGTGTGTCAGTTTCTGCTTTATAACAAAGTGAATCAGTTATACATATACATATGTCCCCATATCTCTTCCCTCTTGCGTCTCCCTCCCTCCCACCCTCCCTATCCCAGCCCTCTAGGTGGTCACAAGGCACTGAGCTGATCTCCCTGTGCTATGCGGCTGCTTCCCGCTAGCTATCTATTTTACGTTTGGTAGTGTATATATGTCCACGCCACTCTCTCACTTTGTCCCAACTTACCCTTCCCCCTCCCTGTACATGATGAGTTTTTGATCATCATAAATAGTAAGAAATCAAGACGTCTGATGGGAGCAATTTTTTTCAAAGTATTTAGTTATTACTGGATGACTAATGTGTGAGTCATTTATAATCAGTGTCTACCAGAGCACACCAAAGTTCATAGCCTAAATTACCTGGATCATTTAGGTGGAAAGAGACTGCATTTCTACCTGAATTAACCAGGCAATTGTGGTTGATTAGAGTGGATCTAAAAATACACGGCCCTTTTTCCCTTTCCCATCAGGGACATACTGCTTCGTATTTTGATCCCAACTTATTTTCAAAATCAGCATCGCTGTGGCTTGAATTGCTTCACAGACGCTACAGAAGTGAGGCAATGGGTCAGAAAGATGAGAAATGGCTGAATGGGGAGAATTTTGCATTCTAGAACAGAACTCTCTGAAGAGTAAATGAAGATCACCCAAAAGGTGAAAAACATTCACTTGGAACGTGAGTTCCTGAATTCCTGATCCTGAATCAGTAGATCAGCTCCTCCAAGCAAAATGGCATCATTAATCAAAAGGGAAAGAAATCCCCTTGCAAGAGTGATGTGCACTGTGGAAACTGAACTCAACTTGAAAATTCACTTCCCCACTGCAGGTGGGCTATTCCTGAGGAGAGCTTCTGAGGATTATCAGCTGGAGAGCTCGGGACACACCAGGAAGGTGAATGGAATTAACTGCATCAAAGGAAACAGTGGGGTACAGAGAGAGGTTACTGAGTATGAAAAGGGACTAAATTTGTTAGATCTCAACTGATGGAACTTTCCTCTTGACCTTATGTGGGGAAATAAAATAAGAAACTTGGAAAGTATCATTTTTGGCTAAAATATTCCATCTATGAGCCTCTGTGATAACACTCCCCATCACCCATTAAGTTATCCTCTCCTTGTTAAATTATCATATGAGCCAGACCACCAGCTATCTCATCCCACCCCCCTTCATTCATTCATTCATTGCATCTCAGCCCCCAATCCTTTTGAGACAGATACATCCAAAATGATCCATCTCCCTTTAGCTCTAATGAAGTGGACAGGCTTCCTACAGGTGTGCATGTCCTAACCCAGCATGGACCCCGATCCCGAGGTTGTTTCCATCTCAGATTAATGGAGCCAGCTGCCTTGTTCGTCGGTCTTACACGCCTCTCCTTCCAGTCTTCCTCTGGCATGCTCAAGAATTCGCAGAATTTTAATAGCTTCCCCCATATGTCCCACAACTGTGCCAATTCAATGTTTTAAAAATAATCTATATTTTATTTCCTTAATTCCATTAACAGATTTATGATTTAACATTTCATCAATAGCACGAACTTGTGGGTTTTTTAACCAGAGAAAGAGCGTTTAATAACTAGAAATTGTTGCAACATATTCTTAAATCTCTAGTGGGAGGAGCTGGTTGGAGGTGCGGTGCCTGCCTGGGGATGAATCCGTTTGTGCACCTGCCCCAGAGCTACAGCACAGCTTGAGTGAGGAGAACCCTGGGGTTTGTGAGCACATTGTTTTGGAGAAAGATAACGTGGCAGGAGGTTGTTATTTAATAACCAGTTGCCTTCTGAGCTGGAGAGTTAATCACTACCATTAAGTAGTGATCGCTCCAGGTGAGATGATGAGAGCTGCTTCACGTTTGAGAAAGTTTGGAAGACGAACAGCTAATGGGCTGATGCCGTGGAAGCTTGACAAGAATGCTGTTTTCAGTTCCAATTGTGTTGGAGCTCCAGCGCCTTCACAATTGAGTTCTTTTATTTAAATGGAAATTAAAATAAAACAACTTGATACTGGGGACTGCCCCTTTCTGGGTTTTACCTGTCCATCACGTTTGAAAGTTTTTACCATCAGCCTGTATAATTTTTGTAATTAGAAAAAGCAACTGACATTCTTTAACACAAAGGAACACAATTTGTTTTTTCATTCTTGCTTTTTGTCTAGCTCAGTCTTCTGTGGAGAGCAGTAGCAGCTCAGGGTTCAAGGATGTTTACCCAATTGTGGTAAACAACGGCAGATTTTTGCTTTTGCTTTCTGACTCTGTGAGACAGCAAAATCACAAACAACAAGGAAGATGGAGATAAAATGGTCATGATTTCTATCCTATTGGCGTCTGTCTTCAGCTTGTCTTTCAGTTCCCCAAAGCCATTCCATGCAAGCTGCCGGGAATCAGCTCTGACGTTAGAAGCCGGAGAACTTAATGTACAGGGATGGGAGTGGTGTGGTCATGGAAGGGTAATCCACTGATACCGGCGCAGAGACGCGGCCACTCAACCTTACCTGCGGCTTTAACCACCTCGGGAGCTTTACAAGACACTGATATCCAGGCCCGCCCCCAACGATTCGGATGCGATTGCTCTGGATGCAGGCCAAGTGACTCCACTGTGCAGCTGAAGCCAAGAACCTTTACTCTTCTCCTCCCATCTGCACCTCCTGCTGTGGTGAAAGCCCTCCTATTTAGTGCGGTCCATGGACCGCCAGCATCAGCAACACCTGGGAGCATGACAGAAATGCCGAATCTCAGGCCCCACCCCAGTCCTTCTGAATCAGAATCTGCATTTTTACAAGATCCCCAGATGTGCCACGTACAAGTTAAACTTTAAGAAGCACTGATCTAAGTCTCAAAATCTCTTGCCTGAACTCATCCACAGTGTCCTAGGGGGTCTTCTAGATTTCTCTGTTCTCTCGCATTTTAAGGCAATCTCCACAGTGTTGAAGGGGTTCAGAAAAAGCCACTGTAAAATTATTTTGAGCTGAGACATCTGAGTTCCTGAAATCTCCTGACTAAAAGCAAAGCCTCCCACAAGAACTCAGTGGTCATCAATCCCCTCTCCCAGAGCAACTCTAATCTTCCCTTCTCTGACCCAAACAGACATTGCCACAAGACTATAATATCTCCCATCTATCCTCCTAAGGGCCCATTTATCTTTCCAAAAAGTCATTTGCTTTTCCATAAGTGCCCTTTTTTCCCCTCTTCTAAGGAGTCATTTGTTCTCCCAGAAGTATCCCTCTGCCCCATCCCATTCCCCCAGTAAGATGGTATATAAGCCACAAATTCTAACCATCTCCTTGAATCGTATTTCTTTGTGAACTCTCCTGTATGTATCTAATTAAATCTGTTTTCTCTTTTGCTAATCTGGCTTTTGTGAGTTTAATTTGCATGATCCCCATCACTGAACCTAAGAGGGTAGAGGAAAAGATTTTCCTCCCCAACACTATGATCATGTCATGCTGGTGCCTGTAGGGATAAAGTACAAACTCCTTCACCTGGCAACAAGGCCATTCAGAAATAGGCTCCAGCATACCTCTCTAGATTTATTGTGTTCCTGGCTCCCTGGGATACTGCCCTCCAGCCTTGTTCAAACCTAGACATCAAAGTCCTTCCATGAATCTGTACATTTGCACAAACGGTTCACTCTAGTCTTTCTCCCTCTTCTCTCCCTGGGTATCTCTCACTCCCAAAAACATCTCTGATGTTGCCCCATCCATACAGCCTTCCCTATTTTCTCCCAAAAAAGGGTTCTCAATGCCCCAACCTCCAGCACCTAGCAGAGTACCTGGTACACAGGAGGTACTCAAAAAGTAGGTTTTTTTGAGTAAATGATTGGAAGAAAAGATGGATGGATTGATGGATGGAGAGACTAAGTTTCTCCATCCATAAAAGTATTTAAAGTTCAGTACCACCCTTAGCTTCAGGCAAGAGGGGCCTCTGTCCTGGATTCTGAACTTCTGAGGGCTCTGCATATCACAAACACACACACACACAATGTTTTAAAGAACACATGGGTGCCTCTGTCACTGGAGATCTGACAGGTGATGCTGGTATCGTGCCACCAGCAACTCTAAACATCCACTCAGGTGAATAACGTGGCTCAGGCCCTAGGGAAACACTTCTTTACACCTCTTGCTCTATGTCCTTGAAACAAAAAGTACCAGAGCTCAAATGCCATGAAGGTCTGGGGTTGTACCTGTAGATGTCGGAAATAGACACAGCTTCAGAACACGGGAGGATTTGGGCAGCAGAAATGCTTAGGTAAGATAAACAACTAATTAATTACCTTGTCAAATCTGTTCTCCTAGATAGGACAAACGAGAGAGGTTCCTGCATAATGAAGCATTCTTTGTGATGCTGAGGGTCCATTTTCCTGTTTCTCTTCATATTCCAATTTGTGACCCAGACGTACTGAAAAACATTTTGCAATAGTTAAATAATTCATATTACTCTTAAATTTGCGTATATTGGATCTAGATATAACATGCGTGAAGTGTGGCATCAACTCCTGTGCTTGCAGCTAACCGGACGCTGAACACTAGAACGGAAAGTAATCCTGTATTTGTAAACTAGTTAATATGAGCAGCTAAATTTTCAAAGTTAAATAAAAATTCAACTTTAAAAAATACTTTCACTTTTTACACTCGTTTATGATAGTTTCCATTTTCCCTTTTAATTGTAATAGATAATTTTACTATTTTAAAAGAAAGTAACTTAAAAACATATGAAAAATGTTGATTTTTTGGGTCACATTTGCTTTCGTTTCCTTTTTGATATAAATATATTTAAATATTTACTTTAAGTACAACTACACTCTATTTTTAATCTTTAAATCACTGAGAATAAATATAAGGCAAGATCATGATAGGAATAAAAAATAGAAAGGGGAGCTCAGAAAAATACTGAAAAGAAAAAATAAACAGAATACCTTCAAATAAGTGGTCTAAATTTTTTAGAGCTAAGAACAATAAAAGTGAGAAGTCTGTGTCTGGCATGACCCATCTAAAATTTGCTAGTAAGATATTTTAAATTCTATATTTAATAAAGTTTTAATTACTGATCAAAACAATGAAAATGAACAAGAAAATTATTCAAATAAAATTCACAACTTCAACAGCTTAGATGAAATCCCTGGAACCTCATATTCTTTATTACATGAAGATTTAATTACTGATCAAAGCAATGAGGATGAAAAAGAGGATTGTTCATAACGAATTCACAACTCAGAAGCAGCCAGTGCAGTTCTGGCCTATCCATTGGAAGATGTAGAAAAACCCATTCATGACATTAGCAAATTGGATGAGACAGATGAACTCTCTGGAGTGTCACTCATTTATTGTAGGACAGTCCTAGCACTGGTGTCAAACCCTCTTTGACAGCATGGAAATGTTTCTAGCAAAACACAATCCAATTCAAATCAGCTAATATGATTTTTCATTGGATGAGTATGGCAGAAAACTCAAGAGTTTTAATTTTATAGCAAAATTCTTTCAAATGGAAAAATAACCTCTAAAAGCAGGTTTTCACATTCCAAGGAGAAAGACAAAGTGTATTGTTCCATAATGTGTTACATAATTCACAACCAACTTTCAAGATCAACTTTGGCCAAAGAAGTTACTTGTGACCAGAAACATTTGGATATTTTATTGAAATAATAAAAAATGTCACTTGCACACATTGAAAAAAGTACACATGCAAGCACCAGAAATATAAAAATAGGCTGAATAAATAGCAAACCACCAATCATGGTCAACAGTGACAAGTAAATGCCAGTTTAGAACTCTGATGTGATGTTCTGAAAGAATATTGTTTTGGGTCCAATATTTATCCAAGAGTTATGGTACTTTTTACTGTAGTAACAGAACAATATTTATAGAAGGCAATACAATTTTTCTAGGTTTAACAGAAATAATTCCAATTTTTATGTTAGCATGGGCAAAATTTTCTATTTATGTTAGGATGGGTAAAAGTAATAAAACAAGCAATCACTATCTAGGATGAATAATTTTAAATGAAATTACCAATGTAGCAGGAAACAAAGTGAGAGAATCAATCATATGTAACATAAAAACATAAGTAAACATTACTCAATACAACTAGCTGTCAGTGCAACCACTGCAACATACTGAACAACAAACATTTGCTATATGTGTTGTTGAAGAAGAAAACAAGAACATATTGCATTGTTTTCACACCTAGAAGTACAGTTTTTGATTTAAGAACTGGAAAAAGAACTTTCAATTTTAGGCATTGATTTGAAAGATTGTTAAGAGTAAGTCTATGAAAATGGCACATAGTTGGTAAGGAAAAAGGTGTATGAGCCAGAATTTTGTCAACAATTCAGAAACATCCCACATGCAACTCACAGTTTGGATCTGTTACTGACACATGATCTCAAGTTGGTCCCTAGTGATGTGTCCTTCAGAATAATTAAGCAAGTACAGAAAGTATTTTCTGGATCTTCCCAAAACGGGAAGAGCTTGATCAAACATACGTCAAATTTGACCTTACAACCTCTCTCAGGCATACAACGGGAATGCCAACTAATTGCTGTTCAGTTTAAACAAAATATGAGAAAAGTTAAGCAAAACAACAAAAGCTCCACCAAAAAAACGAACGGGTAGAAAATGAAATAATCTTGAATTTGCCTTATCCACTGTTGCTTGGTATATACTATTGCTTGCTCTCAATAATATTATCAAAAGCTTCAAAAAGAAAAGAATAGTTTGTGTAGCTACTTCATTTTTTAATTATTAAAAAAATAAAAAGAAAATACATGTGAAATACGTGGCATTCCATTAAAATATAAAGAAATTAACACAAGGAAAAAATAATCGGATAACTATGAAGATCTACATAAAAGTAATTCCCAAATTATTTTCTATAGAGAGTATTTTCTGGTTATTATCGAATAAGGAATAGTCTCAGTTGAGTAGAGATGTGAAAAAGTTGAGCCATTTACTGATATTTTCAGTTTTCTTTATAATAGCCCAGCACTGAAAGACTTGAAAGAAGGAATTAAGAAATATTGAATAAATCTAGACACTGCTTTAAGAGATGGCTAGAATTGCTAAACAGATGATAGTAATTTATATGATAAAATTATATTTTCTGCAATCATTTATCATATTTGATGCCATTATAATATGTGAACGTGACATGTACAGTTCATGACCATTTTGGACTCTGTTGCTTGAGGTGTATTGATGACTCTAGTAGTTACCACTTCACAAAGTTTCTCCAATTTGAAATTAATAAAAATCTAAGAACTATGGTTAATTCGAGAAATGTCTAATATGGCATTATTCCATACAATATGTAAGTTATATGAAAATCTCTATAATGACAATAGAATAATTTTGCTGAAATAAAAAATATAAACTTTATGCTGTAAGTAATCTATGAATTATGCATCTCTACTTTATTACTTACCATCCATTACTGACCCATCAGCAAAATGTGTACACATACACAATAATTAAATTTGGTCATCTTTGATATTTTGCTAACTTTCTGTCATGTAAAAACTATAGTCAAACATTTTTAACATATTATATCATATTTATTTTAATGGGTTAATATTTAACATATATCTAAAATTTTAACATATTTAAACATATTTTAAAATTTTTCTTATGACGGTGCAGCTCTCAAGTGAGGAGGTTAATAGCTTGTTAGATTGATGGTATTCTGAATGATCAACATGGACATGTGGTATGAGGGCTTCCACTCGTGCTCTTATCCCAGGAAGAGAACTTCTCTGATCCAACGACAGAGACATTTATCCCCAGTTCATTCAGTGACATTCCTGGAACTCCAACAATCCTTTCTTTTCTCCTCACCTTGACTGGTTTTAACTCAGTGTCTGTGAGGTGGAAATGGGGGCTGGAGGAGCACCCAGCATTGGCCTGTCCCCAGACCCCTGGGACTCAAGCTGCCCAGAAGGAGTACTCAGCATGAGCCCCCGGACCCTTCAGCTGACCTCCTGTCTGCTGATGGCTCCCATACAGCAGAGCTCCTTCACCCCAGGTGCCCTATTCCTGCAGAACATGGTTGGGAAGATGGCCCACTTGTGTCGCCCCAGAGCGACTGACTCTCTCTAGCTTCAGTTCATTAATCCCAGGGCCCAGTGTGTATCCCTAGAACTAAAACTGTGTGCTTGGAGCACCATCGCTGACAGGTCCCCCTGAATATGGTAGCTGCCATGGGGAAGCCGGGGTTCCCCCAAATCTCCCCCAAGGTGGGGTCTGCAGCCAGCTTGCTGCTCTGCCTTTTCATCCTGACAAAGCCCAGGCTCCCCACACTTCGAGGTGGACTCTCTCCTTCTGTATGAGTTTCCTGCTGCTGCTGCAACAAATGACCACACACTTAATGGCTTAAAACCATACAGTTTGGAAGTCAGGAGTCTAAAATGGGTCTCACTGGGCTAAAGTCAAGGTACTGGCGGAGCTGCTTCCTTCTGGAGGCTTGAGGGTGAGTCCATTTTCTTGCCTTTTCAGGCTTCTGGAAGCTGCCTGCCTTTCTTGTCCTGTAGCCCCTTCCATCTTCAAAGCCAGCAACGGCATACTGAGTCTTTCTTACACTGCATCACTCCGACCCTCTTTCCGGTCTTCCTCTTTGATTCACTGTGACCAGAGGACGTACTGTGTGTGACCTGGCTTGATTCCTATGCCCGTGCCTGAACTGGGCTCAGGGAACCGGGTGGCATCACTAGGCTCAATGTTGAGTCATGTACGTGTCCGTCCTTCCAGCCAGACAGGTAGGATGCAGTAATGGTCGGCCCTCAGCAGGAGCACAGGGTTGAAGCAAGGGAAGAATTTTCTGAAAGGTCTCAAATGCTCTTTCTGAATGAACAAAACAATACATATCTACTACAAATATTCATTATTTAAATCCTGGGAAAATATTAAAAATTCAGAGTAAAAATAATCCTCTCATTCCAGAACAACTGTGGTTAACACTATGGAATGTTTCCTGCAAGACTTTTTTTTTTTTTTTCCTAGGCACACGTGCATGTTGAGTAGAGTCTTACCAGACTGTATTGGCAATTTCGCATCCTGCTCTTTTTACTTGAAATTATAACAGAAGGATTTTCTCATGTTTCCTTTGACTCTGTGCCCTGCACAATCACCCCCTTTCCCACTCAGCCCTTTGGCAGCAGAATTTGTAGACTGCACAAATAACGGGAAGGAGTAGGGGCTTTTTTTGATCTGGGGGAATTTGAGCATAGACAGGAGAATGAGGGAATAAAAGGACAAAGCCTCTCTGACCTCACAGAGCTGCTAAGATGAACAAATGACATATTATGTGTGAGAGTGCCTTGGAAATGGCTTATATACCAGAGGTATAGTCATTAATCACCAAATGCTTTTTTCCCAATTTTAAAAATAATTGTGCCCACCGGAGAGTCCTGAATGCCAACGGGAAGCTGTGCTCCCCCAGCACAGAGTCCTGCAGGGAAAGGAGTGATTTCCCAGAGAATCCATGGATGGCTGTGCGTGGTGGAGGGAGGGGGAAGCGGGGAGGTGGTAATAGGGTTTTCCAAAAGCACTTTCAGCTTCAGGTGAGGAGAGGATGTAACTCTGAGAGCTGCTGATAGTACATGCATCCAAACCCACAGGCTTTGAAGCTGTTTAATTGAAACTCACATCAAAACCTAATTCTGGCGTAACTCAACTTGACTACTATGAATGATGAAAATAAATCCCTGGGTCACTCAAGGATAGTGGTTGAGTAAAACCTGTTTGCTGGCACAGAGACAACATTTCAACTGGAATTAAACTGTCTTCATTTAACAGCACTAAATTTTCTGTCATTCTCCGACTTGGATTTTCTTTTTTCTCAAGATAACATGGACAGGACCCAGCTATTGTCAGTGCCTCAGAGAAGATAGTTCATAATGCAGCCAAATGTGGCTACAGGCTTACCCGGTACCCAGTGGTCTGTGCTTTCTTTGAAGAAGAGCCAAGGGAAGCCATCCTCCTCCCATTCCTCACCCTGTCCATCCCACCCGTTAACAAGTGCTGCCACTTCTATCTCTGGATTCTCCTCTGCTACCACCCACAGCAGACCAGACCAGTAGCTGGGCCACGCTCATCCCAGCTGCACTCCTGCAGGTTAGCCTCACAAGAGCAAGAATGACCTTTCACAACCAAGACCACATGTGCCATTCCCCTGCTCACAGCCCTGAATAGCTTCCTGTGGCACTGAGATCAAAATCCCCACTCCACCATGGCCCTGATCCTGTGATGGAATGCCTTTCTGACCACCCCCATCGCCCTTTCCCCACATACCACACCCCAGACACTGGTGCTTCCTCTTCAGGTCCTGAGCAGCCCACGCTGCTGCCCGCCTCAGGGCCCTGGCACTTGCTTGTGCCTTGCCTGAGCTGCTTCTCCCCAACTCATCACACCAAAGACTCAGATTTGACTCAAAGTCCAGATCATCCTTAGTGAGACTTCCTTGAACACTTCCTGTTTTATTGCATTTCTTGTTTTTTCGTTCATGCATGCTTATCTTCTGTCTCCCCAACTCAAAGTAAGCTCCTTGAAAGCAGGAATGTTATTGATCTGTCAACACAATTTATTAAGAACCTGCTGGATACTTAATAAATATTAGTTGAAGGAAAGAATGAAAGAACGTCCAATTCTGAGAAGACACATTGTTTATTAGACGTGGAAAATGATATTCTGGAGAATCAGTTTCACTCCAGTCAATGTCCCCTTGGTTTTTACCACTAGTTTTCTGCATATTGTACTTGTCTCTGAGCTATGAAAGGATCCCCGTAACATTCACTATGTCAGTCAAGTGAAAGTCTTATTTCCAGTAAGGGAAGAGAAAGCATGAATCTAACTAAAATGTCAATTGCCCTAAAGGTGTGAAAAATATTTTTAAATTCTCCATTCATTCTTTTGTGGTAGTATCCTTTGTCAAAATCTTTTCTCCAAATTTTGTTCATGCCTGATAAATGGAAGAAGAGCGTTTCCCCAGAACACCATGAAACATACCCAACTAGATGGACTTGATGAGTTTTAAGCACCTTCTTAACTTGCAGTCCTTGGTCAGTTGGAAGTAAAAGTGGAGAGGGGGGAGAAAAGGGTTAATTTAAATTTAGTGTCCAGAAGCCTTCTGAGAGGGAAGGGATCAAGCCCCCAAACTCTCCTTACCAAAGTTCAAAATGTCTGAAGCCTGCCAGGTGGGCTGTGTGGTCCCGGCCAACATGTAATGGGGAAGGAAAGTGCCCAAAAGCTTCTCCTGGCCTCACATTTCCACTTCTGGGAACATACCCCATCCCTCTGGCCAGGCGTGGGGAAGTGACCTATCCTGGGCCAATTATAATCCTCCATCACCTGGACTGCCCAGGGATGGTCACACGATCCTACCAGGCCAACAGAGTCCTTCCCTGGGACTTTGATGGCTGGAGCCAAAAAAGTCCTCTGTGATGGACATCAGCCCAGAGGGGCTCGAGATCAAATTCCCTGAAGAAAGCCCTCTTGCTGTCAGAAGGAGCAAAGCAACCAGAGACAGACAGACAAGAGACAGAGAGTCCCTAGGGCACCTGGGCCCAGAGCAGGAGCCTGTGCCCACTCCAAAACCTCTGAGCCACCTGGGTTCTCCAGCAGCAGCAGCATCCTGGGGCCAGCTTCCCACCTTGAGTCCTGGCCACTCTCTTCTTCTCTGCCTGGGCTTTCCCCAACAGACAACCCCAAGGTACAAGGAAGCTTAGGTTCCCAGGGGCAGCCCTCAATCAGAGGGGAAGACAATTTGTGGATAACTGCCCCAGCCTCCCCAGCCTGCACTGGAAGAGTTTGGCTTCTCCAGGGTCCCTGCCAGAGAGCCCAGTTGTCCGAGGCAGTAACTCAACACTCACGTGCATCCTCATGGCTATTCTTGCTTCCCTGTTTTACTTTCCCCTACATCCTCACTTGGGCTTTCTGGAAACACCTTCTAAATAAATGACCTGCAGCCAAGTCCTTGTCTCAGGCTCATCTTTTGGGGAACTCTAACCAGAAGTGGCCTGGCTATGGTCATCCCCGAAGCCAGTCTGTCTATGCCCTTCTGGGGGCTGTACTGCCTGAACCTAAAAACTCCCTTTTGGACTAAACTTGAGGAATTGAATTTGGCTTCTATCACTCTCAAGGAACCCTGAAAAAAACAAAAACAAAAACAGATGGGCAAGTCACTGCAGAGAACGGGCTTTGAGGGAAGTGGTCGTTTGCTACAGGAGGGGAGTGGCGAACTTCTGACCCTATCCAGTCTCACACATCCCCTTCTGTGGAAGTTAAGTGGGTCTGAAAAGCAGCAGCCCTGGGAGCATGACCAGCTGGACACAGCCTTGTGTGGGGAGGGGACTGTCCGTCCTCCCACCAGGAGAAGCCTGTGGCCACAGTGCAGCAGGAAGAGTAGGAGCCTGAGCGCCACTTACGAGGCTTCAGTGGCACGTTCCACAGGGCAAGCAGGGCTCTCCCCAGACTGCGGCTCCAGACATTGGGGTCAGAGATGGAGTGGCACGCCTCCTGAGGCAGCCAGCTGGAGCTGGCGGGTCTGAGTGCCCTCCAATGGCAGAGGCAACTGAGTCAGGAAGCAAAGGGACACGTGGCCCCTCGGGCCTGACAGCTCATGTCCAGGGAGGTGGGCAGGCAGGGGTGGGGTGGTACCTGCCGGGTCGCTGCTGGGCCTGTAGCTTACATCCTAAGTGCTATGTCAGCCATAGGAAGAGCCATGGCTTTCAGCTCTGGGATGTCTAGCAATAAGGCATTTTCATACCCATTATCCAACTCTGTGTTCTCAACCTAGAACCTAGAACAGACTTCAGGCACATTTCACAGAGGAGGAAGCTAAGGCTCTGGGAGGTGAGGTGGCTGCCAGCACCCCATGGCTAAGGTGCATCCCTAAAAAGAGAAAGAAGCTTCTCCAGACTCCAGAGCTTGGGCAAGTCTTTCAAGTACAGATGAGTAATTTCACGGTCAGTTCTCCCATTCAACGGAGTGCATACTTACAGACTTGAATTGGTGACCAAATGTACTACATTTTACTGTTTATTTGTGTGAACTTGGCTATTTAATTAGCTGCTTAAAAGTTTAGAGAGTGACTCAGCTGCTAATATACCTCTAGGCACAAATCTACCATTTGTTCATTCAGATAATCCACAAATAAGCCCTAGGAATTTACTTGGATTAAGAGCCCAAAGTCTTCTTGAGATGTCATTTTTCGGTGCTTATTTCACTTTGGGTTGCTAGGAGATAAATTGGTTTTTTAAAAAAGCAATTTGCATAAAGACCAGGAAAGCATTTTAATAATGTCAATATATAGCCAAATGGACTAAAGTGCTAAAGTAACTATTTTTCACTGGATAATTAAGCCTCCAAATTTAAATGTTATAAAAAGAGATATACTTGTATTCCATGGAGGTCTACCCACTTAGGTAGCTAATTATTTCTCAAGAACAACACTGAGTCATGTTAGACATCTTCTTGCTAATCTAATAACATTAAGTTATGGGGAGATGGCTCCTATCCTATCACATAATCAGGAATGGAAAGCGGGTAGGGTTTTAACTGCAGATTTGTGAGAAATTCATTTTTCTAATCACTAGCACAAATCTGACAATCTGTCTGGCAGCCAGGAACTAAATTAAAGAAGTTTTCTTTCCCTGATACATATGCTGTAAATCTCACTAATTCAAACTGATGGAGAGGAACAGCCAATCTATTTTGGTGAAAAATATTCACCGTAGGACTTGCTTAATACTTTAAAAAAATTTTTTCTTTCAAGTCCAAACACAATCTTGAGTCTGGTACAAAATAATCAATACAAAAGTGTTAACCATTATTATTGTCTCAATATAGGTACACAGACTAGAAGAAACTTTTAGAAGAAGAATCCCTTAAAATGGTATGGTAGATTGCTTGCAAATGTTTACCAAGAGAACCTGATCATTCTTTCCATCCCTGGACACTAGCCTCTTCACACCATGACTTTACCACTTCTCTCAGCCAGAGGAGGAGTCTGTTTCCCCACCCCTGAATCTGGGCAGGCCTTGTGACCTGCTTTGCCCAATAGATTGGGGTGGAAGGGACACTGGGTGACCTCAGAGCCTAGGCCTTAAGAGGCCTTGCAGCTTCTAGCTCTGCCCTCTTGGAATGCTGCTGCTGCCCTTTAATCAAGCCCCAGCCGGCACTTTGGAGATGAAAGAGCACTTGGGGAGAGAGGCCTAGCAAATGGTCGATACCCACCTCCAGACATGTTAGGCTACCTTGGACCAGACAGCCCCAGGAAAGCGCTAGACCACTGGAGCCACATGAATGACTCAGGCAGACCAACAGAACCACCCAGTTGAGCCCAGCCCAAACTGCACACCTACAGAATCACGAACAGATAAAATGTATTGTTTGAGCCCACTAAGTTTTGGGGTAGTTTGTAATACAGCAATAGACAATTGGTACAAATTGGTTTTGTTTTTTTTTATATATTTTTTAGCCGCATCATGCAGCACGTGAGATCTTAGTTTCCCAACCAGGGATCGAACTCGTGCCCCCTGCAGTGGAAGTGTAGTGTCTTAACCATTGGACTGCCAGCAAAGTCCCAAATGGTTTTTTTTTTTAATAAATGTAAAAAATTCCGAAATAAAAAAAGCACAGAAAAGAAAAATACCCTCCCCACAATCTTAGCTCCAATGTTAATTACCATTAATATGTCAGTATTTTTCTTCCAAATTTTTTCTTTTGTGTTTTTTTACATGAATGGAAACATATTAATGTTGCTTTATAAATGTGATTTGTGGATAAAATGTAAATGTTTTTCTGGGTCATAGAAGTCTTTATTCAGAGTTCTTTTATGTGATGGTCAGTTGGGTACAGTCCCAAGAGAAGCTGCAGGAGAGACCCAGGAAAACAAAGTTATTACACTCACAGGTCTTAGACGCGGGAGGCACCCCACACCACACGGGGCCACATGGGGAAGCACCAGGGTGGTCAGGAGGTAGAGGGGCAGGAGCCAAGGGAGAGCAGAGGCCACAGGAAGAGGAAGGCATGACAGGTAAGCAGCTTAGGTAGGGCTGGCAAATCTGAAAAATTTTGGCAGGCTTTGGGCTATGCGGGTGGTCTCCAGTTGTCTGGTACCTGGCCCTGGGAGGAGTAGGGCTGAAGAATACTGCTTCCTGGGGTCTGCAGGCTAAGTTTGTATGTCAAACGTATACTCCCAGCTGAGCCCTTTGCTATCTCTAACAACTGGCTAGTCTCAGGAGGGGCAGCCTCTCCCCAGCCAGAAACGTTCTTAAGATGTCAAAACATCACAATACATAGAAGATAAGAAATATTCATAAACAGTACAGTCTTAACATCACTTCAAATAATGGCTTATTGTAATGTCTTCACATGGGTCCTCTAGAAAACACAGCCTTAGGCAAGGATTAAAATGATGATGGTTTATTTGTGAGGTGCAGGCCCAGGGCCCAGACAATGAAAAGAAAAAAAGAAAAGAAAAAAAAACCACAAGGTAATGCCCTATAATGAGTCACCATATGCTGGCCACGATCTCAGGACAAGCTGCAGACCGATGCAATAGGTCCCTCAACAGACACATTCCCTGGGCATTCAAGCTTCCCAGAAGGGCTGCAAGGAGAAAGCTCACCATGGGGTAGCTCCTGAAGGGGAGAAAGAGGATGGGATGTATCTGCCCTATTCCCTCCTGTTTCTCATCTCCAATAAGTCTAAGGTCACCCCCATAGGGAGCCAGTTCTCCCACACTACCTAGTCATGTTTGCTCAGGAAGTTCTAGTTTCTAGTTCTTCATTAGTAGTGAAATGATATTGACAGTTTCAGGAAGACACTCTTTACCATTTTAAAGGAGTGTCCTATTTCCCAGTCACTGAGAAACTATTAGTAATGTTTTTTAAACGTAATCAATGTTGGACATTAAATTTTATTAACTATCTTTTCAGAATATATTCAAATAATCTTTCTTTTGTCTTATGACAAATTATATTAATAGATTTCCTAAACCTGAACTATCTTTGCATTCCTGGAATGGTGCTTTTAATAGGCTTTTAATATAGTATAAGACCCAATTGCCTAATATTTTATTTAGGATTTCTGCATCTCATATATATCCGTATGAGAAGTTACTGTATGGTTTTCCTTTTGGTAGTATCTGTAAAGTCTGGGTATCACAATCTATTAGATTGTTCTTGAGCAATCGTCAACTTTGAGCCTATTTTGCTTTTTCAAATCTGCATAATTTAGTCTCAGGTCTCTTTTTTCACAATCCCCATCACCTGTCTGCAGAGTGTCAGCAGACATTATTAGCATTGTAATGACTTCAGGCAAGTTCCTAATCTCTCTCAGCCTCATTCTCCTCTTTTATTTAAAAAAAAGGGAATGGGGTTAATAATAAATACTATCTCATGGTGACAGGACTTTGTGAGGATTAAATGAAATAATGTTTATGAAAGCCTTTAGCACCATGTCACAGAGTAAGTGCTCAAAATGTAGCATATATTATTATCATTAGGCTAAAGGTTTTTCTTGATAACCACTCCCATCTGATGGAAGTTCAGGTCAGTAATGTGCTAAGTGTCTGCTGAATGCTCAAATAAGATGTTCGTGAAAATACACTGGAAACAAAACCACTATACTGATGTTAGCTACCATCAATGATAATGTCTGGTGAAGATTCACATTATGCTGATCTTCTGAACAATGTGGTTTATACGAACACACCGTGACACCACATAGAGATTCATTACATATAACTATTAAGAAATCGCAGGTACAAAAGTGCCAAAAGTTCTCCTATTGCACGGTTTCAACGTGTCTCTGCAGTTTTGTCCCATTCGTTTTTTAAAAATTAATTAATTATTTGGCTGAGTTGGGTCTTCCTTGCTGCACGCGGGCTTTCTCTAGTTGTGAAGAGCAGGGGCTACTCTTCATTGCGGTGCGTGGGCTTCTCATTGCAGTGGCTTCTTTTGTTGCGGAGCATGGGCTCTAGGTGCGTGGGCTTCAGTAGTTGCGGCACGTGGGCTCAGTAGTTGTGGCGCATGGGCTTAGTTGCTCCGCGACATGTGGAATCTTCCCAGACCATGGCTCAAAGTCATGTCCCCTGCATTGGCAGGCGGATTCTTAACCACTGCGCCACCAGGGAAGCCCCTCCCATTAGTAATTTTAATGGAATATGTTTTTCCCGAACATATGGCCCAGAGGTAAATAGTCTCAACAACAGAATTGGCCTGGACCTCACTACACTTAAGGGACAGTACAGCTCAGCAATTAGGAGCATGAATTCTGGGACTGGGGTTCAGTTGCGGGGGGGTGTCTTGTTTCCTTACCTGTAAACTGTGAATGATGACGATAGAAACCACATCATTTGCAGTTGTGAGAACTGAACATTTTACTGAAGGTAAAGTGTTTAAAATAGTGCCTGGCCGATGGGACATGCTCGATGAGTGTCTGATGTCATTCATTTTCTTCCTGTTACTGCACTGCACTCTTGATTATTAACAGGAAGAATGATGCACGGGGTGGGGTGGGTGGTGGAAGTTTGGGAAATTGTATATAACTGGCTTTCATCTGGGATCCCAGTCCCCAAATCCCCAAAAGGCTGGCCATTTAGTTCTACCTGTAGTAACTGGGAGGCAACAGGGTCCGGACCCAGAGCTGAGGGGCCCCAGGCTACATGGATTTGGCAGTAAGATCTCTCCCACAAGGGGCAGTCGATGGCTGCCTGGATGCCTTCACTCTGTGTGCAGAGACACACTGGGAAACCCCCGACAGAAGCCCTGTGTCCCCACAGTTCTCCCTACACTCTGATTTACTTAAGTCCATAGAAAATTAGTATCCCTGTCTCAAAGGAGATCTCGGTTGTAACACTGAAAGTGTATGTACCTGGAGCTGCCACATGAAAGAGGAAAACCCCTCAAACTCAGAGGATCAAAGAATCAGCAGGTGCATTCACGGTGGTCTGGCTTCCTCTGCTGTTGTCAAGACTGTTCTTTGTTTAAATCAACCTCCCCCCACCTTCATGACAGTCTTTAGTGCCCAACGAGGGAAGGTGGACCTTCACATTTCACAAGTCAGCGAGCTTTCATTTCCCAGCAAGGTTTTCACAAAGTGACAGCTATAATCAATTTCTAACAAATGACCATCCTACACAATAGAACTGCAAATAAAACTCTAGATGTTGAAAACGCTTATTGTCCTTTCTTGTTTGCAAACATGTATCCAGTGAGGTCTTGATTATTTCAGAGTTTGGAAAAACAAAATTGTCTTCCAGCCTGTTTGTGCACTAGTTGATTTTTCTGGCTCCTGGAGAAATGCCTTTTTGGAAGAGCTTGTATGTCCTAAACCCACCCCCTGGAAGAAAACCCTGGTAAAGACGGTGGGCCTGAAGAGCGTGAAGCTGCAGGCGGCAGGTGGAGACCATCGACATGAAGACAAGATACTCACGTGGCACCTCTGGCCCATGTCTGGCCCTCCACCAGTGGGTTCTGACCCTATGTAACAAGTCTCCTCTAACCACATGCTCATAAATTCAGCATGATTCTTCCTTTGCTTGTGCAAAATGTAATTACTTGAACTTTATGTTTAGATTCTGAAGCAATCATTCCCAACTTCTGAGAAGTTGCCAGACTCTAGAGAAGATGATAGAATCTGAAGACCTGGGCTTCTTCTCCTGGTTTGGTCACTTGTGTGACTTTACACAACATAGTTAGCTTCTCTAGACTTCGGTCTCACTAAGGTAATAAGGTCTGCTGTGCTCGCCTTAAAGTGTCGTTACGATACTCCAACAGGCTAATACATTAGAAAATTCTTAGAAGGTACAAAGTATCACACAAACGTAAGGTATTTTATAATGACCTCGTGTGAGGTTAGCTCCTATGAAATGCTTTGATGATGAAACATAAAATAAAATTTAGAAAATGAGCAGATGCACAGAGGACAAGTATTATATTATTCCAGCTATATGAGGTACCTAGAATAGGCAAATGCATAGAGACAGAAGCAGAATAGGGGTTACCGGGGGTGGGGGAGGGGGAATGGAGAGAGAGTGTTTAATGAGGACGGAGTTTCTGTTGGGATGATGAAAAAGTTCTGGAGATGGATGCTGGTGGTGGTGGTTATATAACATTGTGAATGTTCTTAATGCCACTGAATTGTACACTTAAAATGCTGAATTTTATGTTATATACATTTTCCCACAATGCAAATAAATAAACAGACGGCTTTGGAGACACAGGATTATTTACAAACAAGGAATTTAACTTACATGTAATCAGAAATGGTTGTGTCCATGTTGGGCATGTTCTCTTTCTGTGGTCAAAGCATATAAGAAGCCAAATCATCATCAGAAGACATTTATTCTTTTGCCTTTTGACTGGTAATATTCATGTTCATTGATGACCATCCCTGCCCTTATTTCCTCACCAAGAATGGCCTGGCTGTTGGCCTGGTCCATTAGCCAGGACAACCTCTCCTTCCTTAGATGGACATGAACAAATACCACCACCGTTTGCTCACTCTCGCCTTTATTTCGTGTCCAGGGCTGACCACGTCTCCGGCACAGAAGAGTCTCTTTCCTTAGACTGGTTGTAATTGAATCAGGGAATGCACAAACTCCCTAGTTATAGATGACCTTATAATTTACCCTCCAAAACAGGGTGTTTTCAAGAAAGGGGGACCACAGCCATAAGCTGCAACCGTCTCAGGAAAACTATGATGTACGATCATGCTGTATCTCTCCCAACCCATCGATGCTGCTCTTACAGATAAAATCCTGGCCATTTCTTTCCCTCTTACCTCGCTATGTCCTCTCTCCAAGGAGGGGATCCAGGGACAGAACTGAGTTATTCAGACGAATTTTGATAAACACCTTGGAATGGAAGCTGAAACCCAGAAAGATGCCTTGATGTGAGTGGGAATGGTCTGTGGCCGGTGAGGTGAAGAGCATGTTTGCTCTCCAGGGAAATGGAGAAAGAAGAGGGGTATGTGGGGTGAAGCCCACAGAAAGGCAGAAGGCCGCCTGCTTGGTGGTTAGAACACCCCAAGCCCAAGCACACACACCAAACGCTGAGTGAAGCTCCCAGAGGCAGGAAGTGTCGTGCATCTATCTGGGTGTTTGGGGAAATCAGTAAAGATGGGGGTCTTTACAAGCCACAACACGGATGAACCTCAAAAATAGGATGCTAAGTGCATCACATTACATTATTCCATTTATATGAAACACTCAGAAATCCATAGAGTCAGAGTGCAGATCAGTGTCTGCCAGGGGACAGGAGGGGAAAGGGTGAGCGACTAGTTAATGACGTGGGTTTTATTTCAGGGTGATGAAAATATTTTGGAGCTAGATAGAGGGGGTGCTTGCACAACACTGTGAATGTAATTAAATGCCACCGAATTGTTTGCTTTAAAATGGTTAATTTTCTGTTATGTGAATTTCACCTGAATTGAAAAAAAAAAAAGACGTGGTCTCCGTAGCGGAGCCGGCACAGGAGTGTGTTGACAGAGGAGCACAGAGCACAGGCCAGCAGGGCTGGACTGGGAGTTGAGGGTCCCACACGACCAGACTTCCAAGAAGCGGGAGGCCCAGCTGCCATCTGGGTTAGGCTGCGGGGAGAGGGGCTCATCTCACTTTAGCCCACAAGAACTTAAATGTTAAACTTTTGGTTTCCCGCACATAGTAGCTTGCTGTCTTCTCAAATACATAGAGCAATAGACTATTTGCTGGGTACACATTTAAACGAGAAAAGGTTGAATGTAAAGGTATGAAAAAAAGATGTCCCTGCTAAGCGAGCACAAAAAGAAAGCAGATGCAGTAAAATTAATACCAGACAAAATTGAAAATCATTAAAGGAGGCAACAGGGATGTTTTATGCTGATGAGAAGTTTAAGCCTGAGCTTTTATATACTTGACAACATAGCTTCAAAACTGTGAAGCACTTAGAAAGATCAGAAGGGACTGATAAGCCTGCATTGTAGTTTAATACGCCTCCCTCAGAAATTGATCAAGTAGACCAAAAGTTTTTCCCCCAAAAAGAACACCCAAACCCACATTTTTAGAAATTTTAAAACACAATTCAACACAAAATATCAAAATCTCTGTGTTTTGCTAATGTTTCACCTAGAAGGAAAGTCAGAGTTTTAAGTACATATATATTAGAAAAAAGAAAGATTAAAAATGGATAAACTGGCTTAACAAGTGAGAAAAAGAACAGCAGCATAATCACAAAAAAAGCAGAAGGAAATTATAAAGCTGGCAAGAAATACACAGAATAAAATAATAGAGAGAATCCACAAAACCATTATCTGTTTTTCAAGAGCTCAATTTAAACAGATAAACTTATGGCAAGTTTGGGTGTAGAAGAGATAGAAGGAGATAAAGAAAAGGCACAATACAAACTGTCAGGCATGAAAGGGGGAATATAATTATAATCGTAATTAAGATTTTAAACATCAGAAGAATACTTTGATGTAAAAAAGTATTCTTTACAGCACGGTTTGAAAGCTTAAGTGAAAATGACTAATTTGCTAAAAATACGTATTACAAATAGTAAATTTAGAAAAAAACAGAAATCGGAACGGATCTATTAAATAAATTGAATCATAGTCAAAACTCTTCTCACACAAAAGGCCTCTGATCCAGCATGTTGACAGGTAAGGTTTACCAAACCTTCGAATAATAAGTAGATTAACTCTCACTGCTGTAAACTATTCCCCCTCCAAAATACATAAATAAGTAAATAGAGGAAAAGTTGCCCCAAATCATTTTACAAAGCTAGCATCATGTTAACATCAAAACCAGGCAAGAACATTTAGAAAAGGAAAAGTATTGGCCAATTTTATGCAGCAGCTTCCTGGCTAAAACTCCTGCTATTCTTGTCCCCTTAGTTTATTCTACTTGAAGCCCAGCATGATGCATTTAAAGTATATCAGATTATGTCACCACCTATATACTCTGGCCCCCGGCCACCTCCCTGTCCTGTCCTCTACCTAGCTCTCTTGCTGCTCGTCACGCTCAGCAAGAGTACTCCTGCCCCACGGCCTTTGCACTGGCTGTCCCTCTGCCAGGAACACTCTTCTCCCCACATTCACATGGCTCTCTCCCCACCTTCATTCAGCCTCTGTTCAAATGTCCTCTGCTCAGAGGCCTCCCTGACCACTTTGTCTAAGATGGCAGTCATCCCCCACCTCTCTCACCCTTTGTAGAAAGTATGGACTTTCTACATCGTCCATAGCATTGTCTATTGTTATGGTCTGAATTGTGTCTCCTCCCCCTCCCTCCACAAATTCATATTGAAGTCCTAACCCCTAGTGTGATGATATTTGGAGATGGGGCCTTTGGGAGGTAATTAGGTTTAGGTGAAGTCATGGGGGTGGGGCCCTCACGATGGGATTAGTGCCCTTATAAAAAGGGACCCTAGGGAGTATAACTGCATCTTGACCAGGTAGTATTTATCTCAGGAATGCAAGAATAATTTAACATGAGAAAATTTGCTGATGTAACTGCTATGGGCTGACTAATGCCCACCACCTCTACTAAAGATATCCATGTCCTAATCTCTGGAACCTATGAATATGCTACCTTCTGTGGCAAAAGAAATGATGCAGGTGTGATTACGTTAAAACGTGGAGCTTGGAAACCTATCCTGGATAATCCAGGTGGGCCCAATGTAGTCACAAGGATCCTTATGAGAAAAGACAGGAGGGTCAGAGAAGGGGACGTGAGGACAGAAATAAAGATGCAAGAGAGAGAGAAAGAAAGGGGTGGGGAGAGGTGTTGAGATTTGAAGATGCTAAACTGTGGGCTTTGAAGATGGAGGAAGGGGCCATGAGCCAAGGAATGCGGGCAGCCTGTAGAAGATGAGAAGAAAACAGATTCTCCCCTAGAGCCTCCAGAAGGAAGGGAACCGGGCTGACACCTTAACTTTAAGGCTTTTGACCTTCAGAATTATAAGGTAATAAATGTGCTGTTTTAAGCCACTAAATTTGTGGTGATTAGTTAGAGCAGCACTAGGAAACTAACACAGTAACTTACATTAACAGATTAAAGGGAAAAAATCATCTCCATAGATGCGGAGAGAGCATTCAGCACCTGTCTATGACGTGGGTAGGGCAGGCCCTTGGTGCTACTGGCAAGGCCAAGGCTAGCCATTCGTTACGGAGCACTGTTCCCAGTGCAACTGAGTATAACGGATGACCTGAGACTCTTGATTCTGACATTTATGGATAGGAATCTTGGCTCACAATGCAGAGTGTAAATTTGGACAAGTGACATTAATTTCTTGCATTACTTTTCTCATGTGTAAAGAATCAACCTACGTCGAAAGCCATCATGGGGTTACATGAGGTGGACCACGTAACACTCCTGGAATGCAGCCCATACTCAGTAAGTGCTCAAAACCGGTTAGCTCCTGTAGGCTGCCTGCCCTGGGATGATGTCCTGCGGGTTTAGGGGAGTGACTCCATCACACTGTTGGCTTCACCGTCCATCACCCAGATCGGCCAAGTGCCGTACCGCCCAGCTTCCTATTCCATCCAGTGCAGGTGGGGTCTGGACCTCAGGCTTGGACTGACCTTACTTCCCTCTGCAGGTAAAGTCAGTGCACTGTCCCACTGGATGAGGTTCCCTCCAGAGCCCAAGCACCTCCTCAGGCTTCAGGCCACCTGCAAATTTGATTCCAGCCTCTTGTCCAGCATTCGCAGGACACATGGATTTCCTACCCCTCCCCCATATGGCTGTTTGCCATATTCTCCAGGCTGCCTTTGAAGATCCCAGTGCCAATAACAATCTAACAATGACAATAATAACGTGCATTAGTTGGGTTACAGCCCAGGGCAGGCCCTGCCCATCTGTTATTTGTTAGCTCACAGCAACCCTGCAGTAGAGCAACAGTGGAGGAAACCAGGTCACCTGGGTGACACCCAGGCCAGTGCTCTTTCTGCCTTCATTCCCCACCCCTTGGTGGGGGTTTGCACAGCTCAGCAGCCAGTTCACTTTCACCAGTAAAAAGTGGGACCTTAAGAAAGTCTGTGCTTGGGACCCATGACAAGGCCAACTCTCTCCAAACCCACAGAGCCCAGCTGATAAACATCTATCGCTCAATGGGCCTAATCTTTGTGCTCAGAAAAATAAACCCAGAAAGTGCATTCCTGCCATTCTCAACATTTAACTCCATACTTCACTAATCAGTAGATTTCACTGATTTTTCACTTGGAGGTTTTTAGAAACCCAGTGGATTGATTACAGGAAATCAAATCCACTCAGAGAGAATAGCCGAGCCCTGTTTCATCACTGGCCAGGCTCAGAATTGTTTCAACAATAACTGACTTTACCTGAATTAAACTGCACATTTTCTGTAGGAAAAAAAATGACTAACACTAAATAGCCTTGAAATTTCCATACCATTGTTGGAACTCCTAATCCACAATTATTTCTTTGGTCCCACTGACCAGCCCATTAACAAGAACGTGGAGCTAAAGGTCAAGCTGACACTATCAACCATGTGCTTCCGAAAGTGGAAACTCTCTGTGGAGTCTTACCTCTCTAAACCATCACCTTGTTACCCTTCTCGTGTACTCTCTGTCACCTGAAAAATCACTCACTTAACGGCTGAAAGGTGTACTCATTGTGGATTTTTCTTCTTAAAAAAATAAAACCAGGGAAAAAACACTCTTTCATTATGAAATGTAACCACATTAAAGAAAATTTGGAAAATGGAAAAAAAGAAAACAAATAAACACCCATAATCCCAGGAAAATGAGCCAGCTAACGGTTTATGGAGAATGTCCACATGGTGGTCCTTGCAGACGTCCACCTGAGGTCCACCCGCGTGGTGACAGGCCCCACTGCTTCCCAGCAGGGGATGCTTCCTATTTGGGGTGTGCACATGCACACAAGTGCATTCTTGTTGTTGATGCTCTCTCCTACTCATTTTTCATTTTTGGTCTTGTTCTTCTGCCTCTCTTTCCAGGCAAAGTTCTTTAAGACATGACTCTCTCATTAACGTGCTCTCAAATTCCACACATGCAGGAGGAAATGAACAAAGAGCAGATGGAACCTGCCCCTCTGCCTGCAGGAAGAGGGCCCATGTGTGCACAGGGTTCACCACCCCCAGGGGCCACATAACTCCCTGGAATTAGTAACATCTCACTGCTTCAAACAACTTGATGAGAAATCCTGCAGTGAAACCTCGCCTGAGTTTGTGCAAATACAGCATGGTAGCCCAGTATTTCAGGGTGAGCACTGGTCAGAAGCCCCCAAAATGAGAATCAGAGACCTGACTGTGACCTTTCACAAGTGGCTCACTGCTCAGAGCCACCTGTAAATGTGAGCATCCGTTTCCCCGTCTGTAAATGTGAGAAGTCGCTAAGGACCCCGGGGGGGTCTTTCCCAGGCTCCCTGGCCACCGCAGCTCTCTCGTGGGAGCTGTGACTGAGACACCCACCCTATGCTGGGCCCTGCCCTGGACTCCAGGACCCATGCTGGCCTGAGGACAAATGAAGCTTCAGCTCCTCGTTCCAGGATGTGCCATGTGCCAGCCCTGACATCCCTACCCCAGGTCAGGAAACTGGGCTTAGGTCTGATTTATTTAGGCAGCAAACACAATTGAGCTTCTGTTCAGAGCTGGGCACTGTGCCAGGATGCACAGAGAAGTGGTCCTCATCCTACTCAGAGCAGCTGGGGTCGGGGGGGGGGGGGGGGTGGGCAGACAGGACAGCACAACACTGTCCTAAGGCCTGCCTCTCTACCTGTGTCCCTGGGCCCAGCCCACGAGGGGATCTGCCTGGTGCCCTGGCCTGCACCCGTGACCTGCCTAGCAGCCACCCCCTACTCCCACTCCCACCTTTGACTGTGACCTTCTTCCTGGGAGACTTAGACTTCGGCCCTGAGCCTGGGTCTGGGGGCCTGAGGCCAGGATTTCTAAGAACTCACTCCTCCCAGCTTCCCTGACTCTGAGCTGCCCTCTCTTGATGAGACCCCAACACTCAGGGTTAGGCATCCTGAGCACCTCGCAGCCTGGGAATAGCCCCACACTGTGGGGCATCTGCTTGGACCCTCTTCTCTCTGAACTGCCCTCCCACCCCAGGGGCAGTGCTCCCAGCAGCCACCGCACCCTGGCCCTCTGGCCATAACTGACCAGCCTAAGAGGGAACATGTGGCCTAGGTTAGGATTGCCAGAAAAACACTGGATGCCCAGTTAAGTTTAAATTTCATACAAACAATGGGTCATTTTTAGTATAACTATGCCACTGTAGTATTTAGGCATCCTTTATTTTTATTGGCTAAATCTGATCACTCCACCCAAGCTAGACCAATCAAATTCTCTCAGGCAGGATTTTGAATCTAGAGTTCAGCAAGACTATAAGGTAATATCTTGCAGTGAGAGTGGGGCAGGTAGATTCCACCAGGCAGGAAGAGAAGAGAGGAGTTAGATCTGCAAAGAGAGAGAATGAAGCTGAAGGAGGCAAGAGGCAGCCACTTTCTTCTGTGTCATGATGGGGACATTTCCTAAGAACTGGCCCATTCCTGGCTTCAGTGCCCTAGGATGCCCTAGTGTCCTTATAATTAATACTCTCTTCAGGTGAGGGGTCTCGCCCAGCAGTTTTAGGTATAACCCGTCCCTTGGAATCTGGACAGACTAGCTGGTGTGAATGGTGCTTTGTTTGCTGCTTTCCACCCCAAACACCAAGATGGTCCCCTCCAAGTCCAGGCATCACTCCAGACTCCTTTCTCCCCTCACCACACCCTGCATCCAAGTCCTGTCTACCCCATCTCCCAAGTCTAGGTCAGCTCTGTCTTCTCTCCATCCCAATGCCTACCACCACCCCGCTTCTGGCCACCAGCATTTCTTGCCTGGATTAATACAATGGCTTCCTATTTTTCTCGCCTCCAGTACTCCCTACCCTCCAGCCAAAGCAATCATCCTAAGACGTAAATCTGACTTGCTCCCCAAACCCTCCACTTGAAACCCTTCAGTGGTTTGCCCTCCAGAGGCACAGAGGCTCCTCCGTGACCTAGCTTCTGGTGAGCCGTCCAGGGTCACCTCTTACCTTGTTGTCCCCACACCCCATTCCAGGCTCTGGCCACACAGATCAGCTTTCACATCCTCCTCCAGACTCTCTCTCACCTCAGGGCCTTTACACCTGCTGCCCTTCCCAGCCCTCTTCGCCTGGCTCTCCCCTACCTTTGGGGGACCCAGTCTGGGGTCATCACCTGCCTTGACTCTGTTCACCCTCTTCCTAACGAGTGCTTCCCCTGCATTGTGCTTAGTGTGTCCCCTGTGGTCCCCGGATTAGCAGCAGCCGCAAAAGCAGCAGCACCTGGGAACATGTCAGAAATGCAAATTCTCAAGAGCCCCCCAACCCAGACTTCCTGAATCAGAAACTCTGGGGTGGGGTCCAGCAAGCAGTGTCTCAACTAGCCCTCCAGGTGGGTCTGACGCTCACCAATGTTTGAGAACCACTACTATACTGTAATTGTATAATTATTTGTCTGAAATAAATAGTTTGGAAGCCTTGAGAGGATTAGAAAGGCCATAGCATCTTCATGAGCAAATACTGTAACTGGCACGTGATAGATTCTTTGTAAATGTTTGTGGATGGAAGGAAACGGAAGAAAAAGGGAAACTAGAAGGAAGGACAGGAGGAAGACAGGCAGGCAGCCACAATCCTGCCAACAGCACACTTGGTCTTTCTGACCCTCCAAGTGTTTCTAGACACAGCCAACCCCATTCTGACATTTCCCTGGAACTCCCCTCTGCTTGCCGTAAGGCTGGGCATAGAGACAGTGCAGGATTTGGGCTCTGGGCACCTGCCATCTCTAGTTCAGAAGGGGCAGCAGGGCTTGCCCAGCTACCAGTGGGCCCCACAGTTCTTGCATGGAGTTGGGTGCTTGAGGAGGCCCAACGAGCTCTGCATTTGCACGAACGGCTGGAGATGGTGTTGGAGTTTGTCAGCAGGAAGAGTCTAGGGCCCTGTTGCCCCTTCCCCCCAAGGCTACTTCAGACCGTGTGTTCTGGCACGTCTTCCATCTCTCCCACCTGAGGCCGGAAGAGGGCCTCTGAGATGAGCATCCACTCTTTTTGTTCTCGGTGGCACGCACTGACCATGGTCCCTGACTGGGCAGTCCACGGAATCCCTGATGTCCTGTTTCCAGCCTCCACTCCCCAGGCCTGCTTCTGAGTCAACAAATCTCTAGTTGCCAGGCCTGAGCTGTTACCAGCAGAGCTAAAGGGAGTGGGCAGAGGTCAGCAGGAAAACTCAAGAAGTGAGTCATCCACAGGGAAGGGAGAGGGCTGGCCTCTGGTGCAGAAGCTTCTGGAAGGGATTTCCCGACTGGCTGCCACGAGCACCCCTCCGTCACACGATGAGAAGGTCCTATCAGGACAGGCTCAGGCCCACCTTCCCAAAGAGAGGAGCTGGGAGGACAGGGGGGAAATCATTTGCTATTGAGTGGCAGCAAATGGACTCTTCTGCAGAGGAAACAGCAGCAGTCTTCAAACTGGCAGTAACACGATCTGGTCCAGTTACAACCACAGCCCCCGCGCCTGTGGTAAAATGAGACCCCCCCCCCCCACTGCAGAACTCCAACCCCGGGTGGGGCTCCTCCAAAAGGAAGAGGTTCCCTTCCACTTTCCCCTGAGTTGTTAATGATAAACTCACACTTGAAAAGCTCTTCACCAATTTCAAAGCCTGTATCTCACCTAATCCTCGCCAAAATCCTGAGAAGATGCAAGATTTCAAGACATCCTGTAATAGATGAGAAAACTGAGGCTCAGAGAGAGTAGCGCCCCGGGCGAGGAAGGAAAGGAGCAGAGAAGGGAGCTCCTCTTCGGATGCACAGGCCAATTCTCATTCCCCTGCCCAAGCCCCTCACTCAGACAAGGGCAAAACTAACACCACAAAGAAACAATCAAAAAAGCCTGTATACAGAAAGCACTGATGGAGCTGGTCCAAGAAGAGAGAAGGCTACAGAGGTTTTCTTAAGTGTCAACACCCTCTCAGCATGTGGGAAGGAGGTGGGAATTGGAGGATATAAAGGCAGGGCTGGTCTTTGGGTATTTTCTGGGTGGGTTTCACGCTGCTCACCCACCCAAAAGCTTGTGGAGGGAAGTGCATCCTCCTCTCTCCACCCCAGGCCACAGCTGACCACTGCCCCCCCCTCCCCCCAACCCCGGGCAGGCAACTGATCCAAGGGGAGCCCTCTACAGGCTGGTTTGTAACTTAGGACTTATGTCCTTCGTTTGATAAAACAAGCTGGGCCAATCTGATTCCTTTCTCAAAAAGTCAGCACGAGAAAACTAAGAGATTGGGACAGCTGACTGCAGGGATTTATCATGAGTTTGCGTAGGGGGGCCGGGGAGATTGTGATGGGTCCCGTGTGGTTGGTGACGGAGTGGAGACTGGGAACCCACGGAAGAGAAGAGCAAGATCTGGGCAGATGCAAAATGAGATGGAGGGGGGTCTCAGGAAAGACCACATGGCTGTCCCACCGCTGTCCCTACTCCTGTGAGAACGATTCTACCTGGAAACCCGAATTCCTGAGCCTTCCTGGCTGAACTGACAACAGACCTTCCTCTGCTGAAGCTACTGTGGGTGAATTTTTTAAAATCAGAGAAAAGGAAGCGCTCAGTTCGAACCCACTTTCAACATCTGTGGAAACCAAGGACCACAACTAATCAAGGAGCTTGAACCCAGGCTGCCCAGTGATACCCTAGGGTCCCAATCACAGCCCTCACGGTGATGGCCTTAGAATTACACAGCTCAAGAGGGCAAGATACACGCTTCCATTTTGAAACTAAACACAAATCAGTCTGTTTCTAAATACAGCCCCATGGAAAGACTTGAAAATCTCTTGGCATCTCATTAGTATTTCAAGGAAGCATGACATGAAGCATTGTCTATGAAAAAGTAAGACTTGATTTTGTAAATGTAAGATGCTGAATACCACCTGGCCATTTCTATTTGGGTCTTACCTGAAACGCATGAATAACAAAAGCCCAGCTGATGACCTTAGCCTACAGGAGTGACTGCTGAAAAATACAATATATTTGCCAAGTCTGAAAGCGGTTTTGTTTTAGCTTTCTTGCTTGGGCACAGGAGCTGGCATGTGTAAGTGTTGATTCAATTTGGCTCTCTTGTTAAAACATAGGACTTGGAAAAATTAAACATATTTGTGAAATCTAAGCCTGCTTCTATCTATTAATGTTCACATCCTAATATTTTTGGTTTAATTTTCAGTTAATAATAATAGCTAACATTTGTTATGTGCTTAGTATGTGCAAGGAACTTTTAAGTAATAATCATATTCAATCCTCACAGTAACCCTATGGAACAAGTATACTATTGCAGATATGAAAATAATTATTACATGGGTACCCTCCCAGGAACCTGCCCAAGATGCACGGCCAGGAAGTGGCAATGCCAGGCCTCCACCTCGGAGGCCCAGTCCCTTTCAACCTTTCAGCCATCTCACCCCAGGGGAGGTTAGCTAAGGAAACAGATGATTGCTTGTTTGTTTGAGGTACAGACAGGGAAGATAATTCAGGAATTTGTAATTGCTCATCCCCGCTGGGGGATATTAGCCAGACATTAGCCGTGACACGTGAATCATGACACTTGTTTCCAGCTGAGTTATTACCTATGCACAATGCTGCTCACCAGCTTGCCCGCTTGCTTTAGAAAATGCTGGAAAAAGATGGTCCTTGATGCTTCCAGCTGCTCCCCAATGCCGACGGCTCAAGCAGGAATCCAGGAACGCCCCACCCCCCGCCCCAACCACCACCCTACACTGTTAACGGGCAATCCCTGGCTTCACTTCTACCTCTGCAGGGTGAGTTGCGGCCCTGGCGCATCCTTTAGGGATGTTGTGAGATACCTTCTGGGAACACTGACTGCAGATCTTTGGGAGCAACAGCAGATGCTCAGCAACCCTTGATGGAATGCATCCTCAGGGTCCTCAGAGTGCCCTCGCCTTTGCTCTGGACAGGGTCCAGCGGCAGGAACTGACCTCTGGGAGCCTCCTTTGTCCCTACTCTTGATGCTCTGTGGGAGACCTGGGCCACACATCCAGGGGCCACCCTGGCTGCCCCCGAGAGGGAACTGGACAGATTCTTAGTGAGATCCAGTGGGGAAAGGCCTGCCCAGGTGCTGCCCCTCCTGCTGGGCAAGTCACTACCCCTCTTCTGTGCTTCAGCTTCCTTATCTGTCCAAAAGAAGGGGTGGCAGTGGCCTGGGGGAGGGGGAAGGGTTCAGCTGTGACTCAGCGAGGCAGAGACACTGTCCTGCTTACTCCTGGGATGCAGGGCAAGTCCAGGGCCCATCTCCTAGCAGATCCTCCACCAATATTTCCACCCCATTTCTGGGGATACGCTAGGCCTTCCCTTTCATCATAAAATCTGGAGTGAAAATTGTCATTCGTGTGCTTTAAGATATAGGAGGGGAAGCACTTTTCATCTATTAAAAAAAGACTCAGCTCCCAATACATCCCGCCTGGTGCTTTCCTGCCCTTCCACATTCTGCCCCTCCTCCCTACGCTTTAGAAGTCAGCCTGAAGCCCCCTGTGAAGCTCCCACCTCTGGAAGCCTCTCTACCTGGAATTCAGGCATCCTCCTGTGTGCCCCCCGCAGGGCACTGTATTACTCTGGCTTGTATTTGAACCATTCAGTCATTCATCAAACACACCCTGAGTGCTTCTTCTCTGCCCAAGAGATGCTCAACAGAGGCCAGAGAAGCCACGTGGCATCCAAGGCAGGTACAGGGCACAGGTGGAAACATAACCGAATAAGCCTACATATCCCCAAACTCTCTCCATCCAGCTTATATTCTTGTATTTCTAAGCTATATAGAATTTCACTTTTTTTAAAAAAATTAACACTGTTGTTCTTTCCATGGAATAGGTTTCAAAATATACCACCCGAATGCAGCACACATGAGGCCTTCCAGTGGAGTGTGATTATTAAAGGGCACCTGGAGATTTCCTTCTCCCTGTATCTGCATTTCCTGGGCCCAGGCCCTCCTGGTGCCCCACCATACAGGAAAGGTATGAACGGCTCCCCTGGGCAGAAAGAGATTAGGACAACTTCTCAAATGTGAGTACTGCCTGGGGTAAGGCCGAGTGGTCTTCCTGTCACTAAAATGATTTAAATACAAGTACCACCACTCCTCACCTCTCCGCTCTAGTAACTACAGAAACAGATGGTTTCCACTTAGATTTCTCTGACATCCAAGGACCAGACCCTCCCACCTCCACACCAGAAACCTGAAGATAGGGGGCTGCGGTTCATAAGAAAGCCCTTGCCCCCCATTACTCCCCCTCTGTCTCCCGCATCTTCCGCCCCTTCATGTACCACCCCCCAGCCATCCAGCATTTTCCTCCCTTAACATGACCCCCAACCATAGTGATTAACACTGAAACTTCACAGCCTACAGGAATAAGGCTGTGGGATGATTCTTACGTCTAAGAGGTTGGCGGGGGTTGATGGCAGTCGGGGACCCGCTAAGCCGTGGCCTGGCCGGAACTCAGCAGCGGCGGAGGGTCCCGGGTTGGGGGTGCACGGCCAGTGCGGGGACCTCGTGTCTGGGGGAGCAGCAGGGCAGACCCCTGTCTCCTCTTTCCCCTGAAGGACAGAGCGCCCATGGTTCCCCACCGCAATCCTAGTACTGAAGATGACAGCCCGCCCTCCGGCTGCCAAGCCTGAGCTGCTCCTGCCCCAGCTGAGAGCACATGAGAGTGGGGCCTCGGGGGTGCCCTGTGCCTGCGAGCAAAGGGGGCGCTGATGGGGCGCAGGGGGCGGGGCGTCGGGGGGAAGAGGCTGCTCCTGGCCCATCTCTGGTTCAGCCCAGGCCTCTCCCAGGACCCACTAGGGACGTGGAAAGCACCTGCGTAAGGAAAAGAGGCACGATTTCCCCAGGGAGAGGGGAGGAGGGTGCTGTGCGGCGGCCAGGTGCTAGCCCCAGGCCAGGGCACCAAGCTCCCTTGCTGCCCTCTTTCCCCTCCCATGAACTCCTCTCACTTTACTTTTCTTCCCAGACAGACTGTACGTTGTGAGGTCAGGACCATGCCCTCCCAGTTCATCTCAGTATCCAGCATAGTGCAGTGATGTGTAAGTTCTTACTAAAAATTTTTTTGAATGAAAAAAAAAAGTTTACGAAGGAATGAATGAAGGAAACTCCTTGAATCCAAGATTGGCTTATGTTTAGATTCTAGTTACAGAGAATGTTCTCCTTATTTATCAAAACCAACTTTGTGGGTTAAAAAAAAAACAACGATCCATTTAATTCATTCATCTACCAATGAATCACCTACTATATGATTTTTGTATTGGGGAGTTTATTGGCCCTGAGGGATCTTTGTATCTGAGAACATTCTTAGACTCTCCTGTTGCCCTAAAACTCAACTCCTGGAATCCCAACAGTCATATAACTACTAGTAGGAAAGAGAAAGTCCTTTTAACTGAGCATCCTTATAGGATTTTTTCCCCCTATAATGAAATATATTCAAGAATGACAAGATGTCAGTAGATTCCTGTTTTCAAACATCTCTCCGAAAATCCAAACCCTGGGCCACATCTCCCTGTCTGTCTAAACAGGTAATTATACTTTGTGTATTAAAGTCTTATATCTCTGACTTATCCAGTGCACGAAAAACAGTTTAACCTTTAAACCAAGTCATGTACACCATTTTACTGCTGGAAAGATGAATTTATGTTACCCTGTCAAATCAGTATCAACCTGACCTTTAAACACATCAGTGTTTCTTGGAAAAATATTATGGCTGGGATGCCTACCGAGGTAAATAACATTAGCTGCTCCTACCCAGCGCTGAGCCACGCTGCGCAGAGGCCTATCAGAATAAGGGGCGGAAGGCAGCAGGGCTCAGAGCTCTTCTGACAAACTCCGCAGGATACAAAGAACAATGTAAATGCACCAGACTTGGCAGATATATTTCTACATTACTGTTCCAGAGATAACAGCTAAGGTGAATCATTTCCCACCACCTACCATTCCAAATTATTTCAAATTCTGAAGGGACCCTATTTATTTCATTGGTAGCTAGCAATTTACTTAGCTGAAGATCATTATATTTACGTGTCTGTGAAACCCTCACAGTAACTGCACATTTGAGCTGTCCCGGATGTGCTATGCGTAGTCTCATTAGTCATACACTTGGAGGGGTATTATCACATTTTGTAGCAACCTTAGCAACGCACGTCTAAAGCATCCAACTGGATGTGAACTTTGACTCTCGTGCTTTTCTTACATATCTGATTTATCAAACAGCAGGACTGCCTGCATTCACAAGCAAATGCTTACACAACGCTGGGAAATTGTCTTAATTTCTCTTTTCTCTAGATCCCTTCTGTGCGGCAGCCCGGAAAGATATTGTATTGGGCAGCAGGGAGAACAAAACTAGCTGAGATCTAAAATTACTTGAGGAGCTCACCAGAAAGTTCCATAATGGGAAATATTTATAAGACACTATGCTTCTTCCCTGACCGTAAAGTCACTGAAGTGTAGGGGGGAGGCAGTTGAAACTTCCAGTGTTCTCAAGCAAGTGTCCCCAGGTTGAATTCTCAGGACAACTTCTATGAGGCTGCTGGGTTTATCTGAAAGGTCTATTTTGTCATTTTAAAGCCAGAGATTATTAGAGGGAAGCAACCGCCTGCTGGTTTTGCCCATTTTCTGCCTTCCACACATTTATTTCAGAAGAATCCACTATTATTATAAACAGGGTGATTCTCAGAACATCTCTAACCTTGATAGCAAATAACCATGATAGAAGACAATTCCCCTCCTGGGCAACGATTCTAACATGGCAATTCATGCTCCAGAGAACATTACAGAACCATTTAGCTCAGGACTGGGGGGCTTCTATGGCACGTACCATCGTTTACCAGGGCACGTGATCTGTGATCATTGCATTAACATGTGATCCCCCAAGTAGATGGTGAACTCCATGAGCACATGGACTACATCTGCTTATGTTCCCCTTCACATCCTCAACACCTAGTACACACTAGGTGCTTGATAAATATTTATTAGAAATTGAGATATAGGGCTTTCCTGGTGGCGCCGTGGTTGAGAGTCCGCCTGCCGATGCAGGGGACGCGGGTTCATGCCCCGGTCCGGGAAGATCCCACATGCCGGGAAGCGGCTGGGCCCGTGAGCCATGGCCGCTGAGCCTGCGCGTCCAGAGCCTGCGCTCCGCAACGGGAGAGGCCACAACAGTGAGAGGTCCGCGTACCGCACAAAAAAAAAAAAAAAGACATTGAGATATAACTGAGGGAGTTATCTGGACCAGCTCTGTGCCTTTCGCCTTTAGCTGGGTAGTATGACTATCTGATACTCAAATGGCATGAGGCTGAGAAGTCACGTCACTTTCTCACGCATGACTGAAGCCGGAGTCTCCAGACCATCAAGCTCCTTCACATTCCATTTACTAAACAATGATTTAATGAGCACCTGCTATGTGCCAGGAACTATGTTAGGAACAACTATGCAGCCCACACAGAGCTTCTTCTGGTCTAATGGGAAAACAGACCTTTACCAAGAGCTCCCAAGAGAGGAGATTCCCAGAGCAGGAAAAACAGTCATCAACTGAGGACATAACAGAGCCAAGAGAATGTGCTCCCTGTTGCTACTGCCGTGTGACAAAGTATCCAAAGCTTAGCGGCTTAGGAGGGGACTCTGAGGGATGATGGAAATGTTCTATATATCGGTTGTGATGGTGGTTTCATGACTATACATTTTTCAAAACTCACCAAACCATACACCTAAAATTTAAGGGTGAATTTTACTTAATGTATACCTTAATAAACTGACTTTAAAAATGAAAACAAAAACAACTTCAGAGGCTGTAAACAACAGCCACTGATTATACTCATGGATACTCTGGATTGGAATCTGGGCTGACATAGCAGGGAGGCTTATCCTGCGGCTTCAGCTGGGAAGAGCTACAGGCTGGATGTGTCTAAAATGGCTGAGGGCTGAGTCACTAGGAGGCCCCCCGCTCTCACATGTTAGGTGCCTGGGTTCCAGGCTGGGGTGACTGGAAGAATGTCACCTGGCGCGCCTCCACTCAGCACATCCTTGCTGAGCGCCTGCTGTATGCCAGACATTGCTGTGGACACTGAGACTATAGCAATCACCGTAATAGACAAATATCCTTGCCCTGCTGAAGTTGACAGTCAGATGGAAGACAGACAATAAATAAAAAACATTATAAATAAGTAAACTGATGGTATGTTGGGGGTAATACGTTCATAGAATAAAAACTTAAACCAGGTGAGGGGGATGGAGAGGCGGAGGAGAGACTATTCTACGTGCATGGCGCCTCCTCCAGTCCTGATATTTTGCTCTGCCAATGCCGTGGTGTAAAATGATGTCTTGTGGTTTTAACTGCATTTTCCTGATTACTGGAGAGCTGAGCATCTCTTCAGATGTGTGGCAGACTGCTAGCTGGTCACCAAACGAGGTTCCTCTTTTTCCCGGGTCCAGCTGGATTACACTCCCAGCGTCCCGTGCCGTTGGCTGTGGCCTCAGAGTTCCAACCGGTAAAAGGCGAGCAGTAGCGTCCTCACCATTTCCGGGTCCGGCCCATAAAAACCTCTTTTCTTCTTCCAGCTGCCCAGTTCCTGGGGCAGCTTTGCAAGTCCCACAGTGAAGAGGGCAGAGCTTCCAGCAGCCTGGGCTCCTGGGGGCTGTGAGGGGAGAGCCCCGCCGCTGCCCCTCACCTGCCTGGAATATGTGCCCCGTTTACATGAGCAAGAAATAAACTTCTATAGCGGGGCCTCGATGTGACAGCAGAAGCCCATCCCAACTAAGACGCTTTAATTGCTCATTGGGTTTGTCTTGTGAGTTCTGCCTGCTCAGACCCTCTGCCAGACGTAGGATGGGCTTATTTCTACTTTCTTAGTCACCTGTAGGAGTCCTTTATATCCTTGCTACTCAAAAGGTGGTCTGTGGACCGGCAGCATAAACTTCACCTGGGACCTGTTAAAAATGCAGGCTCTCAGGCCCCACCCACACCCGCTCAAACAGCCCTGCATTTTCAGAAGATCTCCTGGTGATTCCTGTGCACAGTAAAGTTTTGTCACCTGCAAAGCCCGTTAACAATTCCTGGGAAATAAAAATAGAATCTGGGTAATAAAATAAAGTCTCACCTTTTTTTTTTCCTTTGTACTTAGTCTGGTGTCACTTGCTCACAGGGGGCCGCGTGAAGATGCTGCGAAATCGTCTCTTCAGAACAGAGTTCCTGGTGCAAGATGGCCGTGCAGAGGCCTCACCCCGCGGGTCGTGAGCAGAAGCGCTGTGCACGACACCACAATTCAAGATGGCGGCGGCGGGCCGTGTGCAGAGAGACTGCGCCCGCCCAGTGCACTGGCTCTGGAGCGTGAGCAGCGCACCTGCCCAGCCTCGCGAGAACTCCGCCCTGCAAAAACCCCGCCCCCTCCCCTCCCGGCTGACAACACCCTTGTAGGGCAGCCCCGCCCAGGGCCTGCTTGCAGACCGCGTGCTCCAGAGCGCAGCTGGAAGGTGTCCTTTTCTTCTGAACCAAGCTCGATCTCATTCTATTGACTTAGCTGACACAGAGCAGAAGGACCTATGCTGGGGATTGACTCAGGACAGTCGGTACCAGTTTGAGCAGCACTGCTTCACACATTCTGCAGTAATTCATCTTTTATGTGCATTGAATTCATTGTCCTCCAGTCTGTCGCTATCTTTCCGTTTTTTGGCTCTATTGTCTCATGTACAGATTTTTTTTTTTAATGTTTAACATTGTAGTATTTACCAAAATTTTATTTTATGGTTTGTATGTCCTCTTTGTTTTTTAAGAAATTCTTCTCTTCCTGAGATCATACAGACATCATGCTATATTTTCTTCTAAAATTTTAAAGTTTCTTTTCACAGATTGTCCTTCCACCTGGAATTTGTTTGTCTGTGGTGTGCCATAACGCTTTCATTTTATTTTTTCACATGGATATTACCCCAGAGGCGCTCATTGAGTTATCTATCTATTCCCTACGGGTTTGTAATGCCACCCGGCCATAGGTCATATATCAAGTTTCCATACACGTGTGGTTCATGTCTCTGGTCTCCCTACTCAGATTCTTCTGTTGTGTAACCTACTTTTTTCTCAGGTAACCAAATATTGCAACACATTTTGTCCCCATAATGAGGTTCTTTTACCATGTAAATTTCAGTGGCTGCCTAGTAGTCTGCCATCCTTCATTTTGTTAGGCTGTTAACGTTTTTTCAGTTTTGCTCTGTTACAACATTGGGGGTGAATATCCTTCACCCCCAGTTTGAGCAATCTTTGCTCAAACGCATATTGATTTAAGGTAAATTCTCTGAGTGAAATTAGCAAGTAGGCATATTTTTAAAGCGTTGGATAGATTTTGCCAAATTGCCCTCCAGAAAAATTGTACCAATTTATATTCCCACCTGTTCCCTGCCACCTTCCTAACATTTTAATTCCTCAGCATTTACATCCCTGCCAATCTCATGGGCAAAAACAAATAAAGACATACTGTTGTAATTCATGTGCCTTTTATGACAACTGACGATGAACATTTTTTATGTTTATTGGCCTTTTTATTTACTTATTTTAACATATATGTGTGAAACTGTCCTGTTTGAAGCCTATTTATGTGTAGGTGCATGTGTCTTTTTCTTGTTTATGGATAAACCTTTTTATATATGAAAAAAATGACAATTCTTGCTTATGTAGATTGCAAATTGTTTTTGCAATTTGCACTTTACTTTTTACTTTTGTGGTAGTTTCTCAACATGAAGAAGCTTTAAGTGTTAATATGGTCAAGTCTAGCAATGTTTTCCTTTAATATTATACTAAGAGAAAAAAGAAAGTCCTACCCAAAATCATTCCCTGATGTTTTCTTTCAGTTCTTTTAGATTTTGTTTTTCATTGTTTAATTCACTTGTTAGTTACACTCACTCTGCAGGTGGCAACTGTGTCTTTCCTGACTTCTCCAGTGTGGTGAAATCCCCCTACTATATGCTTGCAGAACCCCGGGTACCTTCTCTCTTACCACTTTCTCGATGGTTATGTTTTATGGTGTGTGATTCTTTGACTAATGTCTGTGTCCTTCCATGGCATGCAAGTCCCATGAAGGCAGGATCTCTGTCTCTCTTCCACTTTTGTGTCCCCAGCACCCATCAAAGTGCCAGGCACCTGCATCCACTCGTGTTACCATTCTAGCTTTGTTTAGGACACCTGATAATTTCCACTTATTCCTACTGGCCCTTACCTATATCTATTTAGCTTAACTAATATGCATGTATACACACACACACACACATATATATACACATATCTATGTTTATAGTTTTATAGTTATACAGTTGTATCCTACCCATCCTTCTTATGAGTCTGCAGCCAGACAAGGGGCTGCCTTGGCTCATTTGACAGTGTCATTCTCTTCTCTGCAATAATTCTCTAGGTAGTGCCCCTGGGCTTTATAAGCAAGCAAACATAATATCTAAAAATAATTTAGTTTGTCTTATTTCTACCAGTCATAATTCACATTTTTCATTTATTGCATTGGCTAGAACTTCCAGGACTTGTGGTTCTTTTATAAACAAGAAGAAAAAAACTATATAAAACCAAAATAGAAGATGGCTATATTGTATTTAGGTTGCAATTTCTTTCAATTTTAAATTTCAAAAGCTATCTAGATGGTCTCCTGATGTGCACACAAAGATAATTTTCATCATTCTCATACCAGTACTAAAAGCAGCCACCACCTACCCCCACGTTCCCAGCAGCCTGCCCTGGTCTCCTTTTGCACCACTGCAGTGAGTCCAGTGTTCCAGTGGAAAACGAGGGTCATGCCCCTCCAGCAGCACCAGGGTGCACACCGTCTGGGTGTCAGGAAAGCTAGAACCGAGTCCCAGCTCTGACCCTGAGCTGGCATCCTGTCTGGGACAAGTCACTGTCCCACTATGGGTGTTTCCCCACTTTCCAATCAAGGCACCTGCCTCCCAGCTCTGCAGCCTGGGACTCCAGGCTTGTGTTGGAATGGCCCTTCAGGCAGTGTGGGACCTGCCACCTCCTAGACCCTGCTCTCTGAGCAAAGTGAGCCTTGCCAGGGTGGATGCAAGCCAAGTGATGCCTTAAATAAGCACTGACTTGAAAGCCTGCTGCAGCCATGGTATTAAGGAGATAAACCTTGGAGAATATCCTGTGTTGGCTGAGTTGAGTCTACATAGATCACAGAGAGAATAAACCCTAAAGCACTGTCAACCCACCGTAAGAACAGAGTGCCCAAGGCGAGCAGTATCAGGGAAGAAGAGGCAGCGGGAAGCACTACCAAGCCCAGTGGAAGCAGAGACAAGGGTTCAAATCCTTCACAGCTGCCCAAGCACCGCCCCTCTGCAGAGACTTCCCTCGCCCTGTCCAGTCACCCACACACCAACGATCCTAGCATCATGGTGGAGGTCTCCCCACCCTGCTGTCTGCTGCTTGAGGACAGGGAACATGCCTCGTCATTTTTGCCTTCCCTGAGCCCTTTTAGATGCTTAGATGGTGACATAATTTGTGTGGTTTTCAAATCATATTTCTTAATTACAAAATATCAAATGCTTATTTTAGAATATTTAGGTGATATAGAAAGGTACAGGAAAATCAATACTAGTCACCTCATCTAGAAATCAAGCATTACATTTTGATGTATTATATTTCCTCTCTGTTTTCAATGTGTTTTTTTTTTTTTTTTACAAAACCGGTCTTATTACATGCATAATCTATATGTATATATCACTGTAACAATTTCTTACATCATTCAATATTTTTCTAAGATATGATTTTTAGTAACTACAAAATTTTTCATCTCGTACCCAGGAGTTTTCCATTTGCCAGATATTTAGCTCTGGTCTTTGAGCTATTATAAATGACTCTGTAATAAGCATCTTTGCCCCTAAATCTTTGTCTAAGTATCTTATCAATTCCTTAGGATATGTTTTTAGATAGGGGATTATTGGGTCAAATGATATGAATTTTTATAAGAGCTGTTCATATGTACCACTACATTTCTTATAGAAATGTACCAATTCTGTCTGAAGTTATCCATCTCAGCAAATCCTTGCTAGCATTAAGTATTTAAATTACAATAATAAAAATCTTTGCTCATTTCATGGTGAGAAATGGAAACTCATTGTTGCTTTAATGGGCTTTTCTTTGATTACTAGTGAAGCTGAAACTTTTCTCATTTGGTTACTGTCCATTTGTAATTTATCTTTGGTGGATTTTCTATTCATCCCTTTTTCCCTTCCTCCCTCCCCCTCTCCCTCTTTTCCTCAGTAAAAGAGTGCCGATCACCTATTTGCCAGACCCTGTCCAGGGACCATGGTGGGCATGGGTCAGGAAGATACAGTCAAGGACTCAACACACCTGGGTGACACACACTTGAGCAGGACACTCCTGGATGTTCAATGACAATTACAGTGGGGCGGCAACCACATGTAATTTTTTAAAAATTAAGGTAAAATACACATAACATAAAACATACCATCTTAACTATTTCTAAGTATTCAGTTGAGTTTTGTTAAGTGTATTCACATTGTGCAACCAATCTATGCAACTTTTCATCTTGCAAAACTGAAACTGTGTCCCCATTTAACAACTCCCCATTTTCCCAGCCCTGGCAACCATGCTTCTACTTTCTGTCTCTAGGATTTTGGCTGCTCTAGGGGTCTCATATAAGTGGAATCATTCAGTATTTGTTCTTTTGTGACTGGCTTATATCACTTATTGTAATGTCCTCAAGATTCATGCATGATGCAGCATGTGATAGGATTTCCTTCCTTCTTAAGGCTGAATAATATTCCATTGTGTATATAATATATATATATATTTCACATTTTCTTTATTCATTCATCCACTGATGGACACTTAGGTTGCTTCCCCTTTTGACTATTGTGAATAGTGCTGCTATGAACTTGGGTGTACAAATGTCTCTTCAAGACTCTGTTTTCAATTCTTCAGGATATATACCCAGAAGTGGGATTGCTGGATCATAAGGTAATTCTATTTTTAATTGTTTGAGGACCCACCATACTGTTTTCCACAGCAGCTGCACCATTTTGCGTTCCCATTAACAGTGCACATGGATTCCCATTTCTCCACATCCCCACCAACACTTGCTATTTTCTATTTTTTTGATAGTAGTAATCTTGATGGGTGTGAGGTGAGATCTCATGGTGGTTTTGATTTGCATTTGCCTGATGATTAGTGATGTTGAATGTCTTTTCCGGTGCTTGTTGGCCATTTTTATTTCTTTACAATAGGTGATTTTTTTTTTTTTTTTTTTTTTTTTTTTTGCGGTACGCGGGCCTCTCACTGCTGTGGCCTCGCCCGTTGTGGAGCACAGGCTCCGGACGCGCAGGCTCAGCGGCCATGGCTCACGGGCCCAGCCGCTCTGCGGCATGTGGGATCCTCCCGGACCGGGGCACGAACCCGCGTCCCCTGCATCGGCAGGCGGACTCTCAACCACTGCGCCACCAGGGAAGCCCAATAGGTGATTTTTGACATCGCATTTGCCGTCATTGTATGTAGCATTAACAATGTTGGGAGGAATTGTCTTTCTGCATTAGCTCATTCTTTTTTTGTAACATCTTTAATATGAAGCTGACTTGAAATCACCCCTATGATTGGCCAATTTCAAAATGAGAGAGGAAGCTTGCGTCAGTCCCCAATCAACGAAATCCTCCACAGGCCCTGAAACATCAAGGTGTGAGGCTCTACAGAGAGTTGATAGGTAGGTTTGAAGTGACCCTGTAGGTGTGTGAAAAGTATTTTAGGTTCATTCCAGCTCTCTGCAGCCTCGCTATGACTGTTATATCAGCAAATATGTACCCAGGGATTTAAAAACACATTAAAGAAAAGATTTGAGGTCAATTACTTTCAATGGCAGTCTACGCAGTTTGAATTTACAAATAGTCAGTCGCCTCCTTGCTCCGGCTCTGGAGACAGGGCTCTGGAGGGGACAGAGAATCAGCTGGGTTGACGTGTGTGGACAGGCTGGAAGGTTTTCTATGGCAATGATTATTTTCCCTCTTGGTATCATCAATTCTTAAGTCTCAGCCTTTCAGAATTATCTGCAGTGACTTTTTTATTCTAAGCTGGACAAATGTTGTAGTCCTGGATCTCTGTTCCCAGCTGTGAATTGCAGCAGGCTCAAGAGAAGCAAATGAATTCCAGGGTTTGTGGAAACAAAACACCCTCTGGCTGCTGAGTTTCCTAATCTCCCAAGACTCCCTGCTGCCCAGTATTACTCTGAGAACTTCCCAAACGATAGTGAAAGGATACGGGGACAACGCCTGATGCTCCAAAGGTCGTTGGCAGGATGCTCCTTCCCCTGGAGCTGGGAGCAACGCTGTGGGAGTGTTGCGAGAGGGCAGACAACAAAGTGAAAAGCCCAAAAACGTCACCAGCGTGTGTCCTGTGGTTTTGAGGCTGTTTGGGGTCTGAACGGAAACAAAAGATCTGGTTCTTTACACCTTCCAGAGAAAAGGGATCAGTGGGGCTGAAGGAAGAGGTGGGGGGGTCGTTGCTGGTCAGGCTCAGTCTGAAGGTGTCACTCAGGCCCTCAGGTCCCCCAGGCTCCCACGCCCACCCTGGTATTGTGGGCTAATCTTAAATGGAAGTTTAAGAGGACTGAGATGAGGAAGGAACCTTCCAGAAGGTGAGATGTACAGTTCTGCCGTTTAAAAAAAGAGACCAGAGAACAGTAGCTGACTCTGTATGAGTTTAATGGAGCACCGAACAGGGAACTTGGAGACACTGCAGCGAGGGTTTTGTGAGAGGAGGCTTGGGTGCAGAGGATTCCAGGGGAAGCCACTGGCCCTCCAGCAGCAAGCCCGGGGATCTGAGAGCAAGCGCCTTTTTGCACAGAAAGATAAGGAAGGGCGTACAAAGGCAAGAGTACAAACGCACAGAGGCAACATAGGAGCCATCACCGTGGAGTGGCCAGGGTGATCTGGAGTTGGGAGAGCAGACGCAAGCAAAATGGGGTTTCCAGGAGACAAGCCAGACCATTTAGATCACAATTTCTTGAAACTGGCAAGGGAGAACTCATTCCAGAAAGTCCCTGCTGATCCTCGTCTCCCCCCAACACATGCACCCAGCTCAGCCACCACATAGCTGGCACGTGTGCATGGAAGCTCCCATGTGCCCCTTGTGGGCAGGGACTGGGCCTCATTCACCCTTGTTTCCAAGCCCAGAGCCAGAGCAGTGGCTGGCAGAGTAGAGGCACAGTGAAAGTTTGGTGAAAAAAATTAAAAATAGTTGCAATCCCAACTCCCCACAAAAAAAGTTTTAATTTTTTCTTTTGAGTGAGATGGGAGGCTGTTAAAGGGTTTGAGTAGGGAATGGAGAGGTGTCCAAATGTAAAGTGAAATTCAGCTTTTGTTCCAAAGATTATTTTGATGTTCTGGCTCAGTTCATAGTTTAGTTTTAAAGTGTTTGTTTCCATCTTGGGGTTGGCAGAATTGTGCATCATAAAACCTCCATGATGTTTTCTCTTTTAAAAGGAGAAACAGGAGGCAGACTGGAAGATTGAACATGACACATTTCTTGCAAACTTTTAAAATGATTTGAAGAGCATTACTGAGATGTAGTTTACATAACGTATATAGGAAAGTCAGTGTCATAAGTGCACCACTTGATGTAACCCCACACTCAGAGCAAGAGACAGAACGTTCCAGCATCCCAGAGGCCTAGCCTTGGACTTTTGAGGGTCCCAGCACCTGGCCTAGTACAGAGCCACTTTAGCAGCAAAGACCCGCCCCCCTCCATGTATACACCAGGCTGTGTTTTTCAAGCTCAAGGTGGCCTCCACTGTGGGTGAAGGATTCACCAAGCCCAGCTTCCTCAGCTCCAAGTATGCTCCCTCGGGTCATGGATTCCATAAGAGCAGGTGTAGTAGACTCTGTAGTGCTGCCAGACATACCCCCCCGCCGCACACACCTTTGGGGATTGAAGGGCTGCCTGGCCCAAAGTCATGCCCCTTCCTGGGCGACCCACATCCGCTGTCTGATCAGTGCAGGGGATAAAGGCCAGGCCATCTTGACCCAAGTCAGAACAACTCTGAAGGGCCATCCTAGCTCAGGTCTCCCCATGGGGACAGCCAAGGCTGTCATCGTGCCATTAGTATCACAGCCCAACTTCTCCCTCTGCCAGTCCCACTTCCTTCTCCTCCCTCCCAGAGGTCTGGTCCCAAAAGCTCTCCCAAGCGAACATCTGCACACTGGACGGCACCTGAGTCTCTGCTTCCTGGGGCCCAGCCTGCCGCCGTGGGCTCACTTCAGCCTTCCAGACTTCATTTCCAAAGGTGGTGCTGAGCTCCTGCTCCATGCTGGGCAAGGCCCTGGCAGTGGCAGATGTAAAGAGAATAGTCACTGACGTTCATGTGCTTCGCCTAGTGCTTTGCTGTTTACAAAGCACTTCCGTGCACACTCTCTCCTTTGGTTTCTGCTCATTCATTCATTCACTTTTCCAGCCAGTGAAGGGCCTGCTCTGCACCAAGATTAAAGATATGAAGAAGAAAGTGAACTTTCCCTCCCTCTGAGAGCTCACAGGCTAGAGCAGAAGGCTGATGCCAAAATGGAGAATTCTCCCTGGCTCTGAAGGCCACACTAGGAGAGGCCATGAAGTGGGGAAAAGGACGGTGACCAGAGAGCAGAGATTTCCCAGGGGATGAGCTACCCGGCTGAGCCAGGAGCTGCAAGGCAGCATCAGTGAGATCACTAAACCCAGTACCAACACTTACAGTCAGGACCTGACACTGATATATCTACGTACAGACTGAGCCGCCCTGAGGTCTCCACGGGCTTACCCCAGGATGGCAGAGTCTGCGGAGCCCAGGGGCCTCCCCCTTCCCCCTGTGTGACCTCCCAGGGGTCTTCTTTCCCGCTTGGCACAGGTGGTTGGGACCCCAGGCAGCTAGATGGGAAGAAAGAAGAGAGGAGAGTAAGAAGGGAAGGAGGGAGCTTCCTGGCAGTGGGTGGTGGATGGTAGGATTCCAAACAAAAGAATAACATGATCTTGGCAAGCTGCCCCGGGTCCCACTTCAAGCACTGGATTAACTTAAATCCATCTTTGTTACTTTCCAGAGTCAACAGGATTTGTTTAATTTTGTGTCTCCAGTAGGGGAAGAATCTTGAGAGAACAAGGTTAAAAAAATACACGTAAGGGAGATGTTTTCACTAATCTGAATTTGGGGCATATTGACATGTGGAAAAAGTTTCGATTGCTTAATTGGGGGATCAGACCCTTCTTTAGAACGTCTCTGCAGAGAAGAACAATGAACATCAGATTATGCTTTTAGATGTTACAAAGAGGAAAATATATCTTGGATATTTATCAAATTAATCACCCTATAATCTAAAGACAAATGGGATTCCTAGGGCAGTATTCAGCCAGTAATTTAATACCTAAGTTTTCTGATCAATAAACCATTGGCCTGTTAGAATATTTAAGTCATGCTTAGAGTCATTCAGAAAAAAAAAAATCTATTAACTTAAGTTCTTTGAAAGCATGACTTTAATTTAAAATGTCCTTTTCTATTTAAGCATTGCATTTTACATTATTATGAAACAACACCAAACTTAACTGGAATAAAAATATTTTAAAAAGTTTTGAATCAGAAATATGTTATCATTTATTAAATGTCTTATTCAACAAGTATTTGAGTGCTAATAAGATGGGCCACCATATGGTACAACTCCAGGGGGCACCATTCATGTTGTGATCTTGGGAGATGGTCCAGGTCTGTGTGAGGCTCTTGGGATACTGTTGTGGACTGCATGTTTGTGTCCCCCCCAGAATTCATGTGCTGAAATCTTAACCACCAGTGTGATGGTATTCGAAGGTGAGGCCCTTGGGAGGTCATGCGGTGGAGCCCCCATGATGTGGTCGGCACCCTTATAAGAAGAGTAAGAGACCAGAGCGCTCGCTCTCTCTTTCTCTCTCTCTGTCTCTCTGACATGTGAGGTTACAAGAAGAAGACAGCTGTCTGCAAACCAGGAAGAGAGCTTTCACTAGAACCCAACCGGGCTGGCTTCCCAGCCTCCAGAACAATGAGTAATAAATGTTTGCTGGGCTTCCCTCATGGTGCAGTGGTTAAGAATCTGCCTGCCAATGCAGGGGACATGGGTTCAATCCGTGGTCCAGGAAGATTCCACACGCAGCGGAGCAACTAAGCCCGTGCGCCACAACTACTGAGCCTGTGTTCTAGAGCCGGCGAGCCACTGAGCCCACGTGCCACAGCTACTGAAGCCCGCGCACCTAGAGCCCGTGCTCTGCAACAAGGGAAGCCACTGCAGTGAGAAGCCCGCGCACCGCAACGAAGAGTAGCCCCCACTCGCTGCTACTAGAGAAAGCCCACATGCAGCAACGAAGACCCAACACAGCCAAAATAAATAAATAAAATAAAATCAATACAATCTATCTTAAAAAAAAAAGAGTCCCAATTTTTAAATAAATAAATAAATAAATAAACGTTTGCTGTTTCAGACATACCAGTCTATGATATCTTGTTACAGCTGCCTGAACTATGACAGATGCTACAGTGGTAAGACACAGTCCCTGTGCTCGAGGAACACACTGTGGAGTGGGAGACTAACCAGTGAGGAGAGCCTCAGGGTCAGAGGAGCAGCGCCCAACAGAAGTGAGCTCAGGGCACCCTGGAGCCCAGAGGAGGGCACCAACCCCGCCCAGCGTGGGATTTGGGAAGTGCCCAGTGTGACTCTGGGAATGTTAAAGCCACAAAAGTCTCTTAAAAGATTCTCCAGCTGAGAGGTTAAGAGATTTGTCCAGGCTAACCCAAGTGGCTTTAAGACTAGAGTCACAGTTTACTGCCTGTCCAAATTTAGCATGTTTACACTCACAGGTTAAAGGTTATGCAAGTTACTGGTGCTTTAAAAAAAAAAAAAAACTCATAGTAAAATATATTTGGGACCATGAAATGATAAGAAGCATTTGGCATGTTGAAGGGGAAAAAATGCAGCTGTTGTAAGACTTCTCCTGTATAAAAACATCTGACTTTGTGTGCTGGCCTGGAAGGGAGCATAGCTTTAAAGAACTCCATTTGGAGTCACTGCATAAGCCAGGTCTGCTTAATGCAAACAGTGCATGTTCTGTCGTAAATGATTCCCACCTCAGCACCTCGGACATGGAAACACAGCTAATGTCCCTCTACAGCTAATTTGTTATTGTGGCCTCTGATGTGGGTTTGTGGCAGTTGTGTGAAATCTTCCTAGAATCCCTTTGCAGCAAACCTTCAGAGGGGAAACCAGTAGATGGGCTGCTTTGGAAGTCACTGCCTTTTGTAATAGATCAGTGTGTCCGTCTCCACCATCACCGACCAGGAAAATGGGACTCAAGCCTTCATTGATCTGGGAGTTTTTCCAGTGGTAGTAGTTGTATCTTCAGATGCAGCATGGAAGCGTGGAAAGGAACACCCGTTCTGGAGGAATCTTCTAGAAGACTGTAGAGAGGGCATGCATTTGTACACAGCTAGTAATGGAGATGCAACACTTGTTTAGCATCTTCACTTTCGAAATCATTTTTAAAGATGTTTATAGAACAAAAAGCAGGGCAGTAATCGCAGCTAACTGTCTGCCAAGTGCTGCTATGTCCCAGGTCATGTAGGAGATGCCCCACAGGTGTTGTGTGGTCACAGGAGAGGCATAGCTGGGGTGGGGGGAGGTAGAACAGCCCGCTATATGCCAGGCACAAGGTCAAGTGCTTTACGTCCGTATCTCATGCCATCCTCACAACACCCTCTTGAGAAAAACGGAAGTAGAGCTCCATTTTACAGATGAGACAGCTGAGGTTCAGAGCAGCTCCTGAGCTGTCCAAGGTCACAGGACTCCTAACACCAACACTCTACCATTGAGCTCTAGGGCCTCCACTCGGCGGCTCTGGGTTGGTGAGGGTCAAATTGCAAGTGAGTGACCCATTAAAGCCTTCAGCGTTTCAGCGCTGTTGGTACCATAAGTGCAATTAAACTGTGCACTGACCAGCCACAAAAAAGCACTGAATGGGGCTTCCCTGGTGGTACAGTGGTTGAGAGTCCGCCTGCCGATGCAGGGGACATGGGTTCGTGCCCTGGTCCAGGAGGATCCCACATGCCGCGGAGCGGCTGGGCCCGTGAGCCATGGCCACTGAACCTGTGCGTCGGGAGCCTGTGCTCCGCGATGGGAGAGGCCACAACAGTGAGAGGCCCGCGTATCGCAAAAAAAAAAAAAAAAAAAAAAAAACGTACTGAATGCGTATTGTGTAAGAAGCACTCCATGAGCGAGGCTATCTGGAGTTTACAAGAAACATTTTGAGTAAAACATTTGTAATCAGTAAAACCCCAGGGTCTGAGAAGCCTATTTCTTCATCTTTCTGGAGAAATTGAGGCGACTTTAAATTACCCAACAAATTAGTTCATTTTAATGCCAGAATGCATTGAGGGAGGGGGGTTCTGAGGTGAAAGAAAAATAAGTGTAATTGCTTCTTTTTTCAAAATCACATATTACTTTGCTCATTATGAAATAATGAAGCATTATTTAATCCCATTATGAAATAAATGAGATTGAGTAAATAGCACATCTGCATTCATGCAGTGATATAAAGTCAGTAAATGTTTATCCCACTGACATTTAAAAATAGCAGCTCAATTTTTCTTAGTAATGAAATTGTAGGTGTTTTCATTACAAAAATATGTTTTATAAGAAATACAAATATGGCTTTGTTAAATAAACTGTTAGGGGACCTTTCCTACTGAAGTCTTTCCTAGATGGTTGCGTTTTGAAATGTAGATTCACTTCTTCAAAATGAAGCCCATCTGTAGGCAGTGATCAATATCTAACAAAATCATCAGTGAAATGCAAAAAAAAAAAAAAAGTCAACATGAGAGACTAGGGTTAAGTCCATGAAAGCCCTATTTCCATATGTACACCTGCCCTCTTGTGGTATTCATCTGTATGGTCGCCTACCATGCATTTTTAAGACTTTGAACATGGGTATCTTAACCAATATCCTACGTAGCTGTCTGTCTATACATCTAACTACAGAGCCTCGTCCGTGAATAGCTATTCTTTCCAACAGGCATTTATCAGACATCTCTGCTCGACCTTAGAGCCTGTGAGGCATGCTCACACTTGGTGATCACAATATTGGGGAAAACTTCTAATTACTGGCTTTTCACTATCTTGGTCCAGCTGCTGAGGCTGCATAAAAAATTACCTCAAAACATAATGGTGCAGAACAACCACTCGGTGAGTCAGGAATTCAGGAAGGGGATGGTTTCTCTGGGGTCTTGTGTGGAGACTTAAAAACTGAGGGCTGGAAACATCTGAAGGCTTCCCTACTCGGATCTGGTAGTGGAGGCTGGCTGTAGGTTGGGGGCCTCAGTTTCATCAGCACAGGGCTCTTCATGAGGGCCGGTTTGGGCTTCTTCAGAGCCTAGCGAATGTCCTAAGAGACAGAGAGAGAGAATGCCAGGCAGAAGCTCTATCCATTTTTATGACCTAGCCTCAGAAGTCAGTGTGATCACCTCCACCATTTCTGTTGGTCACAAGAAGCCAGCCCCGATTCAATCTGGGAGGGGACTACACAGGGCATGAATACAGTGAGGCATGCATCTTTGGGGACAGTCTTGAAGAATGACTGCAAACATTTCAATAACGAACCTACATTGTATTTTATTTTTATGTGAGGTATGACTGTCATCATCTTCTGCCCCTAGTCCTAACATGCTCTCCAGCCAACTGTGGGTCAGCATTTAGGATTGAAGGCCCCTATCCTTCCTGATCAAGTGTCTCTAGAAGAAGGACCAAGGGAGAAGTCCCAATGAGAGTAAATCGTCCCAGGGAAGAAGTGAAATTGTATAGGATTTTGTTCTTGAAGGAAAAAAGGGAGGGCAGGGGAGGGGCTCTAGCACAGATGGGTGGGAGGTGGTCAGGCTCCAGGAAGGGAGGGAATGGGAACTTCTCTCTACTCTCCTCTTCTGAGAAGTCTCCCCCCATGCGGCCCCTGCCCCCATTCCCTACTCCCACCTCCACCTGCACTTTAAGAGGATTTCATCAAGGGCTCTGGGAGAAATACGAATTACTAATACACATTAAAACACACACACCTCAATTTCATTAGTAACCCTGGAAACAGACATTGGAGCAACAATCAGATACCCTGAAAGGAATTTTTTAGGCGGGAAAGGTGTGGTCAGAATGCTTTCTCAATGAGTGCAACCTCATTTAATCTGCAAATTTACTGCTGCCTATAATTATCTGAGTATATCTTCAGTCTTAATTCAGATTTTTTTATTTTTAAAAATATGAGTATTTTTTAATCTTAAAAAATTTCCTAGTACTCAGAAATACCAAGGCCTGGTATTGTGATCCCTACCCACAAGCTTTGCCGGGACGATTCTGTAGCTAGAAGCTCTCTTGGTGCAGCTAGAAGATCTCTTGGTGTAGCTAGAAGATCTCTTGGTGTAGCTAGAAGCTCTCTTGGTGTAGCTAGAAGATCTCTTGGAGATCTCACTCCTGATGGCGAATACTTTCTGTGTTTTTATCAGAAAGGAGACACCCTAGGGGCAGGACTGGGGAGTGAGAGGATCCTGAGAAGATGGCACTGTACTTGGGACCCGAACAACAGACGAACAGGATTTTTCCCAGGATTGCTCCTTCTGATAGGACGTGGGGGAAGCGGTCTAGGTAGACAGAACAGCATGAACCAAGGCTCGGTGGTGTCCGTGAGCGCCATGTGCTTGGGAAGTGACAGGCACTCAAGGCCCAGAGGTGGCAGAGGAAGTGTGTGTTTAGAGGCTGCACGTGGAGGTTGACAGTAGTGGCTGAGGGCTACGGCAAGGAAGTGAACTTGATTCACTGCCTGGAGCCTTGAATGTTTTTCAAGCAAGGGCACCATGCAGTTAGGTGTGTTTTAGAGTAATTACTCTGAGCCCGGTGGCCATGGAGGGGCAAGAGCATATGACGAAAGATGACGACAGGTGAGGGATGGCTGTGCCCCAGTTGTGATGGGAACGGAAAGAAGGAAATTATTAAAGAGACGTTCCTAAGGCAGAAAGACAGGATGCTGGGGGTGAGAGAAGGGAGGGAGGCATCTAGGTCTGGGCTTTGGTGACTAGATAGATGGTGGTGTCTTTAACCAAAATGTGGGGTACAAGGGGGAGGGGAGCTTGAGCTAACATTTGGACTTGCTGAGGTATGTGCTTCTGGGACATGTAAGGAGCCAGCCCAAGCCAGGCCCTGCCTTGGGGCATGTATCTGGTTAAAGTTAAATCATTTCTGCTGGTCTGCATGTTTCCTCCCCACGGGAATGTGCCCTCCCAGAGGGAAGCCACTCTCCTTTTTCTTGAAGCTCCTGTGCCCCTGGAGAGGGTGCAGCCAGTTTTGCTGAATAAATGGTTGTCTACCTAAGTAACTGACCAACAAAATGCATGCAAGTGAGAGGAGGGAGGGGAAGGGAGAGGGCAAAGAGCGGAACTCTAAGGACCATCATTTGAGAAATGGTTGGAAAAAAGGGAAGCCAGTGAAGGTGATGGGGAAAAGCAGAAAGGAGGAGGCAAGAGAGCCAGCCCAGCAAATGTCTCGTCTCCAGCTCTTCCATGTCAGCTGACACAGCAGCAGCCCAGCAGTGAGTCCCTTGGACACAGTCCCTGGATGGAAAGCTGGCATTGACCTGCTCAGCCTGACAGTGTGGGCTGCATTAAGTCAGTGCATGTTCTGTCCACTTTCATGCAGGGTCTGCTCCTTGTAAACAGTCCATGTGAGCAATCCAGCTAGTCTCTCCCAAGCCATTTTCTAAACAGTGGGAAATGACGAGAGATAGGAATTATACACCCGGTTCATTGCCTCATCTTTCCATATCAAAGTGAGGGAGAAAAAGTTTCTTAAATATTATTAATGACCTGATAGAATTCAATAAGTGGAGAGACGTGATGAAGGATTATTTTCTATTAATGGAGTTACTTTGGACATCTGTAAAAATCAACCATCCTCCAGATGAAAGCTAAGACGCTCAGTCCTCCGATACTTAATTGAATTTCTTGGTTTTTAGTTGATTCGCTTAACGTTGGAAGCCTCATGTGATGCTCTTTGTTCTGAGGAGTAAGATCTGCTGAACAATTAACTAAATGTTTTACCGATTGATGTCTAATTTTTTGTTGCTGTTGTGAAACGAAAATAGCAGCAGAAAATTTAGAAAACAGGGAAAACAGTCTCCCCAAATCCTGCCCCCATCACAACGTCTCATAGCAATTGTAAATTTCCAGTCTTTTGCCCTAAGCAGATAGTTTTGTAGTTGTAAACACACGGCACGGCTACCCTGCTGTTATTTCACTTAACATAATCTGATTCTCTTTTATGAGCAATGAAATTTGATACGAGGTGCTGCTCACACGGTTTTTTAAAAGACTCATTGCAAGGATTGGTGAGTATTTTCTAAGCCCCATCGACTTCAGGGAATCAGGAAATTAAACTTTTTATTTATTGGTCTTTGACTTTCCCATAAATGGACACAGTTCTACCTTGTTTGACTGCATTGTAAAAGCAGGCACTGGCTGAACAAAGGCCATACCGATGAGTAATTAGGCATCAGGCAGAGGCAGGGCAGTGCTTTATGGGGCCATCAGTACTTGCCCAGCTGCTTTCAAGTTTCCAGTTTGCTCCTTGGGCATTAGGTACCTTTAGTTTCTTTGGTTTAAAAAAATTACCTACGTGGGTTTTTTGTTGTTGTTGTTTCTGTCCGAATGTTTAAGAACAATGAACTGATCTTTGTAGTCATTTAAGGGAAAGGGTAAAGGGAGTTCGTTGCATATGTGACTTTTTAAAAGCCACGTTCTGAATCTGATTAATCTTGTGTACACTTGAGTGCTTGGGGACTTAAAATATAGATGGGGTGATTCATTCTGCAGAGCCCAGGAAGGCAGTTTCCAGCTTTCTGGTGTGTCTCTTTCATGCGGAATGGAGGAGGTGGTCTGACCTCAGCACGTTTTTGTGACATCCCTGAGAGACTACGTTGTTATGACATGTTCCTCTGAGAGCCCACTGGGGCTGTTCATCGTAACCAGAGTTCCAGGGGGAAAGCGGTTTCTGCTTTGGGCACTTTTTCTCGTGAAATGTATCTCTTCATATATATTTACTCTAGAGCAAAAAATGTTATCTTCTCTACCTGTGATCACAGCTATTAAATAAATAACTAAAGGGAATCTATTTTCAGAGGAGAAAAATTGGAGAGCTCTTTTCCACCAGTATGACCTCAGTAAAACGTTGTCATCTTTGTAGACCCATCTTTACTTTGTAAAGCAGCTGCGGCAGCTTTGTAAAGCAAAATGATCATTGCCACTTCTAGAACGGAAAATGTCCATTTTGTTAAAATTAAGAAGGTTAAAAAATGCCCAGATCTGCATATACTTGTTTTAGTGGTTGGTGTTTTGAAACACTCCCTCGTTCATTAGTGCAATAAGTGGGTGGTGAAGGTCAGACAGAGAACTAAGTGCTGTGACAAGGTAAAGGTGAAAGGGATGGATGTGAGCCTGTCCCTAAGGCCCTGCAGCCTAGGAGGAAAATGAAGCAGATACTTAACAAAGCAGTGAGCTCAGGGCTGTGAGGGAGCTCAGAGGAGAAAAGAGAAACGTTACCTCCAGCTGGGGGTCGGGGTGGAATGGCCAGGTCTTCCCTTAGCAAGGCAGGATGAGGGGTCAAGACCACATAAGACCCAACACCCACCCAGTGTTCCTCAGTTCTCTAGGAACTAATGCAATCCACTCTTGGTGCAAGAGAATTTAACTAGGGACCCGATTTTGTGAAGATTTAATGGCAAAGAGTCTTGATAACAAGTGGGCACCGCCCCACAGCTCCATGCACCCAGGAGAAGGGACCCAGAGGGGTCACCCTGCCAGCCTTGCCGACTGGCCATTGGAACCTTCCAGGTAGCCAGAGTGCCTACCCGCAGAACTCTCACCCTGCACCTGACACTGTGAAAAACACTTTGCATGCATCCTCTCATGTAATCCTTAATCCTAGGAGGTGAGTTTTATAAGTAGCCCCAATATAAGAATGTGAAAACCATACTTAGGAGTAACTTGCCAGATTCCACAAAGGTAATAAATAACCGAACTGTGTACCGAAACTGCGCTAACCCAGTAAGCAAAGACCAGCCTTCATAACTGTCCACTGCAAAGACATTCTGGACGCGCTTTTGGTAGTCCCTTTCAACAATGCCTGTATGCTGGGCGGGTGTGGTGTCTTGGGGTCTGGGGGTACAGCAGAGGGGGGGGTGCATGGTCTTCTTCTGTCCCCAAATGTTGCCATCATCCAGGCCTGAGAACCTTATCATGCCCTGGTGTCATCTCATGCCCCAGCACCCCGCCTACTTTCTCGCATTTCCTCCTGTTTTCCTTGCACACCAGCCAACGCTCCTTCTCTGAGTCATGAATGAGTTTCGGAGCTGGGAGTTCCTTTGCAGCACAGACTGGACCCCAGTTTCCAGGACTCTTTAAATCTCTCTCCTTAGTGATGGGCAGCCTGAACTTCTAGGACACTCAAATATTTACTCCTCATGTTTGCTCAAATATTTTATAAAGGTGATTTGTTAAATGAATAGTCAAATGAGATTCAGTTTTGCTATCTTTCTAAAAGATCCAAATACACTCACAAATACACTTTTCTCAATCCTGTGCTCCAGTTCTATAAATCTCCTCTGCGTGCTGAGCCACCATCTTACCTTGCTTGTGTGCACACACATCGTGTGTACACATGTCCACCACTCATTCCTGTGCGTGCTCAGGTGAGTTCCTCTCATTTCCTCCCATCTTCCATGGCATCCTCAGTCCCCTTCTAGCTTCTCCAAAAGTTCTGCTAGGTTGACGGTGCATTTCCTTGTGTCCCACCAGCAGTTCTCAGCTCTGACTGGCCCTGGAATCACCTGGGGAGCGTTTAAAATATACCAAAGCTGGCTCCCACCCCAGACACCTGACTTAACTGATCTGGGTGGGACCCCAGCCCTGGCACTGCCGAAGCCTCCCCAGGCGACTAACTGGGTGGCCAGCCTCAGGAAGCTTGCCCCCGGCCTTCTCGTGGCTCCATCTCCTCACTTTTGCCTGCAGGAGTGATTTTCAGTCCCCTCCCATCATTTTCTCCCATCTCACTCCAGATCTGCTGAACCCTGTTAGGAAAGCCCAAAGCAGGATCACGGACCCTCTCTAAATCCAGACCACCTCCCAGCTCCGGGGCCTCCTCCAGCTGGTGGCCCCGCCCACCTTCTCCAAGGTCCCACCTGAGGCACCTTCTTCTCAGATGAAGACCCACCCTCCACCTCCGTACGAGGAAGCAGTCACTCCGGAGAGACTCAAGTCCTCCCTCTTCTGCTGAAGGTTTCTCTCATCTCCTCCCCCCACCCACTCACGCCATGTGCCCCTCACCGAGAAGCGGGTCCCCCTTCCAGGAGCACACCCCACCCAATATGCACCAGTAGCCTCAGCTACTCCACCTTCATCCTTAGGCAGCCTAGTGTGTCCACTTCCATTCTCTCCTTTGCCTTGGTCTGTAAGCGCCACTCTTCACTATGTTTAAAAAAATCCTAAAAAAGAAAAATAGGGGGGTTGGAGGGGGAATCTGAATACAGAACCAGATTGATGGTCATGTGGGAAAGACTCAGCCCAACACTGCTGGCCTTGAGGTAGGAGGAAGAGGCCACAAACCAAGGTTCCAGAAGCTGGAAAGGGAAAGGAAATAGGTTCTCCCCTAGGGCCTCCAGGAAGGAGTACAGCCCTGCCTCCACCTTGATTTTTTCCCCTTGAGACCCATTTTGGACTCTGACCTCCAAAACTGTAAGATAATAAATTTGTGTTGTTCTAAGCCAAAAAAATTCCTTCTGCTGAACCTTCCTCCATCAAGCTATCATCTCATCTCCTCCCTCATATCCGGTCCCCATCCTGAGCTGACCCTCCCTGCCCAGCTGTCTGCTGGAGGGCTCTCCCTGGCTCCCCCAGGCACCTTAAATGGAGCCCAGCTGCAACCACACTCATCGCCTTCTACCCCAGCTGGAGCCTTTTTCCATTCCTGAATAGCTCGATTTATTTGAATAGGGGCTAAATGCTGCATGACTTTACCCAAGAGCAAACACTGTAACTTCACATTCCCAACTACAAGGTGGGAAAACAGCAGACCTCATTCCATCTGCCAAATAAACCCTCACTATTACACTATTAACTCTTAATTTCACCTATCATTATACTTTCAGTAAGCAAAGGAATGAAACGCAAATAACTGCTTATATCCATAAGTAATCAAAATGTATTTAGTGCTTTAGTAGTTTGTTTTTCTAATTCTCCTTTTCAAAAATTTTTATGATGATTATTATTTTATTTATTTCATTATTTATTTGGTTGCACCGGGTCTTAGTTGTGACTTGCAGGCTCTTTAGTTGCAGCACTTGGTCTCCTTAGTTGCAGCCATGGGCTCCTTAGTTGTGGCATGCGAGCTCTTAGTTGCAGCATGCATGTGGGATCTAGTTCCCTGACCAGGGATCGAACCCAGACCCCCTGCATTGAGAGCATAGAGTCTTAACCACTGCATCACCAAGGGAGTCCCTCTAATTCTCTTTTAATTAGCAGAGAAAGAATTAAAATCAATTCCTCATCCAGCAGATAAAAAAAAAAAATAGACTCGGCTTTTGCCCTTAAACATATCCAAATTTGAATGTACACAAGATACACAAATTCATAATTTTTCTATAATGTAATATGTAACCAATATTAAACACATTTCTATGACATTTATCTTATCTCCCTGATCACAGCTTAATAAAATTATAATTATGACCTTTCAAAGCATTATTATCACCTGATCGACATTTAATTGGCATTCTTAGCTTGAAATCTTGGCTGTTGCAAGGGGGTTGCAGCATTTTGTCCTCTGACAGATAGTCTAGATTGCATACATTTTGAGCAAGGATGAGTGTGTTGCTGCTCACCCTTGTAGTCCAACACCCAAAGCAGGGGCTTGAAAAATAGTCATTGAATGATAAGTAAATACATGGGGTGTTCGGGCATGTCGTAACGTGTATTCACAATGGTACCCATGAGAACGTGGCCCAAAAGGAGTGGGGCAATTGAGAGAGTGTTTGGGGCAGGGGTGGGGGCAGGGGCATATTAGGAATGAGCTGGAAATCAGCCCTGATTCTGTTGGCCAGCATATGTGCTTTAACCAGAACTATTCTGATTGACTGAAGATGCTGGAGTCTCAGACGGCTGTGCACCAGCAGAGCCAAATCCTTCCTTTAACGCTCTAGAATGTCACAGATATTAGGCATTGGTTTCGATACAAAATACGCTTTGGAGGAACAATAAGATTTCTCCCGTGGGATTATGTTGAGACTTTCCCATCCTCTTTTGGAACCGCAATGACATTTGTTGGAGAAGGATTGGGTATACTACTCACGGCTGGTAACAGTCACAGAAGCTTAGACGAAGGTTATAAATAGAGGGAGAATATTTAAGACAGGTGCAGTGTTTCTCTTTCAGGCCTAAGGAATAGATAGCAATGTGTTCTCGGGCAGAGAAGGCTGTATTCCGCTATGGTCACTTATAACCCTGTGAACAACTGGATGGCACATGGGTAATGGGCGGAGTTGTTCTTCTGGGAACTATGATGGTCCACTACAAACGATGCAGCCCGACCGGTGCTCAGGTGGAGTGGAAATAATGGTCCTTGCGTCTGAACATTCTGGTGCTAGCTTTTATTCAGGCAGGAGGAGGGGTAGAAGAGAAGCAAATGTGATTTGCGCTCCTGTGCCTGTATTACCCGATTTGGGAACTTGCAGATCTGTTTGATTTCAATTGGGAGAGAGAATAAAGCATTTGAAGTTATTTTGGTAACTGTGTGCAGAAATCACACGCTACACCTAACAGATTCAACAATTTCATAGAGCCGTAGTCAAACACATAAGTTACAATTTTATTCATTCCATTTATTCAGTGAGTCAGGCTCTGACAGGGGGTTGATTTGTTGTTTAATATTTGGGAGGATTATTTTGGTGTAGCCGTAATGTGTTTACTTAAATACTGTGTGTTAAATGAGATGTTTTCATTTGTTTTGATAGGTACTTATAAAGGCAATGTACCGCATTTCACACTTACGCAGCCCTTCCGAGTCCGCGCGGCACAAGGATTCCCACAAAAAGTACCCTGTGTGTTTGGGAAGTGGCAGCCTCGTTTCACCCAGAGAAAAGCAAGGATTGAGCAGTGCTGTCAAATCCCAAAGCCCAGAGCCGAGCTGAAGGGGGTCTTCCCCCATCGCTGGCTCAAGACACCACGCTAGGACCAAGGATTGTGGGTGGCAGCAAAGAGCTCAGAGGAGAAAATTTATTCTTCTTGCTTGTTTTATGGTTCTTAGGGTGTTACCATAACAGCATGGATTCTTCCCTGAACTCAGCAGAACATATGGGAAACCTATACTTAGCTTATCATTTCAAACTCTTCCTCCCCCACACCTATCTCCCCCCTCCGAGGCCTCAATATGGTACCAATTCTGTAGGTAAAAAAAAAAAAAAAATGTTGAATTGAGTGAAATGTCTGTTCCCCTTGACCCACGGGCCAGCAGTGATGTGTCCTGAGCTTTGACCGGAGTGACAATTGACCACTAACCTGAAGAGAGGAGATTGTTCACACAATGGTTGTCGTATCAGCCGTGGAAGGGGAAACACAGCCACCACATCTGACTCAAGTGTGGAGCCATCAGAACAGAGATGGCCGTGGCCAAAGACAGCCACAAAATACGCAAAACAAAGAGAGGGCACAGAGCAATCTTTAAAATTAGTCATAAAAGTCAAAACAGACCAAATGAGAGTGTGCTTCTCTGCCTAAAAACAGCGTAAGAGTTGGTCTCATACAGGAAATCATCACTCTGCTCTTTAAACTATCGTGTCTAAGGGTCTTTAGATCTGATTTTTGCAAGTATAAACTAGAAAGAAAAATAGTTATGCACATGCCTAAAACACGCACAGTAATTAACTGAAGCTTCCTGGTTTGAGTCTAGAATGGATACAAGGCAGCATCACTCCAAAATGTTATTGCTAAGCCATCAGCCATTCTTTTAGTGTCTAAGTCATTTCTAGGATGGCACAAGGCCAAGTCTAATTCATTAAAACAGAAGAAATCTATAAACACCTGCATGTAACTGATTAGTAAGTTGGGGTTTCTTTAACTGGCTGTTTGTTCCTCTGTTTAAAACAACACACTAAAACAAAGAACCAACGAGGCAAGTCATTGACATTTTGCCAAGTTTCTTCCTTTTTTTTTTTTGAACATCTTTATTGGAGTATAATTGCTTTACAATGGTGTGTCAGTTTCTGCTGTATAACAAAGTGAATCCCCTATACATAAACATATATCCCCATATCCCCTCCCTCTTGCGTCTCCCTCCCACCCTCCCTATCCCACCCCTCTAGGTGGTCACAAAGCACCGAGCTGATCTCCCTGTGCTATGCAGCTGCTTCCCACTAGCTATCTGTTTTACATTTGGTAGTGTATATATGTCCATGACTCTCTCTCACTTCATCCCAGCTTCCCCTTCCCCTTCCCTGTGTCCTCAAGTCCATTCTCTGACATTTTGCCAAGCTATTAAAGACTTATTTTTGCAAAGTGGGTTATTGTATTTGGGGCATCAACCCCGGAGCCCCTAAGACCAACCTCTTCCTTAAAATGCTGTATCCTTTTGTTCTTGGTTCACTGGACCGAGACCTGTGAGGGCATTGGACGGTGTCATTTATTTTTTTACATAGAAAACAATTAAGTGGAAAAAGACTAGTTCTAAGGGCAAATTATCTAACTTGTGTTTCTAGAGACAGTAAATCTACTCTTTGATCCCAAAGAGTAGAGACTGATCTACCCCATCCTCACTTCCCTGCTTCACATAATCGCAGACTTGGTTCTATATACCTTTTTGGTAATTTTTTAAATTTCATCTCCAGTACGTTGAATTTGGAGTCACTCTTGTTGGAGATTGTTGGTATTTGAGCAGAGAAAGGTGAGCCAAGACAGGGGTTCAGTCAGTGAGGGTTTGTGAGGAGACCTTGGGAAAAGAAAAGGAAATAGAAAGAAACGTACCTGGTGAGGAACAGCAGTCCTGAATGTCAGGGAGTCAGACTGTGACCAGCAGAGAACTTACCCCAGACAGAGCTGACGTCATATAACCCTGTGTGTGGGGATGTGGACTTGAGAGTCAGCTACAGTGCAACTCCCCCCAAATTTTCAAGCATTCAATTATTTCGACCATCTGGATCAGGGATCCAAGAAGCAGCGCTGGACATCAGAAGCGGCTCAGGTATCATAAAATCTGCCTGTGAATAGAATCTGGCATTCTATTAAACCAAACCAAAACAAAAGCAAAGCATCTCTCTGAAACTGGGGACAACAGGGATCACCCACACTTTTCCTCAAAAAAGGAACAGTAAATGGAAACGCCCATGATTTAAGATGTATAATGCGTCGCTGGATAGTCTCTTTATTTTAGTGTGTCATTTAAAAGTTTTTATTTAGTGAATATAAAAACACTTTGTAAAGGCTGTGACAGGGTTGGCTATGATTCCACTGTCTCATTTCTATTTTTCTCCTAAGATTGGAAGTTCTTCCACAGTGAATTCTACCAGAGGTGGTGCCGAGGTGAGCCCAGCCCTCCTTCTTAGATGGGAAGTCACCACTGTAACTTCAAAGTCAACACAAAGACTCTAAAATATTTGGTTTGCTAAACATTATGTAGTTTTCAGGGTAAAAAATTGTTATCCACTCGATTGTCCAGATGTGAAATCATATATTACAGAAAAGAAACCAATGTTTAAGGGTTTAAAAATTACTCCCTGCAAATTGTGATTAACATCCACTGAGCCTGCCTTGCACGTGGCACCTGTATGCCACAAGGATGAGGGTGCCCTGAAATGTAACTGAGAGCAGTGAGCACCCTCAAGGGGAGGGACATGACCAGTATGGACAGAGACCTAGTCTTTCAGTGTCAGAAGACAACTTGGAGGACATCCATTCCCAACCCTTTCCTGAAGTGTAGGAGACACTTTTAGGTGGCTGACTGATGCAGCATTCAATAATATTGGCTTACATATTAAGAAATTTTTTTCTTTTTCTACTCCATTCTAAACCTTCTGTTTGAGCTGGGGAGAAAGCCCTGGGTTTGGTGATGGCGTGTCTAAACCTCTTCACACTTACTAACATCTCTTTTCAAAAATCCATGGGCAGGCCTCAGACAAGAAGTTTTGAGGAAGCAATGATGTTTGGGTGGAATTCAATCACTTTGGATTAGGTTTTTTTTTTTCCCTCACTGCATTTACTTTTAGGTTACTTTCTATTTATGAGAAGTGATCTTGATTTTCTATGAGAGGGAAGGGAGGAGTGAAGTGTGCACGTCAGGGATGCTCCAGACTCGGTAACTGCTCCAAGGGTCCTCGTGTGGTGGTAGTGGATTTGGGAAGAGGCAGCATCCAGGGCACGTGGTGCGGTTACTTATAGAGATTATCTGTCAGAGTTGGTCCTCATCACATCTCTGTACCAAGCAGTGAGTTGGATCTGAGTCTGTGCCAAAGCAAAAGGATTGAGAGTGCATGGTTACCTGGGCTGGGGGTCAGGGCAGTGCGCTAGGAAGAGGGCAAGAGATGAACTGGGAACCCTCTCCCAGAAGCAGAGCTGCTGGCCACACCCCAGGCGGTGTGTCTTATCTCTCACCCATCCTCACGCCAACAGTGTGGGAAGAACATACACACTGTTCACATAAAACCAAAAGTCACTAAATGTTTGCCCCACACTAGAAAGGCAAACAGACATAGCAATACCCGAGGCAACAAAATGGAGAAAAATAAGATATTAGAATAAGTAAAATTATTATCAGACAGAAGTAAACATGGCATCCATAAGTAAGAGCCAAATAGAGACCTTGAAGATTAAACTGTTGTTTGGTTATAGGACAATCTTAGTACACTGGCTAAATAGCAGAATGGGTCACTGAAGAGCCAATTAGTAAACGGGAAGACAAAGTTTAGAGGCTCTTCCAGAATTCAGTGCAAATAGACAAGCAGATAGAAAATAAAAAGGAATACTGGAGAGTCAAGGAAGAGAGATCCAGATATTTCAACATCCGTCTAAGAAGCATTCTAGAATAAAAAGGAGAAAATGGAAGTAAGAAAATAAAGAAATAATTGAAGAAAATTTTCTATAACAAAAAAACCCCCCTCAAAATCATAAAATTAAAAACCCGAGGATCCTAAAAGTGAAATATCCCACCCAGTTTCCAAGTATATATATCATGTAAATGTTAGACTTGATTAGCCAATCAATAAGCTAACTATAATCTATATATAATTTAGTAGCCAGAAAAGGAGGCTACACACATAAAAATATAAACACACACACGTGCACACACATGTGCACATGCATGTAAAGCTGGTAAAATTTGAATAAGATCTGTGGATTGTACCAACATCAATCTCCTGGTTGTGATATTTGTGGTAGGTAGGATTCTAAGATGACCCTGTTGACTCTCACTTTTGTGATCCCCTGGCTCACTTTTGTAATCCCCTGGCTGTGAGTGTGGGCAGAACCTGTGAATATAATGCAATATAATTCCCATACTTAAGTTATATAGAAAAAGGGATTTTCCATATATAATTAAGGCCCCAAGTCCATTGACCTTAAGTCATGGAGTTTGCATTTCTGCCACGTGACGTTAAAGAGAGCACAAACAGTCATCAAACCCTGAACCTGCCCCGCTGTGATCTTGGACTTCTCAACCTCCAGAATTGTAAGAAATAAATGTTTATTGTTAATAAGCAAATAAACAAAAAAACATACGGAGATTATCCTGTGTGGGTCAGATCTAGTCATGTGATCCCTTAAAAACAGACTGGACTCTTCCTGGTGAGAGAGGTCACAAAATGTGAGAGGGATTTGAACTCCATCACTGGCTTTGGAGCTGGAGGAGGCCATGTAGCAAGGAAAACAGCAACTTCTAGGAGCTAAGAATGGCCACTGGCTGATAGCTAGCAAGTGAGCAGGGATCTCAGTCCTACAACCACAAGGAACTGAATTCTGCCACAACCACGTAGGTTGAATTAGGACCCTGGAGCACAGGTGAAAGTGCAGTACAGTCAACCCTTGGTTTTAGCTTGTGAGACTGAGCAGAGAATCCAGCCACAAGTGCCCAGACTTATGATCTACAGAACAGGGAACTAGTAAATGGGTGTTGTTTTAAGCCACTAAGTTTATGGTAATTTGCTGCACAGCAATAGAAAATTAATACACCCATTTACTATACTTATGCCAGATATTATCATCAGGGAAAAGTGGGTGAAAGAGACACAGAATTTCTCTATACTATTTTTTTTTTACAATTTTCTATGAATCTATAATTATTTCAAATAAAAAAGGTTTTAAAATGGAAGATTGCACATTCTTTTCAAATACATGTAGAACAGTTACAAAAACTGACCATGTGTTAAGCCACAAGAACATTTAAAAGTTTTCAGTAAGCAGAAATCATACAGGTCTTAATCACTGACCACAATGCAAAAATTAAGCAATTAATAAAATGTGGGCAATGAAAAAAACAAAGAAAAAATAAATTAGAAAACACACTGCTTAATAATTCTTGGATTAAAAAAGAAAACAATTACAAGCTACTTAAACAATCATGAGAGGCCCATGATGTAGCTACACAGTGGCATTTGAAAGAAACAGCCTTACCTGCATTTACAAGAAAACAGGAAAGTCTGCAAAGAATTGTGTTATGCTTTCACCTTGAGAAGCTAGAAAAAAATCAAAATAAGCCCAAGAACAGAATTAGTAAACATGAAAGCATAAATTATCAAGATCAAAAGCAAACAGCAGCAACAAAAATGTAGTTTTGGTGAACAAAGATATGTGAGCAACATTCAGCATGTCAAAGGACGGGATGTAACTTTAAAGCATTAAAAAGAATATATTAAAACATCCAAAATTTTAAAATCCATATAAAACAGATGACTTCCTCAAAAACTAAAAATGTCCAAAATTAGGGAAAAAAGAAATAGAAACACCATATAGACCAATCTCCATGAAGTATATTGAAAATATTTTCAAAGATCCACACCTGGGGCTTCCCTGGTGGCGCAGTGGTTAAGAATCTGCCTGCCAATGCAGGGGATGTGGGTTCGAGCCCTGGTCCAGGAAGATGCCACATGCCGTGGAGCAACTAAGCCTGTGCACCACAACTACTGAGCCTGCCCTCTAGAGACCGCGTGCCACAACTACGGAGTCCGCGTGCCACAACTACTGAAGCCCACGTGCCTAGAGCCCACGCTCCACAAGAGAAGCCAATGCAATGAGAAGCCCGTGCACCGCAACGAAGAGTAGCCCCTGTTTGCTGCAACTAGAGAAAGCCCGCGTGCAGCAAGGAAGACCCAACGCAGCCAAAAATAAAATAAATAAAATAAAATAAATTAAAAAAAAAAAGATCCGCACCTGTAAACAACGACAGGTCCAAGAGACTTCATGGAAATGGCAAATTCTATGGACATTTGCAATTTATATAAGCAGTGTCAGAGCATAGTAAAAATACATTTTAAAATCCTAAATAAAATATTTGCATATGAAGTCCTGAATTTATCAAAAGAACATTACATCATAAGCAACTAGAGTTTGTCTTAAGAAAGCTAAAAAGGCTCAACGTTAGAAAATCCATTAATATGTTATTACATTAACAGATTAATATAGAAAATTTATGTGATCATCTCAATAAATGCCAAAATACCATTTGCTATAATGTCACCTGTTACATGAACAATAAGAACTACAACAAAACTCTTCAAATTATTTAATAATCTCAAAAAAAGGAAGTCCTAAGTAAGACATGATATCCAGAAGCCATTAAGTAGGAGACTCATACATTTTACTACATTATAATATATGCTGGGCTAAAATATGGTAGACACCACACCAATGCAAGATGCTAATAACAGGAGAAACTGGGGGCAGTGAGAATGTGGGGAGAGTGGGTATATGAGAACCGTCTGCTTTCTGTTCAATTTTTTATAAAGCTAAAAGTGTTCTAAGAAATAAAGTCTATTAACATAAAATATATATGTATATGTATGTATATGTACCTATATCAACAAAGAGGAACAAACAACAACAAACTACAGAAAACACTTGTAACGCATCTATCTCATATTTTGTTAGTGAAATTGTAAGCTGAAGCATGGCCTCTTTTAGAAACTTTGAATTAAAATTAAAAATCCACATGCTCTTTAGTTGAACAAGTTTATTTTTATGAGTTTAACATCTAGAAATACTCATAGATGAATACAAATGTTTACCTATAAATGTGTTTATTCCAGATTGTTTATAGTAGGAAGAGACTGAAAACTGCCTAAATGGCCATCAGAAGATTCTAGGGACTATGACATATCCATGAAATGAAATACCAGGCAGTCATGTTTTTGAAAAAGAAGTAGATTTATAAGCACTGATATGGAATGACATATTCAAAAGTGTAGTTGGTAGTGCTGTGGCAGAAAGCAACAGTGGCATGGAACAATTGGTGCTTGTTAAGGGTGTGTGTGTGAGAGAGAGACAGAGACAGAGACAGAGACAGAGACAGGGAGAATCCATGCAGAGCCTACCTAGAGAAGGATGCACATAAAAAAATGTCAACAGGCAGATGAATGGATAAAGAAGATGTGGTTCATATATACAATGGAATATTACTCAACATAAAAAAGAATGAAATAATGTCATTTGCAGCAACACAGATGGACCTAGAGATTATCATACTAAATTAAGTAAGTCAGGCAAAGACAAATACCATATAATATCACTAATATGTGGAATCTAAAAAAATGATACAAATGAACTTATTTACAAAACAGAAACATAGACATGGAAAACAAACTTATGGTTATCAAAGTGAGGGAGGGATAAATTAGTAGTTTAAGATTAGCAGATACAAACTACCATATATAAAAAGCTAAATGACAAGGTCCTACTGTATAGCACAGGGAAATATATTCAATATCTTGTAATAAACTATAATAGAAAAGAATATGAAAAAGAATATACATATAAATTTACATATGACTGAATCACTTTGCTGTACATCAGAAACTAACACAACACTGTAAATCAACTATACTTCAATTTAAAAAAATAATAACTTAAAGAAAAAGGTGACAGAACTGGTGCTAGGAGAGAAAATGGGGACTGGAAGTCAGGGATGTGAGGGAAATTATTTTTCACTGTTTATTTTTATTTTCTTTGAAATTTTCCCATGTACATATACTTAAAAATATATATCTTAAGGGGAAAAAACCAGGAAACTATGAATATAAGAGAATATTCTTAATTAGATAAAGGTTATCTATCTCAAACCCACAACAACAGTCAGACATCAGAGTGACACATTAGAATCAGTCCCATTAAATTCAGACATAAAATAAGGATATGTACTATTTGTGCTAATATTCAAATTGTACCTGGTGCAATAAGATGAGGGGGAGGTATAAATGCTAGAAATGATAAAAATTATCACTTTCACAAATGGTATAATTATCCACATAGAAAATCCAAAAGAATCAACTGAAAAATTATTCGAACTTTTTTATTTTATTAGAGTATTTTTTATGTATTGTAAGAAGTTTATCCAGGTAGTCAAATAAATATAAGATTCACATACAGAAATCAGTAGCTTTTTTATGCATCAGACAAAACCAACCTAAAAGTGTAACTTAAAAACACACACACACACACACACACACACACACACACACACGCATTCAAGATAGCCACATTTCAAAATATACAGGAATAAACACAGAAAAGAAACATACCATACTTATGTAAAAAGAGTTATAAAGCTTTACCAAAGAACATAAAATAAGATTTGAATAAATGCAGAGATACACCACGGTATAAAGATGTGGATTCTCCTATAAATTAATATCTAAATTCAGGGAAGTTCCTATCAAATTGCCAGTGGATTTACTTGACAAACTTATTCTAAAATTCGTCTATGAGAAAAATATTTAAATAGAAACAAGAAAATTTTGATATAGAATGATGGTGACATTGCTCATTTTAAGGGCAACATAAATGGCCCCTGAGTGGGAAAAGATGGCCAACTTCACTAATAATCAGAGAAATGCAAAATAAGAAAATAACAAGATACCATTTTTTTGTCCTTAAATATCCTGAAATATCTAAAAGATAATTTGAGGGGGCAGAGAAACAGAAACTCACAGATACTGTAGATGGAAGTTTAATTGTTCCAGTCTGTTTTGAAGGTGGTTTGGCGGTGTTTATTAATACTCTGTGCCTATGGGCCAACTTGGCACTAAGAAGGTAACTTTCAGAGATGACTCCAGAGCACATTTAAACATGCACCCAAAGAGCCCGATAAAGCATGTTCATGTAGCACCACGTCTGACAGTCAAAAATTAGACACAATTCAAAGGCTCATTAGTAAGATAGTTTTTTAAAACATGGTACATCCATATTAAGGGATACAGTGCAGTAGTTTATTCATACTGACACTGCAAGAACTTCAAGATCAGTTATGTACTTCAAGAACATATGTACTGTGTAACACAGTTTATGTTCAAAATTTCAATGTATTAATAGTTATGCACATGCATGTGATTGTAAAAGCATAGAATAAAAACAAATGGTTAGGGACTTCCCTGGTGGCACGGTGGTTAAGAATCTGCCTGCCAATGCAGGGGACACGGGTTTGAGCCCTGGTCCGGGAAGATCCCACATGCCATGGAGCAGCTAAGCCTGTGCGCCACAACTACTGAGCCTGCGTGCCACAACTATTGAAACCTGCATGCCTAGAGCCCGTGCTCCGCAACAAGAGAAGCCACCACAGTGAGAAGCCCGTGCACTGGAAGGAAGAGTAGCCCCCGCTCGCCACAACTAGGAGAAAGTCTGCATGCAGCAACAAAGACCCAACACAGCCAAAATAAATAAATAAAATAAATAAATTTAAAAAAAATGGTTAGCTTACTTCTGGGGACAGGACAAGGATTAGAGATGTGGTGAAATCAAAGGGGACTCCTGCTTTCTCTGTTTGTTTGAAATTTCAAGATAAAAATGTAAGCCTATATTAATTATGTAATTTAAAACCTCTCCCAAAAGTTAATGTGGCAATTTCAAAATTTAAGCACATTTTTGTTGAAAACACATTCATTTAAAATGTGTATGTCATCACGTATCTTTATTTTATAAGGACCTGAATATTTTTCAACCTTATTAAAACCATAAAAATACTTTAAAGGTGGGGGAGTGGCAACATTACCTGTTGCCTTTCTGGTTTCTCTATATAAGGACTTTATGTTTCTTTATGTTATCACTGCAAGAAAACTTCACCTCAGCATTGAGGCACATACAGTCTATATTCTCTAATCCTAAACAAATCTTATGTCAAACCTCAGTGCTGGATCAGAAAATACATACTTTTAGAATGTGTGATGAAATAACAATATTGCAAAACTCATCAGGAATCTTCTGGAAGGGTTAGGGCTCCAGTGGAGAACTGGCCGTTTTGTTAATCGTGAACCTTACTTTTGGATTCTTTTTCAAATGCTCTGTATAGCTTTGCTGGGGAATAAATTTAAAAGTGTTCCATAACTCATCATAATGTCTTGGAAAGCGTCTGAAAATTGGGACCACCACAGCTTCCTGATAGACGTATGATATTTGGTTATTTGAAAAGCCATCGAGACAAGATGGAACATAGTCACAGGCCCAAAGATTGAAATTTCTTGAAATGTGTTGCCTTTTTTCTGAGGAGACCTTCTTACGTCCCAGGCCCTGGAGAAGAATCACAAGAAGGTTAGGAGAAAAATATTCAGGGTCACACAGTTCGGATGTCTTTAGTAAAACCACCTTCATGACATCCTATCTCTAAAAGCACAGTATGACCACCCTTACAAGAAACATCCTTTATCAACCTGTTGAAGGCTATAAATTGACACTCACAACATCCTGGTTCTCAGAGCCTTCCACTCCCACCAAGAGGACTGGACTTCTAGAGACATGGAGGGCAGAACCGGAGAGACCACAGCCTGGACTCCCTGGGACCCCAAGTAGGTTCTCTGCACCCAGGTGGCTCCTCAGCATTTCCACCCCAGGCTGCATCTCCAGCACTCAGTGGGATGGTTCTTACACCGAGAGATCCAAAGATTCTTTCCTATCCCAGAGGATTCCCAATGAAGAAAGCAGCACCTTTGGGTCTCTGATCACAGGCTTCCTCATCAACTCTTACTAATGTGACCATTAGAAAATTTTAAATTACATATGCGCTCGCAATCTCTTTTCGTCGCCCAGTGCTTTGTTAACCACCACTAACCAGTGCTATCAGACTTTATTTTCTTCAGTGATGGGGAAACACCACCTCCAGAGAAAAGACAACTGCAGTTATTAGGAAGTCCTTCTTTATATCATGTAAGCTCCCCATCCATTCCTTTGACTCCTCATGGATCCTGGCTCTGCCATCCAGAGACACACACACAGGCAATCCGTCCTTCCCATGACAGATCTTCACAAGAAATCTCACAAATGAGACAGTTGATGGGAAAGCACCTTGATGAGCATGAAATTCACAGAAACCTAGGCGGAAGGAAGGCCGGGGCAGATTTTGAAAGCTACGTGGGACTCTGAGAATTTTATGCTTTTTTCCCCCCCTCGTAACCTGTTATGAGGGTTTAATCTTGTTCCAATTTTGAGGTCAGTCCTCTATCTTCAACACGTCTCAGAAAATCAAGAGCCCTAATGTCGCTTCTCATTTTATTAGCAACTTGGAGAGAAATACTCACAGAGTCGAGGTAGAATCCAGAGTTCTGAGCGCTGTGACGATTGTCGTGTACAGAGAAGGGGAAGTTGTTATTCACTGCTTGCTGGAAAAGAGCAAGGGAAGAGATGAAAAGGCACACATCAGAACCCCAGTATGCTTCCAGAACACACCTACAGGGGCATGGAAGGAAGACGGAGGAGGCAAAGTGACCTCTAAGTAAGAATTAAACCCATCAGGGCTTCCCTGGTGGCGCAGTGCTTAAGAATCCACCTGCCAATGCAGGGGACACGGGTTCAAGCCCTGGTTCGGGAAGATCCCACACGCCTCAGAGCAACTAAGCCCATGCGCCACAACTACTGAGCCCACGCGCCACAGCTATTGAAGCCCGTGCGCCTAGAGCCCGTGCTCCGCAGCAAGAGAAGCCACTGCAATGAGAAACCCGTGCACCACACTGAAGAGCAGCCTCGCTCGCCACAGCTAGAGAAAGCCCTCGCGCAGCAACGAAGACACAAAGCAGCCAAAAATAAACAAAATAAATACATTTATTTAAAAAAAGAAGAATTAAATTCATGGACAGCGATGGCACACACGGCACAGGGTGAGGTCTTGGGTGTGTGCATCAGCTCAAGGCTTTGAAACTCAACCTTATTGCCAGATTGCTGAAAATCATAAAAAATTCTCTTTAGGGCTTCCCTGGTGACGCAGTGGTTGAGAGTCCGCCTGCTGATGCAGGGGACACGGGTTCGTACCCCAGTCTGCAAAGATCCCACATGCCGCGGAGCGGCTGGGCCCGTGAGCCATGGCCGCTGAGCCTGCACGTCCGGAGCCTGTGCTCTGCAACGGCAGAGGCCACAACGGTAAGACGCCTGCGTACAGCAAAAAAATAAATAAATAAATAAATAAAATTCTCTTTAAAACATTTTATTGAGAGACAAGGAAGGGAAAGTCTGTAGGCATGGAATTGAAAGCTGGAGAGGAATTTTGAGGCCACCTTCTTCTTCTGCCCAATATGGATTCTAGTAGACCAGAGCTCTCTGGTCCAGGGCGGCTAAATGTGAAGTTAACCCTGTTTCTCCCTCCGGCCACCTCATGCCCCTAAAGTTGCTCATGAACTGGCCAGCAAGGAAGAACGTGCATGTTAAGAACTCTGTCCATAGGGACTTCCCTGGCGGTCCAGTGGTTAAGACTTCACCTTCCAATGCAGGGGGTACAAGTTCAGTCCCTGGTCAGAGAGCTAAGATCCCACATGGCTCACGGCCAAAAAAACCCGAAAACATAAAACAGAAGCAATATTGTAACAAATTCCATAAAGACTTTAAAAATGGTCTACATCCAAAAAAAATCTTCACAAAGAAAAGAAAAGAACTCTATCCATAGAGAAGCCTAACTTTATTGTCTGGACCAGAGGTATTTCCTTCTCAAGACCATCTGAGGTATCGTACTGACCAGTGTGTGAGGTAGGATGCTACCAGAGTTTAGGGGTCCAGGGAGAGCAAGTGAGCAGTTCCCTCTGAGAAAGAGTTGTCTGGTGCCAGCGGTGCCACCCCCTTGAAGAGCCAGGGGGGCACACGGCCAGCTCTCAGGACTCACCTTCTCCCGCACTTTGTAGATCAGTGGTAGCTTCTCCTCCACTCTCCGAGATAAACGTGGACTATTGGACTCTTTTAACATGGTACGTGTGATGGATTCTGGTGTCTTTTGCATTTGTCCAATGTGAGGGAACTGGAAAAACAGCACACGCCTTGATTAAGACCAGACACATCTGAATCTCTAAGCCAAGTATCAGGGCTTCCTCTGTAAAGGGATTAAAATGCAATTTGGGTGCTTCTGGCATGCGATGGAAATGGCATAATTTTTGTAATTTTCAAGTATTCTTTCCAAGACAAAAAATATTGTCATGGCCCGAGGCCACCACTGCCGGTTGTTTCAAGTTACAGGGGCCACCCTGCCGCTCGGAGCCTGGAAATGTTTCCGAGGCCTGGTGAGGAGGGTGTGGCCCCGTGAGAGGGAGTTGATGTGCTCTGAGGAGACAGAATGCATTATTTGAGATCTTCCTTGTGGTAAGGGAGCTCTCTGCACTTGGGGCCAAGGATTCAGCCCATGTTCACAGGGGTGAGCCTACCTCCTGCAGGTATGAAGTGGACCTCAGAACACGGGGAAGGGGAGGAGAGAAGGGTCACGTTGAGTCTCCATGGAGCATGGAGAATGGTAGAGGGTGGGAAGATTATTTGGATGGCTGGGGGTGGGCTTTAGCATCTCTCTGTGAACAGAAGGGAAGGAAGCAGGACTGGGCCTAGGGAGGCAGAGTCCCAACAAAGGCCTGGACCAACCCCACAGGGAGCTCTAGACATGGATGCCTTCTCAGAGTCAGCCTGATGGAGTGAGAGGACTGGGCCCTGTGAGCCTTTGTCAATCAGTCACTGGGTAGAAGAGGATGGTGGGGACCCAGGAAGTGACCTTGGGGCAGCAGCTCTTTTCAGCCACGGAATATCTAGGGGTGGACCTCCCAGGCCACACTTTCAGCAGCTGCGCAAGTAGTCCATTCCCGAATTCCCCCTGAAGAGGGATGCGAGTGGTGCTTGACAGCCTCTGTAGCCCACCCCAATTTTATATAAACAGAGCCTCTTAAAAGCCACCCCAACAAAGTGGACTTTGAAGCAGGGATCTCAAGGGGAGGAATATGAGTGGAAATTACAATACAAACAGAAGGCAGGACCGTGACTCTTAGTGAAAATTCCTGAAAAGGGAGGAAGCATAACGTGCCGGGTCACAAACAGTAGATTCAAACGCCCTGAGACCAATCCCAGCTCTCTCTCCCATGAGGTCAGCCTTCCGCAAGAGACTTAATTTTTCCAGGCCCCAGTTTCTTTATCTGTGAAACGGAAATAACAATACTTATTTGATAAGGTAGATGTGATTAAGGGAGAAAATGCACGCACCCAGCGAGTGTTCAATAGCTGTTGGCAGGTTCTATTTTTGCTCACAGCTGTCCCCTCCCTTGTCACCAAACCCATTGTCACACCCAAAGCCAGTCCTTCCTTCTCTTTGGGATTATAATGATATTAGCTAACACTGCCACTCTCTCCCATTCCTTCTCAAGTCATGATATAACTGCACATATAAGTATGGCTTTTGTTTAATTTCTGCACAAGAGTGTGTTCAGTATGCTACTATTTATGTCAAAAGGTAGAGAGATTATGTCATCTATGTGGTATACTTGGTGGGGCATTGTTGGCAGAGAAAAGGAGAACCAATTGTCCAGATGACACATAGCCTCAGAGAGATCTTGTAAACTCAGTGCTGAGTGGAAAGAAGAAACAAAATGAGATCTATAACCCAACACCATTTATGTAAATAAATAATCCATGCACACAAAACAACAATACATAATTTACAAGAACCCATCTCAGTAAAAGAACTCCCATTATACACGTGTGAATAGCTGCCTGTGGGGTGAGCAGAGCAGGAACAGGGATCAAGGGCAAGGAGACAACCACACAAATCAACACACCATCATGTGGACGGGCTCTTCCACGGCCAAGCGACAGGGTTACCTCGGAGGAGGGCACCAGGGAAGGAAGACTTTTTTGCCATCGTTTATATGTTTCTTAATGAAGTGCATCTATTAATTGCCTCGTTTTCCCAACGAAAATAATTGTATTTGTTTCTGATTAGAGTTATAATACATGCTTATGGTTTTTAAAAGTTCAAACAATAAAGAAAAACATAAGGAAGGAAGTAGAATTCCCCTGAAATCCCATCACTCTTTTCCCTTAACTATTTTTTTTTTTTTTTTTTAGCTGTGTTGGATCTTCCTTGCAGTATGCGGGCTTCTCATTACGGTGGCTTCCCTTGTTGCACAGCACGGGCTCCAGGCACGCAGGCTTCAGCAGTTGTAGCACGCGGGCTCAGTAGCTGTGGCGCATGGGCTTAGTTGCTCCACGGCATGTGGGATCTTCCTGGACCAAGGCTCGAACCCGTGTCCCCTGTATTGGCAGGCGGATTCTTAACCACTGCGCCACCAGGGAAGTCCTCCCCTTAACTCTTTGGTGACCAACTTCGTCATGCATCCTTGTGCAACTGTACACCCATATACATGCATAATTTGCACATATAGGATCATATTATAAATGTGGCTTCAAAAATTATAAATTTATAAAATTATAAATGTGACCTTTTTATTTTTCTGATCTGTTTTACTTTTTTATTTGAATTTTATCTATTTTTTATACAGCAGGTTCTTATTAGTTACCTATTTTATACGTATTAGTGTGTATATGTCAATCCCAATTCATCCCCCCACCCCCACCCACCCTGCTTTCCTTCCTTGGTGTCCATACGTTTGTTCTCTACATCTGTGTCTCAACTTCTGCCCTGCCAACCGGTCCATCTGTACCATTTTTCTAGGTTCCACATATATACGTTAATATATATTTGTTTCTCTCTTTCTGACTTACTTCACTCTGTATGACAGTCTCTAGGTCCATCCACGTCTCTACAAATGACCCAATTTCGTTTCTTTTTACGGCTGAGTAATATTCCATTGTATGTATGTGCCACATCTTCTTTATCCATTCATCTTTCGATGGACGTTTAGGTTGCTTCCATGTCCTGGCTATTGTAAATGGTGCTGCAATGAACATTGGGGTGCATATGCCTTTTTGAATTATGGTTTTCTCAGGGTATATGCCCAGTAGTGGGATTGCTGGGTCATATGGTAATTCTATTTTTAGGTTTTTAAGGAACCTCCATAGTGGCTGCACCAATTTACATTCCCACCAACAGCGCAGGAGGGTTCCCTTTTCGCTACACCCTCTCCAGCATTTGTTGTTTGTAGATTTTCTGATGATGCCCATTCTGACTAGTGTGAGGTGATCCCTCATTGTGGTTTTGATTTGCAATAAATGCCTTTTTATAATTTAATGGTAACTTTTGGTTTCTGTTTCCTTCCCTTTCTTGTCACCCCCACCAACACCCCAGATAACAGTGATAACAATAGTAAAGACAATAGCTCTCGTACGATCCTTTACAAACACCCGTACCTATAAAAGGGACTTACACTGCTTTATAAAAATCGGACCATATGATACACACTATTTTACACCTTGCTTTTCTCACTTAACAATATATCCCAGAAAATTTTCAAAATCAACCTATACATTTCTAATTCATATATATTTTTCTAATTCATTATATATTTTTTAATGCTTTTAAACAATTTTTAAGTAAATATAAATAATACGGAGGGCCTCCAGACTCAGAACCTTTCCCTTTTCCCCTCCTCCAATCTGATTTTCCAAGTTATGCAAAATCAGGCCAAGGTGGAGAGTTTTTCTACATCACGAAGGATCCCTGTCACCAGCTAAATGACAACTGACTTGAGTTCATTTGTATTCTGCAAGTCTGTGGACTAAATCACTGTAAAAAAAAAATGTCTCTAGCATTTTAATTTCACTCTTTTAAAATATATACTTAATGGCTATAACATGATAGCTGTGAAATAAACCCTTCTGTTAGATATTGTAACCGTGAAATACAGCTTTTTAACTAGTTGGCAGTGAAATTTTTGCTGCATTCAATCACTCAATGACTGAAATATTAAATAGGAAGGTGAAAGTGTGTGCAGAGAGCCTTTTCTACCTAGTAACAGCCAGATTACCACCAGCAAGGTCAACTGCGAAATGACTGTCACCTCCAACGTGGCAATTCGTCTCCCAAATGGGCTGCTGCTGATGCAAAGCCAACAATTTCTTTAATTTTCCCAACAACTTACTTTGGGAAACTTCAGGTCAGCACGATTCTTTTTATGCTCTTAGGTGCCGGCAGCAGAAAGGACCCACACCAAAGGCTCCCCACTTAAACTGGGCCCAGGTACATTCCTGGGACACCAATAGGAGATGCAACGTTCTTTCTCGATTTCTGCCTTATAACAGAACCCTGACTTTGTTTGGGGTGGCAACGTGGTTGGTTAAAAAATACCCCCCCAAACTCCCTTGCAGCTAAATTGGCCATGTGACCAGTTGAAATGAAAGCAGAAGTCTGTGGGTGGGGCTCGTGGGAAAGAGATTGTTTCCCCTAGAAAAGGGGGCAAACTTAGCTGACAGCTGCCTTCCATCTATTTATCCGTTGACTTTCCTCTTTCCGGTAAATCCGTTGATTTACCTGCCTGAGTTGACACACTGCACTAAGGATAACAGGACAGGAGGCTGAAAAGAACCTGGGCCTTTGACAACGCCCTAGGGCATCTGTACCAGCCCTGAACTGCCTCCCTCTGGACTGATTGTTACTAGAGAAACACAGACCCCTGTCTGCATAAGGCACCGTAGTCAGCTTTTTATAATATTCAGTCGAACACAGCCCTAACTGATACTGTAGGTGATAAAAAGAGGCCAAGCTATTAAGTCTGAGAAGCTTACGTTGTCTCTTCCTAACCAATTAGTGTATGTAGTTCACGTTATTTCCCATTTTACTTTGGCTGCCATGAAACTCAGAGTCAAATGTTATATCCAAATAGCTACTGTTTAGGCCATATGGCCTGCATGTCTATGTGACATATTTTCCCAGTCTCATAAATTATATTTAAACTGGTTCTGAATTCTTATTTTTATATACTTTACTACTTTATTGTGAATATTTTCCATTCATTACTTTAAATCTGTGAAATGGAGCAGGGTATACAAGAAAGAATATCAGTATAAATATATATCCCTTGGAATCTGTGGGGGATTGGTTCCCCCCATCCCACCTTGTGGGTATCAAAATCCAAGGATGCTCAGGTCCCTTAGTTGCCCTTCAGTATCCGTGGGTTCTGCATGGTGGACATATATGCATAGATATATTACATATCTACATATGTTATATATTATCTATATAATAGCAAGTATTGAGTGGTTACTATGTTTCCATTGCATTATACTAAGCACCTTTGTATGAATTATCTCATTAATCCCCACCACGGCCTCTAACCTTAGTATATTATGCTCCCATTTAACAGACAAAGAGACTGAGATTTAGAAAGACTAAGTTGCTTAGGGTTTTTAAAGCCTTCAGGCTCAAATTTTCCAAGACGTTTTCCATTTTTCTTTTTCCTTTTAAACAAACAAATTAAAAAAAAATTTCTATGTATTACTGCCCTAGAAGAGGCTAGTACCGCTATTTTCTGTGATACAACCAGTGGGGAAAAGAAAAGGCAAAGATAACCAGCCTCATGGAGTTTATATAATAAATTATACAGTGTGTCAGAAGATAGATGTTATAGAAAAGAGAAAACGCAGAGCGCACACCAGTGACTGCTTAGTGAACAGTCACAAGTTGCCAGCCTGCTGAGCGCTTTACACTCAGATTAATTTCATTTGATCCTCCCAAGGATACTATGAGAGTCCCATTTCACAGATGAAGGAACTGAGGCTGGGTGAAGTGATTTGTCAGACGTCATACTATGGTAAGTAGCAGAAGTATCCTGACCACACCCACGTGGCCTGAGAAAGATGAGAGAGGGCATCATCCTTCTTACCCATCTTCCATCCTTGTCTAAAGGTGGGTTGAAGCGTCTCCCTTTGGCCATTTTCTGCAGGAAGCTGAAGGGGGCTGAGGTTGGCTCTCTTATCCCTTCATCGCCTCATGAGTTCTATACCTGGGAAGCCACTCCTCCTTGCTCCTGACCTTTAATTCTCAGCCTCTACCAGGAGGGGAAGTCCGGGAGTGGTCCCTGTTGTCATAGCATCAGAGCCCACCCATCACAATGGGGGAGGAGTGCGGGTGTTCCAAGCCCCCCAAGGGCTCCTGCCTCGGGTCCCTTGCAGCTGCCGCTCCCCAGTGTGTAAGCCTCCAGGTCCCAGGTGAGAAAGCCATACACACAGATCACACAGGTGTGGACCAGACAGTCTTGAGATAATGGTGAACTCTGTACCCTCCAAATCCTCTGATGACTTCTGAGTTGAATATCCTCACGGTAACCATCTATTCCAACCTCCTAGTTTTCAGAGAAGTGAGCTGACTCTGCCTTGTCTACACCCAGCCAGGACTCAGGCCTCCCCACGTGCTCCTTTCCTGGCTGCCTGCACGTCCCAGCTCACCCACTGTGACTCCCCTACTGCACGCTGCTGAGGCCATGAGGAAGCAGCAATCATGAGTGGTTAGTAAATACCGGGTGCTGTGCTGAGCGCTCACGTGTTTTACTTTTTCTCCATGAACCTTTGGGGTTTACAAATGAGGAAACAGAGCCACGTACCCAGTGGAGGGGGCGCCGGGTCACGGGACAGCTCCAGGGCTCGCAAGCCTTTCGAGGGCCACCTGGCGTCCCCCAAGCTGCAGAGGTGGCTCCTGAGAGCTGACCTTCCTCTTGGGGCCCGGACGCTCAAGTCCTACCTCACTTCTACTCAGTTACGTGATTTCTGCTTTTCTTTCCCCTCCCTCCCTCCCTCCCTCCCTTCCTTCCTTCCTTTTTTTTTTTTGCTGTACGCGGGCCTCTCACTGTTGTGGCCTCTCCCGTTGCAGAGCACAGGCTCCGGACGCGCAGGCTCAGCGGCCATGGCTCACGGGCCCAGCCACCCGCGGCATGTGGGATCTTCCCGGACCGGGGTACGAACCCGTGTCCCCTGCATCGGCAGGCGGACTCTCAACCACTGTGCCACCAGGGAAGCCCCTTCCTTCCTTTTTAAAATTCTGTGTCTTGACAATTCTCTTGGCTACTCCATGTGAAAATAAGAGTAAACACCAATGGGAGAATTTGTCCAACTCTCTGTTTTTTGCTAAGAAATTGTGTCCTCAAGACCCTCTTCCCCTAATCATCGACGAGGGTGTCCTAACAAGAGTTGCCGTGTTAGTGATATGGGACCTCTCCTCTGGCCAGCACCGGGGGCCCAGAGAGCTGTGTTCCTGGATGAGATGCCTGAGGTGGAGCACAGACTGAAACTGAGCAGGTGTTAGTAACCATCTCCACTTACAGATGAGGAAAGGGAGTCTCAGAGAGGTGGAGGGACGCACCCATAGTCACACAGCTAATTTGTAGCAAAGTCCAAACTAGAACCCAGATGTACTGAGGCCAATTTCAATGCCAGCATCAAACAGGATTCGTTTCACTGTACTTCCCTGACCACATTAAATTACTGGGCAGTGAATTTTCTAGGATTGCTTTTAACTCCCTTTCTTTAATCTGCATGAAACTGGGCCTCTTAGCCATGATCCCTCCTCACTGTGAGCTCTGGCAGGCCAAGGGTCAAATGACTACCATCATGTGCTCCTCCGGTGGGGGGGCCCCTCCCTCCCCAGCAGATGTCATGCCAGGGAGCGCTGCACAAATGGAGGGGAAGGATGAATGCAGAATGCTGCTTCTCCCACATCAAGAGACTGAGAGTAAAGCAATAAGGAGGGAGGGAGCTGAAGACTGAGACTAAAGGCCTAGCAACGGTGCCATTTCCAAACCATAGTATTTCACAGACATTCCCTTTGTCTCCACCGATGGAGCAGAAAATCCTTTAGATCTAAAATCCCGTTTCTAAATATATCCTTCATCTCCTCTGTATTTAGTCTTATGCTCTATTAAACAAGGTATACAATCACTGGTTAAGGTGTATTCCAATTTTCCCCTGTTGAACGATTGTTTAAAATTCTAAAAGATTTGTCCAAGAAAATCAAAAGCAAATAAAGAAAACCCGGCCAGGAAAAATGAAATTCAAGTTTTCTTCAGCTAGGATTTCCTAGCTGCAGATCGGGGTGGGGTTGTTCATTGTTGATGTTATTCTTTTTGGAGGTTTGAATTACTGAGCTGAACTTGGAGACCCATTCTGAAAACAAGTCCTGTAGCACTCAGGGCACTAAGATCACTGGGGCCGAGAACACCGGAGGGTGGAGCTCCATCCTGCTTTGGGTCTTTGCACGAGCTGGGCCCTGCTCAGAATGCAGTGATGCAACACCGCCTGTTAAAGGTAGCTGTGAAGGCAGTGCTGAGACACGGGCACGTTCATTCAACAAATACTGACGGGAACAGCCACTGTGTGCCAGCACTGTGTTCAAACAGTGGGAAGACAATCACCAAAATCAACTTTTCGTAAGTAGTAAATCATGGATTTGCCAACACATCAGATGACTAGGACCCCCAATTATTGATTAACCAAAAATTATTTTCAGTGAGTTATCTACAACCTTTGTATCTAATCGTTCCACCCAATGTATTTTTCGAAATGACAGCTGTTGTGTACTTTGACTTTTAGATCTTTTACATCCGAAGTGTCAAGGACCTTATGAAAAGCAGCTGTGCCTATCTCTTCCACGTGTTTTTAGTGCACTGTGCCATTCCTTGTTTTAATTAGCAAGTTGCTGTCTTTGGTGGGAAAGTGGTGGAACCACGGGTGTGTTTTCACACACGCATCGGCCACGCGCCCAGGTGTGCTGCCCGCACAACTCTCAGACCTGCACACACAGGCATGCTGCAGTTCATCATGCCACCAGAAGTTTTACCTCCACCTTCACGTCCACAAATCCCGGACGACTTAACTTGCATATGGGAAAAGCCGAGCCATCTGCATGTAAAATGTTGAGCATCTGAGAAATTCTCAGGCATCTGAATTATAAAACACGTTTTCTTTTCACCCTGCAAGGTAAACTATCTGGATTCTTTCTGCAAATAGCAACAGAATTGAGGTGACTCAACTGTACGTTTTTATTATGGTTCATGATTCGTACGGAACTCATGGAAATTACAATGGATGCACGACCCATTTGCACATCATCTTGAAAAGTACTCGGGCACCTGTCACGTGAAGCACATTTTTTGTTTGCTTGTTTTACCCTATGTTGCAAACTATCTGGAAAATCAACTGCATCTCTCTCCCTTCCACTCAAGAAAACAATTCCTGGATCAAGACAAGTAAGACGAATTGAAAGACAAGAAGGAGAACTTGACCAACCTGGAAGTTTGTGCAGCTGAAAGGTAGAAACACTAACATTTATAAAAACGCTTGACTCTGCTGACACGCATGAGTCGGTAAGGATGTGAGACATTGCCCAGGTAATGACAATTTTTGACAACCTTGCTGAAACGTGAATCGCTATAAACTTTTCAAATCGTGTCTAGAGAAGCTTTTGGTTCATTGATAACTTGGAGAATTGGTCACTCAAAAAATTGCTGCCATCTAGCAAATTGTACTGGACACAGTTAAGGTCACAGTAAATACTGTCGCTGTCCTCACGAAGCTGGCTGTCTTGTGGGGAGACAGACATTACCACACAGATAAGTGGTTATAGTTATGAGAGGTACTGGGTGCTCAAGACCATGTGACAGTGGGACCTGCACGAATCTGAAGGGTGACCAGGAAGGTGATGAAGAAATGAAGAATGACTTCAATGAACTGAGGGGAGCACGTGCCAGGTAGGGGGAAAGCCCGTCAGAGGCCCTGATATTGGGTGGAGCTTGACTCACTCAGGAACCAAAAGGAGGTCAGAGGACCGCGCAGGGTGGAGATGATAGAGGAAAAAGCAGAAGGCGGGCCATTCAGGGCCTCCAGGCCACCCAAGAGCTGTGGACCGGCACCTTGCCCTTTGTGACCTTGACCATCTGGCCAATGTCGGTAACAGACAGAGACTTGAGGAACAGGTAACAACAACACGCCAGTTAAGAACTTTTGCTTTTTTAGAAAAATCACCTTAGAAATAAGACTCACCCTTAGGATGCAGCAGGCGTGCCGAGTTTATTCTTTCTCCAAATTCTGAAAAAGACAGGTGGAAATATTTAGTTTGATTTCCATTTCTCCACTGGCTGCGCTTGTTATTCCCATTTTCACTTCTGTGTTTCCGTGTTGGTTGAGGTTTACGTGAAGACTCGATGCTATTGTTTCCACCCCTGGAAAGACAGCAGCTTTTGTCCTCTCGCAGTTTGAACGGGACAGTCCTCCGAAGACACAGAATAAAAGACAGCAGTAATTACAAGTGTGCTTCAGAACAGAGAGCACTGGAATGGAAAATGCCGGCCTCCACAATCATAAAGCAAAACAGCCATATATATTTTTCAGCTGAAGAGGAAATGAACAGTGTCTTGGAACGTGATGGTAAGTTCATCTCCATCCCACGCGGGGAGGAGAGAGAGGAGGTGAGGTCCCTCAACGAAGAAGAGATCTGTAGGTCTTTTAAGATCCCCTCTCTCCTCTTACCGTGTACCATAAAACATAACGGCGATTTCATCACCTTGGCAGCAAACTGTGAGCTAATAAAAGAGCCTTGTTACAAAGATAATAAGACAAAGTCATAAATGACAGACGTGGGCTGAGTCCTGACGTTACACCCCGATTCCTCCAGCTCGACTGGGATCCGAGGTTCATCAATTCAGTTAATTGTGTGGATGACCACCAATTTGTCCTTTCTTGCTTGCTCTTTCTTCACATTCCAGGGTATTTCTGTCACCGGGCGTCCTTGCAAAGGCAGATAGGAAATGGACACAGTGTCAAGGCTTGCGATGTTGCCTTCGCAAGGTCTTTTCTTCCCTACTTCCTTCTAAGTTGGCTGTGAGGTAAGGAACCTTCCCACCACCAAGGCCTCACTGCTCCAGGTGTGGTCCTTGGACCAGCAACCCAAGCACCACTTGGGAGTTTATTAGGAATGCAGAGTCTCAGGTTCATGCCCAGACCTACTGAATCTGAATCTGCATTTTAACAAGACGCCCGGGTGATCTGTGTGCACATAAAGTTTGAGAAGCACCACCCTGGAGAATCTCAAGGCCCTGGTCAGTGCTTGAGGCTTTCTCGGTCTTTCTGTGAAAACACAGAGGATTCAGGGCACCCGTGGGCCCATTTGACCTTGTACCTACAGAGAAGAATTGCAGCCTAATTCTTGGGCAAGGATCACTGTCCTTTTAGACTTTTAAAGATTTGGAAACTCAAGTAGGAGGCTAAAAGAGTTTATATCCTATTTTCCTAGGAGGTTTTCCCTTCGGCGCTTAAAACCGTTCTAGAAGGCATAACACCGACCTCAGTGTGCCTGATACGGAAGTAGGGAAGTAGAGGTTTTCCCCCAGAGGACCCTGAGACACATGCTGTTTCTTTGCACAGTTATATAAACAGGCTGCAGTGTGGTTGTCTTAACGTTTCATTTAGATTCCTACCCCATTGATTCAACGGTGGCAAATGATAGTAAACCAAATTCATGGTTCCGCCATGCCATGGTCCAGTCGTTTTGACAGTGGCAGAATGACCCCATCGGGGCTGTGTGCCTAATTAAGTACGTAGTCAATAACCTGCTCCCTCGGGACCAAGCCATTTGCTTTCTCCATCGTGGGAACAGGATCAAACTGGGCAGTGAATGTGGGCAGTTCCTGCAGGAAGAACTCATATGAGGTGAGGACGGATTGATTGGAATTAGTTATTTCAGAACCAGCGCTGGAGACGGCAGAGAGAATGCGCTTTCTTTCCTCAGGTGATTCCAATACTCCTTCACAAAGGTGAGACAAGGACCACGTCCAGCTCGCCAGGGGCACACGCATGTGGGCCATTTAGAGCGAGCATCCTAATGTGCAGGCGTGTATGTCTCCAGGGAGGGCTCAGAAATTTGGGAACAGACCAGCGTTGGTATGTTGGCATGCACACAGCTCACGGCTGCACGAGGTCTCTAATTGTTTTGCAGTGAGATAAGAGCTCTCCGTTTTATCCGAAGTCTCAGGACAGCTTACTGACTGCACTGTCTGGCTGTACAGCACATAATAGCATTGTTAGGGGAAATGTCAGCACAGGCACTGAAGGGTGGAAAAACATGAAATCAGATTTCTCACATGACGAGGGCTTGGACAGCAGTTGGGCTTTTGCTCCCGCTGAATGGGGCCGAGGATTCTTTTCAGGCTGATTCGATCAGACACCGCATAGTGTTTGTCCAGCCAACCCAGCGTGCAGTTAACACATTTTAACAAGTCACCTCCTCTTCCTCCTCCCAGAAAGAGGTCTGGGGCGGACAGACACTTTACCAGTCGCTTCACAGAGAAATCGTTTTCATAACATCCCGAGCCTCCTAAGACTTCACGTTGTATTCTTACATCAGCCATCTGCTAGGGTAGATGCATCCATACGACATCTTCCGCTGGCACAGTTAAAAGAGATTCTCTCTGTTCGAACCTTGTGTTACATTTACATTCAAAGTTACGTTGCTCTCTCTTTGCCCTTGCCCCCAAGGAATTGTGGGAATTCAAGTTAATAGGCTTTTAATGGTTCTGTGATAACTGTGATTATAAACTGTGAATCAGATTGCGGGAGCATCGAAGTTCAGCTGCATCTCATGCAAAGACATCACCGTTGCTTTTGATCCTCAGTTGAAATTTGGTTTCCAGTGTTCAGACACCACCACTGTAAAAAAATAAAAAATAAAAGCCACCTCATTTGCTTTACAATTGCTTTGATAACAATTTTAAAGCCTTTAAACACACATTTTCCTTTTGATATATTAGCAGTATTCAGAAACACATCCTGTTGCTAAAAATTAAATTTCAAAGTCTACAATTGTATTTCCTGCTTCCTTTTAGACGCTGGGTTTATTTAAAACACATGCAACATGTTAGACACGTGTGTGCGCACACACACACACTCACACGTACTCACGCGCTGCCTTCAACATTTCACTGCCAAATATTTAGAAATAAATTTTTACTGAGTTCTCTGAACATGTAATTACTGCTTTGAGGCTAGTTAATGAAAATATACTTTTCTTTGAAACATGTTGGCTCTACTAAATGAGTCTTTCCTTGTGAGTCCATAGATGAATCGATGGTGAGCCTCCTTGAAAAAAAGAGGCATTCTGATCATTGTTGCCAGATGTCTCAAGCAAGCCTGCCAAGCTGGGGCCAGAAACACAGCCTTAAAATAGTAGGCACGGAACTGCACCATCAGCCAATTAGGGCCCTTAGAGCAAATTAGCTCTCATTTCCCATTGGCCAGAGCAACTGTGACTTGTGCACGGACAGCCCGGGAACATTCCAGTGAGCATCTCCTACTGTGGCCAACTGTTGCTGGCATCTGAAAAGGCCGCAGAGAACAGTCAGACCCCAGTTTTAAAAAACTGCCGTGCTGAAACACCTCAACTCACTTCCCAGCAAGATCCCCATGGCCAATCCTGGAGAGCAGGGCATTGTCTAAGGCAAAATAATCCCTGTGGGTAGAATAGTTCCACATGGCAAAGCCCTCACAGAGTTGGCCTCTAGAGAGAAGGTTGTACTCTCAGGTAAGGGAGCCCTTACCTACAGGCCATCCTTGAGGAGAAATCAATGAGGTTGGTTCAGTGGGAAATCCACAAGAATGGAAGCTGAGTGATCGAGCAACAGACAGTACATGATCTCCAGTTGGAGGCTGCATTCAACATCAATTTTAAAAGAGACATTTGAACAAAAAGCCATGGGAAGCATCGAACCCTTAAAGACCAGTTCATCTGTAAGGAACAAAGGACCACTGAAGCAGAAAGTCGCATCTACAAAGGTCACCTCTTGGTAACACATACCCCACTGGGCAGTCGGGAGCACTTTAGACCCTGTCCAGTGATGCTGCCAGCACTGACATCAGGACTAAGAATTAAGAAATTACTACTGGCAGCAAAGAGTGATTTGGTTGCAATAGCTCTCCAAAAGCCTTAAAAACATCCATGTTTATGATCCAGTAATTTTACTTCTGAAAATTTACCACAAGAAAATACCCACATGTTTGCACAAAGATGTATCCCGAAGTACGCTCATTATACTATTTGTTAGAGAAAAAAAAATCGAAACATAAAGTTGAACCCAATGCAGTCATGAAAAACATAGAAGAATGACAACAGAAAAATGTTTACATTGCATTGTACAGTCAGAAAGAAAGGTAAATACTTCTACAGGGTGATCCTCTTTTGTAAAAATGTACATACACATTCATGGAAAGTTACACTAAAATTTTAGAATTAATTGAATTTCTTTTTTTTCTTCATTGAGCTTTTCCAAATTTCCATAATGAGCATGTATTGTTATTGTGGTAGGAAACAAAGCTAAAAGAATTTTAAAAGAAGGTATAGCAAAGCAAGTAATGCATGATCAATATCTTGCAACAGTTCAGGCCCGGACAAGGAGAAGGGCATGTAAATTAAGCTATATAGAGAATCCATGATGTCTGCTTAGAGCAGAGAGGGCTAGACTGACTATGGTCAAGTCATGAATTTACATGTGTTCCAGGAAAGTGTTTTACAGGCAATCCTCCACATTGCGTTAGGTGCTGACGGTACCATGGTCAGTTATCAGTGGTTCATACTCTAGAGGGCCCACGGCCTGAGTGAGGAATGCGTCCACACTGGTGGCAGGCAAAGTTCCCCCGTCAGCTCTAGTGGAATCCACCTTGATAAGCTTTGCATTATGGAAAGTAAAATCATATAAAGCTTAAAGTCAGCAGCAGCCTGACCCTTGCCCGTAACCCAGACTTTTAACAGTAAGACCTTGAAGTCAAACAATGAGGAATAATGCAGTTCCAAGTTCCAGCAGTAGCTCTGGAAGCTCTCTAGCTGCTGAGGTCTTTAAGCAGGAATGTTAAGACATGCTCAAACGTCTTCACGGGCTCTTCTGAATACAATCTGAAACTGTCAGTGCTTCACATCCTCAGGAATCAGACCCCAAAAAGGTAGATCAGGTCAATTTGGGATACCCCTCCTCTCCACTACTGAAAAGCTTTTGCCGTGATTTCTTTGATACAAGCGTTAATTTTTATAGTTAATAGATCACCTGACAGACTTCCACCTGACAGGGGGTTAAGGCAGGCCCCAAGGGCACTGGCCAAGTGATCAAGGCCAAGGCTCAGTCTTAAGGACCAGAGCTGATAACTTCCATATTTAATTCATTCCATTATTAATCACCCTATCAATATCATTTAAAGTAACATATTTCTCTGTTAAACAAAATAGGCATTTTCATCCTGCATCTTTATTGACCATGTTTTCTGGATTTTAGTGCAGTTGGACTCTTCGGTCTGAAGAAATTGCCAATCTCTGTTCTAACCCAATCCAGTGGAGGAAAACAGAGTTTTTAAAAGTGTATCTTGAATTATCTGTTGTGTGTCTCTAAGTTGTACAGTGAAGCAAAAGCCACCTGAATGCTAGTACCTCAATATTTCTCTGTATTTCTCAATATTCTCAATATTTCTCTGCAGGACAAAACTTCCAACATTTAGAAATGTATAAGCAGTGGCAAAAACCCTGGGGAAACCCACGCAGGGATGGCGTCTGGAGGCAGCGCTGGCCGGTGGGTGAGAACACAGCATGGGGTGCTTGCAGCCCCGCACCGCCACTTACTTGGCGTGCGACCTTGAGCAAGTTACTTAATCTCTTTGTGCATCAGTTTTATCACCTGTAAAATGGAAATAAAAAACTAGTACCTACCGCTTTGGGTTACTGTAAGGATTGAAGCTGTTGATGCAGGTCAAATGTACACAAAAAAGTGCCTGACACATAGTTAGGTGGGAATAAATGTTAGCTCTTTTGACTATATGTTACTGGTCCCCCAAAGTGCATGAATTTTGTCAAGAGGCCCATGGGAACTCAGTGGTGGTGAGGGCAGAAGGAGGAGGGGGCCTAGGAAATCAGAGGTGGGCAGGACCAGAGCTAAGGACCCGTTCTGAGGCTCTGGAGGCCGCTCCATAGAGTCAGTGCTTTGGGATGTAAAGGAGGCTGTGGCAGAGGTAGATGCTCTCCGGGCCAACCAGAAAAGCCCACCAAGAAGACATCGTAATTCTCAAAGATGGCTTCTCCAGGATTCTCCCAGGCCCTGACCTTGGATTCTGCCTCTCATTCTCTTCCTGGTTCAGACATGAGGACCCCCTGCAGCTGTGTTGGCATCTGTTCTTCTTATGACTTGGAGGTAGTGGGGTGCAGCCAGGTGGCATGTGAGTGGGTTGAGGGCGAGGAGCAGTGCTGTGCAGAAGGGGCCCCCCAAGCACCACATGGGGAGCCTGTAAGTCTCAAAGGCAAATATGGATTCTGTACAGCTTTGCTAATGGAAAGGCTTGCTTCAGTCTGAATTGAGGTCTTCCAAGCAAAATCACCAGCAGTGACAGGCTCTTCAATATGGGATCTAGCCACAGGCCAAAGATCAAGCTTCGCTGAACCAGAGAGAGGGAAAAAATGACAGTCAGACATCTTCTTTTTCCGCACACAGACTGTAATCAGCTCTCCACAAGGTCATCCTGGAACTCCAAGGACAGTCCAGACCCTCCTGGCTCTCCTCAGTAATGGACGGAGGCAATGGTGCAGATAATCCAGCCAAATGGTGGGTGATCCAAAAGCCATTTCCATTTGGCCTTGGGAGAAGTTTCCGTGCTCATTCTGAGTGTGGGTATATGCGAGCCTCCCCGCCAGATCTGGGGCGCACATTGAGGTCTGGGCAGGTCCCAAGCTGAGGTTACCCTCAGAGGGAGGCATCTCCCAGCAGCAGCTGTGTGGACTGTGGCCACTGCAGAGCACGGGCAGCTTTGCTGGCAGGTCAGGATGGGATGTGGGTAGGGGTTCTCCACCTGCCCCCTTCCCTGGTCCATTCTCCATCCTTGTCTGACTTGTCCAGAGGGCTGACCCTGCCAACAGCATCACCTGGGCTCCTTTGCCTTCTGGCTTTCTGGCAGGTTTGAGTGATAGGACGCGGGAGAAGAGAAAGGTGGGAAAACCTGAGATATCTCTTCCCTACTTCCTTCCTGTTCTGGCATAATTTCCCTGGTAACCTCTATTTTCCTTCCACCTCTGCCCTGGTTCCAGTCTTCACTGAGCTCCAGAACACCACTCCCTCCTTTATGCCTTTGGTCCCCTGGTGGTAGGGACGAAGGCTTGTAGTCCCACGTGGGTTCATGAGTGATGCCTTCATTAACGCATTTTCACTAAACCGTCTGGAGCGAGCTCTGTTTCCCGCTGAACCCTGGCGGACAGAGGGTGGTACAGGATGGGACTGAAGTTGGAGCTGGAGCTGAGAGCCTGGGAGGGCTGAAGCAGAGAGGCACCTCAATACCTGCTCAGAGCACAGCCCCTCCCTGCATCTGGCTGAAGCCCACTGCCCCTCTCTGTGTAGAGGCCACTTGGTTCTGCCTAGCCTGCCCCCCCATTCCAGACAAGTGGCATCAGGTACAACCCACCTGAATAATTCAGTGTTGGAGGCCAAGCCATCTCTTCCTTGTGGCCATCTGGGATGACCAACTTCCCTCGGAAATGGAGACATCACATTTTAAAAGGAGAGACTTACATGTGGAATCTAGAAAAATGGTACAGATGAACCTATTTTCAGAGCAGGAATAGAGACGCAGATGTAGAGAACGGATGTGTGGACACAGGGCAGAGGAGAAAGGAGGGTGGGATGAATTGGGAAATTGGGATTGACATATACACACTGCCGTGTGTAAAACAAATAGCTAGCGGGAACCTGCTGTATAGCACAGGGAGCTCAGTGGGTACTCTGTGATAACCTAGATGGGTGAGATGGGGGAGGGGGGAGGCAGGTCCAAGGGGGAGGGGATATATGTATACATATAGCTGATTCACTTCATTGTACAGCAGAAACTAACACAACATTGTAAAGCAACTATACCCCAATCAAAAAAAATAAAAAGATAAAAGGAGGACTTACCCAACATCCTTGAATTTTCCTTCTGAGCCCCCTTCTCTAATCCTGTCCTCTAAAAACTGGGATTGGGATTGGTTGAGAGGCTCTTTCATTGATCACCAGTTCTTTGACCTTGACCCTGACCCTATCTTCTATAATCACCACCCGCATTCTTTCTCCTTAGTCTGCTCAACTTTCTGGCTTCCCGTTGGTTGAAGCCATAGCTGCTCCAACTCTGCCTCTGTGACAATCCATTTGCTTGTTCTATTGCTGGACAATTCAGTTGTTTCTGATCTAACATCTAGTTATATTGCAGAGCTTCTGGCCTCTGTGAGTGGCACCACCATCCGTCCAGTTCCACACACCAAAGGTTTGGGTGTCATCCTCGTACCGTCCTTTCCTCCACTCCCCAAATCCAAGCCATCCCCGAGTCTCGGCATATCTCTCTAATCCATCCACCTCTCTTGAACTCTGCTTCCAACACCCTGGTTTAAGTGACATGACTTCTCAACTGGGTGGCTGCCTCCCTCCAGGAATCCCCACATCCACACCGCCCTCCTCACCAAGCCATCCTGCACCCCGTGGGCTTTGAAAATGTAAATCAAACCATGTCAACTCTTAAAGCCCCTTCAGAGGTCTCCACTACGCTGAGCACAAAGACAGCCTTTCCTGGATCCAGAAACCCCTGGGCGCTCTGGCCCCTGCCCTTGCCTCTGGCTGCATCTCGCACCATCTTCCCCTCCCTTTCTGCATTCCCTCCACAGACCTCCATCTGCTCCCATTGACCTTAGTACACTGCTCTGCCCCATGCCCACCTTTACTCCTTTATCTCCCTGACTCCTATTCATCCTTCAGATCTTAAACATCACGTCCTCTAGACCAAGTCGGTTCACCCAGGTAAGTGTAGAAACCCGAACCTTCCTTCAAAGCTCCCATCACAGTTTGTAATATGTCATGTGTTCTACTAGCTTCATAAACCCAGGAATTACCTTTGGTTTTGCTCTCACCCCCACATCCTGGTACATGGCAGGTGCTTAATACTCTTGAATAAATGACAGGTTTTTTTCTACTAAAAATATGCTACAGACAAATTTCTGGGTCAACATGGCCAATTTACCACATGCTTCTATTTCCTCTCCTTCTGGAATCCCTCCAATAAAGGAATTTTTCAAAGGTGTAGACCCACAAGAGCGAAGAGCACTAAAGAGGAGACAATAAGGAAAGAAAGATGCAGCAGATTTTTTTGGAATATACAAAGCAGGTGGAGAGACAGTAGCGGATGCAGCAAAGAGCAGCTGCTACATCTCAGGTGCCACTAGGAAGTTAGCCAGGTGACACACACAGAACTGGGAGACACAAATAGTGTGGAAAGTGGGGGCAGGGCAAGTCAGGGGCTGAAAACAGAGGATTGGTTGAAAAGTTGTAGACAGAAGGGTTAAACCCTCACTCCTTTCCCACCCTATGTAGCCAAGCAACTATTCCTCCCGTCTCCACTCTGACATCACCAGCAGGCGAGCGGAGGCTTATCCTCCATATAAAATGAACCCGAGAGCCTTCATAGGTGAGACATGAGACATGGAGGTGAAGGAGCACAGGACTAAAAATGGGCAATTCAGTGAAAGGCTAATAATCACAGCTAATCTGGAGAAAAGCCCTTAGGCACAGGGACGCAGCTTCTGGCAGCCACAAGTTGGCCAGAGCACACTGAATGGTCTCCAGACAGGGGCGGGGCACAGATAGAGTCCATTCCAATGAACACGTGTGATGTGACAGCCGCAGTTTGATCCTGGATCAGCAAAAGAAGAAAGGCAGCTATAAAGGATGACATGAGACCATTGGGGAATTCAAATACAGACTCTATATTGGATTTTATTTTATGATAATAATATTATGCAAATATAGGTGAACGTCCTTGTTCTGAGAAGAGCTATGCTGAAGTATTTAGGATGGAGGCATCACAATACCTGTACCTTCCAAATATTCAACAAAGGAAATTATACTCATATAGATATATATGTGAATATATGCATAGAGAGATAGAAATATAAGTGGATGGATGGATGACAGACCAACTGACCAGGAGAGAAAAAGACAAAATCAGAGGAAGCTGATGTGGCAAAATGTTAATAATAATGAGGCTAGGTGTGGAGTATTCAGGTGTTCATTGTTCTGTTCTTTAGGTTTTTTTAATAGTAGGCTTGAAATTTTTCAAAATAAAACAGAAAAAAAAAAAAAAAGGAATCCAAGTAGCATAACCATTTCTCAGCAGCAGCACTGAAAGCTAAAACCAGTAACAAGGGTGCCTTATTCTGAATGATTTTTCAATTCAGGTTTCTATTCCCAGCCAAACTATCTTCCCAAATAGTAAGGGTAAAACAAATATATTTTTAACACATGCAAGAACTCAACATTTTTATACCCCATGTAAATTTTCTCAGGAAACTATTGAAATATGTGCTTCGAACTACACAGATGGGATGCGGGAAATAGCAGGAGAAAGAAGGGAAGACACAAGATGCAGTGGTGCAAAGAAACATCCACTCCAGACTGGAGCAGGAGGATATTGGGCTTCTGCAAAAAGAAGAAAAACAAAACAAAAAAGAACCTTATGCCTGCCCCAGTGGAGCTTGTTATCAGTAAACATGTAGCAGGGCACTAAGGAAAATGTAGTGATGATAGTACATAGAAAACTGAGCAAATGTAAAGTTGATGTCACTGTTAACTCCAGAAAAAAAAAAAGTATTCTGGAAAATAGACAAGGGACTGGAGCACGTCTCGCTCAGCAGCTGACAACATTTGTAAAGTTACAACAGACAAAACACTGGTTGTTTGTTTAACCAAAACTATGCGAGGGTGGGGGTGGGGAGTGTGTAGAAAAGTAGGGAGTTGTTGTAATTAAGTCCTCACATGTCTGATTTAACATGTCTGGAAATTAAAAGATAATGTTAAAAAATGATTAACCAAGAAAGAGCCATCCAGGGCTTCCCTGGTGGCGCAGTGATTGAGGGTCCGCCTGCCGAGCCAGGGGACACGGGTTCGTGCCCCAGTCCAGGAGGATGCCACATGCCGAGGAGCGGCTGGGGCTGGGCCCGTGAGCCATGGCCGCTGAGCCTGCGCGTCTGGAGCCTGTGCTCCGCAACGGAAGAGGCCACAGCCGTGAGAGGCCCGCGTACCGCAAAAAAAAAAAAAAAAAAAAAAAAAAAAGAAACAGCCATCCCAAACAACGGAGCAGAGGCTCAGACGGATATTTGGATATCCACATTCACAGCAGCATTTGCAGCAGCCCAAAGGTGGAAACAACCTAAATTCACAGGCAGAGGAATGCATAAACAAAATGTGGCATATACATAGAATGGAATATTACTCAACCTTAAGAAGGAAGGAAGCTCTGACACCTGCTGCAACATGGATGAGTTCTGAAGACTTTATGCTCGGTGAGATAAGCCGGTCACAAAAGGACAAATATTGTGGTTCCACTTCTATGAGATACCTAGAATAGGCAAATTCATAGAGACAGAAAATAGAGGTTATGAGGGGCTGAGGGGATGGGGGAGTGGAGAGCTATTGTTTAATGGGCACAGAGTTTCTGTTTGGGAAGGTAAAAAAGCTGTGGAGTTGGATGGTGGTGATGGTCCCACAACATTGTGGATGTGCTTAACGCCACTGAACTGCACACTTAAAAATGGATTAAATGGATTAAAAGAAATATTTGTGTAAGAATAATATTTGGAGTTACAGTGGTAACCAACAGAAGCAACAGCCGGGAGTTGTGAGCACTTACCTGGAAGCGATATGGGGAGACGGGAGGAATGTGGCCAGAGACTGCTCCTTTTTATTACAGTCCTTTTTGCACTGTTTGACTTTAAAAGGTACAGTGTTCACACTCCTACAGGCCTGCTTTAAACACTTTCTGTATATGCTCATTTAATTCTCATACCACTACAAGGTAGGTGTCTGTTCCACATTTTGAAAGGAAGAAAACAGATCGAGGGAGGTGGAGAGGGCTCCAACCCAGGCGGGCTGACTCCAGAATCCCTGCTCCTAATCATTCTACTTTGCTGCCTTTAATGCATGTGTATTACTGTGATACAAGTAAAAAATTACTTTTAAAAATATGCTTGTATACATATTTTATGTGCTAGTGTGAGAATATCAGATTCCTGGGAGTGGAACACCCCTAATTTCTACAAAAGATGAAATATGGCATTCAGTTCATCATGTGGGCATAAAAGCTACTGGAATAACACTGATACTGACATTATGCTCATTTTATTATGGAACTGAATCATAGAAGCAAATGACTTGTCTTTGTATTATAATTTTTTTTAACATCTTTATTGGAGTATAATTGCTTTACAATGTTGTGGTAATTCCTGCTGTATGACAAAGTGAATCAGCTATATGTATACATATATCCCCATATCTCCTCACTCTTGCATCTCCCTGCCAACCTCCCTATCCCTCCCCTCTAGGTGGTCACAAGGCACCAAGCTGATCTCCCTGCGCTATGTGGCTGCTTCCCGCTAGCTATCTACTTTATATTTGGTAGTGTACATATGTCCATGCCACTTTCTCACTTCGTCCCAGCTTACCATTCCCCATCTCTGTGTCCTCAAGTCCACTCTCTACGCCAGCATCTTTATTTCTGTCCTGCACCTAGGTTCTTCAGAACCATTATTTTTTTAGATTCCATATATATGTGTTAGCATACGGTATTTTTCTCTTTCTGACTTACTTCACTCTGTATGACAGACTCTAGCTCCATTCACCTCACTACAAATAACTCAATTTCATTTCTTTTTATGGCTGAGTAATATTCCATTGTATATACGTGCCACGTCTTCTTTATCCATTCATCTGTCGATGGACACTTAGGTTGCTTCCATGTCCTGGCTATTGTAATTAGAGCTGCAAGGAACAATGTGGTACATGACTCTTTTTGAATTATGGTTTTCTCAGGGTATATGCTCAGTAGTGGGATTGCTGGGTCGTATGGTAGTTCTATTTTTAGTTTTTTAAGGAACCTCCATACTGTTGTTCTCCACAGGGGCTGTATCAATATACATACCCACCAACAGTGCAAGAGCGTTCCCCTTTCTCAACACCCTCTCCAGCATTTATTCTTTGTAGATTTTTTGATGATGGCCATTCTGACCAGTGTGAAGTGATACCTCATTGTAGCTTTCATGTGCATTTCTCTAATGATTAGTGATGTTGAGCATCCTTTCACGTGTTTGTTGGCCATCTGTACATCTTCTTTGGAGAAATGTCTATTTAGGTCTTCTGCCCATTTTGGATTGGGTTGTTTGTTTTTTTGATATTGAGCTGCATGAGCTGCTTGTAAATTTTGGAGATTAATCCTTTGTCAGTTGCTTCATTTGCAAATATTTTCTCCCATTCTGAGGGTTGTCTTTTCGTCTTGTTTATGGTTTCCTTTGCTGTGCAAAAGCTTTTAAGTTTCATTAGGTCCCATTTGTTTATTTTTGTTTTTATTTCCATTTCTCTAGGAGGTGGGTCAAAAAGGATCTTGCTGCGATTTATGTGATAGAGTGTTCTGCCTATGTTTGCCTCTAAGAGTTTTATAGTGTCTGGCTTTACATTTAGGTCTTTAATCCATTTTGAGTTTATTTTTGTGTACGGTGCTAGGGAGTGTTCTAATTTCATTCTTGTATATGTAGCTGTCCAGTTTTCCCAGCACCACTTATTGAAGAGGCTGTCTTTTCTCCATTGTATATTCTTGCCTCCTTCATCAAAAATAAGGTGACCTTATGTGCACGGGTTTATCTCTGGGCTTTCTATCCTGTTCCACTGATCGATATTTCTGTTTTTGTGCCAGTACCGTACTGTCTTGATTACTGTAGCTTTGTAGTATAGTCTGAAGTCAGGAAGCCTGATTCCTCCAGCTCCGTTTTTCTTTCTCAAGATTGCTTTGGCTATTCGGGGTCTTTTGTGTTTCCATGTGAATTGTAAAATTTTTTGTTCTAATTCTGTGAAAACTGCCATTGGTAGTTTGATAGGGATTGCATTGAATCTGCAGATTGCTTTGGGTAGTATAGTCACTTTCACAACGTTAACTCTTCCAATCCAAGAACGTGGTATATCTCTCCATCTGTTTGTATCATCTTTAATTTCTTTCAACAGTGTTTTATAGTTTCCTAGGTCTTTTGTCTCCTTAGGTAGGTTTATTCCTAGGTATTTTATTCTTTTTGTTGCAGTGGTAAACAGGAGTGTTTCCCAAATATCTCTTGTATTATAATTTTTAACAGGTCTCCCTGGTTTTTGCAGCTCCCCCCCCCAATTTTCCCTCTCAGCTCCTGTGACTCCTGTCACAGTGATCATCACCATAATGGTACCTGTGGAATAAAACAAGAAAAATGAGCACTGAGACAGTAAATCAAGCTTCCTTTAGAAATAGAGGAAAACAATTTTTCAGTTAGGAAACATGTTGAAATATTATTTTTACAGTGAAAATAGTTACATCACAATTTTAAATTACATTTCCATTTGAAATGGAGTCGATTTGCACCACCTACTGGATAATATAGATCTATATATTTAGAGGTTTCAAAATTATAATACCACTTTTAAATTTTAGAGTTACATGTCTACTTATCTTCAAGAGACCAGCCCCTTTGACATGCTGGAAATACCAAATGCTAATTTACTTCAGGGACCATTTTCTAAAACAAACTTTCTTTAAAAGCCAAATTTAATCATCTAGCTAAATTAACAAATTGTGCAGCTGCTTATAAAAATGAAATGATTAAGCCAAATACATCAACCAAAGAGATAAAAATGTAAATTAGAAGCAAAACTGAAATCAATACACATTATCAGTTGCTAACTCACTATTAAAAAAGAGGATTCAAACAGACAAATGGAAAATGGCAGGAAACATAAGCAAACAGGATAATAAACAGAACATAACTCAACATTAATTTAAAAAGAACTCACCCAATGAAAATTTGATAGTGTTTATATCCAAAGTAATAATCATTGTCATGGCTTAAATACAGCCAAACATCAACACACAAAGTATTTGTATTTAGGTTTTTTGACATTTTAAAGGAAACATCCACAGAAAATTTCATGTTTCATTACAAACTACTCCAAGCAATAAATTTCTCAGAGAGAATTTCAAGATGGCGGAGGAGAGGTAGAGATCACCTTCCTCCCCACAAATACATCAGAAATATATCTACATGTGGAACAACTCCTAAAAAACACCTACTGAATGCTGGCAGAAGACCTCAGACTTCCCAAAAGGCAAGAAACTCCCCACATACCTGGATAGGGCAAAAGAAAAAAGAAAGAGACAAAAGAATAGGGACAGGACCTGCACCTCTGGGAGGGAGCCATGAAGGAGGAAAAGTTTCCACAAGCTAGGGATCCCCTTCACCGGCAGAGATGGGGGGTAGCAGCAGGGAAGCTTCGGAGCCACAGAGGAGAGCGCAGCAACAGGGGTGCAGAGGGCAAAGCAGAGATATTCCCGCACAGAGTATTCATGCCGACCAGAACTCAACAGCCCGAGAGGCTTGTCTGCTCCCCTGCCGGGGCGGGGAGGGGCTGGGAGCTGAGGCTCAGGCTTCGGAGGTCGGATCCCAGGGAGAGGACTGGGGTTGGCGGCGTGAACACAACCTGAAGGAGGCTAGTGCGCCACAGCTGGCCGGGAGGGAGTCCAGGAAAAAGTCTGGACCTGCCTAAGAGGCAAGAGACCATTGTTTCAGGGTACGCGAGGAGAGGGTATCAGAGCACCACCTAAACAGGCTCCAGAGAGGGGCGCAAACCGTGGCTATCAGCGCGGACCCCAGAGACGGACACGAAATGCTAAGGCTACTGCTGCTGCCGCCACCAAGAAGCCTGTGTGCAAGCACAGGGCACTATCCACACCTCCCCTCCTGGGAGCCTGTGCAGCCCGCCACTGCCAGGGTCCCATGATCCAGGGGTAGCTTCCCCTGGAGAACACACAGCACGTCTCAGGCTGGTGCAATGTCATGTCAGCCTCTGCTGCCGCAGGCTCTCCCTACATTCCATACCCCTCCGTCCCCCTGGCCTGAGTAAGCCAGAGCCCCTGAATCAGGTGCTACTCTAACCCCGTCCTGTCTGAGCGAAGGACAGATGCCCTCAGGCGACCTACACACAGAGGCGGGTCCAAATCCAAAGCTGAACCCCGGGAGCTGTGCGAACAAAGAAAAGAAAGGGAAATCTCTCCCAGCAGCCTCAGGAGGAGTGGATTAAATCTCCACAATCAACTTGATGCACCTGCATCTGTGGAATACCTGAAGAGACAACGAATCATCCCAAACTTGAGGCGCTGGACTTTGGGAGCAACTGTAGACTTGGGGTTTGCTTTCTGCTTCTAATTTGTTTCTGGTTTTATGTCTGTCTTAGTTTAGTATTTAGAGTTTATTATCATTGGTAGATTTGTTTATTGATTTGGTTGCTCTCTTCCTTTTTTTATATATATAGATATTTTTTTTTCCCTTTTTCTCTTTTTGTGAGTGTGTATGTGTATGCTTCTTTGTGTTATTTTGTCTGCATAGGTTTGCTTTTACCATTTGTCCTAGGGTTTTGTCTGTCCGTTTTTTTGTTTGTTTGTTTTTGGTGTTTTTAGTATAGTTTTTAACGTGTGTTATCATTAGTGGATCTGTTTTTTGGTTTGGTTGCTCTCTTCTTTCTTTCTTTTTTTTTCTCTTTTAAATTACTTTGAACTTTTTTTATTTTCAATAATTAAAATTTTTTTTTATTTTAGTAATTTAACTTTATTCTTTCTTTCTCTTTCTTTCTTTCTTCCTTCCTTCCTTCCTCTCTCTCTCCCTCCCTCCCTCTCTCCCTCCCTCTCTCTCTCTCTCTCTCTCTCTCTCTCTTTCTTTCTGCTTTCTTTCTTCTTTTTTCTTATCTCCCTTTTCTTCTGAGCCATGTGGCTGATAGGGTCTTGCTGCTCCGGCTGGGAGTCAGGCCTGTGTCTCTGAGGTGGGAGACCTGAGTTCAGGACATTGGTCCACCAGAGACCTCCCGGCTCCACATAATATCAAACAGCAAAAGCTCTTCCAGAGATCTCCATCTCAATGCTAAGACCCAGCTCCACTCAACGACCAGCAATCTATAGTGCTGGACACCCTATGACAAACAACTAGAAAGACAGGAATACAACCCCACCCATTAGCAGAGAGGCTGCCTAAAATCATAAGGTCACAGACACCCCAAAACACACCACCGGATGCAGTTCTTCCCACCAGAAAGACAAGATCAAGCCTCATCCACCAGAACACAGGCACCAGTCCTCTCCACCAGGAAGCCCTACACAACCCACTGAACCAACCTTAGCCACGGGGGGCAGACACCAAAAACAACAGGAACTACAAACCTGCAGCCTGGGAAAAGGAGACGCCAAACACAGTAAGTTAAGCAAAATGAGAAAACAGAGAAACACACAGCAGATGAAGGAGCAAGGTAAAAACTCACCAGACCAAACAAATGAAGAGGAAATAGGCAGTCTACCTGAAAAAGAATTCACAGTAATGATAGTAAACATGATCCAAAATCTTGGAAGTAGAATAAAGAAAATACAAGAAACGTTTAACAAGTACCTATAAGAACTAAAGAGCAAATAAACAATGATGAACAACACAATAAATGAAAATAAAAATTATCTAGAAGGAATCAACAGCAGAATAACTGAGGCAGAAGAACAGATAAGTGATCTGGAAGATAAAATAGTGGAAATAACTACCACAGAGCAGAATAAAGAGAAAAGAATGAAAAGAATTGAGGACAGTCTCAGAGACCTCTGGGACAACATTAAATGCACCAACATTTGAATTATAGGGGTCCCAGAAGAAGAGAAAAAGAAAGGGTCTGAGAAAATATCTGAAGAGATTATAGTTGAAAACTTCCCTAATATGGGAAAGGAAATAGTCAAGTCCAGGAAGCGTAGACAGTCCCATACAGGATAAATACAAGGAGAAACACGCCAAGATACATATTAATCAAATTATCAAAAATTAAATACAAAGAAAAAATATTAAAAGCAGCAAGGGAAAAGCAACAAATAACATACAAAGGAATCCCCATAAGGTTAATAGCTGATCTTTCAGCAGAAACTCTGCAAGCCAGAAAGGAGTGGCAGGACATATTTAAAGTGATGAAAGGGAAAAACCTACAACCAAGATTACTCTACCCATTAAGGATCTCATTCAGATTCGACAGAGAAATGAAAACCTTTACAGAGAAGCAAAAGCTAAGAGAATTCAGCACCACCAAACCAGCTCTACAACAAATGCTAAAGGAACTTCTCTAGACAGGAAACACAAGAGAAGGAAAAGACCTACAATAACAAACCCAAAACAGTTAAGAAAATGGGAATAGGAACATACATATCGATAACTACCTTAAATGTAAATGGATTAAATGCTCCAACCAAAAGACATAGACTGGCTGAATGGAAACAAAAACAAGACCCGTACATATGCTGTCTACAAGAGACCCACTTCACACCTAGGGATACATACAGACTGAAAGTGAGGGGATGGAAAAAGATATTCCATGCAAATGGAAATCAAAAGAAAGCTGGAGTAGCAATTCTCATATCAGACAAAATAGACTTTAAAATAAAAACTCTTACAAGAGACAAAGAAGGAAACTACCTAATGATCAACGGATCAATCCAAGAAGAAGATATAACAATTGTAAATAATTATGCACCCAACATAGGAGCACCTCAATACGTAAGGCAAATGCTAACAGCCATAAAAGGGGAAATTGACAGTAACACAATCATACTAGGGGACTTTAACATCCCACTTTCACCAATGGACAGATCATTCAAAATGAAAATAAATAAGGAAACACAAGCTTTAAATGATGCATTAAATAAGATGGACTTAACTGATATTTATAGGACGTTCCATCTAAAAACAACAGAATACACTTTTTTCTCAAGTGCTCATGGAACATTCTCCAGGATAGATTATATCTTGGGTCACAAATCAAGCCTTGGTAAATTTAAGAAAATTGAAATTGTATCAAGTATCTATTCTGACCACAACGCTATGAGACTAGATATCAATTACAGGAAAAAATCTGTATAAAATACAAACACATGCAGGCTAAATAATACACTACTAAATAACCAAGAGATCAGTAAAGAAATTAAAGAGGAAATAAAAAAACACCAAGTAAGAAATGACAATGAAAACATGATGACACAAGACCTATGGGATGTAGCAAAAGCATTTGTAAGAGGGAAGTTTATAGCAATACAATCCTACCTCAAGAAATAAGAAACATCCCACATAAACAACCTAACCTTACACTTAAAGCAATTAGAGAAAGAAAAACAAAAAAATCCCAAAGTTAGCAGAAGGAAAGAAATCATAAAGATCAGATCAGAAATAAATGAAAAAGAAATGAGGGAAACAAAAGCAAAGATCAATAAAACTAAACGTGTTTTTTTGAGAAGATAAACAAAATTGATAAACTGTTAGCCAGATTCATCAAGAAAAAAAGGGAGAAGACTCAAATCAATAGAATTAGAGATGAAAAAGGAGAAGTAACAACTGACACTGCAGAAATACAAAGGATCATGAGAGATTACTACAACCAACTATATGCCAATAAAATGGACAACTGGAAGAAATGGACAAATTCTTAGAAAAGCACAACCTCTGAGACTGAACCAGGAAGAAATAGAAAATATAAACAGACCAATCACAAGTAATGAAATTGAGACTGTGATTAAAAATCTTCCAACAAATAAAAGCACAGGACCAGATGGCTTCACAGGCGAATTCTATAAAACATTTAGAGAAGAGCTAACACCTATCCTTCTCAAACTCTTCCAAAATATAGCAGAGGGAGGAACACTCCCAAACTCTTTCTACAAGGCCACCATCGCCCTGATACCAAAACTAGACAAAGATGTCACAAAGAAATAAAACTACAGGCCGATATCACTGATGAACATAGATGCAAAAATCCTCAACAAAATACTAGCAAACAGATTCCAACAGCACATTAAAAGCATCATCCACCATGATCTAGTGGGGTTTATCCCAGGAATACAAGGATTCTTCAATATATGCAAATCAATCAATGTGATAAACCATATTAACAAAATGAAGGAGAGAAACCACATGATAATCTCAATAGATGCAGAAAAAGCTTTCAACATAATTCAACACTCATTTATGATAAAAACCCTCCAGAAAGTAGGCATAGAGGGAACTTACCTCAACATAAAAAAGGCTATATGTGAGAAACCCACAGCCAACATCATTCTCAATGGTGAAAAACTGAAACCATTTCCCCTAAGATGAGGAACAAGACAAGGTTGTCCACTCTCACCACTATTATTCAACATAGTTTTGGAAATTTTAGCCATAGCAATCAGAGAAGAAAAAGAAATAAAAGGAATTCAAATCGGAAAAGAAGATGTAAAGCTGTTACTGTTTGCAGATGACATGATATTATACATAGAGAATCCTAAAGATGCCACCAAAAAACTACTAGAGCTAATCAATGAATTTGGTAAAGTAGCAAGATACAAAATTAATGCACAGAAATCTCTTGCATTCCTATACACTAATGATAAAAAATCTGGAAGAGAAATTAAGGAAACACTCCCATTTACCACTGCAACAAAAATAATAAAATACCTAGGAATAAACCTACCTAAGGAGACAAAAGACCTGTATGCACAAAACTATAAGACACTGATGAAAGAAATTAAAGATGATACAAACAGATGGAGAGATATGCCACGCTCTTGGAATGGAAGAATCAACATTGTGAAAATGACTATACTACCCAAGGCAATCTACAGATTCAATGCAATCCTTATTAAACTACCAATGGCATTTTTCACAGAACTGGAACAAAAAATTTCACAATTTGTATGGAAACACGAAAGACCCCGAATAGCCAAAGCAATCTTGAGAAAGAAAAACAGAGCTGGAGGAATCAGACTCCCTGACTTCATACTATACTACAAAGCTACAGTAATCAAGCCAGTACGGTACTGGCAAAAAAACAGAAACATCAATCAATGGAACAGGATAGAAAGCCCAGAGATAAACCCATGCACATATGGTCACCTTACTTTTGATAAAGGAGGCAAGAATATACAATGGAGAAAAGACAGCCTCTTCAATAAGTGGTGCTGGGAAAACTGGACAGCTACATATACAAGAATGAAATTAGAACACTCCCTAGCACCGTACACAAAAATAAACTCAAAATGGATTAAAGACCTAAATGTAAGGCCAGAAACTATAAAACTCTTAGAGGAAAACATAGGCAGAACACTGTTATCACATAAATCACAGCAAGATCCTTTTTGACCCACCTCCTAGAGAAATGGAAATAAAAACAAAAATAAACAAATGGGACCTAATGAAACTTAAAAGCTTTTGCACAGCAAAGGAAACCATAAACAAGACGAAAAGACAACCCTCAGAATGGGAGAAAATATTTGCAAATGAAGCAACTGACAAAGAATTAATCTCCAAAATTTACAAGCAGCTCATGCAGCTCAATATCAAAAAAAGAAACAACCCAATCCAAAAATGGTCAGAAGACCTAAATAGACATTTCTCCAAAGAAGAGATACAGATTACCAACAAACACATGAAAGGATTCTCAACATCACTAATCATTAGAGAAATGCAAATGAAAAGTACAATGAGGTATCACTTCACACCAGTCAGAATGGCCATCATCAAAAAATCTACAAACAGGGCTTCCCTGGTGGCGCAGTGGTTGGGAGTCTGCCTGCCGATGCAGGGGACGCGGGTTCGTGCCCCAGTCCGGGAAGATTCCACATGGCGCGGAGTAGCTGGGCCCATGAGCCATGGCTGCTGGGCCTGCGCGTTCGGAGCCTGTGCTCCTCAGCGGGAGAGGCCACAACAGTGAGAGGCCCGCATACTGGAAAAAAAAAAAAAATCTACAAACAATAAATGCTGGAGAGGGTGTGGAGGAAAGGGAACCCTCTTGCACTGTTGGTGGGAATGTATTTTGATACAGCCACTATGGAGAACAGTATGGAGGTTCCTCAAAAATGTAAAAATAGAACTACCGTATGACCCAGCAATCCCACTACTGGTCATATACCCTGAGAAAACCACAATTCAAAGAGAGTCATGTACCACAATGTTCATCACAGCTTTATTTACAATAGCCGGGACATGGAAGCAACCTAAGTGTCGATTGACAGATGAATGGATAAAGAAGACATGGCACATATATACAATGGAATGTTACTCCGCCATACAAAGAAATGAAATTGAGTTATTTGTAGTGAGGTGGATGGAGCTAGAGTCTGTCATACAGAGTGAAGTAAGTCAGAAAGAGAAATACAAATACCATATGCTACCACATATATATGGAATCTAAAAAAAAAAAAAAGTGGTTCTGAAGAACCTCGGGGCAGGACAGGAATAAAGACGCAGATGCAGAGAATGGACTTGAGGACACCGGGATGGGGAAGGTTAAGCTGGGATGAAGTGAGAGAGTGGCAATGGACTTAACATACACTACCAGATGTAAAATAGATAGCTAGTGGGAAGCAGCTGTATAGCACAGGGAGATCAGCTCAGTGCTTTGTGACCACCTAGAAGGGAGGGATAGGGAGGGTGGGAGGGAGACCCAAGAGGGAGGAGATATGGGGATATATGTATACATATAGCTGATTCACTTTGTTATACAGCAGAAACTACCACAACATTGTAAAGCAATTATACTCCAATAAAGATGTTAAAAAAATAAATTTCTGGGTATATAGTAGCCACATTTATTATTGTATAATTGAGAGAGATTCAGGAAAAAATTACATCTACAATATCTACCATTCTAGATGAAATTGCTTTAGAATAGAAGCCTAAATATATTACATTTAAATTTCTTGAAACCTATTATTGCATTCCACTTATTTTATGGGTATTTTGTCTGAAAATTGATTTTATTTTTACATGTCAACTAAATTAGATGTCAACTAAATTAACTGAAGCATAAAATATGCCAGCAAGATATATTTACAAATACACATGGCAAAATGGTGTGCAAGTAACAAGAATCTGATTTAAACTCACAAGCACAAAAAGTCCCCATGCAACAGTGACCAACTCATCCCTAATCCTCTTTGTTGTTGCAGGTGATTTGTGCATGACAAGCCTGTTTACAGTGACCAATGTCATGAGCAAGGCTGCTAGAAGGTTTTTGTCATTTTTGTTCACAGTTGGTGTGATTCCACTCTTAAGGTTCTCATCTGCATCAGAAAGCTTGGGTTGTTTAATTTCTATCAGGTGAGTGGACAGTCTCTCCCCAGACATCACATCCGTGGACCCTAATCCTAACCCTAAGGTTAAGGTTGGCTCACCACCTCTGTGGAGATGACTCGCACACCTAAGTCTGCAGCCCTGACCTCTTTTTACTGCTCAAGCGGTATATCCTCTTGCCTGCTGAGGACCGTCCTAGGTGCCCCAAAGGTACCTCAAACCTGTATGTCCCAGAGCCAACTCATGACCTACCCCTCCAACCTCACCTCCTTTCAGTGTTCCCAGATTGTCCACCCCATTTATTTGACCAATTTCCCCTGATATGTATTTCCCACTTGCCCCTAATTCAATCCCCCCGAAGTCCTGGCCATTTTACTTTCCAAATCTCCCTGGAGCCTGTCTGCCATTCTCCATCTCCATCACTATCCCACTCGTCCAAAGAACCATTATGTCTAGCCAGGATCAATTCAGGATGGTGTAGCCTTGTTTACCCTGATCCTGTGACCCTTTGCTCAAAGCCTTTCACTGAGGATCCTGAGAAATTCCTTAACAAGGTCACCGAGACCTCCCCTGGTCAGTGCACACCTGCCTCTCCAGCCCCACCTCCCATCTCAAGCTCCTGTGGCTCCCATCCCAGCCTTACCACCGTGTTCCCCTGCCTCACAATGGCTGTGCCTCTCTCCGCTGATACCTGGACTTCACCTATGTTTTCCCTCTGCCTGGAATTCTCTTCTCTGCCCTTTTTGCCTAGTTACCTCCTCCTTGACTTTACTGCCTGGGTCAAGTCATAGTTGCAAGTTCACATTTGAGAGGGGGAACTTCCTTGACAGCTTCTGCATATGCCCCCACTAAACTGTTTGCACTCACCTTTGTGTTCCCAGCACCCAGCATACCACCTGTACATGGAAACATGGAATAATTCACTCAAATCAGAGTCAGAGGGGCACCTGCTCTGGCTTTCCTCTGGCCACCCCTGCCCTAACCCCCCTGCAACACACAGGGACACAGGTCCACCTGGAGCTGCTGAGAGCCTTCCCTAATGGCTCCAAGCCTGCTTCAGGGCCCACACAGTGTGCTTCCTAGGCCTGACGCCCAGAGGACCTGGTGTTTGTACCCCTATGCCCAAGGGGTGGCCAGGGGGCACCTGTTAGAAGGGTCAGAGGATAGAACATTTTAATAGTCTCCAAGGGGTGGCTGTGATGAAGGTGTACTAGCCAAGGAAGGAGGATAGGACATATTTTATTTAATAATTTGTTGGCTGAATATATAACTTAGATATTTAGCCATACGCTCTGCAGACTCCATTTACAGTCTTCCCCAGGCCCTGCAAAAAAAAACCAAACCAAACGAAAAACAAAACAAAAATCAAAAAACAAGCACAGGGCTGGTTTCATGCATATCTGAGAATAAACTTTCTCTCTCATTCAATATCGAGATGATCCCCTGTATTCCATCTGCAATCTGAGCTCAAAGGAGGATTGACTCTTAAAGTCAACAGAGATAGAAATACTAATGCCAACACTCGATAAGCACAATGAATGGGGTGGGGAGGGGGGCGGGGTGAATTACCGAAGTCATTCAGTATCAAAAACATGTTCCCAAATCGTCATATGACACAAAAACATTAAAAATTATGTTCTTTGGATAGTGGGACGATGCATTTTCTTGCCTTTTTGCGTTTTGCTACATTTGAATTTTCCAACATAAACGGGCCCACATTTGTAATGAAAACCTTATTCTTTTGAAAAATCAAGTTACTGTTCTGTTTCATTTACAAAACATGAACGTTTTGCCAAAGCCCACCATCTTCTTTGCCCTCCCTTACATGGAAGCAATGCTAGGAATTTTCTGTCCATGTATTTATTTCACTGGCAGAGACAAAAAAACCCATATTTTCTCAGAACTCAGCAGCAAAAAAAAGACCACAGTTATACTTACATTTTATGTAGTGGGGAATCACAATAAGCCTCATTTATATGTTTAAAAAATGCATCGCCTGGCTAGTGGAAGCTGGGTCCACTTTATTTCAGGCAGCTACCTGAGTTTTCTTATACCACCCCTGCTGCCTAACTTCCATTAAGCCCACCTTGATTTCTTCCGGTTTCCTAAGTGTGGTCTGCAGTATGTTTTTCATAGCCATGCCCTAAAAATCCAGTTTTGGTTTTCGCTACTTAGAAATAAGTATTATCTAGTTCTTAACCTAGGAAAAACCAATTGCCCTCCTCCCCCAGCCACCCCTCCTTCCCCCATTCCTCCCACCAAGCCCCTTGCACCTTGTGTTCCAGCCAACTGGGGCACTCCCACAGCTCCCTCAGCTATTCCCACCTCCACGTTTTGGCAAGTGTTTTTCCTTCACTGTTCCACCCCACACTCAACCCTCCAAGTCCCTCCTCAACACCTCAGGCTCCATGGCCCTTGCTGACCTCCCTGAACCCTCACCCCTCCCAGCCCAGTGTGTCTGTCTCAACCTGGAAGGTCCCCCACACCTGGTCTTTTCCCTTCCTCAGTGGTGACATCCCGCCTCCTATTGCTGACTACTTGCTACAGCCCTTGTCCTCTTCCCAGAACTAGATCATATGCCCTTGAGGTTAGGAACCCTGTTCTGCCGACATCCTTAACCCGGCACTGTGCCTAGGACTAGACGCGTGTCTGTCGGGTGGAACTGAATTAAGCCTACGTCGTTTGGCCAGTCTCAACATTTCTCCCTTGAGAAATGTGTCTGCTTAGGGCTCCCTTGAGAAAGGTGTCTTTTCATAGCCAATCCAGGAGACTGACTTAAGACAGTGATTGACAGAAGAAAATGGCCAGAAAAATGCAACAGGGAGCATTAAATTAAAAATAATTAAGGAGGGCTTCCCTCGTGGCCCAGTGGTTAAGAATCCGCCTGCCAATGCAGGGGACACGGGTTCCAGCCCTGGTCCGGGAAGATCCCACATGCCACGGAGCAACGAGGCCTGTGCGCCATGACTACTGAGCCTGTGCTCTAGAGACCACGAGCCACAACTAATGAGCCCATGTGCCACAACTACTGAAGCCTGTGCACCTAGCGCCCATGCTCTGCAACGAGAAGCCACCGCAATGAGAAGTCTGCGCACCGCAACGAAGAGTAGCTCCGGGTCACCGCAACTAGAGAAATCCCGTGCGCAGCAACGAAGACCCAACGTAGACAAAAATAAACAAATTTATTTTTTTAAAAAAAGTATGAGCTAATTTCAATAATCATCTGAGGAAGGGGAGGGTGTGTGGAAGGAGACTGGATGGTGTTGGTCAGTTTTCAAGGTGGATAATGGTGATGGGTACATGGGGGTTCATTTTACTGTTCTCTCTGCTTAAGTATATATTTGAAATTTTTGTGATGAAAAGATTTGAAGAAGAAGGCAAAGGAGGAGGAGAAGCAGCAGCTGATTTGCAGATTCAGAAGGGACCCTGGGCAGAGGAAAAAGAGAAGGGCTTGGCACATGGGTCTCTCCCTTTGGGAACCATCTCTCCTGGTAGCAGCACTCCTGCTCTCCAAGCACCTCTCCTGCATCTATACACACCGCCCCACCACTCATTTATATGGCCCCCCACGCTCAGACCTTTGACCTGAGTAACACCATCCCAGGCTCTGTCTCTTGGGTAATGCCCCATGTTCTAGAACATTCCCAGAGAGGCATGGGAGCCCCTCCAAGCCAGGCTCTACTTTAACTAATACAGTTGGCAAACCCTCATCCACGTGTGTGATGTCACACACTGAGATCTTCTGGGGCAGAAAGTCCTTGATGCTTCTCAAATCATACCAAGCAGGGACCCTGCAAGAAAGGATCTGCCACGGGTCAAAGGAGCCATCATGGTGGAAACTTCTCCACTCCGGAAGCTAGCAGAGAACTGACCACCGTCTGTCCAGAATGGCTCCATTCTAAATGACCCCTCAGAAGCTGTTCCCTAAGGCTGTGATTCTCCCATGAGTCACTGAAGTCAGATAATACGCATTCACTGCAGCCAAGATGCACAAAGCACTGTACTGAGTTCATACTCAGGTCTTTCCAAAGTAATTCATGACATCCACAACGACCACGTCCAACCAGTTTTAGGAATAAACAAGCGGGAGACCCTCCAACACGAGAGCTCACTCTTATGCAGTCCCTTTCCTACTTCCAGACCATTAAAGGAGAGATATTTGTAATGTAGATGAGGCCAGTCCTTTTGCACGATGTTGACAGACACGAGGAAGATTCCAGAGAGAAATGCCACAGCAGCAAATGAATATAAATGATGCTTTTGCACTCTGTGCTTATAAAATGCCTTTTGTACCTGAATCTCAAAGCGCTCCAGGAAGCATGTCTTTGGCACTTCCACTCTGGGTAACTGTGAATGGTCAGATCTTCTCAAGTCATTTGTGATAAGAAAGAACAAAAGTCCGGACACTTTTAAAATGCAATATTCTTGCCTTCTGGGTAGTAAACAAAAGCGTGCAGATGGATTATGACATCTGTGGATTCTGGCTTCATTTCCTGGAGAGAACAAAATGTAAATAAATATGTAAAAAACTGTCATATGTGGATAACACTCATGGTCCATCCAGTAGTTACCATTCTGTCCGACATGCTCCTGCAGTGGATTCCATTCCTGGGTGCAGCCTTGTGACTGCATTACACTGACAAGGTAAAATAGATCTCTTCAATGCCCACAGGAAGACAAATATAGAAATGTTTAGTAAAAAGGTCCAGTTCTGACACTGGACACTTTTGCACTAAGTGATGCCTTCCTTTTGTTCTCTCCACTGGAAACTTCCTTGGAAATGCTTAATGGCTAAATGATTCATTAGGGTCTGCAAAGGCCAAGCCCTTAACTGGAAAGGCAGAGGCCTGCCTGAGGGATTGATTTGAAGGTTCATTTGAGAATTCTTTCCTTCTCACCCTCAGCCTAAGGTGTGTGCCCAGCATGAATCACCACTAGTGCTCCAGCCACCACTGAGGTGCCTGGAGAGCAGTCGTTAGTGAGTTTGGAACTTTTGCTAGGATTCATTTAGGGTAATAATCAGCTTAGGGGGATAAAACTCACAAAGACTCTAAGGACGTTTCTGCTGGGAAAGTAACACCCAGCAGAGACAACCTGCCCCTACGATCATCTGTGTTGGATTCTGAAAGTCAAGACTAATAGCTTGCAAAAGAATTTGAGTTCATCGTGTATCTAGAAAAGTATCTGCATTGAGTTCAAATGCAGTCGAAATGATTTCCAAATAGTTTCAAGTATTTTGCTTAAATGTTATTAGCCTACAGAACAACAATTAAATAATTATCAAGAGTAAGTATGTAAGGTATCCTGTAATTGTAACCGAGGGCTCCTTGCTATGACACTGGTAAATGGCACATCAAGGTTTGCATTATCTTATACTCTAAAATTTTTCTACTCTGGTCAAATTAAAGTGTAAAGGAAAATATAGATTATTAATTTACTAACTGTTCTTGACCTAAAGAGTAGCTAGCACGTGGTTTTTGGTTCTAAAAGCAGTGGTGTATAAACTCTTATCATATACTATTATTAGTTGAAAAAAATTCTGAACATGTAGCCCCAATATATGCATCTTAATTTATTTGTAAATAATATACTGGCAGTAATACATTAGCATAAAAATACAAAAGTAGAAAATGTTTAAAGTCTAAAACAATATTTTAAATATTTTAATTTATTTATTGATTGCAAACTAGTTCTGCTCTCGCTAGCATTTTTTTTAAAGAGAGTAAAGTGGTCAAATAGGTTTATTTTTGTGACTCTTGGCTGAAAACGCTGTGATATAACAATTTGAAGTGTGCTTCTAAGTTCCGTTTATTTTAAAACTTGGTTTTAATGGCTGTTATTGCTTAAAGTATCTCAAAAGATAAGTAAACTAACTAGGAAGAATCACACCGCTTACCAAGTCAAACTGCTCATTTCAATTGTTTCCACAAATCATGCAAAGGTTTTAAATGAAATTTGGCTAAATCTCCATCGTCTCTGAAGTCCACCAATCCTCCTTTTACAAACCAATTAAATGGTGTCAAGGAATAATTCAGAGATGCTTAGCTAGTTGTTTCACATGCAATTCATTTACTTGTACATGAGGAAGAAAGGTCAATTGACTGTTGTCATGGAACACAATTAAAAACAGGATGTATAAAATACAGGAGAGAGGAAAAACCCTGCTGGCAGCTGGGAACAGTGAATCTTACATGCACATTTTGGGGGTAAACAAATCAGTTGGAGACTGACAAAGAGATCAGTCTGGGCGTTCTGAGTAGGCCAACTAGCAGTATCAAAGAAAACAATTACGACATGGATCCCAAAACTCTCCATCTGGGAGAGCTTTTTAAAGAGGTGAGAAATTTCAGTTTCTAAGTTTTGTGTGGATATTTGCCTTTTTTTTTTTTTAATAAGCGATACATATCACTTTTAGCAACAAAATCATGTAACACTGGAAAGATTTGCAAACCTCTATTTTCAGAAATGCTCTCTCCATAGGATTCAGTTCTTTTGAAAACCAATGAGTTTCTCACTCATTGTTAAAAACATCACCGTTATCATGAAGGAACAGATTAAGTCTGTTTATTTTTGTGAAACTCTCTCCTACACCATCCTAATGACAGCTACTTGTCATCACAGAAAAGATGAGTAAATGTGGAATACTTTCTGTAAAACAAAATATAGTAACTCATTTTTTAAGCTTGACAGTTCTTTCAAGTGCTTTGTCACAAGATGATCTGTGATCTGTGTGGTACATGAGATTTTCAAGGTCATCCCCATCTTATTACAAAACTCTGAAAAGATTCTTCTAAAGGTCTTTTTTTTTTTTTAAGTCTTCATTGAATTTGTTACAATATTGCTTCTGTTTTACGTTTCGGTTTTTTTGGCTGTGAGACCCGTGGGATCTTAGCTCCCCAACCAGGTATCGAACCCGCACCCCCTGCATTGGAAGGCAAAGTCTTAATCACTGGACCGCCAGTGAAGTCCCTAATGGTCTTGTTTTGTCATATTTTACCCTGTGGATGGCATCCAGTGGCCCATCCAAGCCACCAAATGCCGTGGTAGACTGCATAATGGTCCACAGACACCCAATGTCCTTCCTTAGGGGACCATTAGTCTTCACCACCACCTGGATGCTAAGCTTGGCCACGTGTATCATTTTGGCCAAAAAAAGTGAGAGGCAGTGTGTTTTTCACTTCTGAGCCGGAGCTTTAGGAGCTAGTTTATGGTTCACCAATCTCTTTGTTGCCCCACCACCCCTACTAGTTCCAGATGCAGGTTGCTTCATCAACCTGGGTTCTGGAGTAAAAATTACCTGGACCAGTGAAAGTCTGTCCCAAATGTCACATGTGACATACTGCTACTAAATATTTGGAAATTCTTACCCCCAATTTTTTCTGTTTATCTTATATTTATTTATTTTATTTGGCATCCCTAGTTTAAGTCACTGACATCTGGGAATCATTTGTTTTGGCTGCATAACCCAATCATACTGGACTGATACACTAGCTGACCATGGCCCAAGGAAGGGCACCTGTGTCAACCTGTATGTTAAGCATTAGTAAGGCTTAATTTTGCCTTTACTTTCCAGATTAAAAAAACAAGACAAAACAGAAGCCACAGTTCTTCCTGCACCCCAGGGGATAATCCTTGGAGATCACTGTTCTAAGTTGTGGTCTGCAGGCCAAGGTGGTCAGACACTAGTAACTCACCAAAAACATAGATTCCCCAGCACTGGCCTAGCAATACTGACTTAGCATCTGGAGGTGGTTAGAGGATTTGCTCGCTTAACAAGTTCCTCAGGTGATTCGGAAGCAAATCAAAGTTCCACTGGCCAGTGTTTGCAATTTGACTGTTTTAAAGACTAAGTGTACTTACTAGTACTCCGGGACCTGGGTACCAGTCCTGCCTTTGCTATTTAAACTACCTTTGCACGATATTCAACAGGTTAATTCTATCCTCCTTTCTGGACTGCACTGCTCTCATCTAAAGAGGGACAGGATTGGCTCAGATAATCTCAAATCTCTCTTCCAGCTCAAAGTCCAGGACCAGGAATCAGAAAACCAGGGACTTTCAGTGACCAGCAGGCAAAGTACACAAGCGAGGCTGAGTAGGTATAAGACACTAGGTCATGGAGGGGACGGTGGCAAACAGACTGAAGGGCCCAAGCCTCAGTCTAAGCACTCCCTGAAGTTTTCTTCTCTGTAGGCGGGGCTGTTCGGGAATTCCAAGGGCCCTAAGCATATCTGCCTTACATGCAACTGTAAAAGTTTTAGAAAAGATTGCTCATTTTGCTTTGGAAAGTACTGTGTGCTACGAGTAACTAAATGAATTTTTGATTGGCATTTCTCTGAAATCATCTTGGGTTCTGGGAGGATTTTTGTAAGCAGAGAAAATCTAACATACAAATAGTTGTAGAATGGAACAAACTGTGTGAATACTAACTTTAATAATTAATGACATTGACACTGCAAATTTTGTAGCTACTTCATTAAACATTGTAGCTTTCATTTTGCAAGATTAAAAATATGTATATCTTGGAGCCAACAACATTGTTTTTATGTCTCGAACATTTTGATAAGCATTTTAAAAGCCTGTTGGCACCAGTCATTTTAGCTGCATTAGCCCGAGGGCTAAAACAGTTCTGTGGGCTGGTGCTGCGTTGGCATTGGTGAAACAGATGATTAGACAGAACATTAGCCCTTGAGGAGCTCACAGTCAGCAAGGGACGTAGATACAAGTACGTAATTTTTCTATAAGGGGGCAAGTGCAGGAAAAAGCTACATACAAGTTTTGGGAACAAAGAAAGGGACCCTATGGGGTAAGGAGAGGGAGGTGTCAGGAGGGACTTTTTAAGGATGATACCTGTGACGGATGAGTCTTTAGGAATGAGCCAGGTGAGGAAGGGAAAGGTATTCTAGGCAAAGGAAAAGCACCAGCAGACACAGGTTATGGGACAACTTGTTGAAGCATCAAACTATAAGCAGTTCATTCATTCAGCAAACATCTCTTCAGTAGTGATGGCGTCAGGCACTGGGAAGACAGGTAAACTTGTGAGAGCACTGATTGGTTACAAGATCCAGGATAACTGCCCCTGCAGGGCAGAGCAAGCCACAGATGATGAAGTACACCTTGACGGGGGCTGGGAGCTGGGGGGCAGGGAAGGAGGGGAAGGCAGACACTGGGAAAATATAAAAATGAACATAAATAAGTGTCTTAAAATGTGAAGTTCTGGAAGTAATGACCCATGTTTTCCCACATTATATTTCAATCACAGACATTAAAAACAATTAGATTAACTTAAACCCACAGCACATAAACGTTTCTGAAGAGGGAAAAGAAAAAAATTAATAAGCACTTAGAGCTAGAAGAATGTGTAAACTTTATGTCATTCAGATGTGCTCAGTTTCTCCTGCCATCAGGGATCATCCTCCTTCACTACCTAAATCTCTCTAGTCCTGCCCTGTGAGAGGCCCCAGAATATCTGGTCCCTCCTCAGGTTTCCTTCCACAAACAGTTCCTGGGCGTCCCTGGTTCCCCCAGCCCAACGCCCGCTCCCATAGTCCCCTCTGCCGCTGACCTCTCTTTTTCTGTGCTGCGTTCCCGGTTCTCTGTGTTTCACTCTTCTCGCTGCCTTTTCACAGGCTGTTTCCGCACATTTTCTCCCGAAGCATTATCAACAAGGGTTCAGGCACTTACTTCTCAAAGAGGCCTGCAGTATATGTGAGTCCTGAAGAAAGAATCACTGCTACATCAGGAAATCCCTTCTTGCAAACACAGAATTATACAATAAAACAACAGAATTCAAAGATGATTAGAAACTAAATTATATATGTATAAAAGCTTAATAAAATGACATTTTACTATAAAATAATGCATAATCAGAAAGAAAAACAGGAAAATGAAGCTTTAAAGAATAAATTTTAAATCATTTCATTTTACCCCGTAGAGATGTTTTTATGGACACTGACACAGAAATAAACATGTTTGTGAAATTAAGATCTTATCACAGGTTTGCTTTACTTTTTTTTATCACAACATCGCACACGATCTTACAGTACAGGTACACTTATATTAACATACAATGTGCAATTTAAATGTTCTTGAATATTCTTTAAAAACAATTTATTGATAATAGTTGCACAAGTTAATGGTATTATGTACCAAAAGTAGACTTAACCATCCTAATGTCCTTAGACCTTTGTGTTCAACTTTTTACTATAATGTAAAATAACAATGTGTTACTTGCAAAAAATGAAAAACATTGACTGCAAAATACAAACAGAAAATTATAGATATCAAAACCAATACATGTTGATTTAAGTTCTACAAAATATACTATGATATTAAATTCACTGTTAAATATAAATCATAAAAATGTTTTGTTACAATTGAAAACAATTTGTAAATTGAGTTTAACAGTTACAAGGACTTCTAAATCTGCAGATAATTAGTGTATTATCAGCACCTGATGTAAATTACAAATTGAGATAGCCAAGTAATTGCCAAGGCAAAACTAAGTTTTCAAGAAACTTTCAATATTTTACTGCAAAACAAAACAGTTTTATGAAGGCTGTGGCTGCATGTAACGATACGATACTGGGTTTCGGCTCAGAGGTTAAGAGAGCCGAGCACCTTCGAAGCTTTACACAGACCTTGGCTATTTCTCTACCTCTTTGCTACTCAAAGCACTGGCATCATCTCCTGGGGGTCTGGTAGAGATGTAGAATCTCAGGCCCCTCTCAGACCAACTGAATCAAAATCTGCATGTCAACTAGATCCCCAGGTGTTTCCTGAGCCCTTTAACGCTCGAGAAGTCCCTGGACCACCGGAATGCCCTTTGCTAGTTCCCTAGGGCCCGACAAATACGGGGCTCTCCGTAGATGCTCCAGGCGTCACTAAACAGCAAACTCTGCACCTCTGGCGGTGCCGTCTCCTCTGAAATCCATCCCTTCAGGAAAGGCGGAGGGCCTCTTCTCCCCGCGGAGCCCCGCCGCTCCTACACTCGGGACCGCGAGGCCCATGCACGCACTGCGATGAGCGGACAGTACGCCGAGGCCGGGCTGGCTTGAGTCTGGACGGCCCCTCACCTGGGCATGTCTTTCCCTTCCTGGGCCTGTGAGCCCGACTGCAAACCGAAGGGGCACTGAAAGCTGTGGCGGGAAAAGCGCTGACACTTCACAACTTTACGTAACGGGAGCCGCTGGTTACAACTACGGCCGCTCTTCCCCGCCCACGCAGAGAGGACCTCTGCGACTTTGACTCCGCCCAAAGCCCAAGTCCCGAGGACGGTTGGCCAACAAAGACCGGCGTGCAAGGGGTGGAGCCTGGGAGTCAGATAACGCGAGAAGTAGTTTCCCGCAGAAACTCTGGCAGACATCAGCGCACGACAGTTCCCGCCCCCGCCGTGAAGCTGGTATCTACCGGGGGAGGCGGGGCCGGGCCTCTGGAGCAAAAGTCGCGAGATTTGAACGCGTTCGGTCCAGTTCTTCCTGTCAGAGGCCGGAAGTGCGGGGCGTATCTGGCTCCTGCTCTGCTGGCCAGCAGCGCCTCTGGGCCCGGCAACTTGTTACGGCTTCTCGGGTCGAGACTTGCGTCGCCTCGCGTCGCCTCGCCTCATCTCGCCTCACCTGGACCGAGGTGATGGGGGACTCTAAGGAGGCCGGGACCGAGGCTCCGCCGGCCGGGGCCGCTGCTCGGGGAGGGCTCAGCCTCTTGTCCCAAGGAGAGTCCGAGGAACCTTCTGCACAGGTGAGTCCGCGGTGGGGCGGGACCTGCAGGGCTCCGTGGGCTGCGGGCCCGCTCGGCCGGGAGGGATGTCACGGTTCCCGGCGGCTTCTGGCGCCTTCTCCACGCCTCCCCGACGGCCCCCCAAACGGAGTGGAAGTCCGTGTGCCTGTCGGTGTACTCAGGCATTTACTTGCAGATCATTCGTATCAAAAGCAGTCCTGGCTTCCCAGTCGAAGATAACCGACAGGTGAGTTAGACACGACCTTCGCTCTCAAGAAGCGTACGTGTAAATATGTGGTTCCCAAGTCGGCACAGCCTTGCAGAGCTGAAGGGAGAAGAGAGCAAGCTCACCGAGATGGCACTGAGCTAATTAATGTTAGAAGGGCGCAAAGTGTTTGCCAGGCCGAAGCGGGGCTACGTGAAGGAAGGTTGGAAGAGTTAACTTAGACCCTGAGCTTTCTTGGGGCTGTGCAAGTGAAATCTGTGCGCACCCCCCAGGGACTTGCTATGAAGTTAGACATTCAGAGTATTTGTGTCGTAAACTGACTAATCAGTTGCTAAACGCTTACTTAAAAACAAAAAAGGCCCAGATATCTCACCACAAACTACTTTCTAAATGATGTATGTTATTGACATTGAAATACATCTTTAATATTGAACAGAGGTTTTATTAAATTTTGCATTTAGTTAACGTGCTACTCTTGACTCCTTGGTTTCTGCTTCTACACTTTTTTATGAATGTTTTAAAACATAGTTCGGTTGGCCTGTTTCCTAGCTAATAACCCATCACACTCCTCGACTGATCTTTTTTTGTTTGAAATTATGTGAAAAAGAGCTAAGTAAATGGTACACATTCATGCTCACATTTATTAACTGCTGTTAGTAACATGTAGTATATGTTCTTGTAAGCCTGATGTGGTAGGGTTTTTATTATTATTAAGGTGGGGTATTTTTATTCCTAGTAGTGTATATTAAAATTTCATTTAATGTTTTAATCAGGGATCAGCTTTATTTCTTGGAGGCAATGAAGTGAAGAGCCGAGCTGTGGTGAAATACTCTTCTGCCCCTCCTCGGACAGCATTTGCACGCCTCCAAGAGAAAACAGACTTGAAACTCCCACCTGCCAACTGGTTACGAGAGAGTGCCAAACTAGGACCAGCAGGAACTACCATTCTTGGCAACAGTAGGAAAAGCAAGCCATTTTCAAGGTAAATATTAACTGATGGCATTTTTACCAGTCCCTCAACCCTCCACCTTAAAACTCTTAATACTCGCTGTTCAGTTTAATTTGTAATGCTCATCAACGTGCCAAGATTTCGCTTTGGTAAAAGATTGTATTTGACTTTCAATGTCCTTTATCCCCCTGATAATAAGACTCTGTTAAAATATGAAGATATCAATCGCATATGCTTCTTTCAAGTCTGCATCATGTTATTAACAAAGATGAGTTTTGACCACTAAAATTCCATTACCTATTTTAATTTTAGCCAATTTACATACCTTTTGAATGTGTGAATGCAGAGAATCAGGGTGGCACATGATGAGGAAAACCCTTAACACTGCCTAACCTGTCTTGTGGAATTTTTCATTAAATGGTGGTGGATTGTCTGGGCTGAAAAAGCAGTGATGTAAAAACACAGCATGTCGAGTGATGTACCCCCTTGACTTTGACACTTGGTGGTGGTATTTAAAGTTGAGAGAGTGGCCTGGGTCTTACAGAGAAAAATATAATGATGTCCATATTCTTGTAGACCGTTTAATATATGGGGTTCTCTTTTTTCCTCTCAGCAATTGAACCTAACATATTTCTGCATAACATATAGCAAGAGCCATAAATACATTAGTACCTTATGTGCCAGTAGTTTGGAAATTATCCTAATGTCTCAGAAGGTAAAAGTTACATTTGTAAAATGTTGCTTGTTTGTAGCACTATTTATACTAGCAAAAAAAAAATTGGAAATAGTCTGCATATCTTCTTTTAGAAGAATGGCTTAATAAATTGTAGGTCAACAGAATTAAATGTTATAAAGTGATTTAAATGATAATTATATTGACTGTGTACAGACACTGTGCTGAGTACTTTATATGTTTATCTCATTTCATTCTCACAACAACCCTTTGAGTTTGGTACTGTTAACTAACTTTCCTGCGGAAAACTGAAGCTTGGAAAGGTTAAGTAACTTGCCTAGACCACATGGTAAATCGTCAGCATGCTTTGAAGTGAGGCAGTCCTAAATAAGTATCTTGACTCTCTGCCTCCTACAAACTGAAAAATGGTGACATCGGCTGCCTTTCAGGCTTGCAGATTATAGATGTGCCTCATGTGGTACCTGGCACAAGTTGGGTGCTCAGTTAGCTGTTTTTTCTCTTTCTGGTTGAATTGGTTTCATGTGCATTTTTTTCTCATATATTTTTTAAAAGGGTAGTAGTGTATATCACTGGGAACATAATCCCAGAGACAAAAATTCTGATAAATGTTTCTGTTGCTATTTTTCTCATCTCCCCACCTAAAAATAATAATAACTCTAACTGACTGTTTTCTATTGGATATTTTTTAGACTTCATGACTACAAAAATAAAAATAATTGTTAATTGTTTTTATTCTAAATATTTACTATTAATTGCTTCTATTACTATTCTGTTATTACTATCTTTTATCAAATCCAAGATGCTATTGATTTTTAAGTCACCCCATTATTTTAATTTTTTTTAATTTATTTTTTCTTGAACTATAGTTGATTTACAATGTTATGTTAGTTTCTGGTGTACAGCAGAGTGATTCAGTTATATGTATACACACACACACACACGTACACACACATATGTACATATTCTTTTTCATTGTGGTTTATCACAGGATATTGATTTAGTTCCTGTGCTCTATAGTAGGATCTTGTTGTTTATCCATTCTATATATAATAGGTTGCATCTGCTAATCCCAAACTCCCAATCCATCCCTCTCCCTCTCCCCCTCCCCCATGGGAACCACAAGTCTGTTTTCTATGTCTGTTAAGTGACCCCATTATTTTATGTACCATTAAGAAGGAAAAACTAGCCAACTGTAATGGTGATAGGCATACTGATTTCGGAGGTGTTAGAATGTGAAAAACGTGTATCCAAGAAACGATGAAATGTAGTATTCTATTATAAACAATACCTGCACCACCCTGAACGTGATTTTTGTGGCCTTTGTTTTCTCCTTCAGCTTTGGGATGGCATACGACTTTATTGATTCAGTGGGAAATGATGTGGATGTTGTCTCTGACTCTGAAGTAAGTGGTCTTATTGCAAATGTAGTTGGGATGTTTGTGCTGGGGATTTATAGCCTGCTTTGTCTGCAGTCTTGAAAAATTAGTGATGAAATAAGCTACAACTATCTGATTATTGAATACCTTTTTTATTAAAGTAACACTGTTCACTGCATCTTTCCTCAAAGAGGAGGGAGCAACCCCCCAAATAGTGGCAGTGGTAATTAATATTAGTATTGATGGTTGTGTTTTAATGATAGCAGTTTTGATGATAGCAATTATAATGTTGGGTTATGTAATGTTACTAGTTGAGAATTAGATGTGATACTTTTGGTAAAATCTGTTGATCCTTAGTTGGCCAATTTTATCTGAGATGCTAAAAGCCTGGGTCAGTGCAACAGTGTGACCTGTACATACTTTATGAAATTCCATCGTGTACAAATAAATCTTTGACTGTCATTTACATTAACACAGGGTGACTGGTAAAATGTAGGTGATTCTGGTTCTAAAGCTCTGTCTTCTATGTGTTTATAGGTAGCTCTTTGTGTAAAATACAGTTTGTATGACCTTAAGGAAATAAGGTTTATTATGCTTTAAAGTTGAGTGAAGTTAAAATTTGAAAGATTCCAGATCACACTACAAAGGTCTTTCTAAATTGTTTTTTCCTCTTGATTTTTTTCAAGAACATAAAAAAGCTTCTGAAGATTCCCTACAGCAAATCGCACGTGAGCATGGCAGTGCACCGCATAGGAAGGACTCTCTTATTAGACGAGTTAGATATTCAGGAACTCTTTATGAGATCATCTCAGGTAATACGTGAAAAATAACAAGAAAAACACTATTTTAACAACTTAAGGGAACTAGAAATGTGATTTTGTTTCAAAGAAAGGCCAAAGTGGAAATGTGGTTGAGTACTTCAACCAAGAAGTGAAAAGGTTCACTGAAGATAAAAAAGCTTTAATAAAGAAAAAATAGAAAAGAGAACGGTGAAGAAACTTACTTCATTGAAACCAACAGCCAGGATTCTTGCAAGGAAAAGGGTGAAGTGAATGAAGAAAGTTGTGAAAAATCTGAAATTTCAGGGACTGGTTAAATTTTTGAAAAGTCCTTTGATGTCTCCATTAAAGACATTTTCATGAAACATGGCTGCCAGGAAATGTGAAAAATGTTTAAAAAATTATTCCTATGAATATATAGTTATATTAGAATTAATTGGTTCTCTTAAAGTAGAGCTTCTCAAACTGTATGTGGTAAATGACTATTCCCCCTATTATTTTGTAAAGTATAATAATATAATAATATTTCAGTTTCTGAAAGCTTACTCAGTACTTCTGTATTTACCTTGTCATTATAAATAGTTCATGGTTGCAAATAGTTCATGGTCTTGCCACTCCCATAGTCTACTCTTTAAAGAATATTCCTGCAGTGCTTTGATATAGGAAAATAAGTTACAGTGATTTAAATTGACATTTAAAATAAATGTTTTTCCATTTGAAAAGACCACAGTTCAGTTCAGTCTGTATATGTTAGCCACTGGGCAGGATCTTGAGAATCACAGTCCTTGCTTCCTAACAGCTTATAATTTGGGGGTTATAAACACACAGATAATTTTAATGCAGTGTGCATAGTGGGACTGATTCCAGGCACTGAAGAACATGTTATAGAGAGAGTCACCTCTCCTTGTCTGGCTTAAAGAGAGGAGGAGGACAGGGAGATTTCCTAAAAGAGTTGATAGGGACTGAGTCTAGAAAGGTAAATGTTTTACGAGTGTAGGTTTATGAAGTGGAATTTAAAAAATAAAAAGTATTTCCTATAAGAGGGCAATAGGTAAGGAATTGTTTTGACTGCAAGCTTGGTTAATTTATCAATTTCTTATGTTATTCAGACTGGTGATTGGACGTGGTTAAAAGAGTTTTATCAAAGACTTATTGATCAGAAGTGGCAGAGGAAGAAAAAAAGCAAAGAACACTGGTATCAGAAGGCTATTCTTTCGAAGTTTTTATATTACAGGTACTTGGCTACTTGTTTATTTTTATCTTAAGAGGAAAAATGAAATTCTGATCTAAAACGTAATTTGAAGCCAGCAAAAGTAATTTAAGTTTTGCCGCTATTATTGTTGACATTTGCCCTATATTGCTTTTTTAACGAGATTTGTGCTTGATTATAGAATCTGGTTTTTAAAAACCGGTGGCCTGTTACATAAAGTTAACTTAGTAACAGTGTGGTTTTTTTTCTGTCTGATTTGGCCAGTATCAATGGTGATGGAGCTGCTCAGCCTGTCCCATCTACTGCAAAACAGCAGAAATCGTCCAGCGCAGATCAGACAAACGATTCGGATGGGGCTTCTTGGCCTGCCCCCTTTGAAATGCCTTCTTCAGTCTCTGAAGACCCCAGTGCTTCCAGTCAGGTTAGTTAGTACTTAGATGCTAATTCAGCAAACTCATTTAAGGAGACAAAATCGATTATTTTGTTAATAAAAATAGACGAACCGGAGTGAAAAATATTCCATCAATTTATGTCTTCACAGTTACAAAAAGTACTTTCTTTAGTTTTTCAATATGGAATTTACAAGGGATATCGTGAATGGCTAGATCTGATGTTTTTTAAGAAATAATTCAAAAACATTTAAAAGTTTTTACCACATTTAAGATAGCTTATCAATATGCTTATCGATACTGATTATCTCCTTAAAGTCATAAGGAGATACAGTATATTTAAACTGTAGAAATATTAAATATCTATCAGATATTGAGACTCACAGGCCTGTTTGTAATTTAAATACTGATCTTCTACCTTAACTTTTAGTCAGATTGGTAGGCCTGAAATAGCCCTGCAGATTTTCTAGATGAAGTTGCTAAGACTTAACCTACATTAATGTTATAAAGCTTTTAGAAAGGAAGAGAGAGTAGACTGTTACCTCTTTTGTCTCTTATATTCTTGGTTCTTATTGTTCATTTGTTTTTGTCCTTATTGTGTCTATCAAAGAATAAAATAACTCCATAGATGTAAATTGTGCATGTTTATTTTTAGGAAAATATATTGACAAGCTTGAGGAAGGTAAAAATAAGATCTTTAACTTGGTAAATTGTGTTTTTCCTCTTGCTGTGTATTCTCACACGTTGAACATTCAGCATTTGTCCAGATACTATCTATCCTCACAACTTATAAGGTTATAGGGGACAAATAGCTTTAACTTGATTTTAGTTTTAGTAGGTTTTCAGATAGAGATGCCTCGTTAAACTGTAGTGACCTTAAATTTTTTCCAAAGTTGGGAAAACTGGAAGGAAAAGGAAGGGAGTAATTACCATGCAAGTCCATCTAGTGATAACTGTAGGAGGTGGGTATGTTACATAAATGAGAAGGGACATGGGTGCTGGGTGCTAGGAGGGTCCCATGTCATGACTTAGGTAGTGGTTACATAGGTAATTTGCTTTCTAACTAGTCATTATACTGTATTCTGTATTATTTGTTTTATGTACTTTCCTATATGTGATTATACTTCACTAAAGGAGTTTCTAAAAAATTACTTAGTATTCCTTGACTTCAAAATACATTATAAAAAGACCACATAATAGAAATACTAGTCTTCTACCACCCATTTCCTCCTTTATGAGTGTTATCATCTGTCCTTTAAGGGTTACTATGAAAAACCTTGGAGGCTTTTGAGAATATGCAGACCTGCATGTGGAGGAAGTGACCTGGAATCTACTTAATGCCTCTTAGGCCGTGAACTTTACTCCACGTGTGGCGTATAAATTTGTTTCATCCTTGGAGCTGCATATGTATTGTGTTGATGGTATCATTTTACAAATAAGTAAATAAAGCTCATAAAAAGTAGATGTTTGTCTGTGGCCACAGAGCTGATGAAGTTCCAGCTAGGGTCTAAACCCTGATATTTCTGACTTCAGAGGCCTGTTCTCACAGCATTACTCCAGTGTGCCCATGTATCCCCCACATTTAGAAGGGCCCTGTAAGCAGTCAGGTTGTCTTAGCAATGGCATATTCCTAAGTAGAGCTACCCTGCCTAAAAATAATCTTTTACAGAATACTTTTTATAACATATATAAATCTTTAAATTTCAACATTTAGAGATGTATTTTTGTTCGTAAGCTATCACCTCATGAATTCTTGCTCCCAACACTAAAACGGCTAGTTTGAGGCCTGTGTTAAGCATTAATAGAGTTTAAGTAGGTCTCTGTGGTATGGCCGTGAGCCAAACCTTTATTGAGGACATTATAAACTAGAGCCCAAACTCCCACTAAAGCAGCTACCTGGCAAATACAGTTTGGGGGGTTGATAACTTGTCTGTGTAAATAAACAATATAATAAATGTTTGAAATCCTTTAAGGACCCTTTGAAAAGAAGACAAGACATAGCAGAAGCACTGGAGATTTCCCCCCCATGCTTGCAGTTATACGTACTTTGCAGGCAGGTGCTAGGCCTGTTAGCACACACATAGGAATAAGCAATGCACACACATACTCACATGTGCATGCACATATGCATGCTCATCTTGGTTTAAAGTAATGTTTCTTAAAGGTTTAAAGTAATGTTTTTTAATGGCAACTGCCCTTATGGTTGGAAAGTTGAGTGGTGGACTGTGTTTACCCATGTCAAAGATTCCTCTTCCTATGTGTTTTCAAAATATATTCCACAGAATCTAATAAGAATAAGAAAGTGTTATGAGATCAGATACATGTGAGAACATTGGATTATACAGAGGCGAAGTAGGTTTTTCCAGTGCAGGACCTCTTAGGGGCTTTTTAATGGTAATAAGAATTGTTACTCTCCAAAAGCAAATCATTGGTAAGCAGTGTTTTTCAAACCTGACTCCAGAAATTTTTCACCCAGGGACTAGACTTCTGTGAAACACACACTAGGAAATGTGAAACTGGAGGCTATTCTGATGACCAGTGTCTCAAAAATACGGCTGAGGTTTCTTAGGAATTTTTTAATCCAGTAGGGATGGGGTATGCTGAAAGAGCAGTGCTCTTCTGATTCACCCAAAAAAAGGAAAAAAGCTTGGAAAGCTTAAAATCATCTTTCATTGTTATTTGAATAATATCTAAATGTGATTAGCTTATTATAGTAACCGGTAATTAGGAGCTCAAATATGTCACCCAGTGATGAGAGTTAATGATTTGTATTAGCCCTGATTTACAAGAGTAGATTTGATGTGTATGCTTTGAATGTTTAGGTGATACTCTTTAACAGTAGGCCATTTTAAAGTAATTACGGCAGCAGAATCACTCCTTATCCTTGCACTTTTCACAGGGAGGTGAGCCTCTTGAACCCTCATACATAGTGGGGCATGTGGCCTCAGCACCTAAAGAACAAAACCTGACTACTTTATTCAATGACGGGGAGAACAGTCAGGTATGCTTTTCGTGGTGTCCAAGGTGAGACACCTAATCCCCAGTCTACTTCGTCATTTAAAAACTAGTCTAAATTGGATTCATAGGGGAAGAAATCCACTTGATCCTGAATCTCTTTCTAAGCATCTCTGTGATCTTATAGCTCTGTGGCTTTAATTTACCTTGTCTCCCTTGTCTTTTCCTTTTTCTAGTCTTTCTGTGGATCATGGGGGGAGATTACTGATCTCCTGTTTATTATATAATCTTTCTATTTGATTTTAAATCACAGGGTCTTAAAAATGATTTTGCTCGGAATATTTTATGGACGTTTGAAGACATACATATGCTGGTTGGCTCCAACATGCCTATATTTGGAGGAGGCAGATACCCAGCAGTCAGCCTGCGCCTCAGGTAACCAGGCTCGTGTCCCTTTAGATCAGCCTTCCGTCTGCTTTCGCTTCTCCATTCCAGCATCGTTGCCTTTTCTAGTTGTTTTCACTTCCCTTCTTGCCCCACCAGTTGAAATGGCTGCAGTGAGGAAGGAGTGTTTCAGCAAATGCTGAAAGCCCTCTGGCTGGCTTTTCATTCTAGTCCTCAGTGAGTGGAGTCAGAGATCTGCTGTGCTGACCTAGTCTTAAGTCTGAATCTACAACTTGTGAGAATATAATGTAGTCTATTTAACTAGTCAAGGAGATGGTCTACCAGCTTTCTGTTAACTAATTGTGAGCATTTTTTTAATGTTCCAGGTGTATGTGTTCATGCTAGTCCATGTGAATTCTGACTTGGGCACTATGATGCATGCTGGTCAGTCTTTCACTTCAGGTTGTGTGAAGAGCGTGCAGTAGGCTCCCCGTCATCCGCTGTCGTAGTTCCTCCTATTCTTACTGAAAACTCTGATGGACACCCATTAGAAGTCCAAGAAAAGCTTGTGGAAGGATGTTAAGTACAACACACCACATAAGCTACATGTGCGTGTCTCATCAGAAGAGAAAGCATAAATGGCATTCTCCAACTAGGGAGAAGAGATTAAAATATTTTAATGGGGGAAATAAGTCTCAGGTGATTGACTATGGAACAGCTTAATTAAATCAAATAACACTAGGAATGTGTATTTTTAGGGATAACAACAAACCAATTAATGTGCTAACTGGAATCGACTATTGGTTGGACAACTTGATATGCAATGTACCAGAGCTTGTCATGTGTTTTCATGTAAATGGAATTGTACAGGTAAGATAGATACAGTGCAACTTTTAAAATAATCTCTCAAATACAGATTGGAGCAGAAAGTACCTCACTAAAGTTTTTAAGACTGTTAAATACTAAGGTGTATTTTGGCAAGGAAGATAGCTATGGATAAACTCAAATTTGAGTGTTTTCACGTTTGAGTTGGTGATATCAGAATTCTAGATGTTATAGGAGTCTAATTTTACAGGTAATTTGTGGGCAGGTCATAATACAGTACTAAAATCTATATTTGTAGCCAGAGAACTGTAATTTTAATGCCAGGAACCCACAGTAATTACCTGAAAGTGTCCTAACAGTAGAGGTGTTTATTCAGTATACAAATACCTACTCAGTTTATGCAAAGTTTTAAGGAAAGGCCCCAGCATTGCATAAAAGTAAATAGTTTATATAGCAAATTGTTATTGAGCATATTCTATTTATGAGGGACTTTGTCCCCATCAGAAATGTTGGAGGAAAAACAATAAGGTTTGGTCACTACTCAAAGCGGTTTAACCTAATGGGAAATAAGAATGTGCAAAGAGAAAAATTGGAGACAGTGGGTGAAGGATTCACAGTGTAGTGCACACAGGAGTCTGGATGATCAGAGAAGGGTGAGATCACTTCTGTTTTGATCTGGTCTATTTTCCAACTGATTTGTAGTTTCTAGTCTTAGAGTACTTCAGAAAATACGGTAAGTGGCCTTTAGGGAAGTGTAAGCAGAAGACAAGCTAAAGCTACAGAGGCGCTTTAAAAATCGTGATAGTGGTCTTCCCTGGTGGCGCAGTGGTTGAGAGTCCGCCTGCCGATGCAGGGGACACGGGTTCGTGCCCCGGTCTGGGAAGATCCCACATGCCGTGGAGTGGCTGGGCCCATGAGCCATGGCCCCTGAGCCTGCGCATCCGGAACCTGTGCTTCGCAATGGGAGAGGCCACAGCAGTGAGAGGCCCACATACCGGGAAAAAAAAAAAATCGTGATAGTAATAGCCTTGCAGCCTTTACTCTTACTGTTGCCTCCACACGCCATGCTCCATTTCTGTAAAGGAATAGACTACATAGCTCAAGGGGAAAAGAGGATATACTGGAGACACTGCCCAGATGACTATAGTGTCAGGGGAAAGAAAAAGCCAGAAATACATATTTTGAGAAAGTTTACTGGGCGAAGTCTGCCTTCATTTACCACCTTCCCAGTGGAAAACCATTAGGGTAGAATAGAAGAAAGTGTACAGTGTGACTTGTTCCGTGGTTAGGACAGAAATGAGATCCTGCCTAAGTGTGTGGTTCAAAATCAGGTGATGACTCCCCCTTGAGAATTATTCCTGTGGTAAACCACCACATTGCTGGCAGGGATGGGTCAGATTTCTTTGGAGTATCAGGGCAGAAAAAAGACCAAAAACCAGTGCCTTAAACTCTCATGCTGCGTAGGTCTCTAGTTGCGGGATTCGTATGTTTGGTCGCTTTTTCATAAGAGAAGTGTTGCTGTGTAGGTTTTCTCTTAAACTATCTTCTATCTGTTTTACAGAAGTATGAAATGATAAAGACAGAAGAGATTCCCAATTTGGAAAACTCTAATTTTTCTACTAAAGTCATAAAAGATATTGCACAGAATATTTTATCATTTTTGAAATCTAATTGTACCAAAGAAGGACATACCTATTGGCTATTTAAAGGTAAGCTAATTCTTGAATGAATAGTAATTGATTTGAGTGGCAACTGTAAAGTGAGGTTTATTTGGTTTTTTTGTTTTTTTTGTTTTTTCCCAGCAAGTGGCAGTGATATAGTGAAGCTCTATGATCTCACTACTCTTTGTGAAGAAACTGAAGACAAATACCAAAATCCATTCACAATGCCAGTGGCTATTCTCTTATATAAGTGAGTGCTTTAAGAAGTTAAGATGAAGAATTAGCCTTACTTACAATTCTTAAGTGTATAGCCACATTATCTACGCCAAGGTTTTAAATACCTTTTAGATTTTCATAGTTTAAAAAAAGTGTATGTATGTATGTATATATACACCTATATACTGTTCCAAAATAAATGGGGAAGGGGGAGGGCAGGTATATAAAACACAACATTTAGTAGTTTCTTATGGCCCTTATTCCACTGGAAGGAAAGAAGAGCGTGCCTAGACTTGAGTCTTGTAGAGAACGATGAATGGGGAGTAAATTTGATATGAACTTCTTTTAGGGTTGCTTGCAACATGATGATGAAGAAGAATCAAAATAAGAAACACTATGGGACTGTTAGAACCCTGCTTCTGAATTGTGTTAAATTGCTGGACAAAGGCAGGCATCCTCAAGTAAGATTAACATATGCTCTCTAAAAGAATTCTGGCATTCTGATAGAGAATTGTTGCCTAGACATTAAAGCCGCCTAATTCATAGTCTGCAGCTGCCCAGTGGATCCAGTTTGGTAGCCAGGTACCACGTGTGGCTCTTGAGCACTAAAGTGTGCTTCATCTGAATCGAGATGTGCTTTCAATGTAGAATACACACTGAATCTTGAAGAGTGTGTGTGCGCATGTGTGTACACATTACATGATGAAATATTTTGTTTATTGAATCAAGTGTAATATTGAAAATTGATTTCGGGCTTCCCTGGTGGCGCAGTGGTTGAGAGTCCGCCTGCCGATGCGGGTTCGTGCCCTGGTCCGGGAAGATCCCACATGCCGCGGAGTGGCTGGGCCCGTGAGCCATGGCCGCTGAGCCTGCGCGTCCGGAGCCTGTGCTCCGCAACGGGAGAGGCCACAACAGTGAGGCCCACGTACCGCAAAAAAAAAAAAAAGAAAAAATTGATTTCAACCAGTTTTTACTTTTTTTTAATGTAGCCACTAGAAAATTTTAAATTTTGTGTCTGGCTCACATTTCTCTTGGATAGCACTGTTCTATAAATGTACAATTCACACAATTTTAGTAAAGTAGTGCTGTTTTTCCTTTGTATTATCACTGTTAAAAGGTGGAAAACTATAGTCTCTTGAAAGATCCATTTACATGAATGTCAGTATGAATAAGGTCCACATCCTGTACCTCAGTATATAAAAGCGTCTCTTAAAACAACCTCAGTTCTGTGCCCATGGTTTTACACCACCCTTATTACCCTCAGGTGTCTGAATTTGACAACTGTATGTTTCAGTGTAAGGATAGTTGTGTCCTATTTAAATCAGAAGAGATATGTAGTATCTGTGATTTTTTTTTTTTAAAGATCCAAGTTCCTTTTAGTTGTGGCCACGTGCAGTTTGGAGATAAAGATTATCCTAGAGACCAAACCAAGATAAACTGTTTTTGAAGAAAAATGGCAAAGCAATTTCTGGCTTAAATGTCTAATTGCTGATTAAGGTGATGGTGGTTAATAAGTTAAAAATAGTGTTAAGACTATTGCATGTCTGAGACTAAGAATTACCTAAACAGTAGAGTAAAATAAATGCTAATATATAAATGCTAATTTTAAGAGAAACCAGATTTTCTGGACTTTTCCCTCATTAAGCTAGTGGAGGTTTTCCCCCTGGAACCATAGGTCGTATAGTAAATATTAGTTGCCTATTAAAGATAAACTAATTAGTTCATAGCGTGTAAAGAGAAATTCTTGTTTCTTGGTTGATACGGAGTGATGTGTTGCTAACATTTTAGTTATGACACTTTATACGTGAAAACTTGTCTCCAGTGAAATACATTTGCCACTTTTTCTTAAGAGAGAGGGCTGGGAATGGAATAATTTTAGGAAATAAACATATCAACCCATGAGGATTTTACAGAGTACATTCAGAGTATTGGTACTTTGAAACAGGAACATTTCAGTGTGTATTAACAGTCTGTGGTGGAAACAGCCTGTCTGCAGGTCTCTTAAAATTTGTTAGTACAGTAGTAAAATTCATTCCACTTTAGAATGCTCGATTTTGATGAGTTACTTATATTTTTTTCTTTTTATAAGATTATTGCTTCAGCCAATTACATGCTTTCAGAACTCTTCCAATTGGATGAACCTAAAAAAGAAAGTTCAGAATCTCCATTAAATGAGAATTCTGATGAAAGTTATAGTGAAGAGGAGGAGGAGATGCCAGACAGCGATGAAAACGTATCCTACAGCACCTGTTCTGATCCATCAGATGATAACAAAGCAGTAGCTATAATTAAGTCTGTTGGAGAATTGTCAGTTCCAGAAAAATACAAATCCATTCATCAAATCAGAGTAAGCATATTGAAATTTGTATTAAAATTTCATCAATGGAAAAACAAACAATCGTTAATTGAATACAGTTAGCATCTCAAGAGATGGCATTACTTCAGTAAATCTTTTATGGTCTAGGGTCTAATAATCATTAGCTCTATGAATTCTGAAACTTGGTTTTATAGTTGTCCCAGGGTAACTGATCCACATGCAGACCTATGGTGGGCTGATGTGTAAACCACATCAATATGTTAATTTTTATGTGGGAGATTTTCCTTTCCAGTGACCAGTGTGCAGCCCTGGCTGCTCACCATGGTACTTCTTCCCGATTGCTGTGTTGCTGGGAGACTGAATGTGTAGGTTGCTTGGTGCACGTAGAATCAGAGCACATGGGTGGCTCATTATTGATCCATATGTGGAGAAATCTGGCACATTGTCCCTGTGCTACAGGATGGTGCTTTTCAGTGACTGTGGCCATGTCAGCTGGATTGGACATGTCTCTTCTCTGGTCACAGCCCGAAAGACCCTAAGAGCTTCCTGCCCTTTTGGTTTCTCTTGGTGTCAATTGTGTTGACTGTCATACCATCCATCTTTTTCTAGACAGTGTAATTATGTTTCATTTTTCTAAATTATAATTAATTTCCTGTCATATTTATAGATAATCTCTTAATTTAAGCTCTGAGTTTAACTTTCAGGTGGAAATTTTATATCCAAATAGGTTTTTAGAGGACACCTCTGTGTCACCCCAAAACATTGCCTGTCCTTCTGACCTTCTCTTCCTTCATTTCTCCTCTCATTTACCTTAGCCCCACTGCCTTTTTTTCTGTCTCTCATAAACCGTCTTTCTGAATTTTAGTGCACTTGCAGCTTGAACCCTGCAGTACAGTAAAAAAATGTTTCTGATTATAAACAAAAACATTGATTGTAAAAGGTACCTATATTTGGGAAACCGCATTGTAACAGAATGTGATTACATTTGGAGAATGGTATGCTTACAGATTTTTTTTTTGTTTTTTACAGAGACAGCACTTTCTATCAATATTGAAAGCACTCAGAAATACAGTCATAGTATTCATATAAACATGTCTTTCATGGTAGCTTTGCCTTATCTCAGTACTTTTTGAAGCACAGACAGCATGGCTCCAGAGCCCCGGCCTCAGCACTCGCTCACTGAGTGCTTGAACACATTACTTAACATCTGTGTTTACTTCTCTGTATAACGAGAATGGTAATTCCAGCCTCATAAAATTCACCAAATGGAATGCCTCGCAGAAGCTCTTACACATGATATCACTTAGTAGATGGAGGCTGTTAACTGGTTCTCCTCCTAATTAAGTATATAAATTATACAGTGAGACCATTGGCAATACTTGTTAACTTATTGCTAAATTGATGATATTATTAACTGTGTGTTACCAAGAACTAGTGCTGATTAGGAGTCAAGCTCACCCGTCGGATTAGGTATACATTTATTTAAAACATTACTACTCTCATTCTTGCTTTTTTTGTTGTAATAGAATTATTTTTTTGAATTTTAAGTACTTAAAGCAACATGTATGCTGGAAGATCTTTTTAAGCAAGATTTTTGTTGATGCTTATATCAGTTTACTCTGCAATTAAACAGTGCATTAGCCTTAAAATGTCAGATACCTCACTAAGCTGAATATACAGAAAATTTCAAAATTATTGACTTGTAGAGTTTTAGTAATTCCCAGGAGATGGAATTTGTCATATCAGTGCATATTAATAATTTTAAATGTTTGTTTCTGAAGCCCAGTTGCGCATTTCCAGTTTGCCATGACACAGAAGAGCGCTGTAGACTTGTGCTTACCTACGTTCTGGAGGTAAGTTTCAGTGTAGACTGCACCGTTTCAGTAAAACTTGTACTTGATATGCAAATAGTGTTTGTTTATTGGTGCCTACATGTTATTCTGAATGATATTCTACTGTGATTTTCCCCCCCTTTAAGCATAAGTTGAAAATTAATGCCTCCTAATTTTCAGGTCAAATGTAGTAGTTTTTTAAAGTCTGTTTTCAAAATTTAAATTCTCCTAAATGTATCTAGTAGTCCAGATATTGCCTTATATTTAGTTTCCAGTTGGTGTTCAGTGACACGTATAGTAAATGTTTCTCTTCTTTTAAAGGGTTTAAAATCTGTGGACAGCAGCATCAAAAAAGAAAGTGACCTCCCTGCCGCTGACCCCAACACCCCAATCCCACTAAAATATGAAGATGAATCCACAAGGGGGGGTCCTGAGGGTCTGGAGAAGCAGATGGCCTTGTTTTTGGACAAAAGTAAGTTGAATTGAAGTGCAAATAAGGCCTTTTCAGCGGAATAATATAGTAGGCCTTTTCAACAGCAGACTTAGGTCAATTAAGGCATTCATTGAAAGGAATTCAGAAAAAGGATATCATGTGAATGGAAAGTGGGGGAAGATATCCTTTCAATTGAAATATAAAATAAAACAGGATAATTTCGATCCTTTATAGATAGTTCTAAGAAGAACATAAGGAACCTGCTTCCTCCTGTTACCTGCTGTGAGGAACTAATGCCTTCAGCACGGTGGGGTTCTCCTGAGAAAGCCCCACTTCAGTAGATGCAGTCAAGGGTTTAAGCACAAGGACTTAGGAACCAAACCGCACAGCTTCAGATCTCAGCTTCACTAGGGCAGGTTGTTTGACTTTTTTGAGCCTTGTTTTCTCTCAAAGTAGAGACAATAATAGTCCCTACTTTAAAGGGCTCTTACACGGATTCAGTGAGTTAATGTATGTAACGTGCTTAGAACAGTGCACATAATGAGCACCTTAGGAGTGGTAGCCGTTGTCTCCTTACGGCACTTGGATAAGCTGCAGGAGTCACTTATAAAGGGTCTGATTTGTTCCTCAAGGACATCACTTCATGAGGAACATGTGGACTTTGAAGTCAAAGTCCTGAATTTCTCATTTATTTTAATCTAAGTTGTATTTCTTTTTCCAACCATATCCCCCTCCCTTTGTTTTTTTAAATCAGTTTCAGTTATTTTAAAAAGTGTTTTGAAAGCCAGTATGTTTAAAATAGTATCAAGTGCTTTCTAAAAGGTCTTTTCTTCCCTTCATGAACATAAGGGGGCGGGGGGCAGTGTGCGTGGCAGGATTCATTTCCCCAGCATTTATGTAGTGCTTCCTGTGTGCCAGCCTGAGTCTACCCACAATGAGGAGGACCACACCAGCACTCGAGACCCCTGTCTCTGTGCTTCCTTCATGGTGTTCTCTCCTCTGAAATGCCTTTTCTGTCTCCTCCTTCCTCCGCATCTCAGCTGTTGAAAATCCTGCTCTTGTTTAAGGTCTCCGTCCTAACCTCTATCCCCAGAATTACTTGGTTCCCTCACCACTCTGTCCTGTGAGCACTTAACTGAGGCCTGCCTCAGTCATCATCAGCTGTGTCTAATGGTTTTACACACACACACACGAACACACTTGTGAGCAAAACTTCATCTTCTTCATTTTTGGTTTTCTCACAATGCCTCGCATATAGAAAATGCATAACAGTAGCAGAGGAAAAAGAAATACATGCACAAATAAAACCATAAGAGACTAAGTACTTTTCATTGCTTTGAAAGATTCAAGTGTTGGAGCTGATCAAAAAATGAGACATCTTTAAAAAAAATAAAATAAAATGAGACATCTTGAAGCTGGGAGATGATGGGGAGTGGGTTCCCACAGCATTTTGCTCTTCTCTCTGTCATTGCACTTAATATATTTTGTTGTGGTTTATGTTATTGGCCCATCTCCAGCCTTGGTCTGTGGGGTCTTCAAGGACAGAGGCCATATAACTTCATATCACTGTTTCTGGTGCCTAGCACGGTGCTTGGCACAGAAGTGGTCATTTGTTGGCTGAAGAGGGTAGTAATGGGCTGGACTTCAGAAAGTATTCCTGGTGGAGGAAGCAGTAAACCCAGATGGGATACAGGGAAAACAGGGTCTATGTAGGCAACAAGCTGCACCTTGATTTTGGTTGGTAGAGAGTAGGCGTGGAGTACAAGGAGGTAAGGCTAAACAAAATGGAGCTTAGGAAGTGGGCTGAGATGCTGAGACATGATTGAATAAGTGGTGAGAAGCCATTTTAATGTTTTAGAACAGGAGTTCCACTGTGATTAAAGCTGTGCTTTAGGAAGGTGAACTTTTTGGCAGGTCGACGCATAGACTAGAGAAAGGACGTAGATGTCAGTCATGAGCTTAGTTATGTTAGTGACCCTGAAAGAGTGACAGAGTTGACAGCTACGGAGAAGCAGGCCTTTGGAAGTCCCAAGTGAGAATGTCAAAACACTGCTCTTCTACTTCATTGCATTTAAGTAGTAAGATACAGTATTTACCAGTTTTGTTGTAGCTATTAATAGTACCTAGGCCTGGAGGGTTTTTATCAAGAAGCAAAATTTTTTTACAGTGAGACTTATATTCAAATAAAATGTGCTGCCTTTTTTCCCTCATGTCGTAGTGGGCTCCCTTCAGAAGGGTAATTATTCCAGTCAGTCTGGAATGATCCCTGGTTCCTGGCAACATAAAATGAAACTCCAGCTGATTCTCAAGTCATCAAAGGCCTATTATGTTTTGTCTGATGCTGCCATGAGTCTTCAGAAATATGGAAGAGCGTTACGATACATTAAATTAGCTTTGCAGAGCCATGGTAAGTTACTATAAATGAAAATATTTAATAGGCATTGGGAGGAGAGAACGGAGAAGGCATCTGAATCAGTGAAATTTTAATCCTATTTCTGTTTTAAATTTAACAAATTTTTTTTTCTAATCTTGTATATGTTTCCTAGTATTTTCCACTTTGGTTTAACATCGCTTCATTTTGAAATACATGAAGTCATATGTGATATGTGACATAAAATAAACTTAGATACAGTGGTACAAAGCTTTCAGCTGGTAACAGATTTTCTTAATTTTTACTGTACTCCTTCATTTTTAATGTGCTGTGTTTTTTCTCCTTCCTACCCTTTCCACATAGATACTTATTGCTGCCTCTGCACCAATATGCTTTCTGAAGTGCTGCTATTTCTTTCTCAATATTTAACACTCTGTGGTGATATCCAACTAATGCTGGCCCAGAATGCAAATAATAGAGCGGCACACCTTGAAGAGTTTAATTACCAAACAAAAGAAGACCAGGAAATATTACACAGCCTCCACAGGGAGTCCAGTTGTCAAGGTATGCCAGTGAGACTCATCGTTTGATTCAGAAAAATGTCAGAAATGTTAGTGTTTCGGTATTGCTGTTTTGTTTCATTTCTTAATGTTAAATTGAACATGATCCTGTGTATTTGTGTATAAAGTGGTTTTGAAGTATTTTATAATTAGTAATTATACAACTAGAACTAGTTAAAAAATAGTCTCTGAAGACAATTGACTTTTTACACTTCTCTCTTTGTAAGGTTTTTCTGGGAAACCCTTTAGTCAGCTAACCAAGCCATGATTTTCTTTTGAAAAGGAGTAACAGTTGGTAAAAGTGGATGAATTACTTTTTGAATGGTTCACCTTTTGAATGGTTCCTGAGGGCTAAGATACAGTGATCATTATTTTTTTATTTTATTTTTTTTTGCGGTACGTGGGCCTCTCACTGTTGTGGCCTCTCCCGTTGCGGAGCACAGGCTCCGGACGCGCAGGATCAGTGGCCATGGCTCACGGGCCCAGCCGCTCTGCGGCATGTGGGATCTTCCCGGACCGGGGCACAAACCCGTGTCCCCTGCGTCAGCAGGCAGACTCTCAACCACTGCGCCACCAGGGAAGCCCCAGTGATCATTATTTTTTAAATGTAGTTCACAGCTGTCTGTTTTTGGAAGATAGGAGAATTTAGTCTGCAGAGCAGTATCCCTCCCTCTTAGCTCAGTACAGTTATATATAAGCACCTTGCAATTAGGGCAGTAAGTGAGACATTAGGTGCTTTTGTAATGTATGGAGTTGTTTTATTATGCTCTTAAATTGTTTATATCACTTTATATCCACATCCCAAAAAACTTTGGACTGTTAACATCTAGAGAGGTATACTGGCGGAGGAAATGTATTATTGTGGGGTTTTTTTGCCCTCTTTCTCCCCTTCTCTCCTTCTGAGTTTCTCAAATAATCATTTTATTTTAATAAACATGGTGATAAAATCCTTAAGTTTGTTTTTGCCATTCCCATCATGTTAATTTCATATAATTTACTTCTTTGTAAGAGTGATGTGCTCCTTGAAAGTTATCAGCAGGAGTACTACCCTTTTTCTCCCTTGAATTTTTGGGCCCTGCACCTGAGTTTACTCCAGTCTCCACTAGAGGGCACGTTTAAGTCTTTGAGAGCTTATCTGTCAGCTTCTTCAGTGACATAAACTTACATTGGCAAATTCTAATGTACATAACTAGCCTCTGTAGCAATCCGAACTTTATTTCAAGAACTGTTTCCAGTAATTAAAAAGGAAAAACTGGTTTACCTTGTGTCAGTGGACAACTTTAGGTCTGTACCAGTAAGCAGTGGACCTGGTAAAATCTGGGTCTTGGGAGTTGTTTTTAGGCAGAAAAATATTTCTTTTAATCCAACATTAATGTCCCAAGAAAATATAGTTTTTAAAATAAATTCAGAGATCTTTTCTTTTGAAATTTAAAATTTTAGTTGTATTAACTGAATCTTACTATGTTTATACTATATTGCATATTATGGTATAAGCATAATTTTATTATATGTTATTTTGTCTTAAAAGTATTAGATTACTTAGATACTAAGGAATAAGGGTTCATATGACTCATGGTGATGTTTCCTTTTTTTTCTTTTAAGGATTTGCATGGGCAACTGATTTGTCTACGGACTTAGAAAGTCAACTTTCAGTTAGTTGTAAATGTTATGAGGCTGCTAATGAAATCTTGCAGTTTACTGACTTAAAAAGTCAAAATCCAGAACAGTATATACAAGTATTGAAGAGAATGGGTAACATTAGAAATGAAATCGGTGTCTTTTACATGAATCAGGCTGCCGCATTACAGAGTGAGAGAGTAGGTGAGTACGTCTCTGGGGTCCTGTCTTTATTGCCCGTTCTCTTAGAAAATCATGCTGATTTTACATGGTTCAAGCCAAGAACTGTGGCATTTGATTTTATGTCATAAACGGATGCACTATTAAAGAATCTTTTATTATTAAATTCTCAAGGAATAAAAGTAGGAAAAGACATTATTTCCCCTTGGGAGTCATCATTTCACTGTCCTCCGTCCTCCATCTGATCACTTCAGAAGTGAGTTGGACAGTCAGCCATGTGCTAGGCTCTATACTGGATATGTAATTGGCTAAGACGTAGTTCTCCGAGCTGGGAAGCCAGATATGAATACAAATCTCTGAAAAATGCTGTAAGTACAAATGCCGTACAGTAGAGGAGTGGGGAAAGGAAGACGTTCCTTGAAGTTGTGGCTTTCTTGGAAGGCTTGTGAGAAGAAGGTGTAGTTTGGGCAGATTGCAACATGATATGATTGCAGCAGGCAGATGTGGGAAAGGTGGGATGTCTCGACCGGAGTAGGCAGTGTTAGGAAGGAGCCAAAGATATAGTGTCCAGTGGGTGTTTAGAGGAGCAGCGAGTTGCCTTCAGTGATTCAGGCAGAGGGGGATGGATTCATCTGCGCCCATGTTGAGTTTGAGAAGCCAGTGGACATGTACGTGAATGGTATGATTTAGTAGTCAGTTAGAAATGTGTGCTTAGAGCTCTTTGGGTTAGCAAGGCATAGGTTGGGAACCATTCACATAGGGGTGATAGTTGAAGCCATGAGAATGGGTGAAACTGTAGAGGCTGTACACACAGCATGGGAAACCAAAAGGGCCGAGATAAAACTGAGGACAGCAGGTAGGTTGAATAAGTTATTGTGTGCCTGTTGATCTGTGAGCTGTACTTGCCACAGGGGTACAGAGGTCATTGCCGGTGGGAGAACCTGTGCTTTTTTGTTGTTGTTATTTATACGTATATAATACATTTTTAAAATTGAGATATAAGAACCTATGCTTTTAAGGTGCCTCTGGAGGAGGAAGTTGGTGAAGGTGTATGGAAAGTGGTTGTCAGAAACCTAGGAGAATTAGAGAAGACGCGGACTGTGCCTCTTGAAATTCATGGGACCATGTCTTTTGAATCTTTATGCAATAGTGCTTTGCTCGATGTTTTTATATGCCTGCTTTAATATCATCTGGTTAATAGAGAAGAGGACTCCGAGTGTTGTGTCAGTCTGCCCGGCTGCCATAGACTAGGTGGTTTCAACAACAGAAATTTATTTCTCACAATGTGGAGCTGGAAGTCCAAGGTTGGATTTCTCTGAGACTTCTCTTCTTGGCTTGCAGGTGGCCACTTTCTTGCTGTGTCCTCACCTGGTCTTTTCTGTGTGTGTGTTCCTGACGTCTCTCTCTCTTATGAGAACACCAGTCATTTTGGATCAGGGTCCCACCTTATGACCTCATAAATGAGACCTTAGTCAACATTTGTGGTTAGGGCCTCAACATGAATTTGGGGCGGGGGCGGGGGGGACACAGGTGTGATGAGAATAGTGCGCTGCAGTGGGTCCAGGTGGCTGGTGGTCCACTAGACATCCTGTCACTGCCACGCTCTCATCATCTCATCCAGAGACACTGGTGGGTTTACGGTGATATCTGCTTACACCATTGTTTTCTTTCTTTTTTTGTGAAGTGAGCAAAACTGTGTCTACTGCAGAGCAGCAGTTGTGGAAAAAAAGCTTTTCTTGTTTTGAAAAGGGAATTCACAACTTTGAGTCAATTGACGATGTCACAAATGCTGCCCTTTTATTATGTAACACGGGACGACTCATGCGAATTTGTGCACAGGCTCACTGTGGTGCAGGTGATGAATTTAAACGTGAATTTTCTCCAGAAGAAGGCTTGTATTACAATAAGGTAACTTGCTTACATGTTGGACCTCATCTATTCACACCTGATTGTCCTTTACACTTTGCCACAGCTCCACTAAAAGGTTATAAAACTAAAATAATTAACAGCTGTGGTGATGGCACAGGACTAGACAGATCATTAAAACACTTAGAAACTGGAAGAATACTGAGAATTCAGTAGTGAAGATGACAGGTAGGGAAGGATAATTGTTCAGTAAATTACATCGGTGTAGTGAGAGCACGTCATATGGATTAAAGATCGACACAGAGAAGTGAAACTCTGGAAGTCCCAGAGGAAAATACAGGTAGACAGTTCTCTGATAGGATGGGAAAGGACTTTTGCAGCATAACACAAAGAGCAAAAATTGTGACATAAAAGATGGATAAATTCAAATGCATAAAAATTGTTTTTTAAATGCACAACAGAAAGCAAAATTGAAAAGCAGTCCACAATCCAGGGAAAATACTTAGAGCATACATGACAGATCAGAGGTTAATAAATCCTGAATATATAAAGAACAATTAAGAATCGTTGAAAATAAACTGCCCCAATAGAAGAACAAATAACCTTGAACAAAAAAGTCATACGTGTAAAAAAAAAAAAAAAAAAAAAGTAAATGGTTAATATGTAAGAAAAATTTCAAAATTTAAACTTTTATGAAATTTAAAAATCAAGTTTTTTTAATCAAATTGTGAACATTTTTTGGCAAATGGTAATATCCAGCGTTGGGGGAGGTACAAGAACACTCATTTAGTTGAGAACTTTGAAGCTGTTTAAATTACATTAGTGAGCAATGTTCATTGCATAGAGAACTTAAAAAAAAAAAGTGACCTTGTTTTTCTTTAAGCCTACATATACACAGAAAAAGTGGATAAGTACACACCAGAAATGTAGAAATTATTGCTGGGTGATGGAATTCAGTGTGATTTTATTTGATTACATACAATGACCATGTATTTCAGCATGGTGGTGACAGAGGTGGGAAGGGTTGCTTCTTTATACAATCAAACCCAGCAAATTTTTTATCCATAGACTTGTCAGATTAGTTTTTCTAGTTTGCTAGTTATATAAGCTGTAATTCTCATTTAGAAAGAAAGGAAAACAAATGAAAAAAATGCATCCTTATGCTTCACATGAGTCATAAGACACTCAGATGGGCTGATGATAGACTCGAGAGGAAATGTGGGCAACATGTAGTCCACTTTAAATCACTTTCTTCATTGAAACTGTGTCACTGATTTACTTTTTTCCTTTCCTCATGATATTGGTCTTTTATAAATTCTCTCAAATTAATGTTGGGGTGATTGTGAGACATGTTTTACTTTATGGTGTATATTTAAACTGAGTCACAATGGTCCTCTTTCCTCCCTTGCAGGCTGTTGATTACTACTTGAAAGCTCTAAGATCCTTGGGAACACGAGACACACACTCAGCTGTTTGGGACTCAGTGAATTGGGAATTGTCCACTACTTATTTTACTATGGCAACTCTACAGCAAGATTATGCTCCGTTATCTAGAAAAGCTCAAGAGCAGGTAATATTTGCTGGATTATAAAGAAGTCTTAACCTTACTTATTCCTTTGTTTGACACATATTGAGCATCTGTTATAGTCTTTTTCTTGACAAGCAGTATTCAAATGTTTTTAAGATTCTTACATAAGATTATGGGATTGTCATTTTTTTCCTCCCCCTTAAAAAAAATACACAGATTGAAAAAGAAGTCAGTGAGGCTATGATGAAGTCCCTGAAATACTGTGACGTGGACTTGGTGTCTGCTCGACAGCCTCTTTGTCAGTACCGAGCTGCAACCATCCATCACAGGCTGGCGTCCATGTACCACAGTTGTCTGAGGAATCAGGTATTGCCATTTCGATTCAAGTTAAGTGCCAAGTCCATTTAAAGGTGTTCTGGTGCTTTTCTTACATTTCTGTAGACATTTAAAATGCCATCTATTCTTTTAGCCATTTGAGAAAAACTTGGACTGTGGGTATTTTTCCCCTCTCTCCTGTGCTATGTATTTTTTTATTATAATTGGGTCTTAGTTTGCAAAATTATGTGTTTGCCTGGGTGTATTATTTAGATTTTTTTAAAATGTAGTTAGGCTTTATAGTAACAGTTCTATGTCAATTTTAAAGTATGCATTGCTCATTTAAAAAAATTTTTATTTTGAAATAGAGCATGCATATAAAAGCACATAGAAAATGTATGTGAAGCATTTATACAGTTTAAAGAAAAACAAAGGAAACCCCTGTGTACCTCACCTTGAGGTTAAGAAATGGAAGACTCCTTCAGGGATCCCCTGTGTACCCCTCCCTGTTGAGTCTCTCTCAGTATCCACCCACATTAACTACTGTCCCAGATTTTCTGTTATGTCTGTACCTTTTCTGTCTTTTACCACCTAGATTAACTACTGTCCCAGATTTTCTATTATGTCTGTACCTTTTCTGTGCTTTACCACTTAAACGGCATGTTTACATTTTACCTGGCTGTGAACTTTATAGAACAAGTCATACTGTACATATTCTTCTGTGGCTTACTGCTTTTTAGTTAACATCATGTATTGGAGATTCTTCCAGGTTGATACACGTAGCTGTTCATTTTCTCAGCTCAACAGTATTCATTAAATGAATATATCCCAGTTTATTTATCCATTCTATGATTAGTGAACTTTGGGGTTGTTCTAGTTTGAGGCTATTAGCAATAATATGATGAACAGTCTTGTACCTGAATCCTGGTGCTCAAATGCATGTATTTCTAAGGATAATTTGAGGCCTGAACTGAAGGTGCCCTCCTTCAGAGAGGTTGCCTTGCTTCTGCCAGGAGTCTTGTGCTTATAGTTTCTCAGGGATATTTTTTTATTGTTTTGTTGTTCTCCCTTTCTTAGCTCAGCACCAAGACAAATTATCTTGCAGTTCCTTGGGTGTGGGTTTACTTCTGGGATGCCTTTATCCTGGAAATACTGTCCTTTGAGGTCCAGCTGAATCTGGAGAGGGTTTTTTCCACTCTGAGGTGGCCCTAGACTCTTTTCCTCTTGCCACAGAGGGCCCCCAACCTAAATTCACATTTGTCCAGATGGCCTAATATCCTCACGGCAAAAGCAAGCTTGAGAGAATTCGAAGACAATTCACTGGGGGAAGAATTGTCTGTTCAGCAAATCATGCTGGGACAACTGGACATCTGCGTGCAAAAGGATAGGGTTGGACTCCTCCCTCACATAACATATAAAAATAAACAAAATGGATTAAAGACCCTAAATGTAAGAGCTAAAACTCTAAGACTTATAACAAAACACTGAAAAGTATTTAGTGGTCCAGAGACTTGGTTAAGTGGTTATTGTGAAATCAAAGCCTTAGGATTTATTTTATTTTTGGTTCTAGGTTGGTGATGAATATCTTAGGAAGCAGCACCGGGTGCTAGCAGATCTTCATTACAGCAAAGCTGTAAAGCTTTTTCAGCTTCTGAAAGATGCTCCATGTGAACTACTTAGAGTACAGTTAGAAAGAGTAGCATTTGCAGAATTTCAGATGACCAGTAAGTCTCACTTCTTTATTTCACAGATTTGTATGCATTGGCTTAGTGTTGGGTTGTCTTAGAGTGAGGCAGCCTATGGATCTCTCTTGGATGTAAGCAATGTTGTTTTCTTTTGAATTTGCCCATAGTTAATGTCTTTGGGTAGGGACATCTTTTGAAATGCTTTTTAAAACTTAGAGAAATGCATTAGCTTATGTTTAATGAGTAGATATACTGAAATATAGCCTGGGATTTCTTACTTGAAAAAAAAATTATGACAAGTTAGTTTAGACAATTAAAGATTTTAAGCATCATGAACAAGATGGGAGTGGAGAAGCGGTGATGGAGAAGTGGTGGGCCTCACTGAGTCCCCTTGAACGAAGAACCAAGACTGGCAGCTTTGGATTGTGGTTCTAGAACAGACTTTAACTGCAGATCCTGAGCAAGGTGGCGATGAAGTGGGAGGGCAGGGAGGGCGAAAGCGTGGCGCTTCATTTATCATTTCCCACGGCGGAGTAAGCTGGCGCTCCACCACTGAGTGATTTTTTCTAAATTCCCTCCTTGGTCTTGTTCACCTGCTCCCCTTCTGCACAGGGATCTTTTGAGAAATATCTCTTGTGTGGTAAAGAAACAAGAGACATTCATTTGAAGTACAGCAATTCCATTGGTTTCTTTTCAGTTGTTTTCTTCTATAAAATTAAAATAAATTTAATATTTAACATAGGCATGACTCTTTATATAGTATCTCTGGAAGGATGGACGAGAAACTGACGGCACTGTCACTTCCGTGGCTTTCAGTGTATGCCCATTTGTACCTTATACATTTTGACAGTGTATTACCTATTCAGAACAGTTTTTAGAAATACTTTTTACTAAAAGCATCTTTTTAAACTTTTTGCCAGTATATAGTGCCTAGCTGAATGTCTTGGGTGGTCACCCAGGATTAATAGTAGCTCTTTCTGGGGGCAGTCTGGGGTGATCTTCTTTTCCAATTTGCATCTTTGAATTTTCTGCCATGTTTGAATTCCTTAGAATGAGCAGGCATCGTTTTTATTTAAAAAAAAAAAGTAGATACTGGGAACAAATCTGCTAAGATGGTAAGTGTGCTTAATTCCCTTTTTAAAAAATGTTTAATACTGTGCCTGTAAAACCAGATAGTGAGGCAGGGAAACAGTGATTGTTTATTGCCTCGTCAAGTCTTACTATTTTTCTTTAGGGATAATTATTAGACAAAAGTCGGATTTAGAAGATTTCTTGGGATTCTCATGAGCTACCTTTACAGCATTTGAAAATCGGAATTTTCATTAATACATTGACATTGGATGGGTTTCTAGATTTATATTTAAAGGAATGATCATTTTGTGTTTGACACTCTAGGTCAGAATAGCAATATTGGAAAATTAAAAACACTTTCTGGGGCTCTTGATATAATGGTGAGAACTAAGCATGCATTCCAGCTCATCAGAAAGGAGCTTGTAGAGGAATTTGACCAGGTAAATGGAAAAAAGATTTATCATTGTTTTTTATGTGTCTTAAACTAAATGCTACATGATGTGTATAGTGGGCATATGGGATGTGTGTATGTGTATATATGTGTCTATATGCATTGTGTGTGTACAGATACATAAATACATATGCTCTGCATAAAAACCTGTTAACAGTGATTATTACATTTTCTTGGTGGAATTATTAAGCTCAAATTTACAAGTTCATCTTTTATATTTTAAAATTATTTCTTGTGGGCTTCCCTGGTGGCACAGTGGTTAAGAATCTGCCTGCCAAATGCAAGGGACACGCATTCGAGCCCTGGGCCAGGAAGATCCCACATGTCGTGGAGCAACTAAGCCTGTGCGCCACAACTACTGAGCCTGAGCTCTAGAGCCCGCAAGCCACAACTGCTGAGTCCACGTGCCACAACTGCTGAGGCCTGTGCGCCTAGAGCCTGTGTTCCACAACAAGAGAAGCCACCACAATGAGAAGCCCGCGCACCGCAACGAAGATTAGCCCCCGCTCGCCGCAACTAGAGAAAGCCCGCACGCAGCAACGAAGACCCAACATAGCCAAAAATAAAATAAATAAATTTATTAAAAAAACTTATTTCTTTAAATAACCACATAGACCTTGGTTAATAATAAGGCCCTGGGAGTATAAAGTCTATTAAGTTTTGCTTTTTTTTTTTTTTTTTTTTGCGGTACACGGGCCTCTCACTGTTGTGGCCTCTCCCGTTCTGGAGCACAGGCTCCGGATGCGCAGGCCCAGTGGCCACAGCTCACGGGCCTAGCTGCTCCGCGGTATGTGGGATCTTCTTGGACCGGGGCACGAACCCGTGTCCCCTGCATCGGCAGGCGGACTCTCAACCACTGCGCCACCAGGGAAGCCCTGTTTGATTTTTTAAGAGAAAGGTCTGTGCCTTCTTTTATAATTTCCACTAAACTGTCTGCAGTTGAACGGTGATTGGGCTTAAGCAGGCTCCTTGGGAAGGCCTTTCCAGTTTGCCAGGTGTTCCCACATTCATGCTGCCTTCTGCTGAAAGCTTCCCTGAGTCCCAGTGGCCTCCAGCCTATTTCCAAACTCTGGTTCTCAAACCATACAGGACCCATTTCCATCTTGCTCCTTGAGCGTCTGACGTTGGAAAGTCAGGAGGTTTTTGTTCAGGATTAGTTTCTACTACGTAAGTGCCTTTTAGGTCTGAGACATTTTTTTTATGTGGTTTAGTCTATCAAAATGTCTCAGGGGAGGGAGGAGGAGGCCATGATGAGGCTGCCAGCAGGCTGTCCCCGAGGGAAAAATCATCTCAGGTTTGCTCTTTTTTGCTTTTGGTTTAAAAGTTTACTGGATTATTGAAATGGCGGTTCCATCACTTTAGTATGAACTGTGAGGTAGCTTAAGTGAAATAACGTTTTGTTGTTTCTAGCCTAAGAGTGAAGAGACCCCTCCAGCTGCTGATTCTTCTCCTAGTCTCAATCGAGAAGAAGTGATAAAACTCCTGGGTATATTTGAATCTCGCTTGTCATTCCTTCTTCTTCAGTCCATCAAACTGCTGTCGTCAACTAAAAAGAAAACAAGGTAAATTTTTTGGAAATTTCTTTCCAAGCACCTTACCTATATACTTTTTATTACTGATACTGTAAAAGGATGGGCCCCATTCTTTGTTGTGTGTTTTAAGTGGTGCTCTTTCGTGATTTGTTAAATTGAGTGAGAATCATCTCCATGTGGCCTACAACGTGTTGAGATTATAGAAACAAAGAAATCTTACTGCCTAAGGATAAATACCCTATAGGTTGTAATATTTTCCCTGAGAGAGATGAATGACCTGGAATGAAGACCTTGACTGTTTCTTGTAACTCTTCTGAGCATTGTGTTTAATGGGAAGTCAGAACTATAGTTTAGATACTCAGGGCCAAGCGCATCATTAAAAGTAGGTGACAGAACATCAAAGTCTCTCTACCCAAGAAACTAGTGAAGAGAAGAGTAAGCATCTCAGCAAATACACCTATAACATCTTATACAATTATGTTGTTTTCCAGAGTTATTATGTTGGGATTATTAATTTAATTTGAAATTCTGGTAGTAAATACTAGATCAGGAAAATAATATAAACAATATGCCTTTCATTTTTTTTTAGTATAAGTATAATCCAGCCATATTACAAAATTTGAAAAATAGAAAAAGGAGAATCATTTATCCTAATATATTCATTCTTATCAGTTATCCTGTGCGTATTTTACCAGTTTATAAAATTGGGATACAGATAATTTTTTGTCTCTTTTTATGTTTTATTTATATATAGTAAAATTTATCCTTTGTGGTGTACAGTTCTTCAAGCTTTGACAGATGCATAGATATGTATGTCTGCTGACAAAATCATGGCACAGAGCAGTTCCATCAATCCAAAAATTCCCTCTTGCTGCCTCTTTAGTTAATTCCTCTCCTGATTTCAGTTCCTTAGTATCTCAGGGAGAAAGCATTCTGTCTCCTGCTATGAAGTGTGACATCAGCTACAGGTGTTTGTAGATCAAGTTGAGGATGTTCCCTTCTATTCCTAGTTTGCTGAGAGTTTCTATCATGAATGAATGTTAAATTTTTGTCAGATGCTTGTGCTATATACATTGAAATGACTATCATTTTCCATCTTTTAATCTGTTAATATAGTGGGTTACATTGATTTTTTTTTTTTTTAATGTTAAACCAGCTTTGAATCCCTGGGATAAACTAGTACTTTGTTGTGGTGTATTGTTTTTTTTTATGTATTGTTGGATTCCATTTGCTAATATTGTGTTGAGAATTTTTGTGTCTGTTCATAAGGGGTATTAGTCTATACTTCTCTTGTGATGGTTTTATCTGGTTTTGGTATTTGAGCAATGCTGGCCTCATAAAATCAATTGGCAAGTGTTCCCTCTCCTGTTTTTTGAAAGAGATTGGAATTTATTGGTGAAACCATTTTAACGTAGAGTTGGCTTTATGAAAGGTTTTAACAATTAGTTCAATTTCATTTCGTAGATATAGTATTATTCAAGTTGTCTTTTTTTCTTCTTGAGTTTCATCTGTTGTCAAATATATAGGTTCACAGTATTCCCTTATTAGCCTTTTAATAGCTAAAGGAGTTTTTAGTGATAGCCCTTCTCTCATTCCTGATATTAGTTTTATCTTCTTTTTTTTTTTTGGTCTGGTTAGAAGTTTACCAATTTTATTGATCTTTTCAAAGAACTAGCTTTTGGTTTGGTTTCTCTTCCCCCATTGTTTTTTTATTTTCAGTGTCATCGATTTCTACACTTATATTTCCTTGCTTTTGTTTATTTTGGGTTTAATCTGCTTTATTTATTTATTTATTGCTGTGTTGGGTCTTTGTTGCTGTGGACAGGCTTTCTCTAGTTGGGGCGAGCGGGGGCTACTCTTCTTTGCGGTGCGTGGGCTTCTCATGCAGTGGCTTCTCTTGGAGCACAGGCTTTAGGTGCATGGGCTCAGTAGTTGTGGCGCACAGGCTTAGTTGCTCCACGGCATGTGGGATTTTCCTGGACCGGGGCTTGAACCTGTGTCCCCTGCATTGGCAGGCAGATTCTTAACCACTGTACCACCAGGGAAGTCCCTTTTTCTGGTTTCTTAAAGTGGAAGCCTAAATTACTGATTTGAGACCCTTTTTCTTTTTAAATATAAGTATTTGCCACTATAAATTTTCTTCTAAGCACTGCTTTTGCTATGTCTCACAAATTTTGATATATTTTCCTTTTCTTTCAGTTCACAGTAATTTTCTTATATCCCCTGAGATGTCCTCTTTGATCCATGTATTATTTAGAGGTATGCTGCTTAATGTCTGAATATTGGGACTTTCCAGATATCTTTCCATTATTGATTGCTTTATTTTAATTGCACTATGGGCTGAGATCATAACTGCATATGATTTCTCTTCTTTCACAGTTGTTTAGATTTGTTTTATGGCCAAGAATATGGTTTGCCTTGGCAGGTGTTCCATGTGCACTTGAAAATTATGAGTAGCTTACTGTTTGGTGGAGTGTTGTGTAAATGTTGGTTAGGTTTAGTTGGTTCAGCGTGTTGCTCAGGTCTTCTGTATTCACACTTTCTGTCCACTTGTTCGGTCAGTTACTGAGAGAAGCATGTTGAAGTTTCCAGTGACAATTGTGTGGATTCATCTGTCTCTCCTTTCGATTCTTTCAGTTTTGTTTCACATATTTTGAGGCTCTATTAGTCACATACACATTTAGGACTTGGAGAACTGAGCCCCTTATATAACATGTGATGTCCATCTTTGATATTAATATAGCTGCTCAGGTGTTTTTTGGTTAATGTCTTTTTCCATCTTTTGCTTTTGACCTATCTATGTCTTTTAACTTAAATGTGAGTTTCTTATAGATCGCATATAGTTGAGTCTTGCTTTTTCAATCCAAACTTATAGGTGGTATTTTTTTTTTTTTTTTTTTTTTTGTGGTACATGGGCCTCTCACTGTTGTGGCCTCTCCCGCTGCGGAGCACAGGCTCCGGACGCGCAGGCTCAGCGGCCATGGCTCACGGGCCCAGCCGCTCCACGGCATGTGGGATCTACCCAGACCGGGGCACAAACCCGTGTCCCCTGCATCGGCAGGCGGACTCTCAACCACTGCGCCACCAGGGAAGCCCTATAGGTGATATTTTTAGACCAGTCACATTTAATGTGATTATTGATGTAGTTAGATTTAAATCTATCATCTTGCTGTTTTCTGTTTGTCTTTTTCTTCCTTGAGTTAAGTGAACATTTTCTATGATTCCTTTTTATTTCACTATTGATTTATTATTTATACCACTTTTTAAAGTTTTGGTGGTTGACCCAGCATTTACATTCTTAATCGGAGGCCACCTTCAAATAATATTATACTGCTTCACATGTGTGAAGACTTTAAAACAATATGCTGCCAGTTTTTCCCTTCCATCATTTGTACTGTTATCATTCATTTTACTTTTACATGTAATAAACAAACAATACACTCTACTGTTTTTGCTTAGATAGTATGCCTTTTGTTTATATAAAGTTTTAAGAGAACAAGGAATTTTTTTGCCTGTATTTATTCCATTTCTAGTGCTCTTAACTTCTGTGTAGATAGACCATTTTTTTGTGTGGTATCATATTCTTTCTACATGAAAAACTTCCTTTATCGTTTTTTATAGTGTAGGTGTGCTAGCAAGGAATTCCTCCTTTCTTGTGAAAGTCTTTATTACTTCTTCAGGTCTTTTAGAAGATCTTTTGGCTGGGTGTAGAGTTCTTTCCACACTTCAGAGATGTCGCTGCATTGCCTTCTGGTTTGCCCATTTTCTGACAAAGTCTGCTGTTCTGATCTTTGTTCTTCTGTATGTCATGTACCTTTTTCGCTCTAGCTGCCCTCAAGATTTCTTCCTTCTCTTCCCCCAGCAGTGTGGGCATTATATGGCTAGGTGGTATGATTTTTTTTTCCCTCCTCAGTGTTTTTATATCTTCTCCAATTTCTCTTTTTCTTTGGTTCCACTTATACCTATATTAAACTGTTTGATAGTGTTCCACAGCTTTTAGGTGTTCTGTTTTTTACAGGTTTTTTCTTTCTGTGTTTCAGCTTAGGCGATTTCTCTTGACCTGTCTGCAAGTTCACTGTTTGTTGACTCAGTTTTGTGTCCTATACGGTTGGACTTGTTGAAGGCATTCTTTGTCTCTGTCACTGTGTTCCTCATTTCTAGTATTTCCCTTGGTTCTTTCTTATAGTTTCCCTCTCTCTGCTGAAGTTACCAATCTGATGCTGCATGTCGTCCACATTTTCCATTTGAGCCTTTTAATCATTGTCATTTTAAATCCCCTATCAGATGGTTCCAACATCTGTGTCGTGTCTGAGTCTGGTTCTGTTGCTTCTTTGACTCCTGGCAGTGTGTGGTTTCCTTGCCTTTCTACATCTTGTAATTGTTTGTGGGAAACTGGGCATCTCCTGTAGGATAGTAGACTGAGGGAAATGATTATTAAGCCTGGCAAGTTTGTACACCTGTCTCATGCTAGGCCTTCAGTGTGGGAAGTTTGAGTTCATTTTTCAGGTCTGGTGTTGAGCTGTGGTTGAGATTTTCTTGTTGCCTTGGTTACCTCCCGTGCCCCTCTGGCAGTGCCTGGGTCGGTATGGAGCAGCTCTGTGGAGGCCTCTTGTACCGCCTTCTCCATCTTCACGTTTGGTCTTTTTCTTCCTGTGGCATCTCAAAGAGGGCCTGTCTTCATGCTCTTAACAGCTCCCAGCTGTATTCCACTTGCTGGTCCCTCCGTGCTTTGTAGCTGTTAGGGAGGGGAGGGGGAGTTGGCCAGGCTTCGCACTTGTTTCCGGTAAGCCTCAGTCTGAGGCAGACCCTGTGTCCCTGAGTGTCAGGGGTGTGGCCTTCCCCCTGCTCCCGCCCCTCCCCCAGGGCTAGTGTTTCTTCCCTTCCCTTCCCCTGTCTGCACTGACCTTCACCACCAGTGCTGCTCCCTCCCCAGCCCCGCCCCACATATTCAGGCTTCTGGTTCCTGCGGAGAAGGGTCCGGTGGGTTTGGGTTGCCTGCCCCGCCCCCTCCCACTGCTGCTGCTGCTGCTGCTGCTGCTGCTGCTGCTGCTGCTGCTGCTGCTGCTGCTGCTGCTGCAGCTGTTCCCCTCGCCCAGGCCTGCACCACGGGAGCGTGGCCTGGGACTCTCATCAGGCTCTCACGTCAGCTCCTGCTGGGGCTCTTGCAAGCCCCTCCCTCACCAGCCCTCTCTGGACCTCTACCAGCTCATTAAGGATTTTAGCTGAATTCTGCTTGCTGTGTCCAGCTGTGTCCGCCCCAGGTGAGAAAGAACTTTCCTGTCTCGCCCCGTGTTAGCCTCTCTGTCCTTAGTTTTCAGACTGGTTGGTGGCCCTGCAACCCCAGCTCTCTGATGGGTTCAAGCAAAGTCGTGATCTTGTAGGTTGTCCTGCGTTTATTGCTGTTTTTTTCGTAAGGGTGGGAATGATACTTTTTCCAGCTCTCTACATCCTAAGCAGAAACTCCCTCTCCTAATTGTTTTTGAGTAATTCTCTCTGGCCTAAGAAGAGCGTTCGTTTTGAGAGGAGCCCTGGGTATTAGGTGCGTTCAGCCCCATTGTTAACCCTGGGCGGCTACTCCATGTCCTGTTACTGGTGCACAGCAAGGGTAGCCAACACACCCATCTTCTGAAGAACCAAAAGGCAAAGGAGCTGTGCGTGTAGTGACGCACAGTTGGGAAAACTCACGGTTTTTCCTTTTTAACAGCAGTGGGTAAATTTTGAGAAATTTTTTACTGGTTTCCACAAAGTGGCAGTATAAATATATATGACATGTGAGAAACACAGTGATTCATTGGTTTTCACAAATCCATGGTTTAAGCAATTGGCTAACACGTAACAGTTCAGTCTTATAGTATCCTTTATACTCGTTAACAGTCATATGTATATGACCTAAGTCATTTTTATTTTAGTGGAGGGTCCTCTAACGTTCTGTTTATTCAGGTTATTACTATTCTAGTTAAAAAGTTTTAACCTAAACTTTTTACACGTGATGCATAAAGTCCTATTTAGCTAATCTCTGTTAGTTTCTTAAGGTTTATTAAATAAAAGACTTAAATGTGCTGCATGTGTTAATACGGTTAGTATGTTGACAGGTTGCACAACATAGAGACATATTGACTAGTAAGTCAATGACTGTTTCTCTCTCACTGATACACACGTGAACATCTATAATTTTTTTGTGGAGAGGAGAACATCCTGTGCTGCAAGCCCAGTTATTTCACCAGGAATTAATGAACATTCCTTTTTGGAGTAAAGGGAAATCAAAATTAGCCTTTAAAAGAAAGGAACTAGTCATATGTTTTTATTTTGACTGTTTCTTCCCTTCCCTCCCACCAAAAAAAAAAAGAATAGAATAAACTGAGCTTGGTAATTTAATTCTTAGAATCCTAAAGAATTGGAAAGAAATCTAAGAAAATTAAGATGCATTTAATTTAAAACAATTTTTGTTTTCCTTTTGAGATTGTGTAGGCACTTACGACGGCTGTGTCAGCACTGTCCTGCTAGAAACACTAGTTTTGTCTGTTGGGTTGTGTTTTTTCTTTTTGGATTAAGAATTTATTTGCGCTTGTACTGCATTTTAATATTCACTGCTTTAGCCTCTTGACCTTTTGCTGGCTTTGGGGTTTAATATAATGAAAAAGTATAAAAAATAGAAGTAGTCTCTGAGGGTTTGGATGCCGTCTGCCATAGTCAGAGAACAGACCCTTTAGATTTATGGGTTTTCCTGGCCAGGTATGTCCGTCTAACATTTGGTTAAGAATAGTGAAAAGGAAAATAAAAGAATGTAGGTTACCTTCTTTTGGGAAAAAGGTAACCCTAAGAAATGATAGGACGGCTCAGAATAGAGTTCATGGTTTCATTAACTCTGTGTGTGTGTGTGTGTGTGTGTGTGTGTGTGTGTGTGTGTGTGTGTGTAGATACCATAATGTTTATTTCTGCAGGAAAAATAAACATGAACAAAAACCAATTATAAAATGGAAAAGAACAATACCATTGTAAATCCTAAATAACACAGCTAGAACTATACTTCATGTCAATTTTTATTAAGCATGGTCAATTTTAAAATGGTCAAATACTGGCAATTACATACGGTTCAATAGAATGTGAAGTACATTATAGAGAACTTAATGGCATAAGATAAATTCCTTTCTTTTACTTCAGGTTGCCTTTTTCAGTTTCCCAGTTTCTAGATTGCATGATATGGCTGTTGACAATACTTAAGTTTTTGCAGTATAGAGAGAGAAAAGAAGATATAGAGAAATGGAAGCACAGTGAGACTAAATGATAGAGAAGAGAGACTGAATTTGTCCTGGGCCTGAACCTGGTTCCTAGAGAAGCGGCTTTGAGCAGCGCCTGCTCTTGGACCAACCAGCATAGTCAGTGCCGGGGTGAGGGCAGAGCCCCTGCGGAACTGGGTCCAAGGGTTCACCCCTGCAGGCCAGAACAGAGTGGCGACCAGCACAGTGATCACTGACAGGTGGACAGACAGCCCAATAATCGTCCTCCAAGGATGTGAGTCTTGGAGCTGCTATTCCACTGCTCTGGCAGGGCTCTGTATGAGCCCCGAGATAAAGAAGTAATATTGAAAATATTTAACATCAGGTAGCAGTCAATCAGCAATCAGACCCTGTGAACAGGTGGCTGAGCCATCCCAGTGCATTCCCCTGACGAGTGTATGAGGCATAAATATGAATATCACTATTCCCGGAGTTATTTATTTTGTGGACCTGGGCAGGTTTCATTAACTGTTGATGAGAGTTGCTTAAGGAAGGGAATGATTTGTAGAAATTGGAAGATAAAGATTTAACATTCAGAATTATGATCAGAACAAATCAAAGGGTTTTATATTTACGATCTCAGAAGCCCATCAATTATCCTTAGGCATCAGCTGAAATGACAGTGTGATGTCATTGCCCACAGAGACCAATTCATATTTCAGACAGTGTTTCTAATTGTTAAGTGCTATTGCCTTGATTACTGTCAGATAGGAATTTAAATGTCTTATAAGGTTATCAGAGGTTTGTGAATGTTAACCTGCCCCCAACAAAAAAACCAAAAAAACCCTAAAACATATCCATCTTAGGCCCGAACCGCAGAGAGTGAATACGTTTTGAACGGTCATTTTTACTGTGCTGTGGGTGGTGCTGGGTGGGCGTGGGGTGGAGAGAGGAGATGTGCCTGGTGAAAGTCAGAACGAGCAGGAAGGAGAAAGGGGTCTGTAAGAGCGGGGTGTGGGCAGCCTCCCGTTGGCTGCCAGCCTGGGCCCGTCCGTGGTCAGGCCGGCCGCAGCGGCCTGAGGTGGGTCCTGTCGAAGAGCAGTAGTGGGGCTGTGAGAGAAGTGGGGCTCCCTACAGCCTGAGCCTTGATCTGCGGCAGAAGGGAGGGTCCAGGCTGCTGGTTTGCTCTCCGGCAGGCCTGACCAACAGGCACTAGGGCAAAGGTAGAAGATTTGCATATTGGAGAGTGGAAAGAACATAGCATTTGAAGTCAGAAAACATTTTGACCTTGAACCAAATTATTTAACCCTTCTGGGCTTAGTTTTCACATCATTTAGTTTTTCATTACAAAATAAGGATACCAGTCCTTGCTCTCCCGAGGGGACAGGGTCACGGGCAGATCTCGTGTGCACGTGCGCACTCTCAGCTGTTCTCTGTATGTGTGGCCAGGGCTCTGCATTTATTATATCCGGACTCAAAAAATAAAAAGGATGCTAGAAATGAACTGCCGTGATTACTAGTCTTTTTCAGTAACATAAATATAATCCATCGATCTACCCTACCGGGGAGATATTTTCAAAATAAACTGCAAACTTAAGAAATTTTTGTTAAGACAGTTTTGAAATGGAAATTCCCTCTAGAACTCTCCAGCTGAGGGGCACTCTTCACACAGAAGCTGCACATCATTTCAGCTAGACGAGGGGCAGTGCGTCCATCTCCGGCAGTGCTCGCTCCAGGGGAGCAGTCCCACAGTCGCTCTAGGTGTGTGCCCGGAAGCTGTACCGCGTGGCTTCTCGCCCTCGCCTGCCCCCACTGTGTTTTCTTCACAGCACGTGTCATCTCACAGTCTGTTCTCTTCACCGTCTCAACATGTCTTCCCCCAGCTCTTCCCTCAGTAGAATGTGGATTCCATGAAGGCAGGGGCTCTGGGTCTGTTTTGTTCATGACCACGAGTAGTTCCTGGTACATAGTAGGTAGTCGAATATTTATAAAAAGAATAATCATTGGCTTTAATTGATGTTTGAAATAAATGTTTAAAAACAGGCCCATAAGCAGTCAATGGAGTCGGCATTAATAGAACACCTGCTGCCACCTGAAAAGTGATGACAGGGCTGCCCGTGTTCAGTTTTTGGATTTCTTTTACAGCTGTTGGTGGGCATCACTCTTTGCTTCATCTCCCTCTCTTTTTAACCCAGTAGTAACCTTGAAGAAGATGTAGTCCTCAAAACCAACAAGCAGATTTACTCCCAGCTTCTAAGAGCTACTGCGAACAAAAACGCATCTCTCCTGGAAAGAATTGATGTTCTCGTCCATTTGCTGGACCAGCTGGCTCGTGGCAGCGGCGGAGACGGTGGTGCTCTTCAGTGACTCCCGCCTGGGGCTGCATCCGCAGAGATGCTGTCAGTGCCTTCTGCACTCGGGGGCTAGTGTGTCCATTTGGTGCTTCGTTTCATTAAATATAGGGAAATATCCACTTAAAACAGGCACGGCATGGAAACAGAGTTCTCATTTCCCGTGGCAAACAGTCATGGTTGAGTTCTTTGGCTTCCTCGTTGGAGGTGCCAACATCAGAATCAGACCTAGAGCTCCCACCTTCGTTTCTCTGAGAAGCATGTGGTACCTCAGTATTAATAGACTTGCTGTGAGGCAGTTAACACTTTTAAATATTTTTGAAGTATGTTAAGCTACGTGGGTTTAAGAGATAATTATCTTGGATAAATGTTACTTTGGTCAAGGGAACTTTTATCCAAATGATTTTAGTGGTTCAGGTCAGTTAAAGAAACTTCCTGTACATCCACAGTGTTCCCTTCTCAATTGCACAGAAAAAGCCTGCCCTTTTTAAGCTTCAGTACAGGATTTTTCGAAGACTAGCCATTGCACAGTTCTCTCTTCAGTGCATGTTCTGAACGGATCTGCTTTTCTCTGACTTTGTATGACAGTTGATCAAGAATTGGTACTCTCCCCCCCTTTTTTTTCATTTTAAACTTGAAACTGTGAATAAGGTAAGAAAACTATTTTGAATAAATAAATTATTTATTTAAAATGTCTTTGTAGTTTTCCATTTCACATTCTTCACATTGAGCTTTGATGTGAACTGGTTTAATTAATAAATTTTACAAAGTGAAGATGAAAACATCATTAAAAATAAAATTCTGCCATCCACTAAATTCTCACTAGAATATTATACTTACTACTTGCTGCTATATGGCTCTTGTCCAGTTGCTTAAAACATACTCTCTTTTTCCAGTGCCTACAGCATGCAAGGCTGTCTGTACTTGTCACAGTTAATTGATCTCAGTTTCAAAAGATACCGTAACCTACAGATCCAGCATCCTCTGTCCTGTTGGGTTGATGGTTTGGATTTACGTGCATGATGCCTCTGTAGACAAGAGCTTGCCCCGCCACCAAGTCCACTGGCCTGGCCTGAGTGTGGGAAGACATGCTGCTGCCGACCCGCCTCGGTGCTACGTGCAGATGATTTTCACTGTGCAGCCCCCCTCCACTCACTAGCCACACCCTTCTGAAGAAATATGAACTAAACTAGAAAACTGTCTGGAATAAACTTGTTTTAAGCTGAATTTTTACAGACTCCTTTTTCGTACACTGAGATTTTCAGATGTTTACACTGGTGAGTTGGCAGCTCTCATAGCCTGGCAGAATTATCACTTGCCATTTGTCCACTTCCTTGTAATTATGCAGTTTGCATTGTGCTTGGGACAGATCTGCATCAGCTAATCACTGAAGCATTGAAAGTTTTGCCTAAATTGTAAAGCAGTTGTACAAAATCAACGATGTCTCATATCAGGACAGCTGTCATTCTGTTTCCCCTTGTGGCAAGCGCACACACAGAATAAAACTCTTGTTAGTTAAACCCGGACATGTCCATTGATTATATCTAATTTGGGGGTTAATGAATTCCAAAGGATATTCTACTTAGGCAGAAAGAAGCTGGAGTTCACGGTATTAGAGTCGCTCATCTTACCTCTCTCCTTAGCAAACAGCCTTTCAGTCAAGAGGAAGATGTGCTTTTAAGCAAGAAGATATCAATTCTAGCTCTCTTCATTTGTTAGAGCAATAACATGAAAGTTCCTACAGGGGAAGAAAAGATCCTTTTAAAATGTTTTTGTCATTTGCTGATTTTAATTTAAATTAAAGCTTTTTAAAGTGCCTGTGTTTTAGCTGCGTCTTTAGAAGTATGGGGTATTTGTGGCCTGATCGTTGAGAGTTCTTTTTCAGTTTAACTTCAGTGCCCACATTTTGTCCTTATTACATTAATTTTGGGGGGGTTTGTTTATGTTAAGAACAGGTAATGGTGGCCATACTATGTATTATGTAAAAGTGAAAGGAGCATGATGGCTAAGATAACTGATACAGGAAAAATAAAGTTATCCAATTAGCTTCAAGAGTCTTATTTTGGTAGTCTAACCCTCGGAACATAAATAAGCTGCCATATAAAGTGTTTCCTGCCTTGAAGAGGGAGGAGCACATTATAGGAATTACAGCGAGCTGGAAAGCTGTTCTGTTCAGGGCCATTTGGGATGCAGGTGTGTATATTCAAACAGAAGAGCACCACGTGAAAGGAGAGAGTGCAAGGGCACTAGGCTGGGGTGAGGAGAAGCAGGGTCAGGAGCGACTGGCGGTCGACCTTTGGCCAGAGACACAACTGGGGAACTTCAGTTTCTTTATCTAGAAACGTGCACAGCAGTATCTGTCCTGCCACTGACGAGTTGTGAAGAGCAAGAGAGAAATACACATGAAAACCTTTTGTACACTGTCAAGTATTAGAAAAAGATAAATTGTTAGGACAGGGCTTTTGGAGTGTAGTTAATTCAAATTCTGTGCTCTTTTCCACTGAATCCCTGAGTTTTCAGTGCAGTAAAATCATTTCCACGCCCTTGGGGTTCAGGGGGTGAGTGGCCTCTTCCGTGATTGGACCCATGGCTATGGCTGCCTTCCTGTCTCTCGGTGAAATTGGGGCCGAGGTGGGTGGAGGGACAGACGGTGGGTGTTGGGAAACGTGGCTACAGAGCCCTAGACAGAGTGGAAGGCAGACAGGTATTCCTCAGGATGCTTTTTCTAACCTTTCCTAAAATTTTTGTAAAATTATTTGTTGAGAAATTTGATTTTCCAATCAAGTAATTTAAAAGCTCAAGTAATGCTTTTCCCATTGGGTTTTAAGTTAAGGAGGCATATTTGCTTCAGTTACTAAAAGTCTGGTTTGTTTTCTTTGTAAAAGAAATCGGACTTTTTCTCTTAGAAATCCTCTGGCTCTCCATTTGCCTATTTTTCTCATCACGAGTTCAGGATGCAGGAATCAACGTCACAGATGTCAAGCCACTGCTCTGAGCTAGACTGCTTGGGAAATGAGCCACTTGAAGGCAGCCAGGAATCTGTTGTTTGTCCCTGCTATTGACAACTTTCCAGCACGTGCTGCCTTTGCAGAAGGCGAGCGGTGAGTGCAGGAGTAGCCAGCTGAGTCTACATTGACAGAATGGCTTTGTGGCTCTGTTTCTGGAAAAAACCTTAATCATCTTCATCGGATAAGGGTCAAGGACTTGATTTCTATTCACATCGATGCAAACACTTGCAAAGCAAAGTTAAGACTGGCTTTTCTGGAAGTCATTGATTTTTAGGTTAATTAATAGCAACGAGGTAAGCAAATCTGTGGCTTTGCACCAAATATTTTGGGCTTGAAGTTCTTAATAATTTTCTGTATGATGGGATGATCTGCCATGGCCGTATATATAGGTCTGCAGTAATTGAAAACAGCTTTTAACTAAGAACTTGGTCATCTGACAAATTTCAGTCAAGGATGACAGAAGCAATACCAGGCTGGAAAGCCTTCTATTACGAGGGACCCTTTGAAGAAGTAAATGAACTGCTTTCTTCCGTCATAAAAGGCATCGTCCAGGGACTTGGGATGCCAGGAAATCCTTCTGAAATCAATCTGGGGCAGCTTCTTCCCTGTTCATCTTCTGTCTGGGCCTGGTCCTTGTCACTGTCATATCTCTGGTATTGATTTTCTGAGAGCCAAACAAGTTTTAATGTGTTCTATTACCATTAAGTCACAGGAAACGAGAGAGACAGCTTTCAGTGTGGGCCCCAGCCATCCGTGCTGTTCTCTGATTCCAGGAGAAGGCAGGACTTGCAGCATCCATCCGAGTGGCCTCTGCTCAAAGCAACGACTCCCCAGGCCTTGAATCACCTCTAGATTTAACCCCAGGAGTCGATTTCTCTTTCACATCTTCGCTGCAGCTCCCAGCCCACTGGTGCTCATCAAAAGCAAAAACAAAACAACAAAAACCATGCAGTCTTCTTCACATCGGCATCTTATTTTTCTTCTCCTTCCTTTATAGTCTCAAGATTTTCCTTTTACATGTTAGGGGCCCGTGGATTGTCCCAGATCATTTTCCTATCCTAGTTAATATATCCTCTCTTTTTAAAGAAAAACATCATGATGCTTATTATTGGATTCTTCTTTACTCCAGAGCTTTAGAATCATCTAGTTCCACCACCAGCCCCATTTTTGCAAATGAGGAAACTGGAATAGAGTTGAAGCAATTCACCCCGATTCAGAAGCCTAGGTTGAAGCAGGGATACAGCCCGGGACTCCCAAATTTTACCCAGGTGACTTTACCCACTGTCCTGTGAATATTTTGTAATTTTGCTTCGTTTCATTTTAAGATCCAAATGCTAATTTCATGCTCTGAAACAGCGTAGGATTATTTTAAGTGGTCCTTATTTGTTCCTTGCCCTGAGTATCTGGTATATTGTCAGTGTGCAATAGAATAAATCCACTGAGTTAGACACTTTTGAGGTCACAACGCACAAAGCATCACAAGCAGTTACATTCCTTAGCAACCAAATATTCAATATATTTGAAAGGTCTACCACTGAGAAGAGTGTGACATGTCTGGCTAAAGGTATGATTCACTCCAACTGGAATGATTTTTGAATCTAGAGTATTCACAGCAAGTTAAATTTAAGATGTTTTTTAAAGCTCCAAGAATGAAATACAGCTGTAATTATAGAAACCCCCGTGATGACCTAATTCTGTAATTGAGATTCTTTGAGTGTTCCCAATATAAATTCTGGACTTCTTAAGGCACAGAAAGATGTGCTTACAACTCCGAAAGATCCGAACCATCAAAGTCCGCTCTGAGGCCATTTCTTTATGTCACTGAACTAATTCCTCCTCTGTGTGATGTGAAGGAAAAGGACAACCGGATTCATGCACAGGTCTCTTATGGCAACAGTTGTGTGCAAAGTTCTTTCAGCTTGGCTCCGGCCTCAACTCTTTTTGAGCAATTTAAAGATATGTGGTTCTACTACTAGGATTCAGCCCGAGGGAGGGCCCACGACTTATTTCTGGGTGGCCAGAGGAAGGAAAAGCAGCAACCACAAAACTGTGTGTGTGATTAGACTGTGTGCATCTGGTCTGCACAGGTGGGCAGCCTCCGCCCTGGGCACGGAGGCCGGGGAAGGCCCCCGGCCGCCTTCTCTGTGTCACCGCAGGCCCCACCTCAGCTTCTGTCTCCCGGCCAAACACTGCCCCTTCCTGCTCAGAAACTGCCACTGATCCTGGTCAGTGAAGTCCCCCCGACCCTGGTGTTCCGTGCACCCAGGCTTGCGGGTCTCTCCAGCCCGGCCTCAGCCGGGGTGAGGGCCCTGCCGCCCCTCCCAGGGCGCAGCTGTCTCGCAGCCGCACCTCATTCCTGCTCAGCTCTGAGGCCCTCCTTCTGCTTCCTGAGTCTGTACCCTGGCCTCACCTCCCAAGACACACTGAAGAAAAAGAAAAGCATCTGACCTACCATTATTGTGCCTGAAAACTTAGCAATAACCCTTTAATCTTATCACATTTACCCAGGCAGCATTCACACTTTCAGCTGTGTTCTCATTCTTTATTAAATTTGAAATTAGCTTTTGATCAGAAGCTAAAAACTTTCTGTAAAACAAAAACTAAGAAGATGAAGGGCAGAATAAAATTACGTAAGGTGTCGCGCCGGCATCTTGTACTTCCCATGTGACTCTGATATGCGACATTTACACAGAGCCAGAGAGAGACCCACGCCTGTGCCCGTGAGGTCCACTTTGCTCCCCTCCTGCCCCTGGGCTTCCGTAAGGAGCCCTCGAGTAGCTAAATAAACCCCCTCGTCTAGTGGAACTGGCTTGGCAGGCTCTCCATACCTTGTGATCAGAGAGACGTGACCAGAACCAAACTCTAGCTGCTTCTCACCGCACGGTACGTTATCGACGCCAGTATACAGTTCTCAACTATACTGTCAGTTGTATGCTCTCTGTATAACATAGATAACCACACATAGACCTCTGACATATATGTCAATTGTATGTTTTATATATATAGTCATTTATAAAACTATGTATATAGTTATAGGGACTTCCCTGGTGGTCCAGTGGTTAAGACTCTGTGCTTCCAGTGCAGGGAGCATGGGTTCAATCCCTGGTCAGGGAACTAAGATCCCGCACGCCATGTGGCACAGCCAAAACAAACAAACAAAAAAACCAAACAAAAATTATGTATCAATATATAGTTATATATATCAACTATATGTCAGCTATATTTATCAATTTACTTAATCAGATCAATATATGTCAGTGAACACAGATCTGAGTTGTGATAAGTGGCTACATAGTGTCCACCATGTGGCCATAACTCTTGGGTCTAAGGACACTGACTCCCCACCACGTGGCAGGGTTTTTCTTCCATCTTTTTATCAAAATCTCAAACTATGTTTTGATTAGAAGACAAACCCTAAATATTTTCTCTGAGGGAAACCAGAACCTGCAAAGCTGCAAGACTTAGAACAAAATGATGCACAAATTTCATCCGGACATTCTGCACTTCCTGGGAGGTGGAAATCAACCTAAATGCAGGACAGAACTGAGAAGTCTGTGATTGGGAGCTGGTGTTCTGAAGGCTGACATCTAGACATTCTGCATTTCCTGGGAGGCGGAAATCAACCTAAATGCAGGACAGAACTGAGAAGTCTGTGATTGGGAGCTGGTGTTCTGAAGGCTGATGTCACACAGCCTGCGTCCCGACGGGTCTCAAAGCCCCAGAACCTGCCTGTCCCTCCCTCGAGCTCTGGCGGAAGACGGCACATCTGGAAGTCAGGTCTCCCTCTAGATGACAATGAGATCCTTCTTAGGATCATAGGAGCAGGGGATTTATTACTGAAGGGTCTTGTTCCCTACAATTCATTTTATTTTAAATTTATTTTTATTTGGTTTCATGCAGCTCAGGACGCCTGGACTCAGGGAGGTGTGGCTTACCATTCCAATCGTTGGCTTTTCTCAGGGAGTTACTTCTTTCCTCTCCAGTGATTACCAAGCCTTTGAAGGGACTGGCTTCTCAAGGTTCAGGGTATTTGATTAACCAAATTGCTTATTCCAGGTAAACTGGATTTTGAGGAAATCAGTTGGATTTCAGAAGAAAAATAGCTGAGGGAGGCGTGTGACCATACGATAAAGAGAGAATAAGGGAGAGGGGCTCCTGGCGAAGGTGGCTCCTGGTCTGTCTGTGCAGGACACTCTCCACCTCGGAGCCGGGGGAAGGGTTTGGCGGGGAGCTTCTAGAATTTCCTTAAATACTAAGATGGCATGACCTACTTGTCATTGGGAGAACTGACATTTTTTTCCCCTGAAACACATATCATTTACAAAGTGGGTTTGCACATTCTTGGCATTGCACACACAACGTTTTTGAAAAAAAGACATTCCCTTAGTTATTCCCACAGGAGATTTTTAAGCCTGACTCTGAAAGTGAACATATCTCTGAAAGTGAACATATCTCTGAAAGTGATGGAGGCCCAGGGTCTGGGAGCGAAGTCACTGGCTCAAATGTAGGTCTGTCTGATTTGCAACTGCGCGTTACTGCCTGTGAGAGGGGGAGAAAGAGTCCTCCCACCATGTGTCCTTCTGACTTCCTTCTCTCTAGACTTCGCGTTTCAGTCCCTTTTCATCCACAAATAAACCCTTTACCCATCCGGGAGCAGCTTAGGAAGATGTATCCACGTTTTACACGCAGAAGGCTCTGTGGTTTGGGCTCACGCTCCCTCCACTGAAGGAGGCATGTTGAGGTTGCTAAGTGGCTGGGGCACGGTGAGGGCACATTCACTGCCCCAGCGCTTCTCTGCCCGGGTGTGTGCTTGACATCAGGATGATAACTGAGAGGCCTGACTTCAAGATTATGTTCACCACGGCTGGAGGCTTACTGATCGTTGCAAGCCTGCTGATGTGCTGTGTCATCTGTCTTAGCTGCAGAGTGACTAGGGCACTGAAGTGAGCAACGAGGGTAAGAGTGGCTAACAGCCCCCCCAAAGGGGGTCCTGGGGCTCTGTGCTGAGCGGGGTCATCCCTTGCCCCGTGGCCGCACCCCGGGTGAGGTCAGGAACAGCGGGAGGGTTTGAGACGACAGAGGCAGTGCGTGTAGGATCCTGGTTTCTTCGCCTTCCTGTTTGGGGCTGTGAGCTCGTAAGTAGAATGTTCTCAGCCAGGTGGCTCTGGGCTGCTTTGCTGTCACTTGGCCTCGTTGAGTTTACCCTCAGCTGGCTAATTCCACACACTGCAGACTGAAGACTGTGTGAATGAGTCTCTGCCTCTGTTCACCCAGAGGATGGGCCGAGCTGACCTCCTCTTGCCTGAGTTGGGGAGCTCTCGGGGTGTCCTCGGGGACGGGGAGGGGGGCCTACAGGACTGGGGAAGCTGAGCTGTGTGGAGCTCCTGGCTGACCTGGCCGTGGGGTGCAGGTCAACATCGTTAACTTGCAGCTCTTTCCAAAATGTTTTTCACTTTATCTGGCGCCGAGGAGCAATTTTCCAGGAGGTAAAGTGAACGTTTCCAGTTTGGGGAAGTTAAACCTGTGAGGGAGGTGGGACCCCAGGAGCCCAGTGTGGCGGCCTGCATGCTGCCTGCCCTTCTCGCCTGCACCTCCTGCCTGGAGCTGGCGCACACCAGGCACTGATGGTCAGACCGGTCAGCCCTGGTGCCACGTCCCTTCTCATTTATAAAATGTTTGGGGAGGAAAGGATTGGGTCAGGATTCGGGAGAGGGGCAGAGAGGTATGATCGAGGGCTGAAGTCACATGACACCACATTGCCCAGCCAAGAACCTTTGACAATTGTAAGAAATGGATTTAAGGAAAAAAAAAAGAAATCTAGTTTTTTAAATAAAATCTCTGCAGGAAAATATGACAATGACACTGACACAAAAGGCAGGCGACTCGGTTTCGAAGACGGCCATCCTGGGACTCCACTGTCAGGCTCCTGGCGACAGAGCCTCGGAGAGTGAAGCTGTGGACCGCCCCCCTCTCCCGGCCACAGTCCTGCCGAGTGAAGTACAGACCAGCTCTGCTGAGCTCAGCTGCCTCCCGACTTTGTCCCTTCACAGTGTTTGCAGCCTGTTGAGGGCAGGAGCCGTGCTGTCTCTGACCCCCAGGTTTCCAGCACGTGGCCCAGACTCATTAGGTGTCAGAGGTCGTGACCCGACGTCACCTTTGCACTGGATAAACCTCTCAGACACAGCAGTAAATCCTGAATGGCATTATTTGGCTTATTGTTAAGAATATGTTACACATTAGAATTTTTAGTAAAATGATTTCCTGCTAGTTTATTTTCTAAAAAAACCATATACATCGCAATGTTTTTATTTTACCTTCCATTCACAATTAACATAATTGCATCAACATTTAACCCAATAGTTGGCACGGAGCCATTATTTTAACTCGTTTGGTGAGTTATTACATGTAACTAATGAGTTAAAGCATCTAAAACTTGGAACAGCGCCCGAGAACGCATCCCATAATTATGAGCTCAGCTCTAAGGTCCAAAGGGAACACCTTCAACTCACTGCTGACCACCCCAGGCCCGAGGCCCAGCACTGGTTCGGCGCGCAGATTCCCGCACGATGCTTTACTCTCTTCCCAAAGGTCTTCCTGCACCAACACTCCGCGGCACCGGCTGGGGTGGGCGCACAAGAGCCCAGGTAAAGAGCGAACGCAGAATACGGCGAACCCTCTACAGCACCTCTGTTCAGTGTCTGCTCCCTGATCTGTCCTCTCCCACCTCATGTTCTGTCCCTTCTGATCTTCAGGAAGGACACAGGAAACTTGGGGCTGGGGGCTCTATCAGGGTCGTGTGGGACTCGTGCCTCATGCCGGCTCCACAACCTCAAAGCTAACCCTTCCCAGGCTGGACCTGTGCCTGTTGAGCTCCTGTCCTGAGGTTGCCATTCACTCTCTCCTACCAGCCCACAGACAACGAACCAGCAGAACTCTGGGCCTTAGGAGGAACTGTCAGCCTCTGGGAAGGGGTGAGCAGAACCACGTGTGGCCTCTCTGGGTTTAACTTTCCGGAGCTGAACGTTACTGAGACGCTGCCTTCTGCCGTCCCCAGTATCTGCAGAACCAGGGGTCCTTCCCCAGTCACTTTAAAACTCACGTTTGCCTACCAGCCCTCACGTTCTAAACTGCTAACAGGAGCCCCCCAGCCCAGCTGCCAAAGCCCAGGTCCCCCACTCACAGCGACGGCCAGGAAACCTGCACCCTCGATGCCTGGCTCACCTCCCTCTGATGGACTGAGTCGGCAGCAACCCTTCCAAATCCCAAACTGACCTCCATCCTTCCAAATCTGCCCCGCCTCTCCTTAAACCCTGGTCACCTCCTCTCCAAAAGGTCACTTCAGGCTGCCATGCGGATGAAAGACATTTAGCAAATCCTTGTCGCCTGTGCCCAGCCCCGCTCTCACCCTCCCTGGGCCGCCTCCCGCCCCTGCCCCCGTGGGGTGATGCGGCCCCTCTACTGCAGCCCACGCACCCCTTCTCACCTTTGTCTCCCCGCCCGCCTCCAGCCATGTTTCTCGTCTCCTCCTCCGCTGCCCGGCGCCTCTTTCGTACTTCTCCAGCTTCTAGACTCGACCGGGGACTGCCCCCTGGCCAGGTGCGATGGTTTTCAAACGTGGCTGCAGATGGGAACCACCTGGAGGGCTTCTAAAACGCCTGCTGCTTGGGCTTTGCCCTAGGAAACAATTAAGTAGGATGGGGGTGGGCGAAGCAACTCCCTTTGCAGAAGCACGTCACGTGGTTCTCATGTGCAGCCAGAGTTCCTGATTCGTGGTCTAACCTATTTCACTTCGATAATACAGAGAAAAACGTGTGTATAACCCAGCGCTCTCCAAATTATTTTACGCAATCCTCCGGGACAAATGGCCTCCCTGTGCGACCAACGCCACGATCGGTTATAGGACACACCCGTGGCCCCACAAGTTCCCTCTGGCCCGCACCCTGCATCCCCCTGGTCTGTGTCGGGCCGGCACTGCACTGCACACAAGTACTCCTCCCAGTCGGCTAACCCAGTCAGTCCTTCTGTGGAGCTCTCATCCCCACGAGGTCCCCGTTCCATTTCTGATTGGTCTGTGGCTCATCCCAACTGGGACCACAAGCTCAGACTAGCAACGCTGCAGGTTTTCCTATTCCCTTCCTACAGGGTTCACCACCTTGCACTGAAAAAGCCCTGGTTTTCTCCTCCTGCCCGAATCTAGGGTCCCAGCAGTGGGTGCACAGGGGTGAGGGGCATCTCTAGGCCACGAGGCCACTCCCGCTGGTCTGGCCCAAAGGGCGGGTTTTCAAGAATAAACGCTTCTCGATTTGTCGTCTGACTCAGGTCAAATTCCAGAGCCCTGAAATGGTTGTTTGTAACCATTTTGTCCAATTCTACCTTTGCTTTCGCCTGGAGAGGATGAGCCTCCCCCTCCCGGCCCTTGGTCCTGCACATATTCAGTGATACGGTGAGGCACGCACGGGGCTCCGCCCCAGGTCAGAACAGATTCCCTCTGCTTCCTGCGCCAGCCACACCCCTGGTCTCAGAAGGGTTCTGAGGCCACGGCACTGGCTTCAATCCTTGAGAATAATGGAAAGAAAAGGAAACAATTACAAAGGAAAGGAAAACTATGTTCATTGCACTTAGTAAAGTAACAAAGCAGACTCCCGTGGTTCAGCATTGTTAAAAGGATTTTTATACATAGCTTTATAATTTTCAGTTCTGCTCATAATGCTAAAGGTTTGTGCTTGCAACTCTGCCTTAGCCAAAAGTACAGAAACCACCGTTTCTATACCAACTTGACCTTGCCCTGACCCCCAAGCACATGATCAGGGGACCGGCTCACCCAGTCTGGGCATCATCGACCCCAAAGGACAGTCTTTTATGGGACCCAGCAAGCTGGGCTCTGGGCCCTGGGACCCTTTGCTGCAGTGCTTGCACCTGGACAAACGTCTCCTTGAGCAACAAAATACAAAGAAACTATAAGGGACTAAAAATAACTGCGTGCATGTGCCGTTGGGGCAAATTCTGGGCAACGTGATACAAAAAGACCCCCAAAACCCAACTGCCACTTCTGAAGAGCCGGGAGCAAAAACAGGGTACTGGGCATGCCCCCTGCACTCAGCACCACCAAAGTGGTGGGCAGACCACCTAAGGCAGCCCTGCAGCCCGACCCCTGACACACCCCTCCCCTGCCCCCACGTCAGGAACAGACGGCCGCCCCCCCCCCCCCCCCCCGAGCTAATGTTCATCTGATGTGAGGTGGTGTATGAACGTCACCGGTCCTGGTCTACGTGCTGAGTCCACAAACCCCTTCTAAATTCATCCTGGTTCTGTCACTCACTAGCTGTCACTTAACTTCTTGAGTCTCCTCTTCTTCACCAGAGAAATGGGAATACTAGTGACATCTACTCCCGAGGGCTGTTAACGGGAATGGACATCAGAGAGGCAAAGCCCCTGCACGGGGCTGGAGTCGCTCAATTGCAAACGCCTTCCAACGGGACCCGCCATGCGCGGGGAGCACAGGGATCTTTCCTACCACAAGCTCACGTGACTGACAGACAGACACGGGTTTCATTCAACCCAGCTCAGAAGCCAGGCCAAGCTTATAAAAATGGGAATAAAGTTCGGGGACGGATTCCCGAAACCTCCCTGCAGGCCCTGCATCTGCACGGGAGCCCCTCGAAGTACGGGAGCCCCCTCGCCAGCCTCTGGGAAGCCCAGCGGACTGATGCGGTTTTTCTGTCTCTGAAGGAAAGAAAGCCTCTCTGTATTCGAATTACAGTTGTCCACAAAGCAGGAATTTCGAGGTCCTTCTGTAAGATGAATAAAACTCCTTCACACACAGCAAACTTTATTATTCATACCAGGTTTGTCAGTTCTCAGAACGTGGGCGCCAAACACAGCTTTGCACTGAAACCACAGACAGCAAGTAACAAGGCACAGTCAGCAGGAGTGGCCAGTGCACTTTATTTGATTTCCTTCTGCTGCCACAGGAGCCGCGTGCGCCGGGCGGGGGTCCGAGCTGGACTCCACGAAGGGACGTCAGGCGCACGTGGGCCTGACGCGGCCCCGGGTCCCGGCCCAGCCTCGGTGTTGGCGGGGGCTCCCCCGGGCGCGAGGCAGAAGTGTGAGGGGGCGGTTTCCCAGGAGCCCCTGCCCGATGCCCGGCTCCACCGGGACGCAGTAGCACCTGGTCCTGGGCCCACAGGGGCAGCTCCGCCCAGGGAGGGCGCTGGGGCCTCTCACTCAGCATCCATGGGACTGGAGCGCCGTCCTGATGCCCGCAGCCAGGGCTTGCGGCGTGGGGCTCTCTGCGGTGCAGCTCACGGGCAGGCCCTGCGCGGCCAGGGCGTGGGCTGTGGTGGGCCCAATGGCCACGAACTGCAGGGAGAAGACAGAGGGGCCTCAGTGCACCCGCAGGGGGCGATGGGATCAGGGCCTGTTGCCTCCTGTCTGTTAGGACATCACTCCTCACGTGAGAGCTTATAAATGAGATGACACCTCCTGATGTGAACCCAGCTCTACCGCCTGCAAAAAGCCTCCGTCTCTTGACAGCCTCACCATCGGCCTGAGCGAGCTCTCGCTAGCCCTGCGGCTCGGGCTTGGTGGGGTGGGGGTGGGGGGGCGGGCAGGAGAGGCCTGGAATCAATCAGCGCCTGCCACGGCGGGGCCGGGTGGAGCACTGAACACAGTCTGAAAGGGGCTCTGCGTGCAGCATGGGGTGGTGGCTGGGCCCTAGGAAAGCAGAGCGGTCAGGACCAGGGCCCGGAGCCAGAGGGTCGGGTTCACATCGCAGCTGCACAGGACGGTGGCCTCAGCAAGTGACCTGCCCTCTCTGGGCCTCCGTCCCCTCCTCCGTGAAGCAGAAAGGTTAAGAGATTTCCTCCTCAGGCTGCTCTGAGGATTAGCTGAGCAATGCGTGTAACCACCCGCATGGCCCCATGCCTGGCACAGACAAACGCCCAGTGACCGTCAGCGGCTGCTACCTGTAGGACCATCGTTATCCCAGATTAGAAGCTCCAACGGCCTGGGCCTCGTCAGCAGGACGCCCCTCTCCAGACAAGCTCGTGTCTGAAGGTCCCGTCCAGAGCCTCACTTTGTGCTGAACAGGATTTTTCGCTGTGACTCTGGCCCTCGCTAGCTGTCATTACAAATCACTTAGCCTTTTTGATCCTCGGTTTCCTCATCTGTGAAAGGGGCACAATGACCCTGCCTCTCAGTTGCCAGCGCAGGGGTGAACTGAGAAGATCGACAGCTTCTGGCAGAGAACGTGCTCATCCCCACGCCCCTCTGGACTAACACCGTGGACATGGACCCGCCTGGGAGTGGTCTGTGAAGGTGAGCCCCCCGACAATGGCAGCCCCTGCCCAGCACCCCCCTCCCCACCCCCCCAGGCAGGCTGGCGGTAGTGTGAACAAGATACCGCCCTTGCACAACCTCAGGACGCTGTGGCCTGACACTCCTCCCCAGCGCGTGTGGGAATGAGGGGAAGGAGGCTGCTGTCTCACAGAAGCTCGGGCTCCTGTAGCTCCCACGCTCCCCCCCATGAAGCAGCTACCCCTCAAGAAACTCCCTGAGGAAAAAAAATGAAGCTGGACCCCTACCTCACATCATAAACAAAAATTAACTCCAAATGGATCGAAGACCTAAATGTAAGAGCTAAAACCATAAAACTAGAAGAAAACATAGGAGTGAATCTTCAATGACCTTGCATTAGGCAATGTTTTCTTAGATACATGATGAAAAGCACAAATAATAAAATAAAAACTAGATAAAGAAAACTTTTGTGCTTCAAAGAACACCGTTAAAAAAGTGAAAAGACAACTCACAGAATGGGAGAACGTTTCTGCAAATCACATACCTGATAAGGGACTTGTATCCAGAAAACAAGAACTCTTACAACTGAACAAAAAGGCAACCTAGTTAAAAAGTGGCAAGGATGTGAGTAGACATTTCTCTAAAGAAGATATAAAAATGGCCAACAGCACATGAAAAGATGCTCAACATCACTAGCCATTAGGGGAATCCAAACCAAAACCACAACAAGAAACTCCTTCTGGTATATTCATAGAAGGGACTGTTACCTGGCAATACAGAGGAAGGAAGTACTGACACATGACGGTATGGGTAAATCCTGAAACCATTATGCCAACTGAAAAAAGCCAGTCTCAAAAGGCTACGTATGGTATGATTCCATTTATATGAAAAGTCCAGAATAGTTAGATCTGCAGAGACAGAGATTGGATTAGTGGTTGCTAGGGGGTTGGGGAGTGACTCTAATGGACATGCGGTTTCTTTCGTGGCTCTGAAATGTTCTGCACCGAGAGGGTGATGGTGGCGCGCCTCTGTGAATTTACTAAAAACCACTGAATTGTACACTTTAAAAGGGTACATATGTAATTCATAGAAAGTGAGTTTTATCGTATGTGAATTATATCTCAATAAAGCTATTTTTTAGGGAATTCCCTGGTGGTCCAGTGGTTAGGACTCTGCGCTCCCACTGCTGAGGGCCCAGGTTCGCCCCCTGCTTGGGGAACTAAAATCCCACAAAGCCCTGCAGCACGGCCAAAAAAAAAAAAAGGCTGTTTTTAAAAAAGAAACATTAAAAAAGAAAGAAAGGTGGTCTTTTCTCCATTGTATATTCTTGCCTCCTTTATCAAAGATAAGGTGACCATATGTGCGTGGGTTTATCTCTGGGCTTTCTATCCTGTTCCATTGATCGATAGTTCTGTTTTTGTGCCAGTACCATACTGTCTTGATTACTGTAGCTTGGGGGAAAACTGGACAGCTACATGTAAAAGAATGAAATTAGAACACTCCCTAACACCATACACAAATATAAACTCAAAATGGATTAAAGACCTAAATGTAAGGCCAGACACTATAAAACTCTTAGAGGAAAACATAGGCAGAACACTGTTATCACATAAATCACAGCAAGATCCTTTTTGACCCACCTCCTAGAGAAATGGAAATAAAAACAAAAATAAACAAATGGGACCTAATAAAACTTAAAAGCTTTTGCACAGCAAAGGAAACCATAAACAAGACGAAAAGACAACCCTCAGAATGGGAGAAAATATTTGCAAATGAAGCAACTGACAAAGGATTAATCTCCAAAATTTATAAGCAGCTCATGAAGCTCAATATCAAAAAAACAAACCACACAATCCAAAAACGGGCAGAAGACCTAAATAGACATTTCTCCAGAGAAGACATACAGATGGCCAACAAACACACGAAAGGATGCTCAACGTCACTAATCATTAGAGAAATGCAAATCAAACTACAATGAGGTATCACCTCACACCAGTCAGAATGGCCATCATCAAAAAATCTACAAACAATAAATCCTGGAGAGGGTGTGGAGAAAAGGGAACCCTCTTGCACTGTTGGTGGGAATGTAAACTGATACAGCCACTATGGAGAACAGTATGGAGGTTCCTTAAAAAACTAAAAATAGAATTACCATATGACCCAGCAATCCCACTACTGGGCATATACCCTGAAAAAACCATAATTCAAAAAGAGTCATGTACCACAGTGTTCACTGCAGCTCTAATTACAATAGCCAGGACATGGAAGCAACCTAAGTGTCCATCAACAGATGAATGGATAAAGAAGATGTGGCACATATATACAATGGAATATTACTCAGCCATAGAAAGAAACGAAATTGAGTTATTTGTGGTGAGGTGGATGGACCTAGAGTCTGTCATACAGAGTGAAGTCAGAAAGAGAAAAACAAATACCATATGCTACCACATATATATGGAATCTAAAAAAAAAAAAAAAGGTTCTGAAGAACCTAGGGGCAGGACAGGAATAAAGATGCAGATGTAGAGAATGGACTTGAGGACACGGGGAGGGGGAAGGGTAAGCTGGGATAAGGTGAGAGAGTGGCATGAACATATATACACTACCAAATGTAAAACAGATAGCTAGTGGGAAGCAGCTGCATAGCACAGGGAGATCAGCTTGGTGCTCTGTGACCACCTAGAGGGGTGGGATAGGGAGGGTGGGAGGGAGAAGATATGGGGACATATGTATATATAGCTGATTCACTTTGTTATACAGCAGAAACTAACACAACAATGTAAAGAAATTATACTCCAATAAAGATGTTTTAAAAAAAAAAGGAAAGAAAGAAAGAAAGGAAAGAAAGAAGGGAAGGGAAGGGAAGGAAGGGGAGGGGAGGGGAGGGAGGGGAGGGGAGGGGAGGGGAGGGGAGGGAGGGGAGGGGAGGGGAGGGGAGGGGAGGGGAGGGAGGGGAGGGGAGGGGAGGGGAGGGAGGGGAGGGGAGGAGAGGGGAGGGAGGGGAGGGGAGGGGAGGGGAGGGAGGGGAGGGGAGGAGAGGGGAGGGAGGGGAGGGGAGGGGAAGGAAGGGAAGGGAAGGGAAGGGGAGGGAAGGGAAGGGAAGGGAAGGAAGAAAGAAGGAAGGAAGGAAGGAAGGAGGAAGGAAGGAAGGAAGGAGGAAAGAAACTCCCTGAGATTGGGAACCAGCAAACAGCAGACATAATTTCAGGAGAAGCAGCTTGGTCACAAAATGACTTTTCCCCGTGAGCCTTTTATTCCCTCTGAAATCGTCTGGTCACAGGAGAGAGGGCGTCTGGAGAGCTCCGCTCTCGGACTCACCACCACGGGCCTGGCTGGGCCCATGGAGCCTGCCTGCAGGGCTGGACCCAGGCTGCAGACAGTGTCCCTGAGCAGTGCCCCCGATAGCTCAGTGCTGATGCCCGTGCTCCGTCCTTGGGCACTGACCGGAGTGAGCGTGCCAGCCAGGGTGGAGGGAGGGGCCGGCAGTGTGTATACTACTGAGACAGTCCTGACCGCCCCCCAGGGGTGCTGTGAGCTGCACCTGTCATGAAAGGTAAGGGCCTTCACTCCTGGCTGTGTGAGTGCCCGCAATGCTAGCGGCCTGTCCTGGGCACTCCCAGTCATACCCACGCCCCCTCCTCAGTCCCCCTTGAGCCCTTTAAGAACATCCCCATCACAGGCACCACAGCGCTGTGACTACTTGTAGACTCCTAACAAACAGTCCCTAAAGGTGCGAATGGAAATCCTTTGAATTAAAAGACGTGAAAAGGGGAATCACTTTTAGAACAATTTCAAGACGGTTAGATGGGGAAAAAGGGAAAGGATGCTAATACCTGTGCCAGGCCCTGAGCTAAGGACTTTGCCTGAATTCTTCCGTCTAATCCTGAGAATAACCTATCAGGGAAGACCATACACATGTCTATAAAAGCCACAAAGGGATAATTATCCTCATGCTACAAATGAGGAGACAGGCTCAGAGAGGTTAAGCAACTAGTCCAAGAGCACCAGCCAGGAAGTGGCACTGCTGAGCTGCAAGCGGGGCCTGGGACTCCTAAAGCCTGGCCTTTTTTAATTTTTTTGGCCATTCCGTGCAGCATGTGGAACTTCCCGGACCAGGGATGGAACTCGAGCCCTCTGCAATGGAAGTGCAGAGTGTTAACCAGTGGACCACCAGGGTAGTCCAGCCCTGCCTTTTCTACAGAGCTTCCATCAGGGCGTCTGTGAGGTCAGGAGTGCTTTGACTTCACATGGAAACTCTAGGCTAGTTAGTAAAAGTTAAAAAAAAAAAAAAAGAGCATCTGAAAAAGATCAAAAGCCCACTGAATACCTCACCTTAATCTGGTCAATGTTGTCACCAGATAACTCTTGAATATGCTTGAGACTGTGTGTCAGGCCAGAGGGACTGAAAAACGTGATGCTGGCGGGAATGCCCTGCAGGCAGAGAGAACAAGGTCAATCCCTTGCCTTGGGGCTGAGCTCCTCTACCCGTCACCATCAGCCCCCAGAGCCCCAGGAAGCAGCCACAGGCAGCCCAGGTACATTCACAGCAGGAGGGTCCCCACTGATGCTGGCGTTCTGGGCTCCACGGAGGCGGAGTTCAGGTCGGGAACTGTTTAGAGAGGGGTGCGATGGGAGAGGCTGGGTGCTGTTCCTTGGTCGCTCTGCAGGCCCCCAGATCAGAGGACACAGGCACCGTGGACCCAGCGCCCAGGAGAGTGGACAATGCCTCTAGCTTGTGTGGCCAAAGCACGCTGATCAAGTAAGGCAGCAGCCCCGCTCCCCATCAATGCCCCATCCCTTCCGGAAATGGAGCAGACAGCAGACAGACTGGCCCACTTGGCCTTTCTGAAAGCTTTGGTTTGTGCTAACAAGGTCTCCGAGTACCAGCCAGGCATTCAGAAGCCTGTCCTGGAGAGGAAGGGGAGGTGTCTTACTGGATACAGATGTGGAAAACCTCAATCAGCCCAAACAAGAGCCGTGCACCCTTCTGACTGAAGCCTCCAAAGGTTCCCGTGGCCTCCCAAATTCAATCCAGACTCCCCCGTGGGCCCTGAAGGCCTTCCCAGTGTGGGCCCAGCCCCTCTCCAGCCTCTGCCCTGCAGCTCCACCAGTGCCCCACACCATGAAGAATGACATCAAGCCACTGTTGACCCCAGGCTGTGCAAAGGGTTTTGTGTAAATTATCTCCTTTAATCCTTGTAAAAACCTTAGAGATAGGTCTATTCCGACTTCCCAGATACAGAGATGGAGCCAAAAGATGGCCTCCTCAAAGTGGCACAGCTGGGGATGGCAGAACCAGCGTCGGGAGGCCTGCGCCCCTCAGCCCTGCCCGCCCAGCTCCCTGGAAACCCCACACACCTGCTGGGAATAGTAGCTGTTGAGGTTCCCCTGGATCCCTGGGTGTGGGATCGTCTGGTAGACGGTTAAGCTCTCCACGGGAATCCCTGGACACAATCAGGACACAAGCCAGAAGACAGACTTCACTGCCCCGGGAACACACTGCGGGGCACAGGTAGTGGAGACCGCCCGGTGCTGCAGGACACTCCCGGAACAAGCCGCCGGGAGCTGAGAGGTGTGGGCTCAGTGCGAGCAGACTCGGCCGGCCCTCTGCACCCTGCTTAACACTGCGGAGTGGCTCACGCGGTAGAGGAGGCTGAGATGGCAGAAGAAGGATGAGGATCCCGAAAACTCGGCCTTCCTTCATACCACGGACGCCTTTTGTTCCCGTGTTTGTGTGGGTTGCCCGCGGGATTGGCCCGGGACACTCCCCCACGGATGCTGTCCGTGTGGAATCCCACACTGAGGGCCAGGGCTGCAGGCAGAGCTTGGAGGGAGTTTTACCAGCCTGCGGGCTGAAGCCACGAGCCTACTAGGGCCTGGACACCTTGGTCCCTGGCACCTTGGGATGGAGCCCGGGGGGATGGACTTGGAGCGATCCTAGGTTGGCTGGGCTGGTGGACGCTGCTTTGAGTGTGTGATGAGATCAGCTCCACGCTTGGACTGGTTTCCACACGTGCCCGCCCCAGGGTCGCCACCACGCCACTGCCCACCCGACCTCCCAGGGAAGGCCCCGTGCCCCTCTGCATGCTCCCAGCTGAGCTGAGCGGGTGGATGGGAGCGGATCTGAAGCAGGAGAGAGGACTGCACCCTGCACCTTCCGGCCTGGCCGGTCCATCCCAGGCCTGCTCTCCCTGTAGGTCCCCAGGGCTGACACTCCGCCACCGCGAAGGCTCTCGGTGGACCCCAGAGAGGAGGGGGAGTCACCTTTGTCCTTGAGCATTTTCGGCAGGATTTCTCTTTTGAGGGTTCCACAGGGAAACAGAAGAGGCAGTGCTGACGACTCCCCTGTGAATAAAGAGGCACTCTAGATGGAGACACAGCCCCGGGCCCTGCCCTGCGTCTTTGGTTCCAGGACCATGAGCGGGAGGAAGCTCAGGGGGGTCACGTGGGCAACAGCGCTAGACTACTAACATCCGCAAGAGCCCGGGGCTGCTGTCACCCCTGCTCCCTAAGTCCCTCCCGTCGTGGTGGCTCCGGGCAGCCATCACCACTTAGAGTGCAGTGACCAGAGTCAGGTTAGAGGTCAGGCCTGGTGGTGGCCTTGGAGCAACCGTTTCTGCCTCTGGAGGAGCCCGGATGGGCCGGGAGGCGTTTGGAGCCTGGGCTCCCGCCACGAGGAGGCAGGAGACGGCAGCCGCTGCAGTGAAGCTGTAAGGACACTTCTCGGCCGCCAGGCCAGGAGCCCGAGGGCCGAGGGCTGGCCGCGCGGGGTCCCAGCCTCTTGTCCCTGCGCACATCTCCGCCCTGGGAGACTCAGCCGCAGGCCTCGCTCTGCAGAGCCGTGGAGACAGCGTGTGAGACACCACCTCCCAGCAAAACTGATGGGCGGTCAGATGGGAATCCTCCGCACTGTGAGAACAAAGCACTTTAGTGGAGGCGACCGCTCTCCCCTTCCGTCTGTCCATCAGATGTAAGGAGCTGGAGCGAGTGCTGGTCAGGCACAAAGACGCATTTCCTCACATCTGGAAGATCTCTCTGAACACATCCCCTTTCGGTGCCTGCAATCAGAGGGGGGAACAAGCCAAGCTCTCCCCCTCCGGCACCATCTCCACGAAGGCCCAGCTAAACAACAGGAATGACTGTAGGCGTCCTTATTTCAAGTTGTCCAATAATTACAAACCAGCGAGTGTTTTATTTAAACGGCTCTGTAAGTACAGTACCGACATAAAAGAACACAAGCAATTGGAAAACTTTTAAATATACTGTAGATAACAGATGTTCACCGCTTTCTCTTTTCCAGTGTGAGGAAATGTTTTCACGCAGTATAGATGCCATCCCTCATGACACACTTTCAAAGCCATGACCAGGTGCTATTCTGAACCAGAGCCCAGGTGTCCCTCCAGTGTGTGTGTGTCCGTGTGTGTGTTTGGTGGTGGCGTGTCCAGGAGCCTAGGGGCCAAAGCGGCTCCCACAGACCCTCCCCAGCACCTGCTGTGGGGCAGCTGTAGGACAGCAGCCAAACCAGGGGCCTACTTTTCCTGCAGCCTCAACCCCAGGGGTGTGCAAGGGGCTTCCGGAAGATTCCAGAATCGGCCCTTCACAGCCTTTCTTCTGCGGGTCCAGCAGAGCACTGAGCTGCTCATCTGTGTTCTCTGACTGCTGGTCACTACTAGGGAGATGGGGAGTTGGACGCACATCCTGGTGCAGGGCAGGCATCTTTTTCCCACTGCACCCCCAGTGCCCGGTGGAGAGGCAGGCCGAGCAGGACCAACCAGCTCAGCTGGCTTCATGGCAAAGCACCACCATAGCAGCACAAGGGAGGAAAACCTGAAAATGTCCTGGTTGAGACCTGCCGCAGGAGAGGAGAGACATCCCGTGACTGTACTTCCTGGGTGCTAACCTCCTCCAAGAAGCCAAAGCACTCCCGAATGGATTATGTCCTGAGCAAAACTCCTCACGGGACGCTTCCATGACTGAACAATGGAGCAGATTACTGGGTACATTTACGGGAAACAAACTCTGGTGGATGAGGACCTCTCTGGCCCATCTCATCACCATGTGAACTGACAGCATCTCCAAAAACGGCATAGCTCAACCACCCAACCCTTCCTCTTTGTCATAAGATCGTTTATGGAACATAAATGATTCATTATTTTAAAAAAATTTCCTTTTTGGGATGACCTCACTGCCTACTGATTTTTAACCCAAACAGGCCAAAGCTAAATAGGCCAATGTAAAAGCCGGTTGATTACACAGGGGTGAGAGGTGAGGTGTCCCCAGGACGACAGGGAGCGACAGGGGCCCGGCAGGGGTCTAACCCGACGCGGGATGGCGAACCACGGGGCTCAGACGCTCTGCTCCGCGTTCCTTTAACGGGCAGGGGGCCTGGCCCGCTGGGCTGTCGGGCTGAGGACAGCAGCTGTGTTGAAAGTCCTAAGAGGATGTTATGCAGCTGGAGCGGGAGCTCTGTACACAGTCACTGCTGGTGATTAAGAACTAGACTGAGCGCGTAAATGTCATTTCGCTGGAGGAGACGTGAGTGTCTGTAGAACTCTCACGCCCTCCATGACTGCGATGACCGTGCCCTCTCAGGCCTGCTGTGAGGGAGGGTCCAGTTGTGCAGGCGGTGGGCACTTAACATAGGTAATTAGGACCACGAGACTGACTGGGCGACAGAAGGAGAGCCCAGCAAGTGGGCGAGGCTGCAGGGACAAGCCCTTGGTCAGCTCAGCGCAAGTCCAGGGGGACAGTTCAAATAACCCGCACAATCTGTCTGCTTCTGACACCCTCCCCCTCCTTCGCTCTCTCTCAAAATGTTGAAATGCTCTTCTACCTTGGACCACTTAACTTGTATTGATACTTCCTTTTCCCTTAGCGGAGATAGCCCAGGAGGGAAGAACCGTCTGTCAGAACTACGAGCTTTCAGATTAAATGAGCTAATAGCTTTAGGCGCTTATAACAGTGCCTGTGACAGAATAAATAAGTGTTTAAGTAAAATAAATAAGGAATAACTATGAACTGGCCTGTTTACTCCAAGCACTGGAAGTAGATTCTTGGCTTTTAAAGATCAAGCTTCAGAGCTGACTGGGGGAGAAAATCATTAACGCCTGGGGAGAACCGAGGAGAGCGTCCTGCCAGCGTCAGACGGACTCTCATGTGGATGCTATTCCAAGTGCGAACTGAAGACTCATTAGGACCCACGGGGTGGACACTGGCCGTGCCGTGTGGAGTCTGCCCTCCCGCCTGTCCCCTCCCAGCTCTGGGACCTTGGATGGTCACTCGGTCCCCGTAGCCTGGACAACAGCACCATTGAGAAGAGCGCTGGGTGATGCTGGGTGCCCCTAGGCTGCCCCTGTGGTGCCTGAGCCGCCAGTGACAGCTGAGCTGTGGCCTGTGCCTGGTGTGACGGGGGAGCCACGTTTTTATTTCGATTAATTTAAATTGATTTATATTTAAATAGGCACATGTGGCTCCTGGCTGCCATACTGGACTGTGCAGCCTGCAGTGGACGGTAGTGAGGACCAAATGAGGCGAGGCAGGGGGCGCGTCAGGAACACGCTGACCACCCAGGAACGTCTCGTCCTCGATGTTAACACAGCGCATACAGTGACCCAGGAAAGAGGAAATAAAATAGTTCTTAAAAGAAAAGGGGAGAAAGGAGAGCCAACTGGGAACCTGGGAAGTCCCTCTGCCATCCCCTGCCTGAGCTCCAGGGGGCCTGGTCCACGGGGAAGTGGAGGATGTGCGACTTTTTCAGGTCCAGCTCCTAGGGGTCAACAGAAACACACGAGCTTGAGAACCTTCACCAACAGCACTGGCTCGTGACAGGAAGGCCTCCTCAGACTTTAGAGATCGTTACCTGGAGAAGAAATGTTCTTACACACCACGCCCAGACACAAAACCACGCACCACGGTCCCAGAAGCCGTAAAAATTCCTGGTTAAGGTGTCCTGGCTCCCTGCCCACCCTGAAACCACCACCCCAGGGGCAGAGAAGACACCCCTCTCCTGGCACCACCTCAGAGCAAAACCTCAGGCGTCAGCAGCCAACCTGGCCCTGTCTTCTAGCTCAGCAAGCTCTAGAAAGGGTCTGCAAACCGCAAACCCAGGTCAGAACCCAGCCCATGGTCTACGGCTGCTCTCATGCTACGACGGGCAGAGGATGTGGCCGCAAAGACGGCGTATCTGGCCCTCGCAGACAGTTCCACACCCCCTGACCCCGAGGAGCGAAGCTCTGATTCCCTCTCAGTGACAGAAGGCAAGCTGGTTCTGTGTCATCTTTCACGTGGGGGTCTGATGTCACACATCTCTCAGGGAGGGATCCAAGTGACAAGGACACAAGAGCATGTGTGTGCAGTTGGATCAGACGTGTAGGGGAGAGACTGGGACACACAACTTGGAGGTGGGGCTCCCCTGCAAGTACATATCGAGCCTCTCCGTCCTCTCTCTCGGAGAGTTCTGCTCCAAAAATCTTGGCCCATGTTTCGTCAGAAGCCGAAACGTTCATAATTAAAGCTTAATCCTTAGTTAAACACAAGTATCCCCAGAACCCTTGCCATTTTAAGTCTCAGCCCATATGCTGCCCAGTGATGAGCTTATGGGGGGCTGAGTGGGCTCTTTAGGGGGAGCGGGCTTTGTGGGGGGGGGAATTCGGACAGGGAAGAGACTCCTACCAGGAAGGCGGGGAGCCGGCAGACAGAGGGACGGTGCCGGCAGCTTCTGCTGCTTCCACTCCCCTTACAATCCCTGCAGAGGGTCTTGCTTCTGGTTTTGTCTCCAGCCCTTTTATTCTGTGTCACGTTCAAGTTGTCTCAAGTCCTTGGGTGGAGGGGGTGGAGGGCAGTAGGCTGGATCTCAGACCAGCACAGACAGATGCAGATACAAGGCAGCCACGGTCTTGGAGCGGCACACACCCATCAGCCACAGTATCAGCATCATCACCGAGGAGGTGGCCCTTTCCCGAGGCGCTGGTTGTGAGACCGACCAACAAAAATAAATGGGCTTCATTTGGGGCGACCTTGTTCTACTTACTAGAACAAATGTACTCTGCAAGCTTTTCTGCATTTCCACAGTTTTCTCCTTCTGTATGCAGGCCAATTTTATTCACTGGAAAACAACAACAACAAAATATATTTCTTTACATGGTTATTAAAGTCCTGTTCCTGTGTTGTTTTTAAAATGTGCAAGTACAAAGGCACATGCCTTACAAATGACATGGAGAAAGTCTCCCCTTGGAGGCTGGTGTAGGGAGACGAGAGGGAGCTGGGTCCCAGCCCTGCCCTCCCTAGACCTGTGGCTTTGGATGGTAAGGCATCATTATCAGCAACTTAGTTTCAAAAGGTTCAGGAAAAATTGTTCCTTGCCTTGTATTTATAACTTCTCTGTAAGTCTTCTTCGAAACAGCTTGGACAGATTTTACCAGCAAAGGGATTAGTGGGCCAAAGGATACAACAATTTTGGCAAAGCTTTTGAATACATGCCAACCAAGTACTTCTCAAAAGATGTGAACCAAATTTCAATGCCATTTAGCAATATTTGAATACATTTGTTTCACCGCACCCTTATCAGCAGCATTATATAGTTAACTAATTAATTACTTTTTGTAAATTTAAAAAGGAAAAAAATCATGTTTTAAACTGAACTATAGTGTTCAATGAACAAAGCTAAGTCAGTGTGGAAGGAAACCTCCTCTTTTCCTTCTCTGCTCTCATCACCACACGTCTGCACTCTGGTTACCCAATGTGTGGGTTTTCCACACCAAGCAATTCTCCAGTTCTCAGCTAGGTGTCCTACAAGTGAACTCAAGTCTGACACTCTCTACTGGGAGGTAGCGTCAAATCCCGAGGATGGAAGGCTCAGTCCCACAAACTGCTCCCACTTCAGACCCAGCTCTCTGCTTGTGCTTCTGACTGACCAGCTCTAAATCGGGGTTCTCACAACCCACTCCTTGGGTTGGATCATTTGCTAGAACAGCTCACAGAACTCAGGAAGATGGTTTACTAACTACTGCAGATTTATTACAAAGGATATTTCAAAGGGTGTAAATGAACAGCCAGATGGAAGAGGTGCAGCAGGCAGGTATGCAGGGAGGGCCTGAGCTTCCGTGCCCTCTCCTGGCTCCAGCCTCCCAGCACCCTCCGCATTACTGTCCTTCTGGATTTTTATGGCAGCTTCATACACAGCCATAATTGATTGATTAATTCAACCTCTGGCTGATGTCTTCTCCCTGGAAGTAGGAGGCAGGGAGGGCATGAGGCTGAAAGTTCCTACTCTAATCGGAGGATTGGTTCCCATGGCAACTAGCCTCCAATTTAAGGGGTTTTCCAAAAGTCACCCCATTAAAGTCATCTCAGGTGGAGTTGAAAGAGGTTTGTTATGAATAACAAAGTACACCTTATCTTTTTTTTTTTTTTTTTTTTGCGGTACACGGGCCTCTCACTGCTGTGGCCTCTCCCGCTGCGGAGCACAGGCTCTGGACGCGCAGGCGCAGCAGCCATGGCTCACGGGCCCAGCCGCTCCGTGGCTTGTGGGATCCTCCCGGACCGGGGCACGAACCCGTGTCCCCTGCATCGGCAGGCGGACTCTCAACCACTGCGCCACCAGGGAAGCCCCACCTTATCTTTTTTATCACTCAGGAAATTCCAAGGGTTTTAGGAGCTCTGTGCCAGGAACAGGGACAAAGACCAAATATATATTTCTTATTATAATCACAATATCACAGTCATTCTTTGGTGTTTTATTTGTACCTTGACTGCTTACCTAGAGAAGCAGTAGCATTTCCCACCACATACACTGACTTAGCATTCCATTTTTCTTGCAGAGACTTTCTCCAGACTGTAAAACATGAAATTTGATGTGAGTTGCAAATACCAAAGCGGCCATTTGGACTGCTGCCCAAGGCTGTTTGTTCATCCTAAAAACTTGTGAGCAAGGAAAATTATTAATAACCAAATAGAAAGAACAGCATCTCAAACTAAAATCCATTTTTATATTGTCCATATTCCACAGGCAAAATTTTTAAAATCACTTTGGCAAATGTTTCAACATGCCTTCCTTATTGAAGGCATTAAGTATCAAATCACTTCCACAGTTGGCACTAGAAGGATTTTTAGTGCATACTAGTAAACATAACTTGAAGAATTAATTTGCATGGTAATATTAAAATTCAAAAATCTAGACTTTTTTCTGTTTTTTTTTTGGCCGTGCTACGCAGCTTGCGGGATCTTAGCAAGGGACTGAACCCGGGGCCATGGCAGTGAAAGTGCTGAGTCCTAACCACTGGACAGCCAGGGATGTCCCCCCATAATCTAGACTTTTAAAGAAAAAATTACTGGTCGTGAAAAAGAGGCAACTTAAATGTCTAATAAAGCAATATGACTGGTTTTATCCGGGATATAAATCTGAAAGCAGTCAAGAAACTGTCATCTCAGATGGGAAGGCTCATTTATCTATTAGGTCAAAGAAGAGAATAAATATCAGGTTCATAAACAAACACAATTTAATAGAGAACACTATCATCTGATGACAAAAAATAAACATCTTTAAATATGGATTAAAGAAAAACCAAGAGAAAGTGGATAGTATAAATGTATCACAAGGCCACTTGGCATTCAACATCCTTTTAGAAGATAAGGAAACACTGGTTCTTCCTTCCTAAGATCTGACTATGAGTGTAATTTTCCCTTAAATTCAATAGTGTTACTCTACCCTTTACACTCCCGTGAGAAATTCCCTTTTAAAAAGCGATAAAAGACTGAGTTTCACCTTCTTTCCTTTCCTACCCCACAAACGTAAATAATATTTATTTAAACATTATCTACAGCATGTGAACAAACCATTCTCCAAGCATCATAGCAGATATGAGTTGGAGCAAGTCCTGGGTGAAATCAGAATGCCCGGCTTCAGAGCTGGCTCTGCCCCTTAACTTGGGCTCGTTCCTCGCAAGTCAGCTGACCCACCTCCTCTGTTTCCCTGTCGAGATAACGGGGATTAACTACACCTCTCCTGCCTGTATTCATAAAGTTGTTGTAACAATCAAAATAAGAAAATGTATGGACTATATTGTACACCTGTAACTTATATAATATTGTACACCAACTATACTTCAATCAAAAAAAAGAAAAAAAGAAAATGTATGGGAAAATGCTTTTTAAACTATAAAGCATTATAAAAAGTTATAGTGTCCATGCTGGGGATTTTTTCTTTTTCATCATCTTCATCCTCAAAACACATACAAAAGGGAAAGCACAACTGTAAGACCAAGATTCCTGAAGCACCACTGGGAGAGAATACACACGCTTCTCCATCTCGAGTCTTCTTTCTCCATTTTGGAAATAACAGTACTTCCGGTTCTGAGTTGCCTTGAGGATTGGACAGCACAAGTCCTCATCCCTAAGAAAAGCGTTAGACTTTCTCCTCAATAGGAGGTAACTGCGTATATGAAATCACAGAGTTGGTGATTGTTTTGGCTATAATGAAAGCCTAATTGACTGTAAAGATAAGGACCACTCTGCACTGTCACTTGCTCAGTGTCACCACGCACCAGGAGATGTCCTGAATGCTTCACTTTGGGACTCAGACTCCGCAGCTAGAATCTTAAAACTGTGACTTACAGACCGTGTGGTCTTGGAGAGTTTCATGCCCTCTGCTCCACAGGCTCCTCATTTGTCAGGCGGGGATACTAACCATACCTACCTCACGGATAAAGCAGCCAGGGCCTGGTGTGGCACACGGTAGGCCCTAGAGGAGCTCTAACTAGTGGTAGAAGTGACGATCCTGGGATGCAAGTATTATTGTGCCCACTTTACAAACAAGGAAACTGAGGCTCAGCGAGGTCAAGGAAGCCGCCAAGGTCAGAATGGCCATCTGAGGCCAGGCCTAACTGACTGCAAAGCCCTTTGATAACCACCCGTCCCGCTGCCTCCCCCTGTTAGTATAACTGGAGCTGGTCCGGCCTGACAGACGGGCTCCAGGGCCTTGGACAGGTGCTGACTCTCCCCAAGCCTCAGCATTCTTATCTGTAAAATGAGGACCACGGTAGGTGAGTCTCTGGCTGGTCCAGGATTGAATGAGATTGCGAACGTCAAGCTAATATAGAGCCTGGCATACAGCAGGCACGCCACACATGTTAGCTCAAAGCTGTCTGATGGGACAGACTAAGGTGGTGTTCAGTCTGAGAGCCGGGCTCTGGCAGAGAGGGAAGGAAGCGAGAAGGAGGCCTGGGCGGGGTCACATCATCGAGTGCTGGCTCGGCACGCACTGTTCTCATGTGCTGTTGGACCTTCCCAACGTCCCTGTGAGGAAAGAGACTGGCGCCCACATACTGTGACCACCTGGTGGGTGCACGTGGAGACCCCCCACAGCGGCACCCGTCTGGGCATTTAGGAGGTAGCACCGTCTCCTGCTTCCTGGTGACACAGTGCCACGAAGCGCTCACCCCGGTCAGAAGGCTACCATGTAACATGTCGTTCTGTGTGGGACACTAAGAAACAGCTTAGAAGAAGGAATTTCATCTTCTGCTCCCTCCAAAGGTTCCAAAAACACGAAGTAACTTGGTACCTAAATAGTTTTTGACTAAAAGTCATTGCACTTTCTCAAACCTGAAGTCCAGCTATTTCTGGAATCTAGTATCACCAACAGGACAAAGCAAAGTCCAGTGGCATTCACAGCAGACCCACCCTTACCTTCGGTTTTATTGTCTTTCTCCAAACATAGCTCCACTGCTTCCACTGCTCTGGGGCTGGTAAAAATGAGGCCCCCGTAACCTTCAGGGTGAGACAGCTGCACACCAAACAACAGCAAAGGCATTTTATATGATAGCCAAGTTCAACACTTTCCAGAATTCTAAATGCTTCACAATAGTAGAAGGCAAACTAATTCCATCCATCCATCCATCCATCCATCCATCCATCCACTCAAGACAGAGCTTACTATGCGCCTGGAACTACTCTAGGCCTTTAAGGACATACAGGTAAATTCACAGCATTTCCCTCAAGGAGCTCACACAGTCTTGGGGAGGGAGAGGCCAGTGTGATGCAGGGTGGCAGGTGTAACGGAGCCAAGGGACAATGTGACTCAGTCTGGGTGTGGCTGGGGTGCAGGCAGGACGGTAGACTTGACCTGCATCCATAAGAAAGCTGGAACATTCAAGGAGTGATATCCATGCTGAAGCCCTGGTTTTTGAGCATAAAAATGGTGATAAAATCTATTGAACACGTATTCTGAGCTGGGCACTGGGCTGTTATACACATAATCCTGCACTGAATCTGTGAAAGTGCCCTGTGAGACGGGTGGCACTATTTGCATCGCACGGATTAAGACACAGAGGCTTGGCGAGGATAAAGAACTAGTCCAAGGTGAGGGGCAGAGCCGGCACTTGAGCACATGCCCCTATGATTCCCAAGCCCGTGCGCTCGCTCACTGCCCAACAGGAGCTTCAGAGAGGGAGTCCAGGAAGCCCCTCATGAAACAAACTGGCTGGGGGTGATGGAGAAGCTCCCACAGAGACTCTAGTATTTTTCTGAGCACAGGGGCCTAGCAAAGATTTCAAATGATGAGCTCTGGTTCCCTGTTAAAGCTGCTTACAGAAGAGCATGCGATGTGGGTCCCTTATACATTCCTCACAGCACACAGACCCAGGGCAGATGCCAAATCAATGTTTGCTGAGTAGACTGTTGAATGAATAATTCAATCTTCAGCTCAGAGCAAAGGGAGATAGCAGAGAGGTCCTCTGCAGAGTGACAGGTGGGCTCTGACATGCAGAGCACGGGGGTGAACCTGATGCTCACAGCGGCCTGGGAGCCCGGTGGGCAGGGCTGGGCACACCAGTCCCATGAAGCCGCCCTGGCTCTGGGCCCACGTGTCCAGAACGGTGCCCCCGGGGAGATGTCCGGTGACAGGGTGCACACTGATGGGGCCTGGGGTGCTGGGCCCTGAATCTTTAGTTGGAAGCATTTGGAGGGCTTTCCTGGGACTTTCCCTGGCCATAACTATCGCTCCATACATGGAAGCAGTCCCAACTCTCCCTCTTATCTGCTGGAGAACTCCGCCAAGCTGCCCAACCTGGGGAGAAACAACGGCTCTTCTGCGCTTCGCTGAGGTCAGGGGCGTGGACTGAATGACAGGAGGAAGGTGAAGGGTCTGCGTGGCCAAGAGCAGCACAGGCTTGGTGCCTCAGCATGACTGGCTCTCCCGGGCCTCCTTACGGGCCCACCTCCAGGTTGGGTGGCTTTCTGGGGCCGCTGGTAGAGGCTCGGGCTGAGGATCCAGTAGCAGCCAAGTCCTGGAGCAGGTGAGCTCGTGCCGTCCTTGTTTTACAGTTGGGTAGTGAGATGAGGGCTAGCAAATGGGTCCTTCCCCTAGAATTCTGTAAGAGTCTACAGAAACCAAACGTGTCTCATTCAGAAACGATGGTGCTCAGACACTGATGAATCTTACCTTCTCCAAAAAACTGGGAAGAGACCAAAACTCAAATGATAAAACAGGGATCAAAGTGGCTTCGAGTCCATATAATCCTAATTCCTGCAGGTAAGAGAATATGGTTTTGAATTGGCCAGGGTTGTTTGGAAAATAAGGAAAAGGTCCTATTTCACAACTTATTCTGCGCCAGTTCCTCAGAGTTTTAGCAGATGGACCCTCCCCTTGACTTCAATCACGAGGCAGTGTTGGGCTTTCGGGGACCAGGTGTGTCAGGCACTTACCCTGATGTAGGGATCCTGGCCACAGTCGTCCTCCTTAGGGTCTTTCAGTAAAAGAACCTTCATTATTGCCTGGCAGTCTTTACGGGGTGCTGTGACAGAGCAGGGAAACGGATCTTAATTAGATCTCAAAGCCTCTTCCTAAGCAGTGTCAGCTGGGCTGGGCTCCAGGAGCAGGTAATCAGCTGCTGGCTGAAGCGGCCCATCCCTCGCACACAATGACTTGGCGTTTATGGGCTCGTTCCTTCTGGAGACCCTGTGTCACCGATAAGGCCCAGGGACAGCATGCTGGCACCTGATATCACTTGGAAAGGCAGATGAAAGCCATTAGGGAAAGGCAGTGTCCTAGCTAAACATTTAAGGCTCACAGAAGAGAAGTGATGCAAATTCTGGGTTGTATCTATAACAAATACAGAAATGAGCATCTTATATTTTAAGGAAATAAATAATTACTTCCATCTAAAGATAAATATACTCAGTTGCTCATAAGCTCTTTAGGAAATGACTATACTGACTCTTCTATTTCTCAAGTGATGTTTCATAAATGTGGTCGAGTATCATGAGAGGATTTTTCAAAAATCTTCTAACCCAGAAACCAGCTGGTTGATATTTATCAAAAGGCTTCTATACTTCATACCCCTTCTTCCTATAATTTCACTTCCAAGAATAAATTCTAAGGTGACACTCATATATGTGTGCAAAGATTAACATAAAGATATTCATCCTGGTCTTCTTTTTTTTTTAATTGACATATAACATTGTGTAAGTTTAAGGTGTACAATGTGATTTAATACATTTGTATGTTGCAATATGATTACCACTGTAGCATTAGCTAACACCTCCATCACCTCACATAATTATTTCTTTTTTGTGGTGTGAACAATTAATATCTAGTCTCTTAGCACCTCTGAAGTTTATAATACAGTACTGTTGACTATAATCACCATGCTGTGCATTAGATTCGCCCCCCCACACCCAGAACTTATTTAACTACTAGTTGCAAGTCTGTATCTTGGTATTCTTTACAATTGCAAATAACTGGAAACAACGTAAACATCTAACAATGAGAGAATGGTTAAATAAATCATGGTACAGTTATATGAAATCATTAAAATATTCATAAACAACTTAATTATATGGATTATTTAATCACAAAGTAATGTTAAGTTTAAAAGAACAGGATTCAGAATTGCATTAAGGTACCATTTACAGATTTTATATATACACATATACGAAAGAATATTCTTTGGTGGTAGGTTAGGGTGATTATTTTCTTCTCTACCTCTTTCTGTTTTACCCCCCAATTTTTTACAATAAATATTAAATTCCTTTTGTGTCAAGGGGGTAAAAGCACATTATATCCATCCCCAAAGCCTCAAATCAAATACTGTTGAAGACCTGCAAGATAAACTCTGCTGGAAATGCACAAGTAGCATTAGACTACCAGTTAGTGACTTAATAAATATTATACAGTGGTTGACAGTAGTCAAAGAAAGTATATTGCTTGGAGCAGAAATGTGTTAACTCTGGGAGCCATTACTTATAAATTATTACTGAACATACTTCTGGAACGTTATAATATCTGTGGGACATCTTAGGAAAATTGTCTCCAAATGAATTGCTTTGTATCTAAGCAACCAAACTGGGGTGAACTAATAATAATTATGAAATCAAGTTCAATTAATGCTGCTGTCGAGCTGTTAGCTAGAGAGACAGGGCATTTGGGGAAATGGGCAGTAGCATCGTTTCTATCATTTCCTGAAGTTATTCAGAATGTGTCTCCCACAGAAATCAGGAATCTCCCTTTCAGTGATGGTCACTGTTAGGTGTCAGCTTGGTGAGGATGTTCTCCCCATTTATTCACAAATGCTAACCTAGGTGCTGCTGGGCAGGTATTTTAGAGATGTGATCAAGTCGACTTACTGAAAGGATCACACAGAACAAACAAGCGTTTAGGTGGGACTCAAAGAAGGAAGACACTTATTTTCGTTCTGGTCCCAACCATTTCAAACAAGGCTGTGGACAGATGGTTTCGTGTGGAATTACGTCGGTACATCCTGTTAACTCTGCCTTCAACATGAATCCACAGTCCAGCCGCTTCTTAACTTCCCCGCTCCTGAGACCACGTGCACGCTGGCTTTTAGTAAAAGGGATGATTCTTGGTAATCAGCGAGGGCCTGGTTCAGTTAAAAGAAAGGCCTGAAGAGCAGAACTGAGGTTTCCTTGAGGAAGAAGAAATTTTGCCTGTGGCCACAGCTGCAGCTCGTGCCCTAGCCTGGCCTGCCCTTCCCATCAGCTTGCACGGTGGATTTCAGCCCTGCCTCGCCAGCCCTCACGGCTGCACAAGGCGATTCCTTGCACTAAGTCTCCTGACATATATCCCCTACTGCTCTGTTTCTCTGTGGAACCCTGACTGATACACCTTCCAATCTGGGGGCTCCAGGAGTCTGGCATGTCACTAAGTGGCAGGTAGAACTTGGCATTTTCTGCATAAATCTTGCTGCGGCGTGCAAAGCAAGCAACTATTGTGGGGATTAAAAAGTGGGAGCGTAATGCTGTGAAGCAGGCATCCTGCAGCCACAGACCCCTACTCAGCCTTATCCTATTCCCCCCACCTTGGTTCTAGGCTCCAGGATACACATCCCCAAGTTTCCAAAGCATCTGTTAGTACTACTTTCAGATACCAGGAGCCAATCTCTCACACAAGTGTTTCTATAGTGGTCTCAGGCAGTGACGCCTGGGACCTCCCTCAGGGAGGTGCGGTCTGCATTATTTGTTGGAGGCGTGGACAAGTTCAAGCACTCCAGGCTGTGAGGTGACGTGGCAGAGGTGACTGGGGTGTGGGTTTACCTCTCCAGGGCGACCTCTCTGAGCAGGAGAATCTGAGTTGAGATCTGAATGGTAACAGCAGGGGCAGAAATGTTCAAGTGTCAGAAAGGGGCTCGGGGTGTCCCCAGGAGAGAAGGGTAGGCGTGGCTCAAGAGCGAAGGATAAGGGGGGCTCTGGTTCCATGAGAAATGGGAATCCACTGGAAGGTTGAAGCAGGAGTGACAGCGATGGGATTCACACTTCAGAGAGACCTCAGGCTTTGGGGCAAGGCAGCCACCACAGACTAGGCGTGCAGGTGGTCTCAGGAGCAGGGAAGTTAAGAGGCTGGACCGTGGATTCACACTGAAGGCAGAGCTAACAGGAGGTACCGACGTAATTCCATGCGAGACCGTCTGTCCACAGCCTGGTTTGACATGGTTGGGACCAGGATGAAAATAAATGTCTTCCTTCTTTGAGTCCCACCTAAACGCTTGGTTTGTGCTGTGTAATCCTATCATGAAGTCAACTAATATTCGTAGACAGTTACTGTGAACCAGGCACTGGGTATATAATACGATTCCTGCCCTCGTATTAATGGGAGGGTAAAACAGATACACTACAAATAAGTAAAAATAGTGACAGAGTCACAGTGCAATGAGCGTTATGAAAGAAAAGTCAGGATGCTGTGGAAACATAACTGGCAAGTCTTATTTGGACTAGGAGGGGTGGCAGGGATTGCCACTTGCCCCCGAACATCCACTCTTCCCTTCTCCCTCATATGAATGGAGCCCCTCATAATAACAGTGCACGTGGTTGCCCAAGATAAAAACGTGTAGCGGGATGTGGCCAGGTGACTAGGTTCTGGCCGACAGGATGGACGTCGAAGGGACGTGCACACTTCCAGGTCCTGCCTTAGCAGGAAGTGCTGTGCCCCTGCCCTCCCCTTCCTGCCTCCCGGCTGGCGGGAATGCAGGCCAGGTGGTCAGCCCCTTCTACTGCAGGGGAGGGTAACGCCCTGGGAGTGATGGAAGGAGCAGGACCCCTTTGTATGGCAGAGGCACCAGCCAGCCAGGGCTTTTACATCAGAGAAAAGGAGAGTTCTATCCTGTTTCAGCCATTGCTATTTGGATTTCTGTTAGAGCAGTGGAACCCATATCCTAACTAATACAGAGGCCAGAATAGCTTTCTCGAGGACCTAATGCTTAGACTTAGACGTGGTGCCTGAGTAGGATTAAGCTCCAAGGTTGGCATGCCTGAGGGGTGGGAGAGGTCTGCGCAGCTGGAATGTACAGCGGAGAGTGGGGAGACAGGCCTCATCCGGTCCTGTTAGGGAGTTTGGGTTTATCTTAGTTCCAGTGGGAGGCGTCTTGCTGATGGATTTACTTCTCCTCTCCTTCCCTGGTTTCTGCTTGCCCTTTTCTCTTCCCCTTTCTCTCTGGGGCAACACAAGGAGGGAAGTGTGGGGGTCACAGAACAAGCACAGGATGAAGGGCCAAGAGACCAGCTTTACTGTCCATGATGTGATCTTTTCTCCCCTGTCAAATGGGAATAAACTCTGCCCCACCAAGGCCGCTGAGTGACTCAAAGGAGATAACAATTGAGCACTTACTACATGCCAGAGACTGTTCTAGAAGCTTTACATGCATTAAAGCTATGAGGTTTATCCCACTTTATAGATGAGGAGACTGTGGCATATGGGGGACAAAACTCACCCAAAGTCCCCGGACCAATGAGTGGCAGAGCTGCCACACTCAGGCAGCCCAGCCCCAAAGCCCGTGCTCTCACCCCTGCGCTGTGCTGCACACCCAAGTGCTTGGGAAGACAGAGAGGTAAAAAGACATAAAGGACTTCCCTGGTGGCACAGTGGTTAAGGATCCGCCTGCCGATGCAGGGGACACGGGTTCGAGCCCTGGTCTGGGAAGATCCCACATGCTGCAGAGCAACTAAGCCCGTGCGCCACAACTACTGAAGCCTGCGAGCCACAACTACTGCAGCCCACGTGCCTAGAGCCCAAGCTCCACAAGAGAAGCCACCGTGATGAGAAGCCCACACACCGCAATGACCTGGTCACCGCAACTAGAGAAAGCCTGCACAGCAATGAAGACCCAACGCGGCCAAAAATAAATTAATTAATTAATGATAATTTTTAAAAAGACATAAAGTATCACTCTAGTGCAAAGTGCTTAGTTTGGTAATGAAAACATGTGAGAGCAAAACCAATCTACCCACTGCAAACAGAAAATATTTCTTCTGGGTTCTACTCTGTGGTTCTCTCAGGTAATAAAACTGATGCCTTAGGGATAACTGTTAAGAAATTCCATGAGATGGGCTGCAGGACTTGACAAATAAATATCAAATACTACCCTTGTCCCTTTTCTGCCGTTGCTCAAAGCATCTCTAACATAAAATTAAGAGGAACCGTTGCTGATGCTTCTTGGCCACGCCAAAGGCCATGTCATCAGGTTCACTGAGAAAGGGATCAACTGATACGTGCACACAGATAGCCGTGCTAACACCCTGGTACTTTTCTCAGTAACTGAGAGTTTAAAGCTGAGAGTGTTCCCTCACCCTAACACCCCATAATGGACAGGTACCAGTTCCTGAACTACTGGGCACATCCAGCCCAGGGCAGAATCCAAAGGCTCAGAGAAAGGTCTACAGACACTTTCTCAAAAAGGGAAGGGCATTCCCAAAACGTCCTGCAGTGCCCAAGGGTCTGCAGCAAAGGCCCAGGGACCAGGTGACAGAAATAGCTCGTAGCAAAGGAAACACTCGCCAGGGGAGGCCTGGCTCACAGGGCAGCTGGGCCCCTGTGAAGGCACACGTGATCACCAGCTGCTCTGTGAACCAGGAACGACCTCCCTGCCTGGAATCCCCAGGTTCTGTCCAATGGCTTGCTTTCTACAATCATGGGGGCTTAGATGGTGGCATTACTGCAATTTCTCACAGGCCAAGGGAAGGACCGGGATATTTCTAGAGCTCAGTGCAGACTGCCATTCCTAGCTCAAGAAACCCACATTCCTGTCATCTCCAAAATGTAGCCAACAAGAGTGAGAAAGACAAACATTGCTACTTCTCACCCACACGGTTTCCCATCCTTAGGACCACAGAGGAAATACAGCCAGCCCAAAAGGTGTAGATGCCCGAGCTCTCATGGAAGACACAACTGACTGAACTGTGCTCCCTCCAAAGAAGTCCTAACCCTTGGTACCTACAAATGTGAATTTACTTGGAAATAGGGTCTTTGCTGATGTAACTAGGTTAAGCTGAGGTCATGGTGGATTAGAGTGTCCCACATAACTATGACTAATCCAACACGACTGGCATCCTTAGAGAAGAAAATCTAGACACAGATAGAGGCAGACAGAAGGCCATGTGAAGGAGGCAGAGACTGCAGAGACGCTGCCAAAGGCAAGAAACACCTGGGCCCCCCAGCAGCTGGAAGAGGAAGGAAGGAGCCTCCCCTAGAAGCTTCAGAGGAGGCAGGCATGCCCCACAGACACCTGGACTTCAGACTGCTGGCCTCCGGAACTGGGAGACAATACACTTCTTTTGCTTAAGCCATGTGCTCTGTGGTGTATGTTACAGAAGCCCTAGGCAACTAGACAGAGGGGAACCGATTTTTGGTGCTGTCTACAGGACTATCTCCTAAGAAAAAGCACCTGTGTGTGTGCTCCCAGCATGGCCAATCCTTCCTTTTCAGCTGAGGAATTTGAGGTTGGGGTGTGGCAGGGGGACCTGCCCGAGCTCACACGGGAAGTCCGAGGCAGAGCCAGTACTGAGCCCAGGCCTTGGGGTCTGAGTTCAGTTCCCCCCAGCAGCTCATGCCCATCACACCATCTAAAGACTGGAAGAAGCGACACAGCCCTTCCTGGTGGGTGATGAGCCTCCACGTGAACTAGTACTTAGCATGACATTTTCACTCAACCGTGAAGCTTTTCATTTGGGGTTTAACCTTAATTATGTTTTATTTATTTCCCTCTACCCCGAGTCCCTGAGACTTAACACAGGAAGGGATTTCACCCCAGTCTTCTTCTATTCTGGGCAGGAAGAGTGGGGGAGATGTCAGAATTTTTATCCTTACAGGTGGGGCGAAGTTCAGCTGCATCCTGAAGGCTTGCAAGCCCTGTACCTGCCCAGCCTCAAGACCAAAGAGAGAGCCCAGAGTCAGCGACAGAGACATCAGGAGTTGAATGGACGGGGGATCTTTCGTGTCTGAAGCGGGGTCCTGGAGTGACACCCCACCGTGTGTGGCAGACAGTGGGAAGGACATGGCAGCAGTCCTTGCTACCTGGGGAAGAGGGCGGTTACCAGTTACAGGGAGAACTGACATCGGGTTGGCTCATCAGTTGCATGGGAAACCAGCAGAGGGGCCGCCCCTCGCCGCCCCTTTGATAAATTATCATAGTGGAGATAGTTCGGATTCAAAGATTTCAAAACTCACCAGCTGGCGCCAGGAGCAGGTACATAGGCATTTAATGATTATATCATAGGCGCTACAACTGAGAGGAAAGGTCAGTCAGGTGAGTAGGGTGTAGGTGAGGCAGGGACTGGTCGAGCAGGGGATGTGCAGAGAGTAAGAGAACAGTCATCTTGGATGGCCTGATCATACAGGTGACCATGTATACCAGTCTGTCCAAGACAGTCCCAGTTTACAGCTGTCGTTCTGGTGTAATTACTGACAGCACCCAACGGCACTCTCAAAAGTCTCCCATTTTGGACAGTAAATTACGGAGTCACTTTCCTTATAATGCTATGGATGTTCACAAATGTTTTACACAGCTTGATGGAATGGAAAAAATACAGGACTAGAAATGAGGAGACTCTTATTCCTGTCCAAGAAATATGAGAGGTGTCAGTAACACAGTGTCTGGCAAGTATGAGAATGGTGGCCAGGCAGCAGGGCCAGAGCCCAGGGAGCTCCAAGGGGGGCAGACGGGGCCCGGGCTCAGAGCCACAGTGCAGGGCCATTCAGGCTACGGTGAGGACTTTGCCTATTATCTGAATGAGATGCGATACCACTGGAGGATTCTGAGCACAGGACTGACCTGCTCTGACTTAGAGTTTCACAGGACCACTTGCAGGTGTGTGGAGAAAAGCCTGGAGGTAGAAAGGAGTAAAATAGCGAGGATACTGGAACACTTTCGGTGAGAGATGTTATGCGCTTGGACCAGATTGGCATTTGAAGTGGGGAAAAGTGATTGCACTTGGATATATTATGAAGGTGTAGCCAACAGCATTGACTTGGACTGGACGCAGGGTAGAGAGAAAAAGGAATCAAGGTGACTCCAACTGGACAACTGCAAGAACAGTAGCACCATGTCAGGACGTGAAGAACGACACAGACTATCCTTCAGAATGCCTCTTCTCCGCCAGCGTCAGCGGTCCTGGGAATAGGTTCACAGGTGTGCCTGGGGTCTGGGTCCTCTCAGCCCTTGGGGGGGCAGCTGGGTAGAGCCCAGGGCAGCCAGAACTCACTCCCATCGCCTCCACGCCCACCCCAGCCAGGGCTGACTGCCTTTAGCTGTAAACTGTAAATCCTCGTCTATTTATGGAAATGTGCTGAATATTACCATTTACTAGCTGTGTCATAGTGCTAAAAGTTGAAGAGTACTGGTATTAGATGTCCAAATGGAGAGATCAGGCAGGCGCTTTGGGCTTGGGGAAGGAGTCAGGTCAAAGGACAAAGACTTGGGAGTCATCAGTGTACAGATGGTATTTAAAGTCCTGGGACTGTGTGAGATTATGGATAGGAAAGAAGGGGGTCCAGGACAGAGCCCTAAAGCACTCGAACAATGTCAGTCAGGGATGCAGGGTAGAAGGGTCCTGGCAAAGGAGAAGGAAAACAGATTGGAGTGTGTCTTAGCTTGGGCTGCCATTAACAGACCACCACTGACTAGTGGGCTTAAACAACAGACAGTTATTTTCTCACAGTTCTGGAGGCTAGAAGTCCAAGATCAAGGTGCCATGAGGGTTTGTTCCTGGTGAGGCCTCTCTTCCTGGCCTGTAGACTGCTGCCTTCTTGCTGTGTGCTCACATGGCCTTTCCTCTGTGCTTGTGCAGAGAGAGACCCCTGGTGTCTCCTCCTCTTAAGGACACCACCGGTCCTGTAGGACTTGGGCTCTACCCTTAGGACCTCATTTAATCTTAATTACCTCTTTAAAGGCCCTATATCCAAATACAGTCACACTGGGGGTTAGGGCTTCAACATAGGAGTTTGAGGGGCAAAATTCAGTTCATAACAGAATAAGTTACAGAATAAAGTGGACATAGAGATGTAGTTGTAGATAAGAAGAGTACTGCTATTAAGAAGAGTAGGAGAAATAAGGCCATAACTGGCAAGGGAGGCAGTGAGGTCAAGAGAGGTTCCAGAAGCATTCCCCTTGCCCCACATACACACGTGAGAGACACCAGAGCGAGGGTAGGCGTGGAGAAGGGCATTCTGGATTATAGGCAAGTCAGGGAAGAATGCCATGCAATGCACTTGGGGAGCAAATGAGCAAGGCCCTTTGGTATGACTTTCTCCTTGAGGTTCCAGGTGTACCTTGTTCTGCCTTGTCCACTTGTAGAAGCTCCTGAATTTTAGCCACAAGGAGAACTAAGAAAGGACAAGCTGGTCTTCCAGGCCAGAAAGTTGGCTCTCAATTAGGCAGGAGAGGGGCTCTGCCATATTGCTTTCATTTACCCAAGAAACACTGAGTCTCTTCTTTGTGATGCTGGGTACTGGATGCTGGGCAAGGGACAAGTCAGACTTAGTGCCCACCCTCAAGGAACTCCAAGGCTGGTGGGGGAGGATGGACAACCACAGAACTGTAAGCGAAGTATTGAGAAAGAGACAGTCAAGGTACTTCCTACTGCGAACTGCCAGGATTTGGAAGCAAGGCTTCAAAAGTGCACCTCTGGGTCTGGGGCTCCTCTGATTCCGATTTTGTATTCTGCTGGGGTAGATGATTTAGGGTGAAGTATCCTTATTCTAACCACTTTGTACAGAAGGTCTGTTGGGATTAACAAATAAAGGAGTTCAGCATCAAACTCATGCGGAATACGTTTAAGATGGGTAAAGCCAGCTAAGATGCTTTTCATTTACTAGAGCCTGGAGTATTCTAGGGATCGGGGCAGGCAAGGGGGTTCACAAAAAGTGAACAAACCAACCCCTTCTCAGCAATATGTCACTGTGGCCAATGTACACCTTCACACAGGACTCCTTTAGCTGTTCCCATCAAGAAGTTCAAACACCAGTCATCCAGTCACTTGCTATGAAGAGCAAGCAGTGAAATGGCAAGCCCCTGTACTTGGCCTCTGTGGGGGACCGAATCCAAAATTTATATTTTGAATTCTTTTAACCCCCAGGACCTCAGAATGTGACCTTATTTGGAAATAGGCTATTTGCAGATGCAGTCAAGTTAAAATGAGGTCATTAGGGTGAGCCCTAATCATTTATGACTAGCATCCTTATAAAAAAGGGAAATTTGCACACACAGGGACATACAGGGAAAACGTTAAGTGAAGATGAAGGCAGAGATCGGGGTGACGCATCTACAAGCTGAGGAAAGTCAGAGGTGTGCCAGCAAACCACCAGCAGCTGGGAGAGGGGCCTGGAACAGACTCCCCCTCACAGCCTCAGAAGGAACCCACCCTTCTGACATCTTGATCTTAGAATTTTAGCCCCTGGAACTGTGAGACAGTATATTTCCTTTTTAAAAAAATATTTAGTGCTTCCCTGGTGGTGCAGTGGTTGAGAGTCCGCCTGCCGATGCAGGGGACACGGGTTCGTGCCCCGGTCCGGGAAGATCCCATGTGCCGCAGAGCGGCTGGGCCCGTGAGCCATGGCCGTTGAGGCTGCGCATCCGGAGCCTGTGCTCCGCAACGGGAGAGGCCACAGCAGTGAGAGGCCCGCATACCGCAAAAAAAAAAAAAATTTATTTATTTTTGGTTGCGTTGGGTCTTCGTTGCTGTGCACGGGCTTTCTCTAGTTGCGGCGAGTGGGGGGCTACTCTTTGCTGCGGTGCGCGGGCTTCTCATCGCAGTGGCTTCTCTTGTTGCAGAGCACGGGCTCTAGGCACGCGGTCTTCAGTAGTTGCGGCACACAGGCTCAGTAGCTGTGGCTCGCGGGCTCTAGAGCGCAGGCTCAGTAGTTGTGGCGCACGGGCTTAGTTGCTCCGTAGCATGTGGGATCTTCCCGGACCAGGGCTGGAACCCGTGTCCCCTGCATTGGCAGGCGGATTCTTCACCACTGCGCCACCGGGGAAGCCCAAGACAGTACATTTCTGCTGTTTATGCCATCTAGGTTGTGGTACTCTGATAGGGCAGCTCTGGGAAAAGAATAGTCTCATCCAGATTGAAGCTGCAAGTGTGGTAGAAATACAGCATGGGAATTCCTTTCTCCCTGCACTCCTGTGACCAAGTTGAAAGCTCCCTGCTGTAAGAAACTCCTGTGCTAACTGAAGAATGTCGTTCGCCCTCTGCCTCTACAAGAATGAAGTTACCAGCCACTGCAGTCGCTGACCTTTGACACACCCTGAAAGGAATTCAGGGCAGAGATCAGGAACGAGGCACTCTGAGCTCTGGAAAATCTGGCAGAACAGGCCTTCCAATAGTTAGATATTTTCAGGAGAAAATTTTATGAACCCAATTTCTTGCATCTTCTCATACCTATAAAAGCACTAAAATCACTAACGGAGATGTCAGCTCCTTGTGACTAGCAGCAGCCTTCTACTGATATGTGTGCTTGATTGCATGGACCCCCGTTACCAGAATCATATATTTGCTGACCTCCCCCCTACCTCTTCCGAGCAGCTCCTCCAAGCTATCTGAAAGCCGTCTCCTGGGCTATAGTCCTCAGTAAGCCCCAAATGAAACTGAACTCACAGCTCTCATGTTGCACGTTTTTTTTTTTTAATAAATTTATTTTCTTTTATTTATTTTTGGCTGAGTTGGGTCTTTGTTACTGTGCGCGGGCTTTCTCTAGTTGCAGCAAGAGGGGGCTACTCTTCGTTGTGGTGCGCCGGCTTCTCATTGCGGTGGCTTCTCTTGTTGCGGAGCATGGGCTCTACGCGTGCAGCTTCATTAGTTGTGGTTCACAGGCTCTAGAGCGCAGGCTCAGTAGTTGTGGCACACGGGCTTAGCTGCTCCGTGGCATGTGGGATCTTCCCAGACCAGGGCTCGAACCCATGTCCCCTGCATTGGCAGGTGGATTCTTAACCACTGCGCCACCAGGAAAGCCCCGTTGCACGGTTTTTGTTTTTGTTTTTCAGTCGACACCTGTTACCTGTATTGTAGCAATACGAGGAAGGCAGGAAGAGAAGGAGAGGCAGGGGTATTCTCAAGCTTTTAGACAAGGAGGATTGTATGTGAGCCACTCTGAACTTTGACGAGAGGCCTGGTGGAGTGGAAGAAGCTTGTGCTAGAGGGGCTGAAGCCTGGGTTCTGGTCTATGCTGTTCTCCTCTTGGTCTCAATTCCTGCATCTGTAAAATGGGCTGGGTCCTCTGAACCACTGGCTTTTCTGAGGGACTTTCTTCCCCATAGTAGATGCTCAGTAATATTTGTTTGCACTTTAGATTTACCCAGCGACTTTTGAGCAGGGGGGATGGTCACTTTTCCTTAAAGAGACAGGGAACTGACTTGATTAAGGCCTCGTTGCTGGTAAGAAAGAGCCACACCTCAAACCCACACTTTTTAAACAAGTCCTGCTGCTCTGAGATCAGCAGTAACAGCAGCCACCCTTTTACCCAGCACATACTCTGTGTGATTTACCAGGCTAAGCATTTTACACGCAAGATCTTAATCTTCATTTAAACCAGCAAGGAAGGTATTATTATTCCTTTTTTACAGAAGAGGAAACCAAAACTCTGAAGGTTGGGTAACAGGCTCAAGGTCACACAACACAGTACGTGGCAGAGGTGAAGTTTCACCTCTTTCCAGGTGAAGTCTGGAGCCCATCCCCATTCTCTCAAGCACTTGCTACCACCTCTCTGCTCTTTTAAGATAAATTCTGAGCTGAAGGTGAAGATTGGGCCAGCAGGTCAGCAATCTAGTCTCTGACTGAGCGAAGTTCCGTGGGGTCAGTACCATATTTTCTTGAATGACAAAACCACGGTAGTCCACTTATTCGCATTTGCTACTCATTCACACTCTGACCATGAGCTCAACACTGGGTACTAATCCGAGGGCACAAAGTAAGGCTTCCCCCCCCCCATATCAAAGCAATACATGCTTATTGTGGAAATTTTGCAAAATACAAAAAAGTATAGTTCCTCAAAAAATTAAAAATAGAATTCCTATACGATCCAACAATTCCAAAATTAAAAGCAGGGACTTGAACAGGTATTTGTAAACTCACGTTCATAGCAGCATTATTTACAATTACTAAAAGGTGGAAGCAACCCGTGTCCATCCATGGATAAATGGATAACAACAACAAAAATACATACAATGGAATATTATTCAGCCTTAAAAAGGAAGGAAATTTTGACACATGCCATGGCAAAGATGAAGCTTGAAGACATTATGCTAAGTGAAACAAGCCAGCCACAAAAGGATAAATACTATATGATCCACTTATACAAAGTCCTAGAATAGGCAAATTCATAGAGAAGGAAAAACCACTTTCCAGGGACTGGGGTAGGGGAGATTGCAGAGTTAGTGTTCAATGGGTACAGGATTTTGTTTTGCAAGATGAAAATTCTCTAGAGAGGGATGGTGGTGACGGTTGCACAAAAATGTGAACATACTTAATGCCACTGAACTGGACACTTGCTTAAAATAGTAAATTTTATGTTCTGTGTATTTTTACCACAAAAAAGTATAGAAAAACAGGGGAAAAAATCACCCATGACATTTCAGTGCAGCTCTATTGGTAAGCTGGCACAGTGTCTTCTGAGTCTTTTTCTAATTTTAGCCTTTTATAGGTCTTTCTTTACAGCTACCTCTCTCGTGCATTATTGGAAGATGTTTTTACATTGTTATAGGACCCAAAGGGGCCATTTTAAGCTATGCCATCATATGTGAAGCCCTGATGTTTACACATATTATATTCCACGTTGTGGCCTGGTAGGCAAGACTGCTAGGAAAGACAGAACTCACAGAACACAATCATGGGGACTCTGGCTCTGAGGACCCTTAAGGTATCCTGCTTCCATTTCCTGCTGCTGAAGGATCATTGAGAGGTTATCACACTTCTGCTTAAAATTCTCCAACATCCAATCTCATAACTGGGGACAGCTCATTCCATTTTTGCAGTGACACTCATCCAACCTACTCTCCTCATTTTACAGACAGAAAAAAAAGGAAAGCCATAGACCTCACTCTCAGAAAGCAGATGTCTTCTCTAATTTGTGACTTTCTCTCCAAATAGTATTCTTTACAACAGGCTGCAAACTGGCAGTGTGTGGGGTAAACCTGACCGGTAGATGAATTTTATTTGGCACAAGTTTTACAAATCAAGATTTTTTTGGTAAAAGTCCAGAACTCCAGGTTCTGTTGAAATGTGAGAACTGACCACACTGGGCGGCATTTCCACTCGGCCACAGCTGGCAGCAGCTGCCCGGTACACGCTCTCTACCTTGCCAAAGTCCCCTGCACTCTGTTCTCTCCAAAGAGGCTCAGGTCTAATTTAGAAATCCCCACTGGCCCTGTAGCATACAAGGTTGATCCCTGACTTTAAACTTTCAGATTGAGAAACGCGCTCAGGATCGGTTTCATTCATCACTGACAAGGCTGTGCCACCGACTGTGCTGGGGCACGCCCGCAGGGTCGGGCCTTAACCAGGCGTGAGGGCATCTGCACAGATCCGACGACCTTCCATTCAGGGCCGACTACTACCCGCGGACTACGGCCCAGCACCCAGGCCAGCATTGGCCTCCGGGTTCCGCTCCCGACTCGTCATACACCGGCAGGGCAGCAGGCTGGCCCCTGCGGAAAGCCGCGTAGTCGTCGGTACCGCGCGCGGGCGACACCTACCTCGTCTGGCTGGTGAGGCACTCGGCAGGCGCCCAGTCGGGGCGGAATCGCACGGTTCCCACCAGCAGGCAGTGAAGCTGCGGGAGCTACCAGCCGGGAGGGCGGCACCCTCACCGCGTGGCCGGCGCTGCCATGGCGACGGCCCTCCCCGGGCCCCAAGCACCAGCACTCGCGCCAGGGGTCTTGGAGCCCCGGCCTCGCTCAGCTGGAGCTCACGCATGCGCACCGACACCCAGGACCCCCTGATACCTGGCGGACATGGGTCGAACCACTGCGCGAAGGGGAGAGAGAACCTTGGAAAGGCTGAGAATGGATGGAAGGAGGAAGAAAAGGCCAAGATAGGACCCCAGATTGACTTGACTCTTAAGGTATCAAGGCCGTGGAATCCACCAGGGGCAGTGGGGTTGACGCTGACTCCGCTCCGAGGTTCTTCGTGACCTTCTACCCCCTCCGCTTGTAATGGGTGGGCCCGGAAGGGCGGGCTCATGGAAGTTGCGCAGGCGCAGTGGGGCCGGCAGCATGGCGTCCAGGCCCAAGCGGCGTGCCTTGGACGGCGGGTTTTCGGTTCCGCGCGATGAGGACGAGGATGATGAACTCGAGGATGAGGACGAAGACAATGAAGACAGTGACGAAGAGGAGGATGAAAACGACGAGGTCGTCAATGAGGTGAGAAACACGCGCGACCCCGGTTTGGCTTATGTCTGGGAAAAAACTTTCCAACAACCAAAGCCATGTGAGTGTGTGAGCTGCTTGGAGTAGCGACTTCCCCGTACCTGAGGGTCCTTAAGCAGAAACTGGAGGTGAGAAAAGGTTCTCACTCAGGTTCCACTTCGGTCTTTTACATATTGCAGCCACAGAAAGTTATTTTTATAAGTCCTGTCCCGGCCGGGTGCGTGGGCCCTCCCATCGCCGCAACGGCACCGTCCTCGGTGGCCTTTTTTAGTTCTCAGGCTAAAGCCCCAAATCCTTCTGGGCCGCCGGGGGCCCCGAGTTCATCCTCTGCCCTCCCCGCCGGGTTCGCGGTGCCTGCCTCCCTCATGGCGGCCGCCTTCCCGTTTCTCGAAGGCCAGCCTCCTTCTCCTCTCTGCGCGCTGCGTTTTTCCTGCAGTGTTTTCCCTTCCTTGGTCAGATCTCAACTAAGCTGTCTTTTCTGCCCCTCAGACCAAGTCCTGGTGATATGTTCTGCTACAACTGGCTTCTACCGTAGAGCCTGGCATTAGAGGTAGTTAACACTTGTTGAATGAATAATTAGGACGGAAAGGTCCTGAAGAACCCGGAATGGCTAATAGGTACCCCTGAACTTAACACCCGCCGGGCAGAGTTGGTAATTTATGCCCCTGATCCTAATCTTTGCCATTTCTCTAAATGTTACCTGAAAACTGGGTTCACCTCTTGGTGGGTGATCGAGCCAGTAAGCACAACCAAGCTGCAGATTAGAAGGAGGAAGGATTTCTTACTTGCAGCAGAAGTAAGGAGAACACCGGGGGTCTTTCCCCAAGCAGTGTCTCCCCCAAACAGCAGCGCTGCTGTTTTAAGCTAAGGGTACGTACATATTCATGAGGGGGCTTGAGCAGAGGCGAATTCAGCATAAAATTGGGGCAAAGGTCAAGGAGTCCAAGCTTTAGCTGATTGAAGTCTGGAGGGTCAGCATCATCATTCGGTCCTCCACCTGGGTGGGGGCCTTAGTTCCTGCAGAACTCAGATATTACGGATATCATTTGAGGAGGAGCTAGGACTCTCTTATGTCAAGAAAGCCATTCCTGGTTCTTTTTCTCAGGGACCCTTGAACGTATCTGCTTACGTAAATGGTTGCCAAATTCACCAGCTGCTCAAATCCAAAACCCGAAAGTTAACTGTAATTCCTCCCTTTTCCTCATCCCGCATCCGTAAATTCTGTTGGCTTTACCTTCAGTATCCAGACGTTTCTCATCAGTGATTCTGCAACGGTCAAAGTCCACCCTTCCACCATCTCTTGCCTGGACTTCTGTAGTAACTTTTAACTGGCATGCCTTTTCCCGTTCTTGTTCCCCTACAATCTCTCCTCCACCCACAGCAGAATGATCTTTTAAAAATGTAGGTCTACGGACTTCCCTGGCTGTGCAGTGGTTAAGATTCCTCGCGTTTCCATTGCAGGGGGCATGGGTTTGATCCCTGGTCTGGGAACTAAGATCCTGCGTGCCGCACTGCGCGGCCAAAAAGAAAAAATGTAGATCTGTTCTCACTTCCCTGCTCTGACCGCTCCAATGGCTTCCCATTTCATTTGTATGAAAATCCGAAGTCCTCATGGTTATTGGACAGAGAGACAGCTAATATGGTGAGATCAGAATAAGGAAGAACGTGATGGGGGAATAAAGTCAGAGATAAACATGAGCAGGGCAAGCATGGGTGCAGGATTAGTGCTGTGATTGTGGTGTGGGTATATAATATATTTTCCATGGAACAGAGCTTTCCCTTACAAAGCAGCTCTTTACTTTGGCCCCTTGCCTTAAATGCGGTCTCACCGTTTTTTATTTAGATCTTTAACTGGCTTTTGCTAACTTCGGGTTATAGAACTCAGCGCTTCTTGCGTTAACATGGATAATCTATCAGTTTGCCAGTGGTTGGAAATTTGTGTAGTAACCATCACTGATGATAGTGTAAGAAAATAGGCAGTTACATATACTGCTGGTGGGACTATAAATTGATGCACCCTTTTTGGAGGGCCATTTGACAACATCAGAACTTTAAAATGTGTATAAATCCTCTGATTCAGTAATTCTGCTTGTGAGAATTTACCCTCCAGCAATAATAGTAATACTAATAATACATGATTTAGGATCCTCAAGGACTGATCTTATTTAGCACTTAAAAGCCTTTAAGTTTTTTTTTTTTTTTTGGAGTGAAGTAATCCTTACATTTATTTATGGAATATTTCAGTGGCATTGCGTCTTAGAATCTGTTATTGTTGTTTTACAGAGATAGATCAGGGAGCCTCGCTACACACACCTTTTAGTTACTTGTACTCACCATATTTCCTCCTGCCTCAGGGCCTTCGTCTGTGCTGTGCCAGGAACTCTCTTTAGTGGTCCTAGGTTCCCAGCTCAAGTGTCACTTCTCTAAGGGAAGCCTTTCCTGAATTTCCAACCTCCTATTTCTTAAGCTGTTACAGCACCATTCACCTGTGTTTTATAGCATGCATAGTTGTAAGCCTATATTTATTTCCATGACTATTTCCTTAATGTCGGTACTCCCACCTAAACCATAAGCTCCAGGAGGGCATGATCGTTCATGTCTACTTTGCTCACCTTTTCATCTTGAGTGCCTGGCACAGTGCTTGGTACAGAGGGGTACTCAGTAAATTCTTGCCCAGTGAATGAAGCGTGGCCTCAAATCCATGGGCTGAATCAAGCTCTAGGCAATGCCAAGGACTTTTGAAGTGATTTTGTTCTTTGCTCGCTCTCACTGCAGTCAGGTAAATAATAATTTCTCATTTGCTTTATCCAGAACAGACTTTCTCAACATCAAAACTAGGTCACTCTGAATGCTTTGTTCTTCTCAGGCTTTTCTTTCAAATGAGGAGATGGTGTGAAGGTGCTTTGTCATCTGTGCAGATGGCAGTCTTGGCAATGTTTGCTTATTTTGAAGCCTAGGCAGTTATAGTTCTTTTGGTAACATTTTCTTCTTCTTGTCCTTTTTCTGGCATGTTCCATAGATGGAGATAGAGCCAAAAAGAATGAGGTGGGGAGGGAACATAATGCCTGAATTATCTTAGTGACTTATGTATGATGACCTATTTTGTGTGTCATTTACAGGAAGTGAATATTGAATTCGAAGCTTATTCTATCTCAGATAACGATTACGACGGAATTAAGAAATTACTGCAGCAGGTATTGTCTTTTATTCATTACACACGGATTTGCTCTTCTAAGAAATTCCAAGCCATTCGATATAAGTTCTGTCAGATTTCATTTTTTCTGTTTTAGAATTCCCATTCCTACCCTCTCCACTTTGCCTGGAAGGAAGAATTGTTTTCTTTTCCAGGGCTAACTCCCCTATTTGTGCCTCTGCTCCCAGACCCCTTCCTTTGATTAAAATATTTAAGTATTCTGTGTTCTAAAATACTCTCCCTTTCATATTTTAATTACTTGAGCTATTCTGTTTTTCTCTAATTCATTTCTAAGCTTTGTGGGGTTAAAGGAATTCTCACATAATGGCCCTGTCACTGATTCCACCATCTGGTGCCACAAGCAGCAGGCTTGCTGCTTCTCCGTATTCCTTTACTCCACATAAGATGGCTTTGGTTCGCCACCCTTCAGAGCCTCCAGTGTCCAGTCCACCCTCCTCCCCTCTCTTCTCCTCCCTGTCCGCTCCTCTCCCCAAGACCCCCTGTATTACCACCGGCTCTGCCTCGTCTCAAATTTCTGTTCCTTGACTGATTTGATTTGCTCCGGCTTTTCTTTCCTCTTGGGATTGCTTTTCTGGGTCATCTTCCTGGTCAAATCATTGAAATTTCATTATTTTTATTTGAATATGGAAATTAGAAGTTTTATTAGAAATCATACTTCGGTTTTATTTTTCTTAGGTTTTTTTTTTTAATAGATTTATTTTTATTTATTTATTTACTTTTGGCTACGTTGGGTCTTCATTGCTGCGTGCAGGCTTTCTCTAGTTGAGGCGAGTGGGGGCTACTCTTCGTTGCAGTGCGCGGGCTTCTCATTGCGGTGGCTTCTCGTTGAGAGCGGGCTCTAGGCGTGCAGGCTTCAGTAGTTGTGGATCTCGAGCTCAGTAGTTGTTGCACACGGGCTCAGTAGTTGTGGCGCACAGGCTTAGCTGCTCCTTGGCATGTGGGATCTTCCCGGACCAGGGCTCGAACCCATGTCCCCTGCATTGGCAGGTGGGTTCGTAACCACTCTGCCACCAGGGAAGTCCCATACTTTGGTTTTAATTTAAAATATATTTTTTTTCTCCTCTTAGCTTTTCCTAAAAGCTCCTGTGAACACTGCAGAACTAACAGATCTCTTGATTCAACAGAACCATATTGGGAGTGTGATTAAGGTAAGCAGGACAGTTGTGTTTATTCTGATTAAAATAGTTCTTTATCCTAAGTTCCTCTTGTTTTATAGCAAGTAGGCCAGAAACTCAAATTGGAAAGTATTACTGGTTAGAAGGCCATCTCAGCAATTCAGGGTTATTAAATGCAGTGATCTAGGTTGTGGCAGCGGATAGGGAGAGAAGTGGGCTGATTCAGAAGATATTGGGGAGGTGAAATACGACGGGGCTTAATGAATGGTTGGGTCTGAGAGTGAGTGGAAAAGGAGTTGAGGATGATACCCTAGTGTCTGGCTGGAGAACCAAGGTAGCAAGCATGGAGGAGGATCAGGTTAAGAGGGGAACGCGAGCTTGGATTTGTACATTTTGCGTTTGATTCGCCTGTGATACATGCAAGTGAGATGTTGCGCAGCAGCTGGAGACTGGGGCATTTTCAGCACATAAATGGTCACTGAAGTTGTGGGAGTAGTTGAAGTTGTCCAGGGAGGGCAGGGACAGAGTCTGGTCATAACAGCGTTAGTTGGGGGGATGAGCTAAGTGGCAGAACCTGCCAAGGAGACTCAGGAGTGACAGGAGAGGGAAAAGGGGGAAAGCCTCGAGTGGTGTCATGCAAAGCAGGGGGTGGCACTTGGAGGAGGAGGGAGCAGGCCTGGGACGAATCCCGCCTCTGCGTGTACTCTCCGCTGGCTCTACGTTTCTTCTGCTGCCTGACAGACTGCCCTGCAGCTTCGAGTCAGGACAGCAACAGTACTCTGGCCCGTGACTCTGCACTTTGGACAGAGCTCAGTGAGGACAGCTCGTATTCGCTCCGGGCACATTAGCTGCAGAGGCTCAGCGCGGGGCTGGCGGATTTCCTTGCAAGATGGTTCACTCCTGTGTCTCTGTTGGGAGCCCAGCTGGAACCATGGGCCTCAGTCTCTGTAGTGTGGGCCTCCCTACCCAAGAGAGCCAGGCAGAAGTGCAGAGCATCTTATGTTACTGGGTGATTTCCACCATTCATTTGATCAGCATATGTGATGGCCTGTGCAGGTCCAAGGGGAGGGCACGTGGATCGCCCCCCTCAGTGGGAGGAGTGTCTAGGTCACTTTGTCAGAAGAGAATGTGGGATAGGAAAAATCGCTTCAGCCTTCTGTGGAAAATGCAGTCGCACGGTGACCTTCATCTTTCTCCACGGGCATCTCTGACGATGAGGATGAGGATGGTGCCTGCTTCGTAGGTGTGGGGGGGTGGTGAACGGGAGAAGATGCTTAGAACAGCATCTGGCGCACGGCTTGTACTCTGTATGCGTAACTGTCCCCGTTGAAGTCTTTTTTTTCTATTCCCAGCACCTATCGTCTAGCTTATTGTAAAAAAGCAAAATAAACAACTCCACCTCGGTCTAAGGTTCCATCCACTCAAACGACCTCACCTTCAGCCATCTCACTTGGTTTTCAAAGCCAAAATTCTTGAAAGATATTTTGCATTTGATTTCCACCTCCTCTCCTAAACACCTTAATCTGGCTTTTACCCCCAACACTCTCCCGATGTCCTGAAACTGATGGGATCACCAACATCTTCATTACTAAATACAACAGACGCTTTTCAGACCTGCTGCCAACATTCAGAACCTGTAGCACACAACGTCAGGAAGATGAGAGGGTGACACCTCGGTAGCATCCCTTTATTAGCGCGGTGGGGAGAAGCAGCTGCCTGCTCTGTGATCAGACACACGTGAGCTCTAGCTGATTAGTGTCCCGAGACCTGATGCATACCGATGAGAAGCAGTTGCTTTTATTTTTGAAAAAGCTTATTCTCTAGTCGGGGGATTCAGCCTTTCATTGGATAATTACACAAATAAGTCTAAATTACAATTATGGCTCCCTTGGCTTCCACAGAGACACCTGCGGTGTCCCAGGGACCCAGGCTTCTTGTTCCTAGGACAGGGACTGCCAGAGCTTTCTCTGGAGGCTTTGGAACTGGGGGGATTTGGACTCTTCTAGAGAAGGCGATTCCGAGGGAAGGGGAGGTGGGCTGGGGACTGCGTGTGCGTGACTGGCGCGAGGCTGGAGTCTCAGGGCCCGGGTGTCGTGCAGCGGGTTGCTCAGAACTCGGCTGCCACGAAGAATTGTGTTGAGTGAAGAGTCCCGGGAGAGGGAAGGAGTGGGCTGGGAGGGGCAGGCCTCGGGCCAGGCCGGGGCGGGGCGGCGGGTGGTGGTGGTGGTGGTGGGGGGGGGAGACGGGGGCGGCGGGTGGTGGTGGTGGGGGGGGGGAGACGGGGGCGGCGGGTGGTGGTGGGGGGAGACGGGGGCGGGGCCCGCGCCACGGAGCAGCGGCAGCCGGCGGGGCGCGCCTGGCGGTCTGTCCAGGGGGAGGAAGGCCGAGTGGGTTCCTGGGTGCTCGTTGCTTTTCATCGACGGGGGGTTTGGGAGTCTCAGGGCTTCACACTGGGGGGCCTTCTTCCTGCCCCGGCTTTCCGTCCGTCGGCACCACGCAAGTTTTGCCACGGTGGCCGGGGGTCCTCTGACGTGCACGGGAGCTGCCGTGCTGCTCTCGGAGGACCAGGGCGGGTTCACGCAGTACGTTCTTCTGCGCTCCTCTCCCCTCTCCTCCAAGAGCCGACGTGCCCTTGGTCCTCTCGCCGGGACTGCGTCAGTCTCTCCTGAGCTGCCTCGGCGCCCTGCTGCGTTGCTGAGCTCGAGGCCTCTCTCCCGCGTCTGGCAGCCGCTCTGGCGGTGACCCAGGCCTTCGGGGCCTCGCCGCAGCCGCCCCCCCTTCGTGTTCCCGCACCGCCAGCTTCAGTGGAAGTGTTCTGCTGTGAAGCCTGGTTGCCCCTTCGCCTGAGGCCCCCTCCGTGGCACCGTCAGCTTGGATCCGGGAGCCGCGTTCTCCCTCGCCGGCCTCCGGGGAGCCCAGGCCCCTCCCGCAGCTCTGTCTGCTTCGATTTCCCCCCACGGGCAGGCTCCGCTCCGCTCTGTTCCTGCCCTGAGGCCCCGGCCACCGGGGGACGCTCTGGCGCTGCCGACCGCACCTGGCTGAGCCCGTGGTGCTGGTGACGCTTCGCACAGAACAAGTTCAGGGACAGACGGGCCGTCCTGGGTCCCTGCTGTCCTTCGGTGGAAGAGCAGCAGCCTCATTTTATTTCATTCATTCAGCGCTTGTTCCCCAAGGACTTAGTCTGGCCTGGCTCTGTGCTGGGGGCCGGGGATGCTGCCAGAGGAGTTTACAGCTGGGACGAGCAAACAACCAACAGGTAAAAGAAAATGTGGACTATGTGTCGAGTCGAGTACAGCTGAGCCAGGAAGTTCAAGGTGGAGTCAAGCATCTCACTCTTAGTTCTGTTTTCTCGATTCCTCATTTCCTCTCTTGCCCTCGTTTTCTTATCTCCTACCCGTGCACACGGAGGCATTGCTCCCCTTCCCCAGTGGTGGGGACTGGCCGGTGGTCAGGAAGCATGCGTTTTAGGTGAGACAGTGTGGTGGACACACAGAGAAACAAGGCTGGGCTGGCTCCAGCCAGACCGCTTAGAAAACAGACTAAAATGGTTTCCTTCATGAGGTCTTATCTGTTCTGGATTTATAAGACATTGAGGAAAATGTCTTAAGAGTCTAGTAAAAAGAAATTTAGAGCAGGAGATCATCCAGAATGTAAGAAGAGGACAGAATCAAGGGAGGTAAAGTGATGTGAACAAGACCACACAATTTTAGCCCACGGTGCTTTTCTGAGGTGATGACAGTAAAACAAAGTTATCGTTTGAAAAGTGGAAAGATAAACGAGGCCTGGATTCCAAGACTTGGTGTTGCACTTCTTTCCAACCAAATATAAAGTTAATTTTTTTTTCTTTTTAAAATAGCAAACGGATGTTTCAGAAGACAGCGATGATGATGTGGATGAAGATGGGATTTTTGGCTTCATAAGCCTTTTAAATTTAACTGAAAGGAAGGTGGGTTTCCCTGACTGGCATCAGAATGGTTATTCCTTAGGCCAAACCCTCAGGAGTTAATTTTATTTAATGCATGATAAAAGTATCTTTTATATCAGACCATGATATTAACTATAAATATGTGTGCTCTTGTGAAATCTTATTGTAATCCTTTTTTCAGTATGAAGGTGTTTTTGTTTTCCTTTGAATACTCTGTACCCAGTTAAAGTCATTTACTGCCTGTGGTATAGAGAATCGTCACCTGGCTTTTCAGGAATGGGTGTCCTGATGTTGGTGTTGACACAGGAGCTGTTTTGCTGTCTCTGCAGCTGTTTTGATTTCTGAAGTTGAGGACACTTACTGACATTTATCTGTATTTTCATTCATTACTTTTTATTGACTCATTGATGAGTTCTAATAAACAACCAGCAGCTTCCCCGCCTTAGAATAAGATGCAGGCTATACTTTATCGTAATTTTTAATTGAACTTTTCCAGTTACTTCCATCTGTCTCTATGAGATGGATTAGAATTTCCATCCCAGCATGTCTGAGTGTTAGTATAACCTTCTCTGACCCTTGATTATGGGATGGTAAATAACCAGGTGTAGTTACTTTAGAGAAATACTTAAGCAATCAACACTGAGGACATACAAGGTTTTAAAGGTTTTGGCAGAAAACTGCCCTTACCTGTAAGATAAAAAGTGATAGCTCTCACTTTGGAGTTTTCTCCTGTAAGTGATGGCCTGTAATAAAAAGTGAGCCTTCTCTTTGCTTTCTAGGGTACCCCGTTTGCTGAACAAATTAAAGAGTTTATTTTACGCCTCTGCGAGAAGAACTGTGAAAAGAGTATGGTTGAACAGCTGGACAAGCTTTTCAATGACGCCACCAGGCCTGTGGGCTTTCTGCTGAGTGAAAGATTCATTAACATTCCTGCACAGATAGCGCTGCCCATGCACCAGCAGCTTCAGTAAGACACTTTGGAAGATGCCTTTGAACGGTCGTTCTTTCCCCAAGTGGATTCAGAAATGTGCTTCAAATGGCATGTTTTGGTATAGAAAGAGTTCTGCCCTTGGTTTAAGCATGAGTGGTGAGAATGCCTGTGAGATGCATGCATTATTAATAATTGGCTTTTTAAAAGAGTTTTAATTACTTAGGAATATTGTGATAGTAGGCTTAATAATCTTAGAGATTTAAATGGTATAAAAATTGTTGAGTTTCATATAGACTTTTTACCTCCATTTGACTAAAGCTTTTAACCCTCTTCACAGATAGATTTCTGTAACACAAATAAAATGTTGAATAATTACAACAATAACAAACAGTACAACTCCTAAATTCCACTGGGATATTTTATGACTAATGCAACCATGGTCCTGATACTGCATCTCTGGCTTCTCAGGGTTTGTTATTTTGTTTTTTAATTCAGGAGTTTTAAGTTTACAAGAATATTTTAAATGTAAGAAGGGCTAAGAATTGGCATCGCCCGTGCTTTGAAATAGAGGAGGATAAAATTACAGGCAGGCCCCCAGGCTTTACGGAATATTATTTCTCAGAGGTCACGGCACTTCTTTGTGATCTCCCTGGAAATAGTTGGCGCGAATGTAACTACAGTCTGAAGGCCTTTCGGTTTCCCATTTTTCCTTCAGAGACACATCGCTTTTTAGTTTTACTCTCATACTCCTCAGCTGATACTCACATTGTACTTCTGGGGCCTAAGCGTGTTTTGTTTTGCGTTGTCTTTTTTCTGATCAGCTGGAGCTCATGTCTGTTTGGTTTCAGGAGAGCGTGATCTGCTTTCTCCTGATCCTCTATTGAAGAAAGCTGCAGAGGGTTCTGAGTTTCTTTACATTTTTGTTTAGTCAGATGCACAGGGTTATTGTATGATTTAAAGAAAGGAAGAAAAGAATTAAAGGCTTCATTGCTATCTCATTGACTGTGGTAGTTTGGGGCATCTGTCTGGCCGTTCCTGCAGGAGGTCAGAAATGAGTCCCAGACGTGGTGATTGGAGATTGTAGTGGTCACGTGCTGTAATGGCATTGGTCATGCCGTGTGCTTTTGTGTGCTTCAGTTAAATGTTTGTTGTTTTAGAAAATCCAGATTCTTAGGTATTTTTAACAGAGCAGTGACGTGTGAACTTGAGATTCCTGTTAGTAGCTGTGTATCCACAGCTCAGAGCATAATCTGAGAGTCATCGTACCATTTATTATAAAAGGCGCTGCCACAGTCAATTGAATGTGCACCTGGATACATAAAGAAAACTCACTGCTTTAGAAGCATCCAGATCTAATGTCTGTCCATTAAGCCTGCATCCCAGCAGAACCCAGAGAAGAGGCCTCACCGGTTTTCTCTGTGCTCTGGTTTGTTGATGGGTCTCGCCTCACCCATCAGCCAAACCTTGTGTGTGTGTATGCCTTGTAGGAAAGAACTAGCAGAGGCGCACAAAACTAACAAGCCGTGTGGGAAGTGTTCCTTCTACCTTCTGATTAGCAAGACGTTTGTGGAAGCAGGAAAAAGCAATTCCAAAAAGAAATTGAGCAGCCAAAAGAAAGATGAGTTAATGTTTGCAAATGCAGAAGAAGAATTTTTCTATGAGGTAAGCCCATCGTGTTCCATCTCTTTGTTTAGATGTAAATAAGGATTTTCTTGATGATAATCAGGATTTATTGCTCTCTCATTTTATGTCAAAGTCCTTCTGTTTTTAAACTTCTGTATCTACAGCAGCTAGGAGCTAGTAACACAGTGAGAGTGGGGAGGAGGTGATTACCATGCCGACGACATGCTTACTAGGAGATCTTTATTCTCAAACCGCTCTGGGAGGCGAACATCAGCCTGTGTGCACAGATGGGGGACGTTGAGTCCAAGGGAGCTTGGAGCCACTATCTGGTCGGTGTGGAGGACGGGGTGGACCCTGCTCTCCCGGTGCTGGCTCATGTGCCGCCCTGTGCCCTTAGTCCTGGAGGCCACCCCATTGGTGGGATTTCTAGCACTTTCTCCCTGTAAAAGCCTGTGCTGTGACAGACAACCAGATACCAGAGCATGTTACTTTCTTATGCTGCCTTCCTCTCAAAAATGTTAAATACATCTCTGAGGAGGACATTTTCCTGGATTGGATGATATCACTTATTTTAAGGTGTCCACTAAAGACTAAAGCACTATACATTCAGCTCTGCCCTTGTTTTTCAGGAAGTAAATAAGTGAAAATTAAACTTTTAAAAATGTGTGCCTCAGCACTGCAGGCAGACCATGTCAGGGACGTATGTAACGGGTGTTTTAAGATGGGCTGGTTACGCGGACCTGCCTGTCTTCACACAGCAGCTTTATGCTGAGGAAGCAGCTGGGACAGTGGGTAAGACCAGCATTTAAAGATGATTCTTCTCATTAACTGTCAAATTTTATGAGTCTTAATTTCACTTGTGTATCATGAGATTATTTTGAGAATCAAACGAGATCATGAATATGAGCGACTTCAGAATTGTAAACAGTAGTAGTGTTACTATTACTTAGCTGCTTGTTCCCCTCTTAGAAATGGAACGCTTCTATCCATACTCCTCGTTAGAAATCTATTTGGTGAGTGTTTTATAACGTCTGCCTGACTGTCCCATTTGAGCTTCCTTGATTCTGTGTTTTGCTTCCTTTAGCTGTCAGTCTTATTACATATGCCAAACGTAGTATTTTTTGTTATCAATTAAGTGAGTTTTGCCTTTAGCTTGTCTGAACTTTAAATTTATGGTTCTTTGGTTTAGAAGGCAATCCTGAAGTTCAACTACTCAGTGCAGGAGGAGAGCGACACGTGTCTGGGAGGCCGATGGTCCTTTGATGATGTACCAATGAAGCCCCTGCGAACTGTGATGTTAATTCCATGCGACAAAATGAATGAAATCATGGATAAACTGAAGGAACATCTATCTGTCTAACCCATTTCCCATGGACAGTGGTGGGCTTGTTTTTGTAAAAATTACCAGAAGACTTAGTGGAGATTTACTGAAAAACTCATGACTTTATTCAGATTAAGTTCCTCTACAAAAAGTAGGGTTCTGTCACCCGTGTCTGTGACACATTTACAAAATATCTTTGCTTTTTAAGATTTTGGTCAAATTAAGAATGGTTGATTAAAAACTTTTCCAATAAGAAGAAAAACATGGAGTAGTAATTCCATAAAAACTTCTATTTTTAGTTGTTAAATAATATGCAAAAAGTTTTATTCTTTTCAAGACTATCCTTTGCAGGGTATGACATCCATCTTCACGTCATGTCTGCACGTCACTCCAGTGGACCAGCTGTTGGGCTGCCTTTGGGATATTTATTGCACATCAGGTTTTGTGTAGAAGGTTCTTGAGAGTCACTGTATAGTGCATCTTTGTTCAGTAGTTTCAGGGCACTTCTCACACATTTTCTGTTCCTTTTTCATTGTTGAAATGGGTGATAGGTGATCCATCACTTGCTGTAGAATATCCTTACTTTCACTAGGAGGCAGATTACTGAAATAGTATTGTGGTGCCAATTGCATAAATCTGTTTAAAACAAAAAATTATTATTTTTGGTGAGAGGTACCAAACATGAGTGGACGCTTCCCAGGCCTGGAGAATCTGCTTGTAGAGTTTTGATTAGTGTGAACTTCTCAGTGGCTTGGTCTGCCTTTGTAGAATGAATACTTTCTGTGGTTTACTTGGAAACAATCCAATTGCATTTCTAGGATAAGTTGGGTCCTCTAGGGTCATGCCACACAGCGGAAGTGACACCCCCACTCTCATCACCGGGGGGAACGGGTACTTCCCCCAAGGCCCATCACAATTTTGCGACAGGTCAGATCAGATGCTTGGGAGAACTCTGGGTGCATAAGAGGGAGTATCTGCATCTCATACTAATACCATACCATGTCCATTTGCTGAAGCTGGACACACCTGTAGTTACTCCTGGTTCCTGCCTAGAACATCACACTGCCCAAGTGGTAGTGGTACCTTCACAGTGGGTCCGGCATCTGCAGCAGCCTCTGAGGCTAGTCTGCATTCTCACTGCTGTCCCTATAGCCCATTCACTTAGCAGCCAGAGGGATCTTTAAGCTATATGGAGAAGAGGTTACCCTTGCTTAAAACGGAGTCTCCAATTGCTTTGTACTGCACTTAGGATCAACTCCAAACTCTTTACGTGGCCCATACCCTACACCTCTGCTACCTGCCTGTCTTCAGCCTGGCCTCCACCCGTTCTCTTCCCCACTTGCTCCAGTCTCAGTGGCCTGTCTGTTTTGAGAGGTTGCTACGCTCAAGGTCTGCACCTGCTGGCCCTGTTCCTCTTAAGGTGCATCGTGCTTTGCTGTACATTTCTATACCGTGTTCTCTCTTTATGCTGTAATCTCAGAGGCGTGAGTATTTCTTAGTCATCTACAGAGACCTGCCTTTAGTAGGTACTCTCAACATAATTTAGATTGGTAGCAGTATAAACTTATATTGAAAATGTAAGAAAAACCAAATTTGTCACTTGCTCTTCATGTATGAATTCAAAGAAACCCCCTTTTTCTCCGTTAAACTTACAGTTCAGGAGAGATTTCTGAGGCGATCCTGATGTAGTTGTTGTCAGATATGCTGAACTTATGGAAGAGAACCCACTCTGGCATCTTCTTGGTGACAGAGTAACAAGAAAGGGGATGCAGCTGTGCAACTTGCTTGTGCGTCAGCATTAAGTAATTACCTGACCCATCGACGTCCCGAGCAATCTAAAAGGCAGCGTTTTACAGAAAAAAGGATTTTGTATTAATATGGAGATCGATACACAAAAGTATTTTGTTTTAAAAATTCCAAAATACTTCACACAGAATAGTTAAAACTACAGATTTGCCGCCCATGTTTTCTAGTTTCAGATATAGAAAATAAGACATAAACATGTTTTACTCAAAACTTGGAGCCAGTGATGATAATAAGGATGTTAACTAGTTTTATCAATTTCAGGGCAGCATGCCAAAACAGTGCAGCTACGAAGGTGAATGTTTTGGTTAAGAAATAAAGCTAGCACGTTCCCTGTCGCATGATGGACCACGCTCGCAAGTGTCCAGTGCTTTACACTTGACGTTTTAGCTCCTTTAATCCTCAGGATAACCCTGTGATGCAGGTAACCTTACTTCTTCCATACAGATGAGGAAATCCATGCTAAAATGTCCTTTTTCTCCATTAAGGGTGCTTTAGAGTTTAGGTGGTGCATACTAATTCTGTAACTTGCTTTAGTTTAGAGGCGCTACGTTAGTCAACCTCCACGCCGGGAAAGAAACAAATGGGCTGTCGCCTTTACTTTTTGTTGGGCATTACGTCACCAGGTACATGGGAGCAAACATGTGAGATGAGGGACTACACGTTCAGCCAAAGAGTGCTGTAACAGTTCCTCCGCGATGGGAAAGGTCTTCCTGACAGAACATTCTAGTTGAGTCCTCCATTCCCCTGAGGGGAAGTATATTTAAGTACTAAATCTTTAGTAACATATAAGGGTTTTTAGTTTTATTTCAAAGTTAACATCAATACAGTAATCATCCTAAGTGGGAGGTTTCTGACAGGATGTCCTCAATATGTGAAATTTTGTGAAGAGCACACTACAGGTGGCCTTATCCATTCTTACCTGCATAAAATAACCAGACAGAAGAGCTTTCCTTATGTTCAAAGTGTTTTCCTTTGAGCCAAAAGCAGGTTCTGTGTAAGGAAGCTCGATTCGCTTGATGATTTCTAAGAGTTCGGCTCGGATTACATCTGCCATCCTGAGTGCAGAGCAGTTGAGGAAGTAATCGTGGCACCACTTTTCAACACAGTCTAGGAAGGAACAAACAAAAGCTATTTAGAAATGACTTGTCATAACAGAGAGCCCAGGCGGGAAGGCGCTCTGCCTCTGCGTCCCTGTGTCCTCTCCTAACAAGGTTGTTACGAGTGAGTGCGAGGGAGGCAGCAAGGACGGGGACCTCGGTGGCCGCGGGAGTGGCTGTCCCTGGCACCGCTGGGAAGGGAGAGGGTGCCGGCTGGCAGGACCTGCAGTGACTGTGGGGGACTCCACGAGCCCACCAACTGTAAAGTGCAGGTCCCTAGCGCTGACCAATACTATATATCACCCTCATCTGGCTCATAAGGGGCAGAAGAGACTGTCTCAAGATCAACATTTTGTCCAGTGTGCGTATGGCGAGGATGTACGTGCCCACGACATTCAATCAAACTGGGAGGGAAAAAGCTTACAGTACAGATACCTCTGATCCATGAAGGTATCTCACATACTTTACTTAATTATAAGAAAAGGATTACTACTAGGCTGATCTGGGAATGAATGATGTCACAGTTAAGCTCGCCTACCCTAGCTGCAAGTTTTGTATCGAAATTCAGTCCCCTGGATCAGCGTGAAGTTATTCTTTCTTGCCATCTGTGATTAGCTGGACCCAGAGTTTCGCCTTGGCCTGCGAGCGCATGCGGCCTTGGCAGGGCTGCAGACCTCCGTTGGTCCTTCCCGTCCACTCAGGCCCGTCTGGAGCCACAGGAGTGCTTGCACTTGGTCCAACGACGACCACCACCGGCTTGCCCTCCAAAGATGCCAAGGCCCTCATGTACTTTCTGGCTCCACTGACAACTTTTTCTGCTCAGCTTTGAAAAACTAACTCCCTGCTCTGCCGCTCTGACTGCTGTCATACTTTTCACTTTAAACATTTTTCACACCATCTGCTGGAGCAAAGGAGGTAAAAGCAGCATCGTGGAGAACAAAGGTGAGAATAATCCTCCTGGTAGGAAGGGAGCTCCCCTCTGGCTGTGTCCGCCTCACTGCTTTGCCCAGTCTGCCCCTAGAGACCCCCTTCCTGTCTTTAAGGCCCAGCACAGGAGTTTCACGTGGAGGAGTTTTCCGTTCCCTCACCACTGGGAACGGGAACATACCCACCGTGGTTTAGACGTACCCAGGACTTCTGCCGCAGCTTTGCACCAGGCCATTCTTCTCCCCTGGACACCCTACCCGCCCCTCTCCCCTCCTCCGCCAGGGTCCAGCCTCGCTCAGCTCCTCAGCCTGTTCATTACTATTACCTGGAGCTGGGGTTTGTTTTGTTTTGAACGCTCCATATTCTCTCTCCAGCCAGTAGTGAGCATGCCATGTTATGAAAGGCACAAAGCACAGCTCTGGCCGGTGGGCACCTAGAGATGGCAGTTCCTTTCCTTCCTCCCTGGACCCGAGAGGACAGGAGCCGTGCTGTGCAAGTCTGTGTCCCCTGTCCCTGCGTCCCCAGTGAGCTCGCTCTGAAGGCTGCCGGGCTGGGGGCCGGTCCGTGGATGCAGGCCCGCCCTCTCTGGGCGCAGGAGGCGTGTCTCTACTGCTCACCTGCGGGTGCCTGAGGGCCTCAAGCGCCATCCCACTCAAATGACCGGGGGGCTGGAGACAAAGGGTGTTGGACGAATAACAACCCAGCTTCGTCTGGGGAAGGAAAGGTGGAATTGGGAGGTAATTTGTGAGAAGGCCAAGCGTTCACTTACGTTCGCTGGTGGAATTCAGAGCCATGTCCTGGTACGCCTTGTAAATGTTGATGAGGGTGAAGTGATCTCCTTCAGGATGTAAGAACGTCTTCCAGCAAGACAAGGCAGCCTCCTCTGCTCCCCGGGGCAGATGCGAAAAGCAATTAGGAGCTTTAAGATGCAAAAGGGCAGAAGGTCAGCAATAATGAGATGTGCCCTTTAGCCCTTTAGCACGACAGGCTGCGGGGGGGGGTGGGGGGGGTGGGGTGGGGGAACGGATGGGGGCTCACTGCTGTTTGTAGCCCTGCTCCTGTCTTACTCTGTGAATAACATGCTATCCTGTTTACAGAGAAATCAGAGAACTGTAGGGTGAGCCGTCATCTTGTGCTTCTCCTTACTCCTGTGTGTTAGCTTTTCTCAGGTCTGCTCAGCACGGCGGACACCCTGCTTGTAAATATTACAGCCCCCAGTCCAGGGACAGGATTAGAACTCAGGTCCTAATGCAGCATAGCCTTTGGTTTGTCCTGCCAGTAAAAGAATCAATTAAAACCTATAAACCAAGATGAATGAGGTGGTAGGAAATAAAACACACGCACACGTGACACGCTTTTCTTGATCTGTGCCGATCACTTCAGCAAAAGCGAACTCGGTATGCTATCACCTGTCTGCTTTAAGAAATTCACTGGGTTTTTATTTAGATTTTTTCATATTAAGGCAATTCTTATAACTTTACATTTTCAAACTACTAAAATATTTCATTATCATTTCAAATGGATCTCATTTAAATCTATACCTGCTGCAGATACACAGTACAAAAGAGCCGTGGAAGGAATACCTGTTACCATGGCAGCGACTGTTAGCATTTCATCTACACAGTCAAATTCACAGGATGCTAAGATAGACTTGGCGAGCTGTGGGTCAAGAGGAAACTCTGACATGATGATTCCAAATTCAGAGAGGTTTCCATCATTGTCCAGTGCTGCCAGATAATCTAAGTCTTCCAAAGCCTGCATCAAGCTTTCCGGTGCTATAGGGAAGACAAAATTAATAATTACAAAGTCTCATACAACCAAGATGGAGTAACAGGTACTGGATTTTCCCTCCCACACAAAACAACCAAAAAATGAACAAAATATATGAAACAAGAGTTCGCAAGACTGAGATCATCAGGCAACGAACAACAGTGATTCCTGAGAGGGGGGCACCTCGAGGTAAGCCTGAGGGCTGCCCAGCGTACTGCCTTGAGAGCGTTTCCAGGCTGCGGTGCTGGGAGGGGACCCAAGGGGAGCTGCCAGACTCCCCGAATTATGGAGAGGGTGCTGAGGGTCCGGGGAGACTAAGGTGGCCAAAGCCTACAGATCGGACCTCCTGAGAGGAGAGAGCTCTAGAGCGAGGACTCAGAGGATGTACGAGAGCCCCTCAGTCAGTCAGCAGGGCCCATTCACTCCACTCCAGGCCAGAGAAGGAACCATCCAGAAGAGCAGAGGGTCAGCACCCGGTGCTCACACGGGATCCAGATACGGCCGTTCCCACCAGCCAGGCTGCAAAGCCTCATGATTCGTGGGAATCTGGGGGCGGGGGGGGGAACACAGAATAACTACACCCCACATGTACACTGTTCCAGTGCCACCTAACTAGTCCTAAAGTCAAGATCTGAAAGGATCACTCTGCCACCCAGGACGAAGCTCCAGAATATTTACAGGAATACAAAATACCCAGTATCCAACCCAGTAAAGTGGACAATGTCTAGCATCCAACAAACATCATGAGGCATGAGAAGCAGGAAAATGTATCCCATAATAAAGAGAAAAACGAACCAATTGAAACTGACCCAGATGACAGAAATGGTAGACAAGGATGCTGAAAGAGCTATCTGCCAGTACAAGTAAGGACCAAAGGCTAATTTTCTCCATCCCTTTATTTCCCTTATAAGTTTATATGACATCAATAATGGTGTAGTTTTATTATATATGCTTAATAGCCACCTACAAAGATAAATCCATTTATTCAAAGTGAGGTATTCTCCTTGTCCTTGCAAAATAAAGTCACATTAAAATGGATACATGTGTTTTTCACCAGGCCTCACAAAGAAGCAAATCACACAGCATGAAGCTGCTGGATTGTTCTACCCCAGAAACGAAGGATTTATGAGCTACTCAACGGCTTTCACTTGTCTCACTTCCAACATGTTCCTGGCAGGCGGGAGACAGAGCCTGTGGGGACCTGGGAAGCAGTTTAACCTCCTTGTAGCTGGGAGTTCAAGGTAATGAACAATACAAATTTACTTATTTGCTGCCCAAACTTTGACCACTAAGCTATTTCTCAAAATTTCGAGCAAACTGTGTAACTCAAAAGCCAGTCCCAAATTCAGATTTGATAAAGTCCCCCCATTCCCATCAAGAGACCTGGGAACACTGGGAGAGATCCCGCTGCGGGCTGGGGAAGGACCCCCGGTGCTGCATGCGGCTCCTCACAACCCCAGGCCTCTTGCTGGAGGAGAGAGGGTGGAACGGGCCTGGCCTCCACCTCTGACACGTGATTTGCCGATGAAAGATCAGTTACTGTGAAAGCAAGTAGTGCTGGGCTGAGGGGGGCTGTGAGAAAGCCTGCAGAGAACCCAGGCATCTGCTAGAGGACTCGGGTGTGGCTTTCACCCCACCATGGAGAAAAGAAGCTGAACGTCCCTGTTTTTGGTTTCTTTTGTCAAGATTTAAAACTGAGAAGAGCACGGCCTCGGGATTCCGTTCTTGGATTCTGACCCCTTGGCCTCTCCAGGGCACTAGCCAGGAGCACTGGTGGACTCCTTGTTCATTTGGAGACCCTGGGGCAAGGATGAGACCTTAAGAAATCACAGTCCCGGGAAGTAAACAGATGGGCTATTTAGAAAAAGAGTCCGAGCCATCAGTGAGCCATGAAATCAAAAGTAACAGAGATGGCCTCATCCACCAGAGGGCAGACAGCAGAAGCAAGAACTACAATCCTGCAGCCTGTGGAACAAAAACCACATTCGCAGAAAGATAGACAAGATGAAAAGGCAGAGGGCTACGTACCAGATGAAGGAACGAGATAAAAACCCAGAAAAACAACTAAATGAAGTGGAGATAGGCAACCTTCCAGAAAAAGAATTCAGAATAATGATAGTGAAGATGATCTAGGACCTCAGAAAAAGAATGGAGGCAAAGATCGAGAAGATGCAAGAAATGTTTAACAAAGACCTAGAAAAATTAAAGAACAAACAAACAGAGATGAACAATACAATAACTGAAATGAAAACTACATTAGAAGGAAGCAATAGCAGAATAACTGAGGCAGAAGAACAGATAAGTGATCTGGAAGACTGAATGGTGGAATTCAATTACAGGGGAAAAAACCCATAAAAAACACAAACACATGGAGGCTAAACAATACGTTACTAAATAACCAAGAGATCACAGAAGAAATCAAAGAGGAAATCAAAAAATACCTAGAGACAAAGGACAATGAAAACACGACGATCCAAAACCTATGGGATGCAGCAAAAGCAGTTCTAAGAGGGAAGTTTATAGCTATACCAGCCTACCTCAAGAAACAAGAAAAATCTCAAATAAACAATCTAACCTTACACCTAAAGGAATTAGAGAAAGAAGAACAAACAAAACCCAAAGTTAGCAGAAGGAAAGAAATCAAAAAGATCACAGCAGAAATAAATGAAATAGAAACAAAGAAAACAATAGCAAAGATCAATACAACGAAAAGCTGGTTCTTTGAGAAGATAAACAAAATTGATAAACCATTACCAAGACTCATAAAGAAAAAGAGGGAGAGGACTCAAATCAATAAAATCAGAAATGAAAAAGGAGAAGTTACAACAGACACCACAGAAATACAAAGCATCCTAAGAGACTACTACAAGCAACTCTATGCAATAAAATGGACAACCTGGAAGAAATGGACAAATTCTTAGAAAGGTATAACTTTCCAAGACTGAACCAGGAAGAAATGGAAAATATGAACAGACCAATCACCAGTAATGAAATTGAAACTGTGATTAAAATTCTTCCAACAAACAGAAGTCCAGGACCAGATGGCTTCACAGTGAATTCTATCAAACATTTAAAGAAGAGCTAACACCCATCCTTCTCAAACTCTTCCAAAAAATTGCAGAGGAAGGAACAATCCCAAACTCATTCTATGAGGCCACCATCAGCCTGACACCAAAACCAGACAAAGATACCACAAAAAAAGAAACTTACAGACCAATATCACTGATGAATATAGATGCAAAAATCCTCAACAAAATACTAGCAAACAGAATCCAACAACACGTTAAAAGGATCATACACCATGATCAAGTGGGATTTATCCCAGGGATGCAAGGATTCTTCAATATATGCAAATCAATCAATGTGATACACCATATGAACAAATTGAAGAATAAAAACCATATGATCATCTCAAGAGATGCAGAAAAAGCTTTTGACAGAATTCAACACCCATTTATGATAAAAACTCTCCAGAAGTGGGCATAGAGGGAACCTACCTCAACATAATAAAGGCCATATACGACAAACCCACAGCAAACATCATTCTCAATGGTGAAAAACTGAAAGCATTTCCTCTAAGATCAGGAACAAGACAAGGATGTCCACTCTCACCACTATTATTCAACATAGTTTTGGAAGTCCTAGCCAGGGCAATCAGACAAGAAAAATAACAGGAATACAAATTGGAAAAGAAGTAAAACTGTCCCTGTTTGCAGATGACATGATACTACACATAGAGAATCCTAAAAATGACACCAGAAAACTATTAGAGCTAATCAATGAATTTGGTAAAGTTGCAGGATACAAAATTAATGCACAGAAATCTCTTGCATTCCTATACACTAATGATGAAAAATCTGAAAGAGAAATTAAGGAAACACTACCATTTACCATTGCAACAAAAAGAATAAAATACCTAGGAATAAATCTACCTAGGGAGACAAAAGACCTGTATGCAGAAAACTATAAGACACTGATGAAAGAAATTAAGGATGATACCAACAGACGGAGAGATATACCATGTTCTTGGATTGGAAGAATCAATATTGTGAAAATGACTCTACTACCCAAAGCAATCTACAGATTCAATGCAATCCCTATCAAATTGCCAATGGCACTTTTTACAGAACTAGAAAAAAAAAATCTTAAAATTTGTATGGAGACACATAAGACCCCGAATAGCCAAAGCAGTCTTGAGGGAAAAAAACAGAGCAGGAGGAATCAGACTCCCTGACTTCAGACTATACTACAAAGCTACAGTAATCAAGAAATATGGTACTGGCACAAAAACAGAAACATAGATCAATGGAACAAGATAGAAAGCCCAGAGATAAACTCACACACCTGTGGTCAACTAATCTATGACAAAGGAGGCAAGGATATACAATGGAGAAAAGACAGTCTCTTCAATAAGTGGTGCTGGGAAAACTGGACAGCTACATGTAAAAGAATGAAATTAGAACACTCCCTAACACCATACACAAAAATAAACTCAAAATGGATTCAAGACCTAAATTTAATACCAGACACTATAAAACCCTTAGAGGAAAACATAGGAAGAACACTCTTTAACATAAATCACAGCAAGATCTTTTTTGATCCACCTCCTGGAGTAATGGAAATGAAAACAAAAATAAACAAATGGGACCTAATGAAACTTAAAAGCTTTTGCACAGTAAAGGAAACCATAAACAAGATGAAAAGACAACCCTCAGAATGGGAGAAAATATTTGCAAACAAATCAACGGACAAAGGATTAATCTCCAAAATATATAAACAGCTCATGCAGCTCAATATTAAAGAAACGAACAACCCAATCCAAAAATGGGCAGAAGACCTAAATAGACATTTCTCCAAAGAAGGCATACAGATGGCCAGGAAGCACATGAAAAGCTGCCCAACATCACTAATTATTAGAGAAATGCAAATCAAAACTACAATGAGGTATCACCTCACACCAGTTAGAATGGGCATCATCAGAAAATCTGCAAACAACAAATGCTGGAGAAGGTGTGGAGAAAAGGGAACCCTCTTGCACTGTTGGTGGGAATGTAAATTGATACAGCCACTATGGAGAACAGTATGGAGGTTCCTTAAAAAGCTAAAAACAGAATTACCATATGACCCAGAAATCCTACTACTGGGCATATACCCAGAGAAAAGCATAATTCAAAAAGACACATGCACCCCAATGTTCATTGCAGCACTATTTACCATAGCCAGGTCATGGAAGCAACCTAAATGCCCATCAACAGATGAATGGATAAAGAAGATGTGATACATATATACAATGGAATATCACTCAGCCATAAAAAGGAACTAACTGGGCCGCTTGTTGAGACGTGGATGGATATAGAGACTGTCATACAGAGTGAGGTAAGTCAGAAAGAGAAAAATAAATATCGTATATTAACGCATGGATGTGGAACCTAAGAAAATGGTACAGATGAACTGGTCTGCAGGGCAGAAGTTGAGACACAGATGTAAAGAACAAACGTATGGACACCAAGGGGGGAAAGCCGCGGGGTGGTGGGGTGGTGGTGTGCTGAATTGGGCAATTGGGTTTGACATGTATACACTGATGTGTATAAAATTGATGACTAATAAGAACCTGCAGTATAAAAAGATGAAAAATTTTTTTAAAAATTAAGGATTTCTGTTCAACAAACAGCACAATAGAAAAACTTAACTGAGCATAAGATTGGGGGAATAAAAAAAAAGTAACAGCTGACATGCCAGAGAAGGTGCAAGAAGCAGCAGCAGAAATAAGCATCTCAGATTAAACAGAGCAGGAGGGCACTGGGAGCACGAAGTTAATTCCTGAAAGTTGTGTGGAAACCAGTTTCTATAAATCAGCAAAGCTGCTGCATTGTAAGTTACAGGATCTCTGGCGACTGTCCCTGTAAGCCCATCTGGCTTAACAGCCAGCCTCTGTCCCCAAAGGGCACCTACTTCTCATTTTTATGTCCTGGAGTTGAGTTGGCTGCACACAGAGTTACTAACGGACATAACGTCATGATTCAGCTCTCGGTCCGAACACCAAATAAAGAGAGGAAGTTCTTGGGGTTTCATTATATTAGAAAGAACAAGTTAATGAATGCAGATTATACAGGTGAAGGAATAATAATAAATAACTGAATAGGATTTGCTAATATTACATTCTACATTTTAAGACACCTCCCCAGTATGGCCCATAAAATTGTCTTAGATAAAAGCAGAAGGGTTTAGATGAGGGTTCTTTATGGCAGTGCTATTTAAGTGTAATCCATGGGAAATAATGCTAACAAATGGAATATAAATGTTTTAGTGTGAGGCCTCTTCTTTACAGCAGTGCAAAGTCACACTGCTTTATTCCAAAGGCAATTTCAATATGAAAAAATCATCATTTTTATTAAGTTCTATTGCCAATGGCAGCTGTACTCCCTGTAGGATAGCTCACTACAAGGTCACACACCTCCCCCAGTGCCATCACTCATAGTAACTTGCAGGGCTATTATCACAATTTCGTTATGGTGCCCTTTTTCCATGGAACCCCAAATGCCAGGCTCCAATACTGAATCTGCATTTTCCTGCCACAGTATCTGCAGAACGGCTGCTCACAAACAAAGAGGCCATTAATCTGGAACAAGGGTTAAGTCCACCATTCGGAGGGAGGGACTGACCCAGTGCTGATTCTAAGCAAGAGTGCAGGTCAGATGAGGAGTTCAAGGCTCTGCTGTGTCATTGCCAGAATCAACGGCCCCACACGGCATCTTTCCTATGGCCTTGAAAAGTCTACCAAAATTTTAGATGTCACATAGCAGGAATCACAGGTTGTTCCCCTCCCCGTCACGGGGACCTTTACTCAGGCACTCAGCAGGAGAGAGAAGAACCAAGAGACAGAGACGAGAAGCTGAGCACCAGTGCTGTTCAAGCCTCTGTCCTTAGGTGTCCCTGAGGCACTGCCACGTTCTCGTCTTGGATTTCATAAGACACCCCAAGTTCCTTATCACAACGCCCTTTGGCTTATGCCAGTTTGAGTGGCATTACTGGCACTGGCACCCAGAATTCTTCTATACATCAGAAATCCTGTCACAAAGGAAGAGTGTATCAAAGTGACACTGGGACTTAGAAAAGGCAGGGACGAAGCTGGCCCGGGGAAGGAGGATAGCTGTGCTCACACAAGGCTTGCCGTGTGCCTCGTACACATGTGAATTACACACACGTACACATATACAGATGGACATGGAGAAAGAGAGTGACCGCTGGACAGGGCGGGAGCAGATGAAGTTTCTGGCCCGGTGGGTTTTAGGACTGGAGCTTGGGCACTGTGTGCACTGAAGTAAAGAGCCCACGGAGGGGAGAAACGGAAGAATCAAGATGGTGCTGGTTGGACGGTGTAGATTCTCAGTAGTCTTGGGACTTTTAGGGAAGAGGATTAAGAGTCTGGCTCTGAAGAGGAGAGAAAGGAAAGGCCTCTGTTTCACTTAATTTCACAAGGACCTGCTCACAAAAGCTGGCACGTGCCCACCTCCTACCCTACACGGTACACAGAGCACTTCTGCATAAATAATCTCATTTGAACCTCTTAATAACCCCCATAATACAAGAGGGCAGACCCTCTATCCCCCTGTTACGCGAGTCCTGAGAAGGGCGGCAGGTCTGCTTCATCTGCGTATTTCATTTACAAGACGGCAGCTGCAAGCATCGTCTTTTTTTTTTCTTTCAAAACGATGAGTCAGGTTAATCCACAGTTACATTTCCCCAAGCACAGCAGAAAATAGTTATGTGCGTACTGTCAGGGGACAAAAATAAATTGTCACCCTCACCCTTTTGTCCCCCGTTATCAGCTCTAAGCCCCGTGGAGTGAGCAGCAGAGGGTGACCACTGAGAGACACGGGAACTCCTCTGCACGGCTGTGGTCTGCCGTTTGCTTTTGAAAATCTTTGACGTTACAGGGCCTGCTCTTCTCTCTTCACGCTAGTCCACCAAACAGCGACTATCATGACGAGAAGGTGCCCAGGCAATCAACACATGGTGCTGCTTGGGCTTAAGAGGCGAGCAGTTTTCAAAACTGAAACCTGTTTCTTCAGGGGGTGGCCTCGAGTGGTGACTGGCCGGCCGACGACAGAAGCCCTGGGGTCAGCGGTGAAAGACGGGAGAAATGGATGCAAGTGACACACCCTCACCTTCTAGACTCCTTTTTTCTCAGGGGCCAGAGTGAAAGCCAGGAGCAGAGTGGCTTCACTACTTGAGAGTTAAGGGATCACAGCTAAAGGAATCCTGCAGCCCGTGTTTCCTAGCCTTTCTGGGCTGCACCAACCGCCCCCCACCCCGGGGCCCCAGCCCTCCCCGCCCCCTCCGCCCCCCACCCCCAGGCCCCTGCCCACACCCTTTCTAACTTGCCACAGTCCTGTCACTCTGGCCATTGCTATCAAAGAAAAATGCACTCAGCCTGAGTTTGCTACGGATACTTTACCACCTTACATCACATCCTATGACTGTTTCTTTCCTCCAAGCCACTCCCTCAAGGTATAATTATCACTAGCATACTCATCCTTGCAGCTAGTTAGGAAGGGGCCGGGCCTTTTCTGGAACCTTCTCTCGGGTGGAAAAGCTCTACTGAAGCCGAGCTGGCTAGCATCCTCAGAGGTGGGCGTCCGGCTGGGACTACTTGGCGGTTCTCCAGGCGATGTGCTAATCTCCCCAGGAACCTCAATGCCAAGGCCTACTTGACATGCATTCGATTTAGGCCTCTCTTTCCCGCATGCCTCTGAGCTCCCGCTGGAGAACAGCAACCCTTTTCCTGCAAGAACACACAGCTCCAAGGGAGGCGGTGGCTCCCGAGGAAGGAGATCAGTCTTAGATGAGATAGGAGCTCACCTGGACCCTTTCCTCCTAGAGATTCCACTGCTCCTCTGGGGAAGAGTCGGTTGAAAACGTTCGATTCCAAAGAGTTTCCCAAAGTAATTGATTTTCCAAAGTGTTTACTGGGAGAGTTTCAATATAAAACTCCCTGCGGTTCCAGGGAAGGACTGGGCGCTGCTGAGGAGCATGGGCCCCTGTCGTGACCTCTACGTGAGGTCCTGACACCGCCCCTCAGGACCATCCAGGCTTGGAGTCTTGGACCGTCCACTTGGCTGTGTCCACACTCTATTTTCTCTTCTACCTTTTCATGTCCACACTCTATTTTCTGTGTCCACACTCTATTTTCTCTTCTACCTTTTCATGTCAAAGGTTAGCTTTCTTAGGGGACCCTCCTCTTCCTTCGCCTACTCCAAAGTCTATGCGTTATTTTAAGAAATATTTGAGGAAGCCTAACTCTGATATAACCTGTATTTCTCAAGGGCTTGTAATCCTAACGGCACCACTGGACAAAATGACTGAAAAACATAGGAACTGAGACAAAGCACAGCAAAACGGTAGAAATTCTAGTTTCCATTTTAAGTACACTCTGCTTACAAGGTCTTTTGGCTGGCTGCTCTCTCATGCAAATTTGATAAATGCCATGAATATCACAACACTAAGATGAATACATTGCCAATCACCCCCTTTGATAAACACAGTGAAAATTTTAACCATGGGCCTAACGTGTGGAAAAAATTAAGGATGTTCTCTTTTATTAATGCACAAATGAAAACTAAACATCTACTGAAGGGCAATCAGTACTTAAACCAGAAAACATTATACAGGGACTCGAATACCCACTCAGTTGCAGTGAAGCGAAGCTGCGGGTTGGGAACGAAGCAGCAGTTCCAGAGTAAACAGGGCTGGGACTGGGCGGCGGGGAGCGGGCTGCGGCTCTGGGAGCCTCGCCACACGGTAGGAGCGCCTGCCCTTAAGCTTCCTTAGCCTTCTGTTCAGCATCCCGGTGGTTTCCGCGGGAGCAGCCCAGGTCCCGGCCAGGTCTGATACTAGCGGGGAGGAAGCCAGCACCCCTCCCATGGTGGAGGGCCCTCCTCAGTGAACTTGAGGGCAAGGCGGAGCTCCCCAGGAGACAGACGCTCAGACTGTAATTCTAAGGCCTCAGTCTTCTGCTTAACAACCGTACCCCCTTCATATCTCCATTTACCCTTAATTACAAAGGCGTGAACTTTGAGTGGGTTTTCCCCAGGTGACGGTGTGATTCATGAGGAAGGGCCATTTGCCTACAAGTTTTCCCACCGAGAAACACTAACGCTGCCAAGAACCCTCCTGTGTTCAGTTCGGCCTCACCCCCCCGTACTCCACTATCCCCCGCCCCACCGGCTTTCCACTGGCCTGGCCCCATCTCCCTATGTTAAAGTGGCCAAGGGCAGACACTTCTCCAATGTCAGAACAGATATTTCCTAGAGGGTAGCTTTTTTTTTTCATTTTAAAAATTACTTTAGAGAATGTTTACCTCTAGTGGGGAAAGTGCTTCAGGACAAACCAAAGCCCCGGGCTTGCTTGTACCACCAAGGGCCACTGCTCTTAGGACTGGGGACGGGCAAGAGGTATGAGGGTAAGGCTCAGCCAGGCGCCTGCTGACCCGCGGGCACACGGCTACCTGGTCTATTCATGAAGTCACAGTGGCCTAAGCCCGCGATGTCGATTCTCTTCATAAAAAGCACCATGCTGGTTAGGTTGGCCTCCTGCATTTCCGCTGGCTTAAGTGGCCGCATGTCTTCGGAGGCAAATTCCTCAGAGTACAGACAGAAAAGTTTTCCTAGAAGAAACCAAGGAAGATGGTTTTAATGCTTCTGTGTTGCCTCCGGACAGGACCTTAGCGTGAGCTGGGTTTGGGGTCCGCAGCGCTACCTGGAGAAGATGAACCGAGAATCTGCTTGCGTATCTCTGCTTGGCTCCGGCTGATGGGCTGCGTGACGAGTGAGTTTGCTCTTATCCTAGGGTTGTACACCTTTAAACGAAAGACAGCATCTTTAGCGTCAGCTCACTCAAGATGTAGCAGGCTCGCCGGCCCTGAAGTGCCTGCTGTTTGCACACTTTACTTCACGAAAGGCTCTGCTACTCCTTTCTTCTGTACAATATTTACTATTGTTTCACTTGCCTTGAGATGGAAACGGCAAGAGCTTTGATAAATGGATTTAAGGGTTGTCTGCTTTCATTGTAGCTTCAATAAATATGGGAGCTCTGTATCATCTGCTGAAATACAAATGCCACTTCTCAAAGCGCTGTACCGCTGACTCGTGTGCCGCGTGGAGAAAAGGATGATCAACTGACAGTGCTGCATTTCCTCAAGGTTCTGTTCAAATTGACTGTGATCCCAGGGGTCTCATCTTTATCACATATGCTGGGCTTTTCCAGTCCTATCAGCTAACACAAAGACTGCAGATGGCACTAACAGTGATTTTTCTTAGGGGTAGTTTAAAGGTAAGTAATAACCCTGGGTTCTCTGAATGGTGGACTAATTCAATAAGATCAATCCAAACTGGTTCCAAGGGAACCCTCCTAATGGCTGGAATTGCTCTGTCACAGTAAACAAGGATATTTAAGAGACCCATAGTTTCCTGGAGGGGTAAAAGCTATATAACATCTAATAATGGTAAATGGATCAATACTTGGGTAGATTCTTTTCAGTTTAAATGCTATGATTTCTGAAGTCCCACTGTCTTTGAGAGTTTGAGATATCCTATTTCCATTTTTCCTAATTTTTTTTTTTTTTTTTTTTGCGGTATGCGGGCCTCTCACTGCTGCGGCCTCTCCCGTTGCAGAGCACAGGCTCCGGACGCACAGGCTCAGCGGCCATGGCTCACGGGCCCAGCCGCTCCGTGGCATGTGGGATCTTCCCGGACCGGGGCACGAACCCACGTCCCCTGCATCGGCAGGCGGACTCTCAACCACTGCGCCACCAGGAAAGCCCCTAATTTTTAATTTAAAGATAGTGATTAAAAATATACAGACTTTTTATAAAATTTAGGATGGAATTTTATGTCAACTATAAAGCCAAAATTTGCAAAAATTAAACTCAGTGTACTTGAAACTAATTTCTAGTAAATTACGTGGGGGGAGATGCTAATTACTTTGATAAAGGGGCTACCAAAAATACCCAAGGGATGTACAGAAGAAAAGATCTGTTTAGGAGTCAAGTAATTTGCTTTAGTAGTTGTCTTTCCTTAAAACTTGTTCCTCTGGCCCCTCAACCAATTTAATTTGTTTCCAGACTATCAACCTGCTAATGACAGGCAGTTACATGTGCTCAAGACTTTTGTTACTGGATGCAGTAGTTCTTCTTTGCACACATGGCCAAATACAGAGAAATCCCTAGATCATATAGTTCATCCTCACTTTCTGGTCAGTAAAATGGTGGGAGCCCAAGACGATTAGCAGCAGTCTACTTAACCGCGTCAAAAATAATTACCTTTCTTCTCTCCACCCCGACATCAATAACAAACTTGACTGTGTTGCTCCAGATCAAAGATTCCCCAGAGCTAGCCGTCAACACCACTCGTCTCTGATAAACTTGGCATCTTTTTTCTGTTTCATCATTTGGCTTGAACAATGCACATTTCTCTTTTGGATACAAAGGAACAACTACCAGCTCTCCAAGATCTGGGTTTAAGTTAGATCCTTCTTGACAGATAATTTCATAGGCTTTTTCAATATCCTAAAGTAAAAGAATAACATCATCCATGAGAATAAAGTACATTATGAACAACTTTCTCCAAATTATATAAAACTATAGGCAAAAGCTGCATAATGTATACAGGGAAAGAAATACTTGTGTTTTCTATAGGTATCATTAACTATGAAAAGGAGGTATAACTGCGTAAGAACATGTCTTTGGGGAAGTTAAATATAATTTATAAATAATTTCAATGCTAATAATAATAATAATTTCAGTGCTTTTAGTCCAAAATGGCTTTCCTCTTGTGAAATGTACTGTCTTTGCCTTTATGCATTCATCCTGCTATTTTTCTAGCTCGGTGCAACTTCTCATATCCATTAACAATGACAGATGAATAAAAGTTACTCTCACATCAGTGATGATGCATCACTGTGCTTTAATGGTGGCAGAACTAAGAACTCTAAAACAATTTCTAGATCTCCAATAGAAGCATATATACATACACATTCCACAATCAGGGTCTCTAATCTGGGTCATCTTGAAAACTATTATTACCCATTAGCACTTTAAAAAAAGCAGAAATGCAATGAAATAGGCAGGAAATATTCACTGCTATTTATATATTTGCAAGATTCAGGAATTTAGAAATACTCTTTAAAAATGCTTCATTGTCAAATATACTGAATAAAAGAGTAAATTATGTGCCCTAAAACCACAAACAAGTAAGTATATTGGTGTAAAATGCTCAAAAAGCAAGACATTTTACACAGTACTTTTTAGTTAATTAATTTTTGGCTGCGTTGGGTCTCCGTTGCTGTGCCCGGGCTTTCTCTAGTTGCAGCGAGCGGGGGTTACTCTTCATTGTGGTATGTGGGTTTCTCATTGCGGTGGCCTCTCTTGTGGAACACGGGCTCTAGGCACGCGGGCTTCAGTAGTTGTGGCACGTGGGCTCAGTAGTTGTGGCTCGCGGGCTCTAGAGCGCAGGCTCAGTAGTTGTGGCGCACGGGCTTAGTTGCTCCGCGGCATGTGGGATCTTCCCGGGCCAGGGCTCGAACCTGCGTCCCTTGCATTGGCAGGCGGATTCTTAACCACTGCGCCACCAGGGAAGCCCTTCAGTACTTTTCTATTTCTCAAATCACAACCAGATTTTTAGGACCTCATATAAAAAAGATGTCACTTAATGTAATTCTTACTCCTTTTAAATTTGTTTCCAAAATTTCTATTTTTTTAAGGGCCTAACTAACTACCAGATGGAAGAAGCCCCATTTCATTTCATTACATACATTAGATTTCACTAAAAATCTGAGTAAAAAAGATGCCTTCCCATGACTGTTAAGTCTGAGTCCACTGTCCAGTGCTCCAGCTCACCTCTCCTTCCTTCCCCGCCACCTGTATAGTGGGATTGAACTAACTCAAGGGCTTTGTAGGTGGACAGATCTGCCTAGAAAAATAGTGAGACCTCGGGTGAGCTATTTGAAGGTTATTCCTGAGCTGCTGAGGCCCCCAGGAAGCAGGGCAGAGGCTGCCCCCTGGGGTCCACACAGCAGTTATCCCGGTACCTTCTCCTGTTCACACTCCCCTTTTCTGCAGGGTTGGTTTACTTGGGGCAGATTTTTTTTTTCAACCAAGCGAAGAGCAGGATTAATGACCGTAATGAATGAAAAATTGTCAGCTGGAATAATCAGAACAAAGCTGTTTCTTCCAATTTTTATAATTCTAATCATGTCATCATTTTAAGTGAGGAAAGCTTAGAAATTTCTACGGAGGAGAACAAGTCCTCGAGCTGCGTCTCCCTGCACAGGACATTCACACATTCCTCCTGGGTGGCAGGTGGTAACCTCTGCACGTTGGTACTTCACCCTCCACAGCTACCCTGGAGCTGAAAGAGGAGATTCGATTCCAGCCACCCACTCACAAATTTCCAATCCAAATAACCTTCAAACTGCACTGAAATATTGTACCTAGTTTAGATTCCTCAAGCTGACAGAAAACTTTGAGGCCATAATCTTCAGACTTTAAAAAAAAGTACTTAAAATATTCATTCGGGGGCTTCCCTGGTGGCGCAGTGGTTGAGAGTCCGCCCGCTGATGCAGGGGACACGGGTTCGTGCCCCGTTCTGGGAAGATCCCACATGTCGCGGAGCGGCTGGGCCCGTGAGCCATGGCCGCTGAGGCTTCACCTCTGGAACCTGTTGCTCCGCAACGGAAGAGGCCACAACAGTGAGAGGCCCGCGTACCGCAAAAAAAAAAAAAAAATATTCATTCGGTGCTTTAAACTGTTCACTCATTTCCTTCCTATTCAACGTGTTCAGAGCATTTACGTATGTGGGGCTTTCCTACAATACCTGCAAAACTCAGGAAAACACAGCAACCTGCACTGAAGGAAGATATCTGCCCCCAAATGAAAGGCCCGCAACTCGGTGGAACATTTCACAAGAAAACCTTCAACCTAAGAGCATCTTCCTTGTGACGGCTTCAAGCTGCTCGATAATCTGGCTAGATAATGTCATTAACCTTAATTTGTTTTCTATTTAATCTATTTCACTTTTTTATCAGGTTACAAGATGGTAAAGTGATAAGGAACAACACACTGTAAACATGCAGGGCTCCAAGCCTCAATTAAGCACAAGAGCCAGGGGAGCGCGCAGTTGCGGGTATTAATTCACAGCAGGTGAGGGGCTAAGTGAGCAGTGCGAGAAAATGTGAGGCACCTAATGTTCATCAAGCCAAACGTGAGAGTGTTTCTGCAACTTTAAGCGGATTTCCTAAGAGAAAAAGCGACCGTTAGTACACTTCGGTCAGACGGCTTGGGTTTGTTTTCCTATGACATTCAGTTGCTATGGCAGATTTTAAAGTTTTATATAGAAATCAAGAAAGCTTCAAACAGCATGGGGAAAAATGATCAACAGCTGTTAACATGGATGTCGGAGCAAGACAAAACTTTCCAAAAGACGAATTCCAAGACCATAGGAGAGTGTTAACCCTGACATAAGTAGTAAAAAAGAAAAAAGTCCATCAGTGTATACTGAACTATGTTCCGCTTTTTAGGTGGCAGATGGGGAAAAGAAACCCAGATAACACCTGTGGAATTTGGGGCTGAATTGTGAGGAAAAACACTGGTTCCCAGAGAAGGTATGCTCCAGCCCTCAGAACGGCTGCCCCACACGCTGGGCAGCCTGCTGGGAGCCTCTGGACAAGGAGAACCACCCCCCCACAGAGATTCCAGTGCTGGACCCGGGCCACAGCAGCAGCTCCTGCCAAAATGACGAATCCTCATTCTCGGAGGCTCAGAATTGCCAAATCCGCCCAGAGCTTTCACTACACCGTCACGTTCATGACTTTCAGGACGGATGGTTCCTTAATAGGAAACGTCTTTCTGGTCTGACTTCAAGGAAGATGATATAATTTTCTAAGCCCTGTGGATTTTATAGTTTCTACCACTATCCTAGGTAAAAATGCATCTTCTAACGTCTGACAATTCAGAAGTCACTAGGCCATTAATTAGAGCTTATATGAAACTTGTAAGAATCAAATACTTTAAGAATCAAATATTACCCCCAATTCTGTTATGAGCTTTATTTTTCAAAAATCCATTTTGGCATTTTTGGTTACTCTAAAGATGACTACTCATTCTATCAGTCTTCATTATACTGTCCCCCACCCAATCCACCCCAAAATGTATGCCTTCTTTTCACCTGGCAATTCTAACTTTCAAATGTTTCAGACTCTTTTAATTCTGCCATTCCTCCCTCTCTTAGGCTTCAGCCAGTTATACTGAGAACCTCTAATTGTTTTCATAAATCTTTCTTCTGTCTCCTTAATCATTTTGTTACTTCCCTCAGGACTTTCTTGAGTATCTTGAATCATGCGGGATTAGGGAACGATCATAGAATAAATCACTGTAATCAGTAGAAGATTTACTATTCAAGAAACTGTGTATAATCTACACAGGAAAAATGGAAAATATGCTGTAGTTATCATATATTTGAGATTCTAAATTACTTTCTTTATGGAAACAGATAAAATCTAAGTTGTGAGAAAACTGTCTAAAGTTCCACAAACTAAAGGATCAGTCATCCTTTATGCTTTGAGTATAAAGCAGAATAAATACTCCTGAAGGTACTTGTGAAGGCGTGTGAATACTTAAGACAAGGCTCTGGTAGAGAGCTGAGGTCCTTGTCTTTGTTCAGCTGGTGGCTCAGCCAATATCGTACAGTTTCCTTTTGGTTTCTGTTTAATCACTGGAATTACTACATATCTGGGTCATGGTCTAAAAGCCAGCGCTTTTTTTACTCTCTGAGTGAGATCACGGGTAGGGGAAAAAGGCCAGGAAATCAGTCTCTAAGAAGAAAGGTCTAACTCTTGAGATTCTGGAGGCTTTTAGATTTGGCCCGCAGAGCAGTGGAGAGAGAAGCAGGGCCACAGTAACTGCATTAAAAAAAAAAAATGCAACCCCAAATGACACCTTGACTCTATAGAAGCAAAAAGAGACGCTCAGCTGTACACTTCCATTGTTCTTTTGAAAGACATTGTCAGATATCGAAGTGAACATTTTTCTCATTCATCTTTTTAAGAAAAGTGTAGGGAAATAGCCTTCTGACTGTGCTGTAAATTATATTTTCCTGCCTAACACTCCACTGACTGCTGTAGGAACATTGTGGGTACTTTTTTGTTCCCTGACTCTATGCGGAGGACTTAGCTTATGTCCCGCATCTCCAGCACATGCGCCTGCCATGAGGGAGGTGGCCGTGAGTGTGAGATGACTGTGTCTTCTCTACTGAGACAGTTCACAGCAAGCCTTCGGGGCAGCCCGGGATCTCGCCTGATCCCATGGAAGGAGGTCAGCTCTGGAGATCACCCCCAGAAATTCCTCAGAGTCCCCACCTCCCCACCCCCATTCTGTGTTTCAGAACAGCTCCTGGGTTGGTTGGTTGGTTGGTTGTTTATGTATGTATGTATTTATGCTGTGGCTTGTGGGATGTCAGTTCCCCAACCAGGGATCGAACCCATGCCCCCTGCTGTGGAAGCACAGAGCCCTCACCACTGGAACTCCAGGGAAGTCCCCAGTTCCTGACTTTAGAAGCACTTCCTTGTTTGCCTTTCAGCGTAGGTTTTATTTACTCTATATCAAGGATTCTTCTAAAGTATGAAAAAAGAGGTGTGATGGAACCAAATAGCAGTTCCATCAGTTAATTAGTAAACTGAAACCTGTATGTTAGTTATTAAAAGGTTCCCAACAAGGTTAAAAGGTTCCCAATAAGTAAACTTATTACTCTCTTAGGTTAGAATGAATATTACTTACTTACTTGTTCACAGGCCAGAAAGACTACAATGTCACCCTTCTCACCAGAGTGGTGAATTTCAAAGATAAGGCGTAAAATAGACTCGAAAGACTCCTTCTGAGCCCCACTAAGGTACACAACCTCCACTGGGTACTTATTTTTCACTTCTATGAGAGGCACGTTTCCATAATAAGAACTGAGTTTGCTGATCAGGTGAGGTGAGGAGTTAATTATGAGCTTCAGTTCCGGTCTTGCCAGTAAAACATCTTTAAGAAGTCCAAGTAACACATCAGTTGCAATGCTTCTTTCATGAATATCATCTAAGATGATGACCCCATAGCTACCCAGAAAAGGACTGGACATCATTTCTCTCTGTAACATGTCATCAGTACAATACCTACAAGGAAGAAACATGAAAGTTAGAATACTCTCATGAAGAAAATCATATAAAAAAAACTCCTAACATAAACAACAAAAAATCCCTTTCCTATATCCTTTTGTCTAAATCAGGAGTTTAAATCTTTATCGGGGGCCAAGATTTCTTCAGTTGATAAAATCCACAGGCCTTCAAAATAGAAAAGTGCACATGAACGAATTTTAGGCACACTTTCCATGTGTTCACAGACCCGCTATAGACCATCCCTGAGCCCTAGGTTCCAGACCTCTGCCTTACATGTTCATTACAGATATTAACAAGAGCTACATCTAACATTTGCCCTGAGCTTTTTTTAAAAAAAGTAATTCGGCAAAATACCCCTGTCCGGTAAGAGCTCCCCCTGTTCCATCAATGTAAGAATTTTGAGTCAGAGCACACACTTCAAGGGAAGGATACACAGAGGACTGTCCTCTCTCAGGCTCACGGCCCAGTGAGTCCACTAGTAGGACTCTGTCAGTGGCACATTGCGGGAGATGACGTCACCAGGGTGTTAGCATCAACGAGTTGGAAATGTCGTCCAAATAATAACCACACGAAAGCATCTAAAAAGTAGTCACCTATTTGAGGGCAGCGTTCCTGGAGGAGGAACGGGTCATTAGTGATTTTCATGGATTTCCAGTAGTTCTTGGGGTGTGTTTAAAAATAATAGTAAAAATAAATACCTATTAGTCATCCAGCACCATACAAACATCATCTTTCTGACACTATTTACAGCTCTGCCTATATTATTCCTTGAGGAAACCAATTTCATAAGTTTTCTACCCATTTAAGGTATTTATTTTATGTGTCCCTGTCTACGGCAGGTCTGAAACTGCTGTTCTTAGAAAGGCCTGCTTGCGAGGTTGGCCCTTGGCCGGCATTTGGGAGCCTAGATTTGGGAGGGTTCTCACCATTCCCAGAACTGATGCTTACTGTTTGTAATATGGCCTAACCTGCTTTCCTTCTGCGAGTATGGAACTTTAGAATACAGTAGGAGGCAGAGGGTGCCTATGTGACCAGTCCCCAGTAAATACCTGGGCACAGTCTCTAATGAGTTTCCTTAAACTCGTTGCTACAACTCACAGCTGGAGGAACGAAGCATATCTCAGGTGGTCCACTGGGAGGTGCTCTCGGAAGCCTGCGCCTGGTTTCCTCTGGACTTCACGCCTTGCACCATTTCCCTTTGCTGACTTGGTTTGTATCCTTTCATTTCAGTAAATCTGAGCTGTGGATTAACTATATACTGAATCCTACGAGTCTTCCTAGCAAATCATCAAACCTAGGGGTGGTCTTGGAGACGCTGAAACAGTCCTCAATTAACCCTTTTCAAGGAAGAAAGAAAAAGGAGAAAACATTTATAAGTTCCTAGTGTGCTCCAGGCATTGTGCTGATAGAATAGTTCTCATTTAACCTTTAGAATAAATCTTCAAGGTAGACATTACTACCCCATTATTTATAAATGAGGAAACAGGTTCAGAAAGGTTAAGTACCCTGCATAAAGTCATACAGACGGAGAGAGTCAAGATTTAAGCCTGAGTGTCTATTACATCTCACGCCACTGTCACATTATAAAGACAGGTCCCTTGGCTGCCATGGATTGGTAACACAGCCCATGTTCTCCCTCCCTGCACCTTGACGAGATCAGAACATTTGCTCTCTGCCTTTACTCCTACACTTGTTCTCATTCTGTGTCTGTCTTACCAAAAGGGCAATGATAAGTTGCTGATTATTCCTTTTCTCAAACTTAAGAAAGAGAATATATTGAATACTACAATATTATACTTTGTGCAAGATGCAAACAAAGAGATGCATCCAAAATCTAGGTCTCAGGTCATCTGCTGCTGAGGGTAATTAGTATGATATAATAAGTACTATTGACTCTTGTCTGAAAACAAGTTGTTTTAATCTATGCTACTTCCTTAATGTTATTCCCTTCTGAGCAAAACTCATCTAAGCACTTATCTGATAGGAAGAAATGCTTTCTCTCTGCCAGGCAGAGGAGGTGTGTGTGTTATGTAAATACATCCAGCCTTAATTAAAAAGGGAGAAGATGTGACTCACCTAAAACTCTACGAGACTCAGCAAGCTAGACCTGGCCTTCCAAATGATTATATGAAACTAAGGGAATACTAAGGATCCACCCTAAAACTTACCATACAAACCTCCAGTTTTCTATGTAAGACAGAGATCTATTTCTTACCTTTATATTAATAAGATCATGTGTACAGTGCTTAAGAAAATACTGTTCCAGATAACTATGTAAAAAGATGGATACATTTTGGAAATGTAATTTATTTTTTAAATTTATTTTTATTTATTTATTTTTGGCTGCATTGGGTCTGTTGCTGCGTGTGGGCTTTCTCTAGTTGTGGCGAGCAAGGGCTATTCTTCACTGCGTTGCGCGAGCTTCTCATTGTGGTGGCCTCTCGTGTTATGGAGCACAGGCTCTAGGGCGCGCGGGCTTCAGTAGTTGTGGTGCGTGGGCTCAGTAGTTGTGGCTCGTAGGCTCTAGAGCGCGGGCTCAGTAGTTGAAGTGCACGGGCTTAGTTGCTCCGCAGCATGTGGGATCCTCCCAGACCAGGGCTCGAACCCATGTCCCCTGCATTGGCAGGCAGATTCCTAACCACTGCGCCACCAGGGAAGTCCCTGGAAATGTAATTTATATTCTAAATTCTTAAGACTGAAATTTTGAAAGCTAAGAATATAGGAAAGTTCTATTAATATTTTCTGAAATTATATGTATTGAAGTTGACCTTAAAAATTTGAGTAATTTCTAAAAAATTCAGTGTTCTAGAGGGTTCATATTTGAAATGTATGTCACTTCCACAAGATATTGTGATATCTAGTTCAGAAAGACTATTTTAGGTATATAATATTCGGGTATCCACTGTTTTGAAAAAGGCCAGAAAAAAGCTTAAAGAAGAACTAAGCTGTTCTATATAGAATCCAGAAAAATGGTAGTGGCATAAAGATTATATTTAGTAAGTACCTATTACGTACCCAACAGACTAGATGCTAAGGAGTTACAAAGAAAATGAAAAAGACAATATCAAACACAGAACACTACCTTCTATGATCAACAGCCATCCTTAGATCCTCTTATTTAAATAGCTATTCAATCTGAGCTTATCAAAAATTATGGCTAGCATGTGTCTCCAAGGAAATGAACGCAGCCGGAATTTACCTTTTCACCCAAATCACCCAAATCGCTAACAGATGCATCGCGCTCCCATACACCAGTCGCGGGCAGCAGCTCCGAGTCCTCACAACAACCCTGCGAGCTGGTGTGTCAACCACCGCGTTTCACAGACGAGGAAGCGTAAGCAGAGAGGCTGGGGGACTTGTGCAAGGTGACAGGTGGGTGGGTGGCTGAGACACTCATTTTACAGCCACGCCGCCTGCTCTTCAGAGCACAGAGCATTAGGAGGAAAATAAGGGACGACTTTCTTTTCTCTGAGCATATAGAGCTTTTCACTACCTTTGGCCCCTTTGCTGAAACTCAAACACTGGTAGCAATAAATCAGACCATCTGCTGACTCTTGCACTGGTTGGGGGATGTCAGGGTGGAAAGTGCAGCATCCCAGCAACAAGAGTGACTGTAAAGTAAAGATGAGACGGCCGGGCAGCCCGGCAGAGGCAGAAGGAACCAGAACCCGCAGTGGCCAAAGGAGGCTGCTAGTTTCCCTCCACCTTCTAAGGTGTACCTGCGGTTCAGCTCCTCCACACCTGAAGGCTATTTTCTACATTAAGAAAGGAACGCTACATGCAGATAAGAGCTAAAAAAAATTTTCAACAGAAACTGTAGTCCTTCCTTTGGCTGCTAGGATTGAATGCTTGCAGGGTTTTCACCATAAAGCAATGAAAGCCAAGTCCCAACACATAAGAGATGCTTAAAAAGGTGAGATGTGTCTTTGACCTACTCTGACAACATGATTGCTTTACTCCACAATTATTTACCTCTATGACTTTCTAAAAAAAAAAAATGTATGTATATGCACACGATCCATATCAATAAGATAAAAACATCATAAGATTTCATTTTAAAAGTGACTACATCCAAGAGTCCTTTTCAAAAGGTTTGAAAGTCTAGTTCAGGTTTCCAAAGTCTAGTCCATCCTTTAATTAAAACCATGACCACTGGAGAGGTCACTTCAAAATGTAGAGGATGAAGAATGAATCTGCTAGGCGTGGGGATCCTTCACCCGGTCAGGGTTGCATGTCCTGTCCTGTCCAACTCTCCAACTAGTCTGTGAGTTCCCAAAAGCAGGGAGGTTTTTACATTTATCTGTATCACTATTGGACCATTTGCATAATAAATAATTTATAAACATATACAGTGACTCGGGGACATCACGGCTAGAATAACAGAAGGTTACATACATTCAAGAAGTTCAAGTCATAGTGCTACTGATCGAAAGCTTCCCTATGGTTTAACACCAGCCTGAAGCCCGAGGTCCTCTATTTTTGAAGATAACGTTTGAAAAATGTTAAAAGCAGCTTACTACAAACCAAATGAGTTACACAGGCTTTCTGAATGGGAGAAGAACTGCACCAGAGTCTGCAGCAGCCAGCTGGGACCAGGCACCCGTCTTTCCTTCTGTTATCAAGTGTGTTAAACGTCCTCCCTGGGACAAGCATGTCCGATGCCGGGGATACGAGTATGCAAAAACCATCCCTGCTATACTGTACTGTGCTATGCTGTGCTGTGCTATACTGTACTCTGCTATGCTCTGTCATAGCATCCCTGTTACACTAGCGTAGGACATCCCCAGTGATGTGCCAGGGCACTCTGGTGTGCCCCACAAGTGGGTTAGAGACACGCAGATACACTGAGGCTGAGACACTTGTCTCCTCAGACCTTGGGGCAGTCAGGCAGTGCCTGGGACAGCTGAAGCCCTTGAGATGGTCATCTTTGGCTGCAAGCAGCTTTGACCATTTCCTTAAGGTGCCATAAGATACTCTCACTTTCAATGACAGCTATGATAGAAAACTGCTTGAGAAACTGGCCCAGAGCAGTGATTTTTTCCACTTCTCTTTTTCCTTCTGTTAAACTCTTGGAAACCACTGTGGAAAGGAAATCTCAGAACTGTGGTAGCTACTGAGAAGGGTCCTTGGAACCTGTAAGAATCTCAAAACTAGAGTTTGAAAAACATTGACCTACACTGCCATGATGAAGGCCGAGACCAAGTTTTACAGAAGCCCAGCAGAGAGTTTTCTAATTTACACCACGGAGGGTCAGGGAAGCTTTCCTGGAGCAGGTGACCTCTGCATGGGATCTTGTATGACGGGGAGGAATTAGCCAAGCCCGGAAGAGGCACAGACATTCCATGTGGAGGGAAGATCATGTGTCAAGGCACATGGCACACAGAGAACCACGTGTGTCGACACAGCTGGCACACAGACAACGCATATGGACCCACTATGAGGCGGAGCTCCAGAAGCACAGGCTGAAGGTCTTTGGGGCCAACCTCACAAGTCATGACTTTTTCCTGAGGATTATGGGGAGACACGGAAGAAGTTTAGACAAGGAATCCCTGACGGTGCCAAGGTGGGAAAATGACTGGTGCATGTCAGGCTGGTGACAGCGACGAGTTGCTACGGTCACACGTTACAGGTGTGTAAAGCAGAGAACGCGAGAGTATGCTCTTCTAGGATCGCAGAGGGCAAGCCAGGAGCCATCAGGTACAGCAGATGAAAGCCCCCCAAACCAACCTCAAGATCGTTTCACTGGTGCAGCAGTTCTCAAAAGGAATCATGTAGCCGACTTCATGACCGATGTTAACATCCATTTCGTCTGCCACCCGGAGGGCGAGCTGGACCACAGTCTGCTTGTGGACCTGTGTGCACACCACGCCCCCGTGCTGGTAGTGGATGGAAAGGCAATATTCAGCACACCACTGAGGAACCTTTAACGGGGACAAATGAGACAGGATCAGCCCCGCTAGGAAAACACCACCACCACCACCAAAAAACCTCCAAGGGTTCATCTTATAAATGAGTTGTTTTCTTCCACCAGTGAATCACTGGTGGGCTGCATTACAGCTTAGTTGGTGAAACTGAAGAATCTGTGTTTATGCATAGAGTTAGTACTAGTAAATAAAGTTAGGAATAAACAGGAGTTAGCAGGGACTGTAGAAGTTAGACTCCTAGATGAAAAAAAAGGAAGATAAAAATAAAAGGCAAAGTAAAAAAAAATTCTTTTAACCTCAGCTGTTCTGAAAAGACTAATGTATTTAAGATTATTATTTTCTTTCTGGTTAAAAGAAAGCACCATCAAAGATATGGCTTCTGGTAGCAACTTTTTTTTTTTTTTTTTTTTGCGGTACGCGGGCATCTCACTGCTGTGACCTCTCCCGTTGCGGAGCACAGGCTCTGGACGCACAGGCTCAGCAGCCATGGCTCATGTGCCCAGCTGCTCCGCAGCATGTGGGATCTTCCCGGACCGGGGCACGAACCCACGTCTCCTGCATCGGCAGGCGGACTCTCAACCACTGCGCCACCAGGGAAGCCCTGGTATCAACTTCTATGCTTTAAGCAATATAAATATTAAATAGCATTTAGATGAAAAATAGTAGCTCAAAATTAAAACATTTACATTTAAATCTAAATGACCATAACAAAGTAACGAGATAAGCCTACTTTACATTTCCCTGGCAATAAAAGCTAAAATACACTGGCATTTATCATCTAAATACAATGAAAACTAAGCTCAGTGAGATAATTAACCAATCCATCCAGATTTGGAAAGAGCCAATTCCAAGACTGCTCTTGAGTTATTTATTTTTAAATCCTTTTACTGAAAATGTATTATGGTTCAATTGATTTTAAATAGTTCATTTGCATAAGAATTATTATAGTAGAAAGTACTGAATTCATTTGTATGCTGGAATCTTAGGGCACTGTCAGTAAGTTATGCTTTGTTACATGTATTTTTAAAATAAATCATTCTGGGCTTCCCTGGTGGCGCAGTGGTTGAGAGTCCGCCTGCCAATGCAGGGGACGCGGGTTCGTGCCCCGGTCCGGGAAGATCCCACATGCCGCGGAGCGGCTGCGCCTGTGAGCCATGGCCGCTGAGCCTGCGCGTCCGGAGCCTGTGCTCCGCAACGGGAGAGGCCACAGCGGTGAGAGGCCCGCGTACCGCAAAAAAAAAAAAAAAAAAAAAAAAATCATTCTGAGTGTTTTTTAACAGATCCAAGGTATTTAAAAGTTTCAGCATTTTTAATTATCTTCAGATTTGCTATTTACTAGACCCATCGTGGAATTCTTAGATTTTTAAAAAAATTTATTTATTTTTGGCTGCGTTGGGTCTTCCTTGCTGCACATGGGCTTTCTCTAGTTGCGGCGAGCGGGCTTGTTGCGGTGGCTTCTCTTGTTGCAGAGCATGGGCTCTAGGTGCACGGGCTTCAGTAGTTGTGGCATGCGAGCTCAGTAGTTGTGGTAAATGGGCTTAGTTGCTCCGCGGCATGTGGGATCTTCCTGCACCAGGCCTCAAACCCGTGTCCCCTGCATTGGCAGGCAGATTCCCAACCACTGTGCCACCAGGGAAGCCCGAATTCTTAGATTTTAATACTATAACTTGAAAAATAAACATAACTTACTAGCAATCAGGTAACTGCAAAATGAACACCTGCTGCGAACTGCAGATTCCCGATGATTAAAAGTGTAAACGTAGTTCCTCTATTTCAAGATGAGTGTCCGCCTTGTCAACAGGTTGAAAACTAACCAGCAATTATTTCCTCAATAACTTTGTTGTACGAAAGATGAACATTTAACACACTATACTCAGGAAATCTGGAATCAAGGTATATCACAAGTGACCAAAGTCAGGAGTTCTAGACCTGGTGTGCCATTAGGTTGTTATTTGTAAATCACCATTTCTCTAAGCTTCAGTTTCCTTTCCTGTAAAATGGGTTGAACGGATGAGACCTACCCTTCAAGTCTGAGCTCCTGTGCCATTTTCTCCCCAAGGCTTGCTGCGATACCTCCCCTCCACCCCCCACCAGGAAGGAGACCCCACAGTGTACTTCCTGACAACCATGGCATGGACCATGGACCACACTTCCTGCAGTTGCTGGTCTGTTCCAGTGCAGGTCTGTTCACCCCACTAGACTATGAGCTCTGGGAGAACAGAGATCTGTCTTGGTCACCAAATAATCTTAAATAAGTTTATTCAATAAATATTTGTTAAATGAACAAATTAATTTCTTACATTTTCCAGAAATATTTTTAAATTCTATGATTCGATATATTCTACCTTGAATTGCTTCACAATCACACCTAACTGGGAATTCACATAAAAGTTTCTATCTCCCTCATTCCCTAGGAAGTTATTTTTTATCCTTGTCAAATCCTTACTTTTTAACCCGATTCCCTATTCCCTTCATATCTAGGTCCTTAGCTGAGACCTCAAATGACACTTTTGTGAGAAATTATATTAAAACTGTTTGAATTTTTGTCTCCCCACTAGAGTGGAAGATCCTTAAGGTGGACATGCGTGGTTCATATTTCCCCCAATACTTAATAGAGGACCTGACACATAAGAGAGATAATAAATATCTGGATGGAAGGATGGATGAAGACATTAGAATAATTGAAAAGAAGGGAGAGAAAGGCTTAGACTCAGGACTTAACATGGGAGAGAAGTAATAAAACCAAGGGACATTTATTTCTAAGGAAAAATGAACAGTACTCACTAGCAGACTAATTATGCATAAGAAGAAACAAATATTTTAAGATCTCTGACTTAAAATACTAGGGCAATGGCGTCGTTAACAACCAGAAATTTAAAAGTAAAATAAAATAGAATGAATGAATGAAGCTAAACAGTAGCATAAAGTGCTTCTGGGGGGAGCGAAGTGTTCAAGGGGAGGGAGAGAACCTTCAGGAGAGCTGGGAAAGTGGTCAGGGTTAAGGTCATCTTGATGGGAGGACATCCAAGTGTAGCCAGCCTGAGATCAACTGCAAAACAGGCCAGGAGCCTAAGTGAGGGGCCAAAGCTAGAGATACACACAGAAGTCCTAGAATTTCAGAGCTGAAAGGAATGGCAGGCACGTAGGCCACGGCCTCATTTTACACACAAGGAAAGTCTTAGAAGGGTTACTTGCCCCAGTCATCCTGCCAGTAAACGGCCCAGCCACAACCTACGCAAATCTTCCAATTTCTCATCTGGCGTAATTTCCGCCAGGCCACGGTTGCTTCCGAGCATCTTTATACAAAGGTAGTAATAGAAGCCATCGGGTTCTCAACCGTCAATGCTTTTAACTACTCTTTCTAGCCTAATAGCAACGTCAGGGGACAGTACTACGATGACAGCGGGCACTATTTTACACAGCTAGAATTGCTGCTGAAATGACACCATTCAGTTTCACTAAAACACCTGGATATACTCAGTCTGGTTATTATTCTAAGATCCAGGATAGCTGCTTTCAAACTCTAGAATTCTACATGATTCAGATGATTATGGGCCACGTTCCCAAGGTTCCGACTTTGTTTTCTGAGTGCATTTCATTTATTTCTATTTACTCACATAAACAAATTCTGCAAGATTAGACTATTACAGTATGTTTATAATGTTATAAACATCATATAGGCCTGGCAGTGCAATAAATATAAACAATCCAACAGCCCTCACTGTTCTTTTTGCCCTCCTCCACAATAGAGCAAATGATTTCACCTATGAGGCAAAGAAAATAATTCAGAAATGCGACAGCTCTTCTAGCCATCAATTCAAATCACCAGCGAAAGACTGAACACATGCATCTTGGGCTTAATGTAGGGATGTCTGCTGACACAGCCAAGCTGAAAGTTGAGCACAAGTCACAACTAATTGCAGAGCACCCACCCCACGCAGCTCTGACTGTGTACGACGTACTGCCCCTTTCAGTAAGTCACACATGGATGACGACAGTAAGTGATGCAAATGCAAACTGAAAGGGTCGTCTCTGAACAAAAAGGAGAGACACATGAAATCATCTCTCCTAATTATAACAACTTCTGTGCTTCAGCAACCTTCCGAATCACCCCAAGCAAGCTGAGGCACGCGGTGAAGTTTGATGCCTTCGCAAAGTATCGGCTGAAAAGAATTATGATTCAGCAAATGCCAGAAATGTGAACATTTCATAATTTCAAGCGGCACTAAGATTACAGCTTCACAGGGAGCTGTTGCATTCTCTGCACTGATAGCAAATACCGTACCATTCTGCGCCCTGACTCTGATTCTCCTCCGGGAGTGGCTTTTTCTTTGTCCCAGCAGTACCTTACCCTTCTCACCAATGCATTACATGCCTTGAGATTTCATGTCTCTCTCTAAGGTTTCTCTTTGGAAGGTACGCACCCCCCAGGCATCTAGAACATACTTCAGTACTTAGCAAAAGGTGTGCAATTTGGTGAACAAAACAGAAAACTGTTCTTTTATAACTGAAAAAAACAAACCTATTTACAAATTTACCTGGGCCTTTCAGCAACAGATAACACCCACATTTATATATTTGGTCTAGAAAATTTCCCTACTAGGAAACACAACTTCAAATATTTTCATTCTGAACTCATCCAACAACTTTTTCACATTCTCTCAATCCAGTTTTCTGGACTGTGTGACGTGCCACACGTGCTGAAGCCTGAGCGGTGAAGCCGGCTCCGGGTCGCACAATCAGGCGCAGACGCTGACAGAGCGCGCCCGGGTCCTGGCTCTTATCTCCTCCCTGCAAGCAAATCACCGGGACTCTGGCCCATCTGCCGCTACGAGAGTAGGTAAGAGGGGTCCTCCGAGTAACCAAAACCTAATCTACATCAAGGCTTCACCAGCTTGACTTCGTAACCGGAGCTCTACAAATTGTACAGATCCGGAACGCGAAGCCAGGACGCTCCATCCCCACCCCCGGCAACAGGCAGAAGGCTGGGCTGCTGGCCTCTGGGAGGCTGGGGCCCAGGATCCTCGGCTGGTCCAGATCAGAACCAGGAGGGCAGCGGAGCAGTCTCATTGCTGCCCCCGCAGCAGCAGGACAGCCACGTGAGCCACACTGGTGTGGAACCTCCTGCCCCTCCGTCCACGTCTAGAGATTGCGTCCCCTCCTCTAGCGGATGTACAAGTAAAGGACGCGAGACACAAGTCATCTGTGAGACACAACGCCACTACAGTTAAAACAAATTCTAGTCCCAAAGGCCCTCAAGCCCTCGTTTTATGTCCCCAGCCTGCCCATGGTGACTGATTCCTCTTCTGGGCCACCCAGAGCGTGGCTGTGCCAAGGTCCCAATCACTCACTTTTATTTAAGAACCAGAATCACGAAATCCAAAGCTGAGAGGAACCATACGGTCCAGCGATTCACCCAAAGGCATGAATCTCCACAGCAACGTTCCTGCAGGGCGCACGAAGCTGCCCGATGTGAGCCAGACGCCGGAACTCATTCCTGAGGAGTGGGTCCCCTTCCGCATTAAAGGTCACGTGTCCCTGGATACCGTAATTTGTATACCTCTTGAGTGAACACAGGTAGACTCCGCCAGCAGAAAATGCGGAGTAAGTTACTCAGCTAATAAGGTGCAGTTGTTCTAGACCAGCCAGCTTCTGAATTTAGGCTAAAGCTCAGGTACGTCATGCTTATTCAGCTCACTGACCCAACCATTTCGGGGGAAATTTCAGGACAAGGAAGTAAATAGATGGTTCTAAAAATATTTCATTGTCTTTTAGGCTTTTTCATAAATCTGCCCCAAAAAAGGTAACAAGAAGAAGCTCTATAAATGTATGAAAAGTTGTCCTCTTTTCCAGAGGGCAGTCACAAAATAGCCCCCATACCATCTGCACTAAAGAGAGGCGGGATTTTGGGATCCAGCAAAACACTGTGGTCCTCTTGGGAAGGCTTGGGCCTAAAGACAGACTTTTCTTTGAAAGGTTTAAAATGCTGAGGAAAAAGAAAATAGTCTTAGAAGCTCTTTAAAAAATAACCAAGTTGTTTCCAGAATTAAGAAAACAACTGATGCTCCCATTATTTAAATTGGTTTAGAATTTGATTTCTCCTACCCTGAAGATACATACCGCCTTCACACTTAACAGAAACAAGCATGATTTATTAAAATGATCAAGAAGTTAGAGATGACAAGAGAAACCATTGCTAGGTATTAACATAACATATTACATGACAACAATTCTGGCCCTTTAAGATCACAAATTCTAAAAGAAAACTCAAGGAGTATATATTAAAAAAATTTTTTGTTTAAACAATAGTGTGGGTTAGCAATTCTGAAACTAAATTTTGAGCATTCTAAGATTGAACAAGTAAAGATATTATGAATAATGGGTGCTAAGTTTCTCATAGTTAGAGAAAGGAGTTACAAATATGGAAGTGGGGAAGGCTAGAATGAACGCTGTACAGCTGAACTGGAATCAGAGGCATCAGTAGGAACCCATGGTTTTAAAAATAGAGAGACAGAGATAAAGATAAAACAGAAATATACATAGAGAAAGAAATACAGAGAAATAGAGAGCAACAGAGAAAGACAGAAACCGAAAGAGCTAGAGAGATGGAAGGAGAAGCAGGAGGGCCTAGAAGCAACTGACAAGTCAATGGCCAACGGGCACTTAGCACCCATCTCCTGGTTTTTAAATACAATTCCCACTAAAATGAACCACCAGGGCTCCTTGAGAAAAATGGCTGTTTCCAAGACTGGAGCAGGGAACATACTAGATGAGCCTATAACATCTTACTGGACCAGAAAGCAAAGAAATGCTCAGAGAATGATGTCAAAAGAACACAGAAGGCACCCTGAAGGGGTTCCCATAGGCCACATGGGGGACGATTTGAGCAACAAAATAAACGGGCTTAGTAATGAATTATCACCTACAGAATAAAATAAGAATTCATGAGTCCACACTGACATAAATAAATGAATAAATAAATAAGGAAGAAGAAAAAGCTCAGTTTTACAGAAGAATTCCAAATATTAAATGTATCAATAGAAGGAATTTCAGAAATAGAAAAATCACCATTTGGTTACTACCGTGTAATAACGTCAAAGGTAAGAATCGTCCAAGGATGCTAAAATTAGTAGCTGGAGGCACGACAAGAAGCAGACTCTACGTAGCCTCCAAGTATCTCCCCATATCTCTTAAATGATAGGGGGGGAATTGTAACTTGACGATAGAGATCAAGACAGTCACCACCTTACCAAGTTATCAAAGTTAACATCACCAGTCATGGGAAAAATCTTCTGTCTCCTGCTACGATGCCCCGAGGAGGACACATAGCACTTCTGTGCTCTTCCTGCCACAAACGCAAAATTGGAATCTAATCCAAAGGAAACACCAGACAGATTCAAACTGAGGGATGTTGTACGAAATAACCAACGTGTACTCTTCAAAAATGTTGTGGTCATGAAGGACAAGGAAAGACTGAGAAGCCGCTTCAGATCAAAGGTGATTAAGGAGAAATGACAAGGAAATGCAATGTAACTTTGGATTGGATTCTGGACTAGAATTTTTTTTTTTAATGACAAAGGTCCTTAGTGGGCAAACTGATGAAATTTGAATGTTATAAGTTAGATTTTGGTAATTATGTTGTGGCTAGCCCTGTTTTAGTAGATATTGCTGAAGTATTTGGAGGTAAAGGATATCATATCATCAACTGACTCTTAAAATGTTCAGAATAAAAATCAGTGTGTGTGTATGGAGAGAGAACAATAAAGCACATGCGGTAAAATGTTAACTTTGGTGGAATCTGGGTGAACTATATGTGGAAAATCTTTGTACTATTTTTGCAACATTTTGTAAGTCTGAAATTATTGCAAAATAAAAACTTTCATTTTTTTTTTTTTTGGCTGCGTTGGGTCTTCGTTGCTGTGCGCGGGCTTTCTCTAGTTGTGGCGAGTGGCGGCTACTCTTCATTGCGGGACATGGGCTCTAGGCCCGTGGGCTTCAGTAGTTGTGGCACATAGGCTTCAGTAGTTGTGGCTCGCGGGCTCTAGAGCACAGGCTCAGTAGTTGTGGCACACGGGCTTAGTTGCTCCGTGGCATGTGGGATCTTCCCAGACCAGGGCTCGAACCTGTGTTTCCTGCATTGGCAGGCGGATTCTTAACCACTGCGCCACCAGGGAAGCCCCTAAATAATTTTTAACTTGCCACTTGTCCACAGAAACCAGGAAAATTATACTCCTTCAGTTTTCATCCTTAGCTTCTTATGACAAACTAAATCATTCATTGTAGCAACAACTCATCACAACAAATAGAAAATCATAATAAACCCTTGATATTGGCAGCTATAAACAAGATTAAAGAAAAAAAAAACCTGTTGTCCATTTCACCCCTCTTCAAGTTCCATTTAGAACAAGTAAGCCCCAGAGGTAATAAAAACCTTAAAGCAGCAAAGTATAGTAGAAAGAGTTCTTAGAATTCCAGCTCAGAAAGTTATGTGACATTCGTTAGACAAATTATCAAACCCCTCTGGGCCAGGGTTTCATCATCTGAAAAATGAAGGGGTTCTATCAGATTATCTCTGTGGTCTGCTCTATAATTCTCACATCATGAGAACCTACAAATGAATTTCATAATAAAAATACTTACTGCTTGCTTTACAATTTAAGTGTAAAATAGAGATCTCACTCAAATCAAACTTCAAGTTCAAATATGACAACAATAAACTGGCCAGTAAATAGTCATTAGCTGTCTATCCTAATTCTTTCCTCCTTTTTAGATCCTGAAGTGTGTGGCTCTAGGCCTGGATCATATTTGGCCACTCGGTTATTTCTTACAGTCTGGAAAATAAGAACTTCCTTGTGCTTCTGACTTTCTGTAACTTAGCCAACTTCACCAATAAGCATATCCACACATCCTGATTATCAGACTGCTAGACATGTAAACATGGCAGTTAATCCCCAAACCTGTGGCAGGCAAATAACATCTATCACATCTTTTAAAATATAACATGCACAACAAAATAATTTGAATAGGTTTTTCTGCTATTCTAAAGAACATTCAGTGGTACAATAAACACAATTAATATCCACCTACGTATTAACTTTTATTCAGCTGGCTTTCATAAAGAAATGTAGGGAAGTAACTTAACTGTTGTGCCTGAATTGCTAATGCTCTTTTTTGTTTTGTTTTTTGGTTTAGATAATATCATTATTAAAACAGAACACTATGCTGTGACACTGTGATTATTTAAGTAATACAAAAGTACAACACACAAAGTAAATTCTTTTTTGTAGTGGCTACTCACCTGAGAGCTCTTGCCACATTTAGCATCTCCTGAAACGATCACAATTTGACTTTGAAGCAGATTCTCCATAAAGGAGTATTTTTCCTTCCATATTGGAAGATCTTCTCTTTCTTTCAGAAGTTTATAATAACGTGATGAATATGGCAATCCATCGAAAGGGTTAAGTTCCAGATCCTCACAGGCCAAAATCCCCTCCTCATTCCCCTCACTGGAATCGAGGGATTCAGGAAAATAGCGTTTTTCAGAGGAAGGGTTTGGACATCCCAGTTCTTCTTCTTCCATCTTGTCCAAGTGAGCTTAAGCAGCTGGCATTCTCCTACAATAACCCACTGCACATAGGGTTGAAAGTGCAAATATACAAACTCAGATGTCCCAATGTCTAGGCCTTCAGTTCAAGGTTTTACAAGCTGAATTCCTCAAATCTGCATCTGTTCTTCTTTGCTGCATGAGCTACTATGCTGGCTCCCCAGCACTCTTCAGCACGTCAAATGATTGTCAATAAACCACGCTAAACACAAACAAAAAAAAAGAAGGAAAATCAGGTACATATACATACAAGATGTTCAAAAGAAAAAGCATACGCATTCAAAAATAAAAGCACGATTCTTCCTGTTAACTGGTTACTGTCTTTTATTTCTGCTGTCTGTTTAAAAGGCCAGGAATAATATAGGTTAATTCTTAAAGTCTGGTTGGCTGCAATTTTTTCCTGGCCAGTTTGGAAAACAATTCCACACTGGACCTGGTGCTCTCTGCCTGATCCGCCTCTATCACAGGTCCCCGCATCTTGATTGACAGTGAATAGAAAGCAACAGGGGGACATTGTGAGTGTGAGCCTCGATCACGTGGTCACTAATCCCACTACAAAAGAGATGCCAGACCCTATAAAAGGGAAAACTGTGAGGGCTTGGGGAGTGTTCGCCAACACTGGCTACAAGAGTCTACTATTTATTTATTTATTTACTATTAAGAACTCCTCTAGTTTAAAGAAGAATATTTTAAAAAAATACTTCATTTTACATTTGCTTGTGCCAGTTTACAGAGTCAAGTGAGCGGGTTGCTTATATTTTTCCATCTGAGGCTATGGCCAGCTTTTGTTAATGAGGTCTTTGTTTGCTTAATTAAACCATAAATCTCAAGCAAATTTCTCGAGATTCCTGGGTCCTCAGCCCAGTATGTCATATTCAAGAGGCAATAAAATACATTTAATTTAAATGAAGAAGTGAAAAATTGCCTAAGAAAAAGTAAAATTTATGCTAGTAACACTCCCTACGTGTCAGGTAAGGGGTCCTTCCTTTTGCAATCACTGGTGATTTTTTAAAACTCTAATCAGTATTGCTGGAAATAAGCACCTTTTCACATTAATCAAGGGAAAACTAAAAAGACAGAAAAACTTGAGTACAAAAGAACAAATAATAAAATACATTTCATGATATCTTGTCACTCAGATCACTCTTTTTACAGCACCCCATTTATTAGAACTATTGCTTTTTTTTTAATGTATAACACACCACTTTATTTTTTTAACTTTCTTTTTAAATTTTTTTTCAAATTTATTATTTTTTAAATTTATTTGGCTGTGCTGGGTCTTAGTTGCGGCATGCAGGATCTTTTTTTTTTTTAGTTGCAGTATCTTTTTCTTTTAGTTATGGTGTGTGAACTCTTAGTTGCGGGGTGCGAACTCTTAGTTGTGGTGTGCGAATTCTTAGTTGTGGCATGTGGGATCTAGTTCCCTGACCAGGGATCAAACCCGGGCCCCCTGCACTGGGAGTGAGAAGTCTTAGCCACTGGACCACCAGGGAAGTCCCGGAATTATTGCTTTAGATTGTCAGAGTTAGCGGGCTCAAACGGCTAGCTCCTAATCATAAGTAATAAAAAAAAACCCTCCTCCATTGGTCAAGCCAGGCTCCAAGGAAACAGTTAATCACTTAAGAAACATGCGCTGAGTGCCTTTTCAGGGCTTAAATTAATAAACTAGGCACTGGACACCCACTTACTTTAGGGGTAGGATGAAGAGTGGGATAGAATTTTTAAAAAGTCACACACAAATAGGCCAAAAGAGGGAGAAACCAGAGCAGGGAAAGGACGTTTTAGCTCTATGAAGGTAGAGTTCTTCAAAATTCATTCTAAAAGCCATTGTTTCAAAATTATAATGGAATTATAATGTTGTGATAACACAAATGCAACATGGATTAACTCTACAATTCTTCACTGCCCCATGGCTGAGACCACATCCACAGAAAAGCTCCAAAAACACAATAGCCTGAGATCACAGGACAAGCTGACTTTGACACGGTATCCAAGAATCAGAAAATTCTACTGCTTAAGAGAAGCTGACATTTAGTGTTATATTCAATTTTTGTTTTGTTCTGATTAGAATCCCTTCCAAGGGATCTCATCGTACATGTAAATTAAACTACTGTAATGACCAATGATTGCCTTAGGTACTATTTCTGAATTGTTTTAACTTAAAAACAAACAAAAAAGCAGAGCTATTATTTTTACCAAATATGTGTCCTTGAAATGTTTCTCTTAATTTTATAGCACTCATTAAAAGTGTAATAATCTTGTAATTAAAGTAAAATCTTACTTATGAAGTATTTACCACTTTGAATCCTGGGGGAACAGTCACGTTTTCTGAATAGTCATCTTTCTAGAGATCTAAGGCTCACCTAGCCCCTTCATAACACATACAATGTGTACAGATACATCACCCACTTCTCTGTTATGGTGATTAAAAGATGACCACAGATTCTCTGCTCCCACGGAGAGGTGGAGCCTATTTCCTTTCCCCTTGAGTCTGAGCTGGCCATGGGACTCAGGATGACTACAAGAATGCAGTGAAGTGACGATCGGCTACTTCCAAGGCATTCACATGCTTGAAACACTCCCCCTTGGAGCCAGCTGTCATTCTGTGAGGTGCCCAAGGAACGGGGAGAGGCCACTGGGAAGAAACCAAAGCTTGGCGTCTGTCTTCAGAAAGCACAGACCGCCAACCATGTGCGTGAGCCGTGGAAGATGCTCTAGCCCAGTAAAGCCTCCGGATGACCACAGGCCCAGCCCACAGGACACCCAGCAGAAGGAGCCAAGTCAACCCAAAGAACCATGGGAAGGGTACCTGGTCACTGTTATAAGCCACCAAGTTCCAGCAACAGATAACCAGACTTCTGCCTACTAAACAGAGTATACTCAGAATTCATGCTTTCTTCACAACTCAGCATCACCAATACATTGGTTCCTATAACACAATGATGATTGCAGATTTCCCTGAAGTGACAGGGGTCAAAGGCCAGACTGCGGCCCCAGAGTCCTCCTTTCTCTGGGGATTCAGTACCCACGTCACACTGTGGTCAGCTCATTTACCTGGTGAGGCCATTCTCTGCTTCTCTAACCTGCTCTCCTACTTGGCATTTAGAAACCAGTTAGGCTTGTTTGACAGAAATACTTGTAATGGTTGAGTCCACAAAGGGCTCTACGCTGAATCCAATGAGTCTGAAGGGTAAAGCTAAGAAGTCTGTGACCTCTATTTCCAGTTCGCTCAGGACCTTTTTACTGCGATATAGACTGAGTTCCAGATTTGGAGGGGGGAGTGGCTGAGTTTTGAGCCCACCCGACTCCCACGACAGACCTCTCCTCGTTTATCCAGCAACTGGCATCAGTCATGCCAATGATTTTCTCCTAGATGTAATTAAATACATACAAAAGATCCTTGTCTTGGCCTTTGGCAAATTTAATAGTACTAACCTAAATAAAGGAAAACACATAATACGGTAGGCTACATGCCACTGAAAATAAAATTTAATAAAAACCGTTATCAGTATAAACAACATTCTACTACAATAATTTTAAATCTGAAAGACTGGCATTTGCTCCTTTTCAAAGCTATGCTACCTGAGGCTGTAGATTACACCTGTCAGAGACGGCCCTTTGAAGTCAATCTATTGCAACTCTTCAATGAGTATTTATGAAAACAATACACATCTAGTATAACATGAAACCACCTTCACCAAGAAAAGAATCAGAAGTTGATGTAAGATGAAGCTATGTGTTAGCCATTGATATTCTGGCTCTGGTCCAGTAATTCTAGAAATGTTTGCAAGGGACTAAGTGAAACAAGATTGTGAAATTTGTCCTGAATAACTGTTTCACTGTTCAATGCTCCTCTTCAGTATTTCTCTCCATGTTCAATTTAATATAAATGTGTTCTTCAGACCCACAAAACTCTCAAATGTACCATTTTAGCAATTGCAGAGATCTGGAGATTTCCCAACACTTAGTCTCTGGACCTCTTCCCTTTTCTCTCTATAATAGGGCCCGCATGGTCTCATCCTGTTTCATGGCTTTAATGCCATCGTATGTGGAGGACTCCCATTTATTCATCCTGTCAATCCTCTCTCCGAAACGTCAGGTCTCACGTATCCAACTACCTACTTGTCATCTCCAACTTGGATATTTAACAGGCTTTTCAAACTTTACGTATCCAAAACTGAGCTCTGATATTTGCCCCAAAGCCATAAACCTGGTCTTCTCATCTTCTTCCTTTTAATTGCTCAGACCAAAAATTTTGAAGTTACTCTTCATTTTTGTCTCAAATTCCACCTCTGGTCCTTCAATGGATGTGCAGAATAACAGCCTCCAAAGATGTGCACGTCCTAATCCCTGGGATTTGTGAATATGTACTTTGCTTGACAAAAAGGGCTGCAGATGTGATTAAGTTAAGGACCTCGGGATAGGGAGATTATCCTGGAGGGTCCAAGCTAATCGTAAGGATCTGAAGCTCAGAGAGCCGTTCTCAGCTATAGTCAGAGGGAGATATGACCATGGAGGAAGGGTCAGGGAGATGCAACGTGCTGGCCTTGAGGATGGAGGGAGGGGCCGTGAGCCGTGATGTGTGTGACCTCTAGAAGCTGGGATTCTCTCCTACTGGGTCTAGAAAGCAGCACAGCCCTGCCGACCCCTTGACTTTAACCCAGTGAGATCCTGTGATGGACTTCTAACCGAAGCACCGTAAGATAATAAATTACCACTAAATTTGCAGCAATTTGTTACAGGAGCAATAGTAAACTAATACATCTGATCATGTCAGCTCTACCTTCAAAATACATCAAGGACCCCATACGTTCTACTGTGAACAGCTGGTCTGAGCCACCATCCTCTCCCCTGCATTACTGCAATAGCCTCCTGACTGGTCTTGGTTCCACCCTTAGTCTCCTGGAGTCAAAGTGATCCCGTTACAAGTCAGCTCACGTCTCCTCTGCTCAAAAATTTCTAATGGCTTCCCATTTCATCTTACTCCAAGGAAAAGCCACAATCCTTAATAGGATCTACAAGTCCTGTGGGACCTACAGCCATCACCTGTCTGCCCTCGTTTCCACTGGCTCCCTCCCAGCTCCCTCTTCTCTACCCACGTGGCCCCTCACTATTCCTCAAACACACAGCACACGCCTGCCTCAGGGACTTCACGCCTGCTCTTCTCTCCTTCTGAAATGTCCTTTCCTCAGATATCCCAATGGCCAGTTCCCTTACTTCCCAAAGATCTTCATCAACTCTGTGAGGGCTTCCCTGCCACGTGGCTGCCCTGTCTGAACTTCTACCCACACCCCCGCGCCCCAAACCCACTTCCTAGCTTATTATTTCCTGCATTATTTTACCTCTTTATTTTGTTTACTGTTGGTGTCCTCCACCAGACTGCAAGCACCCTGAGTCAGGGATGTGTCTATTTTGCTCCTCACATCTACAGCAGAGCTGACACATAGAGAGCATTCAAAAAATATTTGTCGAATGAATGAGTGAATGATGTTATTAGCACGTCAGGGATACTGCTGTTCGACTTTCCAGGTTGCCCTCGATTCATCAGTGACCAAGTCCTTCAAAATTCGGGATTCTGCTCCTTCCATCTCCCTCGTCTTTCATCCCCAGACTCCCGTGACCACCTACCTTTCTCCTCAGTCTCTCCACCGCAATCTCTCTTGCACAGATTTGCACTTTCATTATTTTACTCTCCTCAAAGTTCCAGTTAGCTTGCTACTGCTGAATGAACAGAGTTGAGACACTTCTGTCAGGAATTCGCTATGTTTCTGGATTTCGGTAACTTTTCTGTCCCCTTTCATTAATGATATAGAATAGACCCCTGCTGTTTTTAAGGCATATGGCCTGAAATTTTGGTGAATCACCACAAGCATCAACTGAAATGTTTGTGCCAGCTCTTGAGTTTTCCCTTGAACCACATACCCAAACCACAGATTAGCTCCTTTTGCAACATTTATTAAAGCTGTTTCTTTCTTGGTGACTTGAGGAGTTGTGTGGAAAATCACAGAGCTGCACTGAGATTCACATAACAGCGTTGTCACGCTTGCTCCAGCAGACCCCTGATCTTTCGGGCCACTTGTAAATAACCAGTACGAGGAGGCAACATCCCTAAGTATTAGGGAACTACTGAACTATCTGTACTACTTACTGTCTTTCCCCCATATTTTCAGTCTCTCTACTTGAACCATTATTGAGCTATATTTTCTTTGGCAATTTCCAGAGTCTGAACCCAAATACTGTAGGAACCCGCGTCCCCTGCATCGGCAGGCGGACTCTCAACCACTGCGCCACCAGGGAAGCCCCCAAAAGTTATACTTTTGTCAGTTATATTTAAAAACTAAGATATTCCCTAGTGTTGCAGATTTCTGACTCTCCCAGGAAAAACACAACCTTAATAAAGTAAACCCTGATCTCCATTATGAGTACAAATGCTGAAAAAATAAAGGTATTAATTCTCTCCTTTTACAGGAGCAGCTCAGCAAAAGGAGACATCTGCCTATGTGGAACCTTTGGAATGAAGCTGTAACACTAACACAAACACTCAGCACGCGTACTCAACACATTTACTCAGGTTTTCACTTTGTGTCCTCTAGCTCTAGGTTTATCATAGACTCCCTAAGGTCAAGATCTGTTTCGGAGCCATCCTTGCGAAGTCTACAATATAAAGGGCTTTGCACAGATTATGTGATCAATAAATATTATCTGAAATAATAAACGATATACTTGTGAACCATGATTATAATGTTTAGAAGAAAGAAGGTTAATGAGGCATTACCAGTGAATAATAACTCTTCAGGATAAAGGGCTATTATTTTTTTTTGGAGAATGGGATCATTAGTCCCGCATTCCATGCCAATTCTATTCAAAGTGCTTGTTTGCAGCAAGATAAGGAGCTTAAACCAGAATGTAAATTAACTCACTGCCTCCTTCACTGAAGAAGTCTTGCTGTTAAACTGAAATAAACAGTATGATTAGTGCCATAGTCTATTTACATGCTGGTACCAGCTCCTAGTCTCATTGCAAACCAGTAACAGTCTGTGGACTGGCACTGGTCTGCAGACCACACTTTGAAAAGAAAGGTTCTGTACAACCCCTAAAGTTGGACTAGCACTAATGATAACGATAATAATGATGATAATTCTACCAATTAGCCTTTACAGAGTGCTTACTGGGTGCCAGATGCTATAAGTGCTTAAGCACTTTATATGGATTACTTCATTTAAACTCTTAAGGACCCCATGAGGGTTGACTTTATTATTTCCATTTTTTCAAATGAGGGAATTTAAGCCTTCAGAAGCTTAGTTAATTTATTCAGCTTTGAGATGCGCATCTGTGGTGGAGCAGGTGCTGAAGTCCTGTGGTCTGATCTCAGCTTCACCCCAGGTACGTGTACAGTGTGTGCATAACGACATCGTACCACACTGCTTCCTGACTGCGTTAAAGAATGTGGGCTCCCACCGCAACACTGTGGGGTGAAGAAATACTTGATATTATGGGAAATGTCAGGCAGGGTGGTCTGGAAAAAATACCGTAAGACAAATAATGTGCAGTTCTTTTATGGGAAGAAAAACATAGTTGTAATCACCCACATGAAGTTACAGTCAAATACCTAATATGTAAACTTTATTTCCTAGGCATGTTACATTTTAATTGAAACAGTGGACTTAACGTTACTGGGATTTTTAGAAGATCACCCCTTTGCTTTCCTTTGTTTTAATTGGCTCAGAGCTCCCAAAAAGCACATCCTACTGGTTTCTAGTATCTACTTAAAACCTTTCTTGAACAAGGTAAGGTAAAAATTCAGAACTTATTTTAAAAACCTTATTTCTAGACTCCTAAAGTTGACTCTGTCTTGACTTTAAGTAAGCAAATCAAATTAATCAGCTACTTAAAAATACTCAAATGAAAAATGATTCACTTTTAACTCAATATTGGCTCATACCAAACACAGCTTGAATAACCAATCCTGCACAGTTAATTTGTTAAAGAATCCTACATTCTGCTGGTAGTTTGCATCTACAGAAAGACTTCCCAAGCTCAAGCAATGCTTATGTGTCATAATCACATATTACTCTCCACATGGAAGTTTGTAAATCAAGGGTTTGGTTAGACTTTCAAATGGCTGGGTCACTCAGTGCTTTTCAATATTACTTTGGTGATTTTTTTAACTGAATAATATTCTGAAAAGTAACATTTGAGTAAAAGCAGAGTTAATGAAGTATGCTAAAATATTAATTTGGCTCATGTGTGCAGTCAGGTTAGGTATCTGAGCAAATGAGTGGGAGCCAATCACAGCTGCAATCTCAAGACTAGGTTACTGCCGGCCTCCCCGAGGAAGTCAGCGTATTTACTGGGCCTCCACCGCACGCGAAGCCAACTTTGACCCACTTTTTTCAAAGACAGTATTTGCTTGAGGCATTATCATACCTCCTGGAGTTACATTCTGCTCTAAATGGAGATCATGAAGAAACCACAAATACCAGGACGTTTTGTTCTTTGCGAACAAAGCAATGGGTAGCCGTTTTGCATCACCTTTAACAAAGCAATAATAAACTGATAAACTGTGTTGTTGTGCTCTGTGGCAGGTGGAGGGAAGCACTGGGCTGGCCAGAAAGTTCGTTCGGGGTTTCCCATAGGTGCTATGGAAAAATTCGAATGCACTTTCTGGCCAGCCCACTGTAATCATTTCAGGGAATGCTGGTACATGAGCCCTCTAACAGCAGGGATTCTGTTTTATTAATCTTTCCAGATCTTCAGCTCACTTTTCTGGCCCCGCCTCTTTAGTCTCCTTGCGTTCTTCCTCCGTACCCTGCTCCTCCTATAAGATATATCCGTGTACCCCAGAGTTCTATCCTTGGCCCTCTTCTCGTTCCACACCATCTCACTGGGGAATCTCATCACATTTTTAACTTCAATTACTGAATGCTTCATCCAAATTTCTATCTTCATCCCAGACGTCTTTCTACAGTTCCAGACACACATGTCCAACTACTGCTTATGGGACACCCCAACTCAGATGACAGGCAATTTCAGAGTTAACATTCAGAACTGAGCTCATCATCTGCCCCATTTCTTACACTCCTGAGAAAGAAAAAGATGTCTTTCCTTCTTTCCTGTTCCAGATTCAACAACTGACAGAACGGTCCCCCCCCTCAGCGGGGAGACAGCCCTGGCTTCTCCCTCACCTTCACGCCTCCCCAACACCAACTCCGCCTCTCTCAGCTGTCCCTCCTCCTCCCACCAACACCGCCTTAGTATGTTAACATTTTTTCACGGATTACTGCAAAATCTCCAATTTTTTCTGCATGTAATTTTGGCTCTCCATCAATGTCATTCACAGGCTGCCGGGGATCTCCTTCAAATGCATAACTGATCATGTCACTGACTCAAGTACTTTTTATTGCCTTCAAGATAAAATGTCACTCCCAGGTTCTTTCTGATTTAGCCTGCATTTGCCTCTCCAGCCTCACTTCCTTCCACTCCCTTCTACTAAGTTCTCTCTGCTCCAGCCACAATGAACTTTTGCCTAGAGTTGGCCTCCCTGCCTCCCTGCCTTTGCTCAAAGCTCCTCCTCTGCTTGGGAAGCCCTCCTGCCCCCACATACGATCCATCTGGTCACTTCCTAGTCCCTGTATGAACAGCGACTCCGGAACCAAGGAAGCACCTAACACGCTACGGATGCTCAATAAATGTTTGCTGTATGCTGGAATCAATAACAACCCTCTACGTTTAATAAATTCTTTGCAATATACACGGTATTTTCATTCATATCTATAATCACATTTACTTCATTTCTATTCTCACAACTTGACTATACAACCATTTCAGGTTTTATTATCCCCAGTTATCAATGAGGAAATAATAGCTCCTGACTTTACCAAGGTGGCAGAACTAGAAATTAATGCAATCATCCCTGACTAAAGGCTTGTCCTCTTTCTATTATTATTCAACTTAAATGATCAGGTACACACCGAAAACCCACGATGAGCTAAAGGAATACAGAAGCCTAGGTCATGGACTTAGCTCTAAAATGCTTAATCTAATCAGAGGCCAAGACCCATACACAAAAAATGACAGAGAACTCTACATGAAAGTAGAGTGTGTGTGTGTGTGTGTGTGTGTGTGTGTGTGTGTGTATATATATATATATATATATATAAAAAAAATAGATAGCCAACAACGACCTATTGTATAGCACAAGAAACTATACTCAATATTTTGTAATACCAGTAAGGGAAAGAATCTGAAAAAAAAAAATATATATATATATATATATATAAATATATGTGGCTGAGTCACTGTGCTGTATACCTGAAACTAACATGAAGCTAACACAATATTGTAAATTAACTATAATTCAATAAAAAAAAATTCTAAGAAAAAAAAGAAAGTATAGTAGAGTATAGGGATAAGTGCCAAAGTGTGTAGCGCCCCCAGTAGGAAAGAGAAATACATTCAGTGGGCAGTCCCCTAACCTGGAAGACTCCCCAGATGGGAACTGGGGGTGTGGGTGGCATGGCTCTGCAGCCCGATTATACTACGAATGATTAAAAGGGCTAAGAGATGGGCATTTCTTGAGTCCAACAATTTGAGTGCAGACCATGACAGGTCTGGAGGACTGAAAGGAAACAGCAAAAATGGAAATATAATTGTTTTCTGCCTTTGACTGAACTCCTTATGAGTTTCAGAAAGTAACAGAGAAAGAGGAAAAAGTACCCTCACTCTGGCAAAATAACAAACAAAAATCCAAAAACAAAAATGAGAAACTTCCTCTGACTTATGATAGTAAGTTTGCTAAATGGAAATAACACGTTCATTTGCTTTGTTTTCTTTCCTTCTTTTTTCTTTTTTAAATCATCCTACTAGGATTAAATAATGTTAACTTCCTACTGGAGTTATTTTTACTTTGAATTCTGATGTGGACAAGAGATTTAAATAAGAAAAAGAAAGGCTACTCTTACCGGCTACCTTGCTATTCCTTGTGACAGTGCTTTGGCTTGCTACATTCAGTTAAGCATCAATCAGCCAAGTAAATAATAATGTAACTATCCTATCCAGTGAGGAGCTTGGAAACTTTTTTAAAAATCAGGACTTCATTGTTTTTAACTTGACCACCAGTAACACCCTGAAAATGACAGTGAAAAGAAACGGAAAACAAAGTAGTAGAAAATCCCCAAAGGGACAACCAATACCTTTACCATTCATCTCAACTCCTAGGACATTAGCAACCTTCTGACCTCAGGATATTTCCTCCAATAATGTATCCTTTACCTAGAGCGATTTCTCTAAAGCTCTTCTCACTCATTCAACAGACATTTAACAAGTACATTGTGCTAGGGCTGGAGGAGGAGAAACTGAATGTTGTCCCTGCCTTAGACATCTTTGTACCTCCCCCGCCTCCCACTCCCCCCACCCACAACGAGTCATTTCTTCCATAGGTACACTATCCCCTAAAGTCCAGTGTTGCTTTTCAGTTGCCAAAGTCACCTGTTACCTAAAATATTTCAGTGCAGGATTTCCTCAATGTCAAGTTCATAACTACTGATAAAATCATTCATCTATAATACAAAGTATTCACCAATGTATATCTCAATTTTTCCAACCTTAAAATCTGCATGCAACTACTAAACTCCTGAGTCCTTGTTACTCTGGCACGAAGATCTACAATGTTGCTTCTTCTTTTTAAATACAAATGCCTAATCCTTTACTATATGGGAAATTTTAACCCTACCTTTTTTTTTTCCTGCTAATAAAAGCCAAGTTTTCATCACTATCTTATCACATTGACTAAGATGTTATTAATGAGCACCATTATGTTTGTTTCTTGGATGAAAAGACCAATTCATGATTTTGCAAATGATGTGAAAACTAGAGTTTGAAAAGACTATACTACCAAAGTACTGTTGATCTTAGATGCTTTCTGTCTAAAAATCCATCCCCTGTGTCTCTATGTAACATGAACAGGTATTTAAGGTACCATGAAGTGCTTACTTTCCAACCTCAATTTATTACTTTAATATTTTAGCTTATGAATTACGGATTCTGTATATATCACACTGCTTGTCGATATCCACACATAAACCTTCTTGCTTTGACAATTAATCTGAAAATGTCTCCATATAGTCTGCGAGGGGAAAGCCTAATTTGGTGGAATATAATAAATGTCCCTTTTCAACACAGGATATATGCTTCTCAGGTTCAATTAACCTCTGAATGATTCTAAGAGAAAAGTAATTCTCCTTGATGTTCCTTGTCTACATAGCGGAAATCTCTCTAGTGGCAAAGAATGAGTAATCACTTACATGACCGCAAAAGGCCACTTTTCATTTCCCTCAAGTACTGTCTAGAGCAGCAGGAGGAACTGATGGAGGGGTCATAATCTCCAGCACGAGCACTAAATCAGTCATGCCATTTTCCTCCCACCTGCACTTTCATTCTCGTCCTTTTCCTTCTCTCTTCTCCATTTTTCCCTCTTCCTTACAGTTGTTTTTCTTAACCTACAGCACTCTCCCCGTGGTTTGAATTTTTACAACCTACCAGATAAAATCCCTGGTGACCCTCAAAGCTTCCTTACCTGCATCAGTGTTTTAAAAACAAATATTAGGAAAGATTACGGTGTGGGATCACGTTACACTTGTTTCACATACCTATAAAGTTTTGGCACAGAACGTGAGGGCTGATGCCACAACTCAATCGAAAACCGGGAGGGCTGAAACAAACACACACACACACACAAACTAACTCAACCGGAAAGATCCGACTCGGGCCCACAGCCTGAAATGTGACACTTGGGATGACAGTGCAATGCGGAGCGAAGGAATTCTCCCGGGTTTCAGGATACAAGGGACACACTCGGCCCACTGCTGACGACAGAAGAGGCTCTCATCTGCTCCATGCTTCCCGCAAATGTGACACGAGTGACCCAACTCTCCGCTCCCAAGGCGGGGCCGGGGTCCAAGCCCCCAAACCCCACCCCCGCGGCCGGGGCCCCTTGCTTGGAGGGCTGGTGTGCACAGGTTCTCTCCCCGCGCCGAGACGCTGCTACGGGAGGTTGGGGGAGGCCGCCTCCTCCGGAGCATTTTACGAGTCGGGGCAGGGTCGTCCCGGGCCAACGGGCGGGCAGGGGGCCCCAAGCGGCCGCAACAGGTGCGCCCGGGCCGCCCACTCGCCCCTCCCGCCGCCGGGCCCGACCTTTACCTGCAGCGGCGGCTCCCGAGTCCGGGGAGGGAGGCTCAGGCCCGGCCGCCCTACCCCGTGGGGCAGGCCGAACTCGCCGGATGCACGGACCGACGGACCGACTGACGCCTTGGGTCGCCGACGGAGGGCCAGCAGGCCCCCAGCCGAAGGCCCGGGCACCGGCCCCGCCGGGGCCGCGAAGGCCGCCAGGGAGGGCGCGATCGCAAGATCAGGCCTCACGGGCAGAGAGTCTTCAGCCGGCGACCCCGCCGCCACCCTCGCTCGGTGCCCCTGCGACGCGCGGTCCTCGCGGCCGCCTGCGTTGCCTCGCGGCTTTTGGTCCCTCCCTCTCGCCGTCCTTCTTGCCCCTCCTCCCCCGCCCTCCGGGTTGTCAGGGCAACCGGAGAGACGCCGGCCCTGGAGGAGAGGCTTTCGGAGGGGCTGCGGCGGCGGCGGCGGCGGCGGCGGCGGCGCGGGGGGCTCGGCCCGTGGGGCCCCAGGAGCATCTGACCATGGAGCCCCAGAGTAAGGGGGCCGGGGCCAGGGCCGGGGCGGGCGGCCGGGCCTGCCCGGAACGGGTGTGGGCGCCCTGCGCGCGGCTCCGCAGGCTTTTAATGCTTTTGACACAGAAATACGGTCTCCTCCTCGAGCTTTCTTTTCTTGGAGAGACAAGAAGGGGGCTAAATCCTGCCGAGTGTGTCCGCCGGGAGCCGGAGGGCCGGGTGAGCTCGGTAGTGTGGGCAGGAGGATGCAGCGCCGCCAGTGTGTTCCTTCCTGAAATGACCCCCAAGCAAATCCATTTCTTATTACTATTACTGTCATTGTTGTTGTTATTTTGTTTGGTAGTTTGATTCATTAACTGTAAATAGCCATTCTGCTTCTAAAATGTCAGCAATTAAACATGCAACAAGGCTAGGTCTTGTATTTATTAGAAGAGATCCCGTCCTCTTCCCAGTAGTCGGAGATTTGAATGAGAAAAAAATTTTGGAGCTTTGTCCAAAACTGTTAAATTCGTTACTGGAGGTTCTACGGGGTAGGCTTGGACACACACACAAAGTTACGATTTCTTTTTCTGTTTCCCACATTGTTTGACAAAAGGTGGGCAGTCTGGAGTTATCAGATCTAACACAAGCTTTAATTTACTGTGTTGATTGTTGTTGTTATTATTATTACTACGACTACTACTCAAACCTCTCTAGAAGGACAGTGCTCCGTCCTTCTTTCCCAAGCTAATGTTTTATTGCTCCTTTTGTTCTTAAAATAAGAACAGTGTTTTATATGGATGGACACTAGAAAGCCCTTGAACTTTTATAGAAGGATGCAGTTTGACTCTCCAAACCAAGTCGTCTTTTCTTGCACAATTTCAGAAATGGAAGTACTCAGACCAAATCCATTCTCTGGGGGATATGCTGACATTATTAAAGTTTCCAAGAAGGTTTTTAAAAACTTTTGCCTTTCTTTTAACTCACTTGCTGAGGAGAAAACTTACAAGTTGAGAGTTAGAGTTGTTTAAGTTGATTTTGTACAGTATTCTGTCACTTGCACTTGTAACTCTCTGGATTCCACATTTTATCTAACCTATTGAAAGAAATTTACAATAATACTGAAATTTTTGTTTCATTTCAAACTGATGCCAAGGTGTGTATGTTTTCTCTTTAGAGAAGAAATAAATCGAAGTGAAATATATCTTTTAAAACAGCAACTTTATTTCTTCAGATTTATGTTACTGTTTAAATGTGTAAACTATAACTTTCCAATCCATCAGTGCTCAGACTGTGTATCCACTCTCTCGTTCATGGTATTCATTATGCTCCAAACACTGTCCTAGGATTGAACAATGAATAGGACCATGTGGGCTTTGGTTATCCCTGGAAAACTGAGCAGGCACTTGCCCAAGAATTTTTGAAACCTCCCTGGGGTCTGAGATTGGGGAAAAAGAGATGGGCAGAAGGCTTCAGGCAGGAAGCAATAGTAGGCTTGCAGAATGACCCAGTAAAGAATGAGGGAAAGGGATTCCAGAGAGAGGGAATCCCTTGGGTATAGGCGCTGAGACCTGAGAGAGTAGTGTGGGTTTGAGGCTCAGAGTTCAAAGATCAGTAAAACTGTAAGTGAGAGAAGCCAGAGGGGTGGAGGGGAGGAGAAAGAAAAGAGACAAGCCTGGAAAAGTGAATAGGAACCAGATCCCAGAAGCTCTGTAAAACTGTGAGAAATTTATTACTGCTATGAATTTCACATTTATATCTCATCTCATTGGATTTTAAGGTGGAAAATATTTGTTAAGGAATCTATGCCTGGGACACAACTATAAATTTATTCTTTCTCACATACTCTCAAATGCTGTTATCAATTTAATTTTAGATAATTCAAACAATAACCATTTACGATAGGGAATTCGTTCACAGCCTAATAAACACCATTTTGGGTGTTAGTAAATATTTAAAAGGACAAGATTAAATGATCTTTAAGATCCCATTTAACTTGAAGATTCATACCCAGCCAGATTTCACCTGAGACTCAAGTTGCTATTTTATTCTCTCAAAGGTGTTGGAGAATGCCATGGCTGTGATAGTAACAAATATTACAGTTATAGGGTCACCATATGTTGCTGTGCCAATGTGATCCGACATACCTTAAGCCTGGTGTGTACGTGCTACCTTTTGTTATTGAGGGGTTTCAAATAGCATTTACAAGGGTAGTTGAGTATAGCATCAGTTACTTGATTAAAAGGAAGGCTCCTTCTTAATTGTTTTTAAGGATTAAACATATATCTAAGGACAACACCAAGGAACTACTAGGAATAACCCCCAAGTCAGTCTTATCCATTCTGTTTCCACACACTCAGTTTTCTATTACTTTTAGCAATGACCTTTATTAACTCAGTCATTAAAATCCAATAAACATAAACTCTTCAGATCCCACAGCTGGATCATACTCTGGCACTAGGCATAGGGTGACAAGGGCTACCACTGTTTTACAGAATGATAATAAGTCAATGATCCCAGAAATGACTCCTCAGGGAAAGGGCAAATTAAATAAACTCACAACCTCGGGCTGTTCAGAATGGTTTTGGCTCTTGCCTTACACATTTACATGTTTGTTTTTTTTCACATTTACATATTTAATTATTTTCTTCCTAAACTAACAACACTATTGGAAAGCTAACCCATGTATGAAATAACATGGAAAATGTACATCAAATTTCTTTTTTTTGTTTTTAAGAAAATATTTAAGTTCAACAGTACTATCTCTTCCCTAAGTTTTTAGTGAGTGACAATGCCAAGGGGTAGCTTTGGGGGTCTTTAACCCTCCCCCCCATGATCTTCCCTAGTCCACCAAATCACCCTAAACAAACACATAATCTGAATTTTAAAATGTGTGTATATATCAATTGCAGCATCAAGACAACTCCCCAGCTCCCACTTACAGCCATATTGCCACCTGTCCCCTAAACTCTCCCTATAAAATAATGTGGGCCTAGTTTAGGCCAGGCAGCAGTTTCTAGATACACACATACCTTTCAAAAGAAATGCTCAATGGGATTCTAAGTTATTCCAATGACTAACAGACTGAGGCATATCCTTAAAGGAGTGACGACTTCTCCAAACCGGTTTTCCCACTGGTCTTCCCCATATTTGAGTAGGATTTCACCACCTTCCCAGTTACTCCAGCTGGAAATCAGAGTCATCCTTAACTACTCTCTTTTACTCGCCACCCCTCCTACTCACCCCACCCACCAGAATGCATGTTTATTTTATTTTATCTTTTATATATCTTTATTGGAGTATAATTGCTTTACAATGTTGTGTTAGTTTCTGCTGTACAAAAAAATGTATCAGCTATACATATACATATATCCCCGTATCTCCTCCCTCTTGCATCTCCCTCCCTCCCACCCTCCCTATCCCACCCCTCTAGGTGGTCACAAAGCACCGAGCTCATCTCCCTGTGCTATGCAGCAGCTTCCCACTAGCCATTCTTTTTACATTTGGTAGTGTATACATGTCAATGCTACTCTCTCACTTCATTCCAGCTTCCCCTTCCCCCCTTGTGTCCTCAAGTCCATTCTCTATGTCTGCATCTTTATTCCTGCCCTGCCACTAGGTTCATCAGTACCGTTTTTTTAGATTCCATATATGTGCGTTAGCATACAGTATTTGGTTTTCTCTTTCTGACTTACTTCAGTCTGTAGGACAGACTCTAGGTCCATCCACCTCACTACAAATAACTCAATTTCGTTTCTTTTTATGGCTGAGTAATATTTCATTGTATATATGTGCCACATCCTCTTTATCCATTCCTCTGTCGATGGACACTTAGGTTGCGTCCATGTCCTGGCTATCGTAAATAGTGCTGCAATGAACACTGTGTTACATGAGTTTTTGAATTATGGTTTTCTCGGGGTATATGCCCAGTAGTGGGATTGCTGGGTCATATGGTAGTTCTATTTTTAGTTTTTCAGTTTTTTCCATACTGTTCTCCATAGTGGCTATATCAATTTACATTCCCACCAACAGTGCAAGAGGGTTCCCTTTTCTCCACACCCTCTCCAGCATTTATTGTTTGTAGATTTTTTGACGATGGCCATTCTGACCGGTGTGAGGTGATACCTCATTGTGGTTTTGATTTGCATTTCTCTAATAATGAGTGATGTTGAGCATCTTTTCATGTGCCTCTAGGCCATCTGTATGTCTTCTTTGGAGAAATGCCTGTTTAGGTCTTCTGCCCATTTTTGGATTGGGTTGTTTGTTTTTTTGATATTGAGCTGCATGAGCTGCTTGTATATTTTGGAGATTAATCCTTTGTCAGTTGCTTCGTTTGCAAATGTTTTCTCCCATTCTGAGGGTTGTCTTTTCATCTTGTTTATGGTTTCCTTTGCTGTGCAAAAGCTTTTAAGTTTCATTAGGTTCCATTTGTTTATTTTTGTTTTTATTTCCATTACTCTAGGAGGTGGGTCAAAAAGGATCTTGCTGTGATTTATGTCATAGAGTGTTCTGCCTATGTTTTCCTCTAAGAGTTTTATAGTGTCTGGCCTTACATTTAGGTCTTTTCTCCATTTTGAGTTTATTTTTGTGTATGGTGTTAGGCAGTGTTTATTTCACCTTCAGAATACACCCCAAATGTACGTCTTTCTCTCCCTCCCTGCTGTAATCACTGGTCCCCCAAGCCACCATCTTGACTAAACCATGACAGGAGACTCTGCTGATTTCTGCATGCCCTTTACCCCAGCTGTGCTCACCTGAGAGCCAGAGTAAGCTTCGCAGAATACACAGGTCATATCAAAAAGCCCTCCAGAGTTCTTGTTTAGCTGCTTCTTCAAACCACTGTGTACATGATCTTGGATACATTATGCCTCCGGCATATAGGTCTTTTAGTCCCTTAAACATCTCAAGCTCCTTTCAGGACTGCAGGTCTTTGCACAAGGTTCTCCCTCTGCCAGGGATGCTCCTCCATCCTGCTCTGGCAGGTTTGATTCAATGTCCTGTGGTTTCAGCTTAAATGTCGCTCTTGTTGAGTAAGCTCTGACTCCCTAAAGAGGGTTGGGCCCCTCTCTATGTTATTCCTATCTCTACTATGATCACAATCTGTAATTCTTTTGTTAATTTTCAAAATCTGTTTTCTCCACCGGTGTGTAGGGTGGTGGAAGAGGGCCCTGTCTGCCATTCTGTCTCCAGTGCTTAACATGGAATAAGCCCCAAACAAGCATTTATTGAATGGATGGCACTTTGTTAACACCTGGGTGCCTTATTTAATTTTATTTCCTTAAGAGCATTGCAGTGTGCTTAAAAAGAAAACCATTTTACTCTATAACAGAAAGGGCTGTGCTCCAGTGAAATTGAAGTACCTCTTGTGGAGTACACTTTGGGTAAAGTTCATTTAAATCAGGTGCTTATAAATGTTAGGTGAATTACAAGTATGGCATTGCTTTCTCTTCACTAGTTTAAAAGAGGTGTTTTAAGTATCTCATTCTATCCAGCAAAATTAAGGAAATAGGAAGCTAATCTTATTTGGGGTACTAAAGGACTGCCAGATCATAGACTCAACAAAATCTTTGCACTGCCGTGGAGTACTTGTTCATTAATTACCTGAGAGACTGGTAGGAATTTAAGAGTAATAAATTACTTAAGCCCAGGAGTGTTTTTAAAAGTCTGTGTAGGGGCTTCCCTGGTGGTGCAGTGGTTAAGAATCCGCCTGCCAATGCAGGAGACACGGGTTCGAGCCCTGGTCCAGGAGGATCCCACATGCCGCAGAGCAACTAAGCCTGTGAACCACAACTACTGAGCCTGCGCTCTAGAGCCTGCGAGCCACAACTACTGAGCCCGTGTGCTACAACTACTGAAGCCTGTGCGCCTAGAGCCCGTGCTCCGCAAGAGAAGCCACCACTATGAGAAGCCCGCGCACCGCAACGAAGAGTAGCCCCCTGCTCACCGCAACTAGAGAAAGCCCGCGTGCAGCAACAAAGACCCAACGCAGCCAAAAATAAATAAATAAAATAAAAATCTATTAATAAAATGGTAAACTAATTTTTAAAACGTCTGTGTAACAATTTTTGTCAAGTAGTCTTAGTCTCTAAAGAATATTAATATTAATTCTGTCAATTAGGTTATAATTCAAAGGTTATTATTAAACAAAGGCTTATATAAATAAAGTTTAAAACTTAAAAAAACTTCAAAGCAACACCTTTTAAATAGCTGTAGTTTAAAATCCCCATCAAAATCCCAAGTTCAGTGCAGTCCTGACCTTGGGATGCTCAGCCCGCAGGGCGGGGCAAACCGACTTTATGGGGGCAGCTGTGTCTCACCAGAAGCTCAGCATTATCCCCAGGCCAAGTCTATACCTGACAACTTGGATTTCACCTCCTCTTGACAGGAAAAGGAAGCACTACTATAGCCTGCTTGGTCTGGGGAACCTGCCCAGACACACCCAGGAACTGAACTAACCCAACCAGTTTACTGCAGGGGCTTTGTGCCTAAGCGTCACCCAAGAACGGCCTGAATGACTCATTAAGTACAGAAGGTGGTGCAAAGTCATTAACACGCAAACAACTCACACCAGTGTTCTGTGCGTTTCCCTGCTCACAGCGCTGGGGCACGCCAGGGGCGAAACTGGAGATGCTTATCCTTGGGACCCTGCAGAGCTCTGGGGACATTTCTCTCCTGAGCGGCAGAAAGAAACGAGGAGGCATTCCTTGCTTTCAGATTCCTTTAGCTGTGACCCGCCCCCTTGTAGGTTGTCAGGGACGCTTCCCTGGCCTCACCTTCTTGGGAGGGTCGTCTCATTCTCATACTCTCTTGCCTGCTTGTTTCTGCCTGGAATCTACTCAACTGCCCATGCATGTATACATCCTTTCAAACATCTCTATAATGGTTACCATCTCTTAAAAATGTTGCCTGTTTACCCTCCTCCAACCCAAATCAGAGTTAATTTCTCCCTCCTAGGCACTGTGTCTGCATTTTGTCCTACTTTTGTTATTCTAACACGTTGTAATTGATATATATTTATATGTTCAACCCTCCCATTAGAAACTAACTTGAAATGGATTAAGGGCTTAAGTGTAAGACCTGAAACTATAAAAGTAGAAGAAAACATAGGGAAAGAGCTCCTTGCCATAGATCTTGGCAATGGTTTCTTGGATACGACACTGAAAGCACAGGCAACAGAAGCAAAAATCAGCAAGTGATTAGTCTGGCCACACTAAACTAATAAGCTCTGTACAGAAAAAGAAACAAGCAACAAAATGGAAGGGCAACCTAAGGCAAAGAAAATATTTGCAAACCATCCGTCGGTGAGGGGCTGATATCCAAAATATATGAGGAACTCATACAACTTAATAACAGAAAAGCAAACAATCCATTTAAAAAATGGGCAGGGGGCCTGAATAGACATTTTTCCAAGGAAGATATACAAATGACCAACACATGAAATGATGTCAAGCACGTGAAAGTGTGCTCCACGTCACCGATCATCAGGGAAACGCGAATCAAAACCACAATGAGATACCACCTCACACCTGTCAGAACGGTGTTTTCAAAAAGACAACCCTCAGAATGGGAGAAAATATTTGCAAATGAAGCAACTGACAAAGGATTAATCTCCAAGACTTACAAGCAGCTCCTGCAGCTCAATAACAGAAAAACAAACAACCCAATCCAAAAACGGGCAGAAGGCCTAAATAGACATTTCTCCAAAGAAGGCATACAGACTGCCAACAAACACATGAAAGAAGGCTCAACATCATTAATCATTAGAGAAATGCAAATGAAAACTACAATGAGATATCATCTCACACCAGTCAGAGTGGCCATCATCAAAAAATCTAGGACTTCCCTAGTGGTGCAGTGGTTGAGAGTCCGCCTGCCGATGCAGGGGTTACGGGTTCGTGCCCCGGTCCGGGAAGATCCCACGTGCAGTGGAGCGGCTGGGCCCGTAAGCCATGGCCGCTGAGTCTGCGCGTCCGGAGCCTGTGCTCTGCAATGGGAGAGGCCACAACAGTGAGAGGCCCGCATACCACAAAAAAAAAAATAAAGTCATGTACCGAAATGTTCATTGCAGCTCTATGTACAATAGCCAGGACATGGAAGCAACCTAAGTGTCCATCATCAGATGAATGGATATAGAAGATGTGGCACATATATACAATGGAATATTACTCAGCCGTAAAAAGAAATGAAATTGAGTTATTTGTAGTGAGGTGGTTGGACCTAGAGTCTGTCATACTGAGTGAAGTAAGTCAGAAAGAGAAAAACAAACACTGTATGCTAACACATACATATGGAATCTAAGAAAAAAAAAAGGTCATGAAGAACCTAGGGGTAAGATGGGAGTAAAGACACAGACCTACTAGAGAATGGACTTGAGGATGTGGGGAAGGGGAAGGGTAAGCTGTGACAAAGTGAGAGAGTGGCATGGACATATATACACTACCAAATGTAAAATAGATAGCTAGTGGGAAGCAGCTGCATAGCACAGGGAGATCAGCTTGGTGGTTTGTGACCACCTAGAGGGGTGGGATAGGGAGGGTGGGAGGGAGGGAGATGCAAGAGGGAAGAGATATGGGAACATATGTATATGTATAACTGATTCACTTTGTTATAAAGCAGAAACTAACACACCATTGTAAAGCAATTATACTCCAATAAAGATGTTAAAAAAAAAAGAAGAGATAAGTGTTTGCAAGGTTGTGGAGAAAAGGGAACCCTGGTCCACTGTCGGTGGGAATGTAAATTAGTACAGCCACTATAGAAAACAGTGAACAGTGTGGGGCTTTCTCAAAACATTAAAGATAGAACTACCATATGATCCAGTAATCCCACTTCTGGGTATACATCTAAAGGAAATGAAATCAGGATCTTGAAGAGGTATCTGCCCTCCCACGTTCATTGCAGCATAATTCACAAGAGCCAAGATATGGAAACAAGTTAAGTGTCTGTCTGTGGATGAATGGTTAAAGATGTGATATATATGCATGATGGAATATTATTCAGCCACGAGAAAGAAGTCCTGCAATTTGCAACAACATGGATGGAACTTGAGGGCATTATGCTAAGTAAAATATAAAATAAGTCAGAGAAAGACAAATACTGTATGATCTCACTTATATGTGGAAGCAAAACAAGCTGAACTCATATAAACAGAGCAGAGTGGTTACCAAGGGCTGGCGGGGTGGAGGAAATGGGGAGATATCGGTCAAAGAATACAAACTTCAAGTTAGAAGTGGAATAAATTCTGGGGATCTGATGTGTATGGTGACTATAGTTAACAATACTGTATTGTATATTCAAAAGCTGCTGAGAGAATAGATCTTAAATGTTCTCATCACACGCAGACAAAAGGTAATTATGTGAGGTGAGAGAGGTGTTGCTGGACCTACCATGGTAATTGTTTCACAGTTTATAAGTGTATCAAATCATCAGGTTGTAGATCTTAAACTTACACAGTATTATGTGTCTATTATATCTGAATAAAGCTGGGGGGAAAAGCTGTGAGGTCAACATTTTCTTTCCTGGAGCTCTCTAGAGTACTGGAAAGAAACTAACTAGCCCTGTTATACCAATTACTTTTACTAAAGAGTTCTAACACAGCAACTATTTGGTTATTCTGAGCGTTGCTTTATGCAGGATTTGATTATAGGTAGCTGGTTTATATTTTAAGTAACTTTTTTTTGCCACTGTAAACAATGGACTACCAGTGTCCCTTTACCACTGGGGGTCATCAATGTCTTTAAATCAAATCAGATTGAAGAAACAATTTTAGATAATCCAGTGCCAATTCAGAAGACAAATCCTAAAGGTTCTGTTCTCTGGATCCCACTTTTGTATTAATATTTGTATCAATTAGGGTTTAATCAGAAGAGCAGAACTACTGTGAGTGATATAGGATAAGGGGTCTAGAACAGAGATTAGACTTTGTATAATTGTGGGAGCTGGTGAAGAAGTCAGTGCAAACTGTTGTGTCTGTGACTGACGCTGGGCCTGGTGTTGCTCCAAGTTGGCGGGACCAGCGGTTGGGAAGGAAAGCTGGATATGAAGGTGGGAAAAGCAGGGACAGAGTGGAGCCTGCCAAGTCAAACTGGAACCTGCAAGGATAAACTGGAGCCCATGTCTGTCTCTCACCACCTGCAACATCAGTGATATGCATGACCTGCAAGAGAGCTGGCGACCTTCCCTGAGGAGCCCTGCATGTGCCTGGCATGGTGCTCTGAGAACTTGAAGGAGGAGGTCTGTCCAAATTTCAGCTGCTGCTTCCCACCAACAAGGTGAGCAGCCAATGAACAACCACATGAGCCTGGTGCCCTGTACCGTCCTCTAGAGAGTAAAAAGCAAAATGGGAAATGCTGTTTCACCCCGAATGCTAAAGCTCACATGTGTGACCCAGAACTGAACAGGGAAGGGAATTCTTCAGTGTAGCTAAATTGGCCCAGTACAAAACCACCAAACCCTGTAGCCCATTTATCAGATTAGGGAAGTTCCCTTCTAGTCCTAATTTGCCAAGGTATTATTTATTTATTTTTAATCACGAAGAAGTGTTGGATTTCATCAAATGCATTATTTCCTTTTTTTCTCTATTAGTGTGATTTACATTGATTGTTCTTCAAATGTCAAACTAACCTTGCATTAATGGGATAAACCCTAGATGGTTATGGTGTTCTATGTGGTGAATGGAGTGCTGAATTTAATGTTCTAGTTTTTAAAAGGATTTTTGAGCTGTATTCATATGAGGGATTGGCCTGTAACTTTACTTTTTGTGATTTCTTAGTCTAGTTTCAGTATCAGGGTTATCTTAATCAAAAAAATGAGCTTAATCTCAAAAATAGAGGCTGTATTCCCCCTATTTTGGTTCTCTTTCTGTCTTTATTCTCTTAAAAGATTTTGTAATGTTGGTGTTATTTCTCCATTACATTGAAGAATATACCAGTGAAACCATCTGTAACGGGTTTTTCTTTGTGGGGAAAGTTTTAAATTGTGAACACTATTTACTTACTAGATGTAGGGGTACATACACTTCTATTTCTTAGTTTTGGCAAGTTGTGTCTTTCAAAGACTGAGCTCTTTTAATATAAATTATCTGATTTATTCCCATAAGTTTGCTTATAATAAAGTCTTATCTTTGTAATAGTATCTATAGGATCCATAGTGATAACCCTTTTTTAAAAAATTTATTTATTTTTGGCTGCGTTGGGTCTTCATTGCTGCATGTGGCTTTCCCTAGTTGCGGTGAGCAGGGGGCTACTCTTAGTTGCGGTGCGTGGGCTTCTCATTGCAGTGGCTTCTCTTGTTGCAGAGCACAGGCTCTAGGCACAGGGGCTTCAGTAGTTGCAGCACACAGGCTCAGTAGTTGTGGCTCACGGGCTCTAGAGCTCAGGCTCAGTAGTTGTGGCGCATGGGCTTAGTTGCTCTGCGGCATGTGGGATCTTCCGGGACCAGGGGTCGAACCCATGTCCCCTGCATTGACAGGCAGATTCTCAACCACTGTGCCACCAGGGAAGCCCCGATAGTGATAACCCTTTTAATTCCTTATGTTATTCATTTGTGCTTTATCTCTCTCTTTCATTCTTTTTTTTTTTTTTTTGTGGTGCGTGGGCCTCTCACTGTTGTGGCCTCTCCTGTTGCGGAGCACAGGCTCCAGACGCGCAGGCTCAGCGGCCATGGCTCACGCGCCCAGCTGCTCCGTGGCATGTGGAATCCTCCTGGACTGGGGCACGAACCTGCGTCCCCTGCATCGGCAGGCAGACTCTCAACCACTGTGCCACCAGGGAAACCCTCTTGTTCATTCTTGATAGAGATTTATATTAGTTGTCTATCACTGCATAACAAATTATTCAAAACTTAATGTCTTCAAACAACAAACATTTATTATGTGTGGTAGCCAGACTTCTAAGGTGGTCCCCATGATCTCCATGTCCTGCTGTTACACCCTGTATAACCTCCTCCCTCTGAGTGTCAGTGGGCTCTATGACTTGCTTCTAACCAATAGAACATTGTGAAAGTGCTGGATTGTTACTTCTGTGTGTGTGTGTGTATGCGTGTGTATGCATGTATCTATGTGTACATATAAACATATATACATTTAGATATATAGATGGGGAGGAGAGAGAGAGAGAGAGAAAGAGATAATATACACATAAATTAGACTTCATCTTGCTAGCATGCACTGGAGACACTCTCCTTGCTAGTTTGATGAAGTGAGCAGCCATGTTGAATATGTCCAACTGCAGGTGGCCTGTAGAACCTGAGGTTGGCATCCAGTCCACAGCCAGTGAAAAGCCTGGGTGTTCAACCATACAAACCCGACGAAATAAATTCTCTCAGCAACTTGAATGAGCTTAAAGGTCGATTCTTCCCTGAATGCCTGCAGATAAGAATTTAACCCAGCTGACACCCTGACTGCAGGCTTGTGAGACCCTGACAGAGAACCCACTTGAGCTGAGCTCAAATTCTTGACTTGCAGAAAATAGGGAACAATAAACATGTGTTTTCTTAAAAATGTTCACATGTGGTAATTTGTTACGGAGCAATAAAAAACTAATGTATTATCTCATGTAGTTTCTGTGGGTCAGGATTTCAGGAATACATTAGCTGGGGGTTCTGTCTTGGATTGTAGTCAGTATGTTGGCCAGGGATGCAGCCTTCTGCAGGCTTGACTGAGGCTGGAGGATCTGATTTCAAGATGGTGCACTCAACATTTATGGCAAGTTGGTGCTGGCTGATAGCAAGAGACCTAAGTAACTGAACACATTAACCTCTCTATAGAGTTGCTGTAGTGTCCTCACAGCATGGTACCTGATTTCACCCAGAGTGAATGATCTAAGAGAGAGAAAGGTAGAAGCTGTAGTGTCTTTTATAGTCTAGCCTAGGATACCATACTCTGTCATTTGCATTATTGTCTTAATAACAGGTCAACCCTCTTCAATATGAGAGAGGAGTACACAAGGGCACGAATAGCAGGAGGTGAGAATCATTGGGGGCCATCTTGGAGGCTGGATATCATAGAAGTAATAAATTGTGTTATTTTTTTAAAGGCTTTTATATTTTATGTTTATTTTCATATTTTTACATTTACATTTTATATTTTCTCCATTATGCATTTGTTTTCTATTTCATTGATTTCTGCCTATATCTTTATTTCCATCATTTAAATTTGCTGTTCCTTTTAAAAAGTTTTTTGATGTAGATGCTTACATCATTGCTTTTAGCCTTCTTTTTCAAATAAATGCGTTTAAGGCTGTGAATTTCCCTCTGAGCCCCAATTTAGCTGAATTCCACAAGTTTTCTTTTTTTGTAAAGTTATATAGAAGTACGACATATGTATAAGAGAGTACAGAATATTAAATCTCCAGGTTGATGAATTATCACAAAGTAAACACACTCAGTTACTAGCACCCAGATCAAGAAATGGATTACCACTAATTATTTTAAAGTCTGAGCCTCATAGTATTGCAAACTGCTTTAAAGTTCATATCTGATCATTTCAACACCTGAATCACTTGTGAGGTTTGTTTCTCTTTTCTGTTTTTGCTCTTAGTTTTCAGTCATTTCATCATGTATCCTGGCATTCCTGATAATTTTTGATTGAATGCTTGACATTCTTTTTGAAAAATCATAGAGGTTTCAGTAGATATTATCCATAGAGGATTTTATCTACTTTTGGTTGGCATTTAGGGTACAAATAAATCACTGTACTTCAGTTGAGGGCAGTCTGTTTTCAGTTTGCCCTTATTCCTAGGATGTAGCCAGCCATTTCAGGGATGTTAGCTGAAAACCTGGGGTCTTCACTAGTGCCCTTCCTTTTCAGCAGGACTTATATTTCAATTTTTGATCCCCAGCACCATGATATTGCCAAAATCTCTGCTTGCCCATGGTCAGCAAACTCCTCAAGGAGGAGTTGCTGGGCTTATTTCTCTGTGTCCCCTTTTCTCTAGGGTCTTGGCCCCTTAAGCCTTGGTTGTTTTTGGCAGTCTTCAGCTCCAGTGTTTCTGTGTGGCTGTTGAAGCTCTACGATACCACTTTCTACTTGTCTTGCCCCAGCTGTGAATCAGCAGATTCCCCAAGGACCAATGTAAGGGAAGTATATGGCCAACCTCAGTGCTCTTTTTTGCTCTCTGGGACCTTGGGCCCAAATCTTGTCTACGTTTTTGGACCTTGATGCCTTCGTACAGCTGTTTTTTATATGTTATCCAGTTTTTGTGCTTTGTGGAATTATTAGTGTGATAGCCACTGGAAGCAGAAATTGGTAATTAAAATTTTAACAGAAGATCCTTAGACATTTAATTCAAAAGAATTCATCCGTTTTCAATATTTGTTTCATAGCCTTCTATTTTTTGAAGATCTGAAAACATATGTAAAAAATTTATTAATCCAGCAGCAATTCCTATCTTTTAATCATTCAATATGTAGTTTGCAAGTGAAAAAATGAATAAATTTTATACATAATATCTGTGTCTTCCAGTTTGTGATCAAATTGCATAAGTCCTAGTTAATAAAGATAACTTGAAACTTCAGTAGATGATATTTTTTGTGCTAATTCCTTGAAGATTAAAGAGATTTTTATAACTATTTTATGTACATTTCATAGAAAGCACTTTTGATGGTTAAAAAATTATATATATCAAAAATAAAGTAAGGCCAAAGATGACTAATGGGATGGTTTCTCCGGGGGAAAGTAGTCTCTGCTCTTTTTAATATTTTATCTGTTAATTTCATTTAGAATGTGTTCCGGATATTCCCTGAGTTGGCTAAATGTGTTACTTCAGCCTTTTGTTTGTTTTTTTTAATTGGAGTACAGTTGCTTTACAATGATGTGTTAGTTTTTGCTGTACAGCAAAGTGAATCAGCCGCACATATACATATATCCCCTCTTCCTTGGATTTTGTTCCCATTTAGGTCAGCACTTCAGCCTTCTTGAATCTACTCGCATGGTGGTGGTCTTTTCCCTCTTTCTCTGTTGACTGGCTTCCTCTCTACTCTGTGCATATTTTGTGATGAGGACACCACTAGCTCCCAACTATATATCATCAGTTTCAACTGCCCAAGGAGAGACTGAATTTTCTTTCTTAATTTGAATTGTAAAATCCAAGGGCAGGATTCTTATTAGACCAGCTGTATCGTATGCCCACCCCATCATGAAGGATGGAGGGGAGGGATGTCCATGACAGCTCGTGCACAGGGAAGGCTGCAAGGATCTGGAATGTCAGGGCATCATCAGCCAAGGTGACTGTGCAGAACCACAGTGTTTCTCTACTGTGTCCAGGGGGTCATCTACTAGTTGCTGTGGTTCGTTAGAGGGAGGCCTGTTCCTCATTGATCATCTCCTCCAAAACTGTTACAATAGGTGCAGGAACTCACTCTTCACTGAGTTATTTCTAAGATCCATTCACAGAAGCAGGGACTTTTTTTTTTTAATGACTCAACTGCTTTATCTTGCTTAAGGTGACAAAGATGAGTACTGCTAAAAATCAAAGCATTATTGCTGTCAGGTCTTGCTGACCAGTATAAAATCACCTCTTATTCTTTTATTCAGAGCACTTCAAACCTAAATGTATTCAATATCCAAACCAAATTTATTAAAAAGTCTCCGTTCTTCCCATTTCTCAGAATAAAGTCATCATGACAGCGCTCTTTAGGAAACTCTCTGTGCTTGTACCTACTTTCTTGTCCTCCGAGGTGAGAGAGTCAAACTGAACTTTAAAAAATCTTTTATACAGATTATCATGATGAATTTAGTCAGGCGCAATGAAATCTAAGACACGAAGCAGCCACAGTATTCTCACTTTTTGGTCTGTAAAGTGAAAATAACTTGTAGTTCAATTTACTGTATAACTCTAAGAATGAGGCTGATCTAAGTATCATAACCGTGGCATCATAGCCTACAGCGTGGGAAATGTTCACTTACGCCACAGCCTTCTTTGAGCAGGCACTCTCCATACAGTGCAGCTTTGTCTCTTTCACCAAAGTTCAGGACAAAACTTCCTGGTTTAGTTCAGCAACTGTGTGATTCAGGTGAACTTCAAGTATTTGGAACATGTCAACTTCACAGAAGGTTGTGTATCACCTGTCCTGATGGGATAAATAATAAGGTTTGCATCCTGCCTTCCAAGGCTCAGGTACTTCATGGCAGTATGTTTTGGGGTTAGTAGTGCTCCCCACTGTGAATTATGAGGTGGGATTTTTAGATCTTTAAAGGAATAACAATTGCTATTCAAGACTGGCATTATCCCATTTGTGCTCTATATCTACATGAATATGCAGCTTGTCTTAACTTACACTTCCTAATATTACAAATATGTATTACATTTACACAGAGATACATAAATATGTACTTCTTATTTTGAAAATTTTCAGAGTTATGAAATCGTTCAAAGTCATACAATGAATACTTTTATTCCCTTCATGGAGATTTCATTGTTTACATTTTGCCACACTGGATTTCTCTTTCCAACTCTGTCTCTCTTATTCTCATTCTCTCTCTCTCCCTCTCCCCACCCCGACTCCCACTTCCTGTACACACACACATACACACACACGCACACCCTTTTGCTGAACCCTCTGAAAGCAGTTGCACATATCACTATGCTTCAGTCCTGAACATGTCAGCACGATATTCCTAAGAACTAGGACATTCTCCTGTGTAGTCACGATACAATTAATACATCCTCCAAACTTAACGTTAATAATATCTAATATGTGCTCCCTATTCATATTTTCTCAGTTGCCTTAATAATGTCCTTTGTGGCTGTCTTTTTTCCTTTTCAAGTGACCAGGACCTAATCCAGGATTATGCACTGCATTTAATTGTCACATTCCTTTAGTCTTCTTTAAGTCTTCTTTAATCTAGAACAGTCTCCCGTACTTTTTTTCTCTTATGACACTGACAGTTTTGAAGCGGCCAATTGTCTTTACAGAACGTTCCATGCTAGATTTGTCTGATTGTTGCCTCAGGACGTTTTAAGTCAGATATTTTCTCAAGGAATGTAACATTACACTGATGTGGTGTCCCTTCCATTGCCTCATATCGGGGGGCACAAGATACCAGTTCTGTGTACTATTTTGATGCAATGTCATTGCTGCAGCTGAAAAAGAAGAGACTAATTTTCTGGAAAGCAAGGGAATTATGAGTTGGGAATCTCTGTTAAGAAGAGAAAAACTAGTTTCTCCAGGTTGTCAGGACTGTGCTACAGAGCTGGTCAATTCTCATTGCTTAAGCCACAACTCGGTGCTTCCTACCATTGTAGGTGCGGGGCATCAGGGCAGCAAGTAGCATGGAAATGAAAGGCCTGCCTGTCTTCTCTAAGAAATCTCCTCCCAGGGCTTCCCTGGTGGCACAGTGGTTAAGATCCCGCCTGCCAATGCAGGGGACACGGGTTCGAGCCCTGGTCTGGGAAGATCCCACATGCCGCAGAGCAACTAATCCCGTGTGCCACGCTACTGAGCCTAGAGCCCATGCTCTGCAACAAGAGAAGCCACTGCAATCAGATGTCCGTGCATCACGACGAAGACCCAATGCAGCCAAAAAATAATAAATAAATAAATAAATTTATTAAAAAAAAAATCTCCTCCTAGCAGAGGAGAGAACCTGACAGATATGAAATTATTTTCCAGTGGGATAAGACAGTGTTTTTCAGCTTAGGTCCAGGGCATAGATATGAGCATGGCAAGAACAGTGAATCAGTGGCTTGTAATTGGGCCCATGCCGCTCTCTGTATCTTTTTTTACTGCTTCCCAATCTACACTTATGACTCTAATTAGGCCTGTCTCCTTGCTGCCTTGCACATTTACCACAGTCACTTACCTTTTTATTCCTTCACCCGGTGCCCTGCCCTCCAGTGCTCTCCACTATCTCCACTGGTAGCCAGCCTCTAGGACGGCCCCCAGGCCCCCTCCCCCCTCCAGTGTTACTGCCCTGGTCCCCTGCCTCATTGCGCCAAGGTTGGCCGGTGTGGCCAGTGGCTGTGGCAGAAGTGCTGATGCCGCTCCCTCCGTTAGGTTGTTTCTGCCTCGGGCGGACCTTCAGCCTCTCTCTCCCTCTTGTTTTCTCTTACTCTCTCTCTTTTCCCCACCACCTGCCAGCTGCCATGGCGTGAACCCATTCAAGCACCCTGTGGAATGGCTTCCCTGGTAAGGAACAGAGGCCTCTGGCCACGAGCCCGTGAGGACTGACTCCAGCAACTCAGAGAGCGAGCTCACAGGCAGATTCTCCAGGCTCAGCTGAGCCTTGAGGTGAGGGCCGCCCTGTCTGACAACTTGGCAGCAAACTCACGGAGGCTCCGAGCCACGTCTACCCAGCTAAGCCATTCCCAGGCTCCTGACCCTCAAAACCTGTGAGATAAGGGATATTGTTGTTCTAAGCCATTAAGTTTGGGGGTAATTTGTTATGCAGCCTTGGAATCAGATACCATCTTGTATCTGCTACTTTAACCCTGGGCTTTCTGATTCCAGGCTGCACTGATCTCTCCCAACTAGAACTCCTTCGGCACTTTGCTTGCTTTTCATTTTTTCTAGAGTTTATTATTTTACTTTTGGGATAATTAATATAGTGAACAAGTTTCAAAAATCCAAAGTTATAGAAGAGTACATAGTAAAAAGCCTCCTCATTCTGTAACACTGCCCGCCAGTTCCTGCCCTGCAGGCAGCCACCATTGTTCGCTTCTGGTATATCATTCCAGAGCTAGTTGAAACATTATAGATACAAGCACATTATGTATACTATATTCCTCTCTCGGTTCTGTACTGTGATTTTTTTTTCACCTATTTTGGAGAGCTTTCTGTTTAGTCCATAATAAGTTTTTCTCATTTATTAAACAACTGCATAGTGTTCTATTGTATGAATTTACCTAATTTATTTAACCAGTCCACTACTGATGGACTATCAGTTTGTTTCTTGTCTTTTGCTCTTGTGATAAGCAAAACAAAAGTTGTCTATATCCTAATCCCCCAAACCTGTGACTATGTTACCTCCCGTGGAAAACGGGGCTTTGCAGCTGTATTAAGTTAAGGACGGTAAAGTAGGAAGATTAGCCTGTATTATCCAGGTGGGCCCAATGTAATCAACCACAAGGGTCCTTATAAGAGGGAAGGAGGAGAGTCCGAGGGCTGAGGATTTTGTGGCGATGGAAGTGAGTGTTGGAGCGTTACCAGGTCAGGAACTAAGGACGGTGGGAAGCTTCTAGAAGCTGGGAAAGTGCTCGGAAATGGACTCTCCCCTAGAACCTCCGTGGAAAACGGGGCTTTGCAGCTGTATTAAGTTAAGGATGGTAAACTAGGAAGATTGGCCTGTATTATCCAGGTGGGCCCCATGTAATCAACCACAAGGGTCCTTATAAGAGGGAAGGAGGAGCGTCGGAGGGCTGAGGATTTTGTGGCGATGGGAGTGAGTGTTGGAGCGTTACCAGGTCAGGAACCGAGGACGGTGGGAAGCCTCTAGAAGCTGGGGAAGCGTTCGGAAATGGACTCTCCCCTAGAACCTCCAAAAAGGACAAGCCTTCGATTTTCGTTGGGCAAGACTCATTTTGGACTTCTGACCTCCAGAACGGTAAGATAATACATTTGTCTTGTTTTAAGCGACTATGTTTGAGGGAATGGGTTACAGCAGCCATAGAAAACCAGTACGGCTTTTATTACCAACCACTGTAAACTAAATAATGTTGTGCACCTGACATTTTGCATTTGTGCTGGTATATTCATAGAATAAATGTCTAGGTGTGGAATTGCCCCGTCAAAGGCAGTGTTAGTGTGATAATGTTAACATCCTCCATAGGGCTTAACGCTAATCTACATTTCCAACAGCAACATACGTCTCTCCTTTTCCACACCCTCTGCAACGCGTGTGTTATCAAACTTTTGGATTTTTACCATTCTGCTAGTGAAAAATTCTAATTTGCTAGAACAACATGCTTATGAACTTTTCCTCCTCTGCCCAACACGTTTAGAATGTCCTTCAGAGTTAGGATTAGGTGCTTACTTCTAGTTTATCTTCCACTGTTTGCCTTTGTGTCCCTCCTACTACCTGACATAAAATGTGTTCTCCCCATAGACTGGGAAAAGGAAATAAAAATCTGGAGACAGGGATAAGAAATGTGACGTAGAATCCATTTTATCCATCTCTCTATCCATCAAGTTCCATTTAGAAAACAAAATGTCTGTTTGGGGCTAAAATATCTTAATGGCAGTCATTGATGAGTGAAACGTTAAGAAATGGTTGCCTGGCAATGTTGGATTTTTTTTGCCGTTTGATCGACATGGGGTGGGATCCACAAACACAGCTTGCATATGGCCACACCCTGCCTCTGACTGCAGACCTTTCCCTCAAAGGTCAACACAGTCCAGGCTCCTGGCCAGTCCTTGGCGATTGTTTGCACACCAGATAAAACCTGTTTGTTTCGCCCTGTTCAAGGACTAAGAGCTGCCCCAGAAACTGTAACTCAAGTGCTTTTCCAGTGAAGGAAACAAATGGAAACTTCTACCACCTTCCTCCTCTTCCCTTCTCTTGGGGCTGAGTTATACTCCATTCCTCATGTTTTCTTCTTTATTCGTACTGCCGGCAGCTTAAAAACAAATGTTTTTTTCCAGTCTCCAGCATCTTTATTTACTTTTTTGAAATCTTGAAACTTAAGGGAAAGGAAAATCTATCACTCTCAAAAACATTGGAGACTTCAGTTGCGTTTGTTTATAATGTAGCCTGGTTGGTTTGAAGTTTAATAAAAAATGTTACAGTGAAAGTTCTGATCCGAGAAATCTCCTTGTTAATAACTTGAGCTGTTAGCTAAAATTTTTTTTATCCGTTTAATATGTAGTGTTTAGCTTCAATGTGAACAAATGTTAGAGTATGGGTTTAGGGTTTTCACAACTTCCAAGAAATGGCAAAATTTCGTGAATCAAACGTAATAAATCATGGAAGGACAAAACAAAATCTGACAATGAGCCCAGTTATCAAATATTTTTGTTTCTTGAAAAAGGATACCAAAGAGTGAAACCTTTCGAGAGAAACATGTACCTTCTGCCTCTTTGCTATTCTGAATTGGTAATTATTGACAAATACCCAACACATGATTTTAAAGGTAGACAGCTGATTCTCCATTTTTTGCCGATCACGCGTCCACATTTTCATTGGCGCTTATTCTGCATGACACCTGAACTTGAGTCCTTCAGCGTCTGCCAGAAGGAGGGCACACCCATGAAACAGACGCTGTCTGGAGGCCTGGTTCCCCAGGTGCTCCATTTACTAATCAGTAGTCAGATGGTAACTTGATTACAGGTAACTTAGCGTGAGTCAGGCTGATTTGCCACAGCTGTTTCTACTAAAGCTTTCTGATACTAGTCATCGCCACCACTACTGCCAAATGGCATCTGTTTTACTTTTGCGTTAATTTTATTTTGTATTTATTTTTATTTTTATTTATTTATTTATTTTGCGGTACGCAGGCCTCTCACTGTTGTGGCCTCTCCCGTTGCGGAGCACAGGCTCCGGACGCGCAGGCTCAGCGGCCCCGGCGCCAGGCGGACTCTGAACCACTGAGCCACCAGGGAAGCCCCTGCGTTACAGGGGACGCAGGTTTGTGTCCCGGTCTGGGAAGACCCCACATGCCGCGGAGCGGCTGGGCCCGTGAGCCGTGGCCGCTGAGCCTGCGCGTCTGGAGCCTGTGCTCCGCAACGGGAGAGGCCACAACGGTGAAAGGCCTGCGTACCGCAAAAAAAAAAAAAAAAAAAAAAAGCAAGGCACCTAATACATCAGGGCAGTACGATGGCATTGAAGTCGGTCAAGCCTGGGTTACTGTTTACTGGCTGTGGGGTTTGTGACGTTTCCTGCTTCCCGTGGCTCAGGGGGATGATAAGCTGACCTTGCAAGGTTCCTGTGAAGGTTAAATGAGATAGTGTGTGAACTGTGTCCACCATTGTAGTGCCTGGCTTGTTAATGACTATGCAGTTCACGCAGAAACACTGGACAAACTATGAAACAAGGTTTGGAAGAAAACATAATGTAAACCCAGACTGATCAGGCGAATGAAAGGCTGTCTAAGAACCAGCAAAAAAGGGAGTTCCTGGGCGGAGTAGGGGCAGATCCATCATGGGGTACCTTTACCTGAAGTCAACTCTTATTATAATTGTTCAAATATTTTCTGTCAATTAAGTTACCATTAGAATGATTATTTATAAACTCCCTAATACCCATGACAGTATGGACACTATTTTTCCCTCAGGAAAACAGCTTCCTATGCATAGTTCTCTCCCTCCCCCAACAGACTATGAAACAGTCATTTTCTGAGATGTCACATTCTAAATTTGCATTACTTTTTCTTCATTTTCTAAAGCTTCTTTATGCATCACTTTTTATATATGTTATTTTCACTTTTTACATTAAAAAAAAAATCTAGTCTCTTTATGTGGTAAGTTGCTCACTCATCCTCAGCTAGACTAAGCCCAGTGGGGGCAGGACCCAGGCCTGCCTGTTCACATGTGTCACCCCCATGTTCACAAGGCAGTTACCAGGTAGGCACTCAAGTATTGGTTGAATAAGAAAATGGAAGACCTGAAAACGTGGGCAGCATTGCAACCCGAAGATAGGGAAACATCATAGAGAGACGGGTTAAGAAAGGTTTACTGAAGGCTGTGTTTCTTAACCATTTTCACTATCCCCTAAGGAAAAAAATTCTCCCTAAGAAGAGAAATTAAATACTAAGGAACAAGATGTTTTCAGGTACAGTTGAGCTTTGACAGGCCACAACCACGGTGCTGTCCAAGATCCTCCCCTCCCCGCCAAGAACAAATCTGGGAGGATGAGTGGGAAGTGCGTGGGGATCTGAGGCCTGGTCTCTGTCTCTGTGGGCTCACTCCCACTTCCTGAAGGTTCGCGTCACTGTGGGAGGGTGGGAGGTGGTGGTGGTGGTGGTGGTGGTCAGAAGTGTGCACTGTGGCCCCCGGGTTGGGCTGGGCGTGGAGGTGAAAGGGGAGAGCGCTTCTGGCAATGACCTCGCCTCCGCTCAGAGGGAGGCTTGCTGAGAGGGAGCCAGGAGGGCAGGAAGCTGCTGGAAAATCCCGGGGACGGAAGGGCCGAGGAGCAGAGCCAGTCCTCCCAGGCTGGGAGGTCAGTGAGCGATGAGTGTTATAACCCACTGCAGCTGTCACTTCAGTGTGTCCCTAAGTGGGGGTCCTCTTAAAACCCAGTGCTTGTCATGTGGGGTCCAACTTTCTGCATTTCTAACAGAGCATCCCAGGGGGTGCCCAGGCTGCTCTGCCACAGGCCATGTTTTGAGTAGCATGGAATTAACTCACCCACAGGTGTTGCTTATATTAGTTAAAGGATAATTTTGCAAAACACTGTAAAATTATGCCTCTCATATAGATATAAAAATACATGTTAACTATTTAATATATTAATGAAATAACCAGTAAGATGTTATAACCAATGCAAAGGGGATCCAAAGGGCAGACACCTCTGTGATCAGAAATATTGAAATAAACTTGAAAATGATGCCCAAATGGCTTTGCCCTGTGGAGGGAGGGAGGGTTGCTACTCCGTGGGGCAGTTCATTTGCATATCCATAGACCAGAACCCTTTGCATTGCCATCTGTTCTTTTCAACTTAACAGGTGAAACAGGTGAAAGGCAATGCAGTGCTAAACTGGAAAACCCCAAAGGGTGTGATCTGAGCGATGCGTAGTTTTCCCGTTGAAGCACAGATCTTCCCGTATAATCTGTAATTGATCGGCATTTTCAAAGTTTGGATTGGTCTATGTACTAACTTGACAGATTGTATTAACTGTTTGTGATGAGCAGTTTGTTTGTTTCCTCATTTTGCTCCTCTGGGTCATATGAAAAAGTAAAGAGCTCTTAAATAGGATTTCCATCAGTAGAAAGTAGGAGGTATTAGTATTCCCTGCAGATAGGCTTATGAAGATGTTCTAGAAAGAGAACCTTTGTGAGCCTGGGACAAACTGTCTGGATTGCTTAATCTGTATTTTTGGCATTAAAAAAAGAATCTAGTTAAAACACTCGCCATTTGCATCATTTATAACAGCTGAAAGATGGAAGCAACCCAAGTGTCCACTGACAGATGAGCAGATAAAATACTCTTCAGCCTTTAAAAGGCGGGGGATTCTGACACAGGCTACCACTTTTTGTATTTTTTTTTAAATTTATTGAAGTATAGTTGATCTACAGCGTTGTGTTAATTTCTGCTGCACAGCACAGTGATTCAGTTACACATATACATACATTCTTTTTCATATTTTCTGTTACGGTTCATCCCAGGATACTGAATACAGTTCCCTGTGCTCCGCAGTAGGACCTTGTTGTTTATGCAGACACACACTACAGCTTGATAGCATTATTCCAAGTGGATAAGCCGGTCACAAAAGGACACATACTGTAGGATTCCACAGTCAACTGACAAAAATAAAACAGCTTAGTAATGAGTCTGATGTCCTTTATTCAAAGAGAAAGCAATCCATGGATTGGGGGGTTCAGCGCCTCACGAGCAGTAGAGCACTCTTCCCCAGGGATGTTGGGCGATAGCAGGTTTTACGGAGTTGGAAGCAGTAACGTGGAGACAGGGCGTGGCTGGCTGGGGCTGCATATCTGACCTTATTTAGAAATACCAGGCAATGAAGAAACCAGTTATAGAGCCTAGAGCTGGACTGGCTAACTGGGTACACTATGTTTCTGGTCAAGTGGAACCCTTACAGGCACACGAAAGTTCATTTTGCTGACCTGGAACCCTGGCAGGAGTGGCTCCATTTTGGGCCTAGAAATTTATTTCCACACCGCTTACCTGGAGTAGTTAAATTCATAGAGACAAGGTAGAGTAGTGGTTGCCAGCAGCTACGGCAGGGGTAATGGGGAATGTAATGGCTGGGTACAGCGTTTCAGTTTAAGATGATACAAAGTTCTGGAGATGGGCAGTGCTGATGGTTGTACCACAGGGTGAATGTCCTTAGTGCTACTAAATTGTCCACATAAAAATGGTTTAAATGGTAAACGTTGTCACATGTGTTTTTTACCAGAATAAAAAGATCCTTAAACATCTGCCGTTTAAACAGCAACTAAATGCTACATGCTTCGTGTACATTTCCACTGATTCTAAAAACTGCCTTGCATAGCAAATATCATTCCCAGTTCACAGATGAGGCAAATGACACTCAGAGACTAGTCATATATCCAAGGTCTCATAACTGGTGTGACTTACGCCTTGGTAATGTTAAATCACATCCTTTTTCTACCCTACCACACTCAACTCCAGATAGCTGGAGAAATTTCAGTGGATAATCCCCAAAATAACTAATAGAATTGAAAATGTAACAATAAAGAAACAAAAGTATATTGTTTGAATAGAGACCAGCTAAAGATGGCTGGGACTGGTTTAAGTCTACATGTCGTTGAAAAGTAAATCAATAGGAAAAGGAAGGAATTTTCAAGTCTTTGAGATGAAAGAGAAGTCATGAGAATTGCATACATTTAAATCCTAGTTCACTGAAGAGAGCTACTGTTTGTCATGGAATGTTAAGGAGCTAACTTATATCATGGACATAGGGAATTATTTAATGTCAAATATAAACAAACCCATTGGCGGTAAGAATACTCCTTTGATTCTCCTGTGCCTGGCCTGGGAGACCTTGAGGAATGAGGGAAGGAATCATGCCTTAGCTTTCGATTCACATGAAGCAGTTTAGACGAGCAGCCCCTCAAGCTAATGGTGGCTGCAGCTACGCCACTGTGGGACTGTGAAGCATGACATTTAGAATGGTCAATTCTCTGTGGGATACGAGGGATATGAAGTGAGTCAAAGGTGTGCAAACCCAGCTGACCCTCGCTGACCTTAGCTGGTGGAGGTTCTGTTTTTCTGGCTGGGATTCTGCTGGGCCCTTTAGTGCCTGCCTTCCTCCTCCTGTGACCCTGGCTCCATCATCTGCCCACAGCTGCTGAAGACTCCTTACCCTGCGTGTGTGATGAAATGCTCTGAGGTTGGCCATAAACCTTCAAGTGAGTTTTTCCACTGAAGTTGATGATTTTCTGGTTTCTTCTTTCTGACCTGACTTTTTAACCAACCACAAAGCTGTATGGTTTTACTTTCGTAATTGTATGAATTCTCTTGGGCTGCTCATTCTTGATTCCTTATTTCACTACCCAGTGAGTATGCGAATTACTTGTTCCTGCCTATACTGCTTCTGGAATTCTTTTTTTAAGTACTGTGACTTTTCACAAGAAGAATATAGATTTTGCTATCGCTACAATCAGTATTATTTCCTTTCCGTTCAGATGACACTGAGACCATGTCAAATAATACAGGGGAACAACATGCACTTAGGAGATATCTACTGCCTCTTATACCATCTGTGCCTGGGCTTTTAAACATTTTATTATTTTCAGCTTCGTTTGTTTTTCTCATTGCTGAAGAGGATTGTCAAACATAAAATGGAATTTCATAGTACACCGAAGAAACATGATACAGAATGCAGAAGAAATCGGCCATCATTTGGCCTATACATCTTGCTTTTTATTTTTCTGGATTTAAGACAGAGACCAAACCTTGCAATCTCTGGTTTGAGTTCTTCAGAACTGTGATGGTATATTTAGCTCAGTTTGAGATGTGACATTGGACTAAGTGTTTCCTTACAGCCACCTTCTTAAGGTGTCCAAAGGAAGTGATACTGCTCATCACAATTCACTAGATTTCTTAAGTAGGAAATTTAGGGAAGTTTTTCTCTTTCAGTGAAAATGTTTTTCTTAAAGCTTCTTCTAATGAAAAGAATTTTCTGTCTCTTGGAGTCGTCCTAGTAATAAGTGCAAACCCTCTGGAATGATCGTTTTTCGGCAGAAGGCCATGTAAACGTGGCTCTCTCTCTATGTGATTTATGGGAAGGGCTGCCAAACACGGTTAAAACGGTGGTCGTAAGTAGAGAATGTGTCAGAGTTTGGGCCCAGCCACTGTGGGTGCTGTCGGCCCAGAGCAAGCACTGGGAAACCAATAGGCCAGCGGGGCACGGAATTTACAGCAATGGTTTTGCAGCTTGGTGGCCAGAACCCACATCCATCAGTAGGCCAGTACTTCATGATATTAGGTGAGGCTTTTTGGTTAGGGTTTCTTTTTTGAAAAAGAAGCCTAATATGGGTTTATATCCATTTATAGAACAAACTTGGAATAGTTATAAATGCCTCCTATTCTTTTGTGGTGTCACATACTGACCTTGCTGACCATCTGATTATTTCATTCATTAATCTGAAAACATTTGTGTCTACCCCCTGCTTCCTATATCTCGACCTTGGCCACTCTTGGCCTTTTGCACTTACATAGAAATTTTGATGAAACTAGGGATTTCCATTGGGATTAAGTGGATAGGTCATTCTGGCGAGAACTTTATAGTATCGAATCTTCTAATCCATGAATTTATCACACCATTTATTACATCTTTGCATTCTAAAATTTTGTGATCGTTCCCTATGAAGGTCTACACGTTTTGTACATTTGTTACTAAGTTCATTGCTTTTTGGGGGTTTTGTAAATTATATAATGAAATATAATTTTGAATTGTTGGTTGTATGACTAGCTAACTTGCTATATTTATCTATAGAATTTTTAAGATTATCAATGTACATAATCACATTATCTATAAATGAATTTTTTTCCTTCATTGGCAGTTCTTTTGCTTTTTATTTATTTTCCTTATTGCACTGACTAGGACCCACAGTAAAATGTTGACCAGCGGTGCTGACAGTGGTCATCTTTGTCTTTTCAATTTCAGAGAATACTTTCTGTGTTGCATATCAAGAATGGTATCTGTTATTTTTGATCTCCTTTATCAGAATAAGGGAGTTCCCTTCTATTCCTAATTTGCTTAGTACTTTTTAAAATCATGAATGGGTTTTGAATTTTAACAAGTACTTTTTATGCATCTGAGATCATTTTTTTCCTCCTTGAATCTACTGATGCGTTGATTATCTTATTTTTCCATGTCAAAATCAATCAAGCATTCTAGTATAAACAAAACAAAATTATCCTTTTTATATATTGTTCACTTTAGTTTGCAAAGACATCTTTAAACTTTGTTTTCAAATTTACATACAGTACATGTTACCCTGTTTGGTGTATCGCTCTATGATGTTGCCAATTTTGTGTGAACATAGGTTTCCATTTCACCTGGGTAAGTACCTAGGGGTAGGATTGCTGGATCACATTGTCAGTATATGCTGGACTTCATCAGAACCTGCCAAATTGTTTTCTGAAGTGGCTGCACCATTTCAGTTTCTTTAAGGATACAGGAGTATTCAAGCAATCTATTCTTCAGTTTGGTAGTGTAGGTGAGGCAATACTTCACGTGTTCCATCTTAAGTTTCCAGCTGGGGCTCTTTAACAGAGATTAACAAAAGAAAGTTTATTAACTTGCACAGTGTACATCACACAGAAAAAACTTCAATGAAAAGTAACTCTAAGTGGTGGCTTTGAATTCTGGCTTACATAGCCTCTTCAACAAAGAGCAGTACCTTTGTAGAGAAAGGACAGGAGAGAGGAAAGCAGTTTTCAGCTTCCAAGGGCAGCAAACTATGGTAAGGCAAGTACATGAAAGGAAAACTTAACGGAGTAAGTTTTATCTGTAGATTCCTCTGGTGCCATCTCTGGCTGTTAAGTCTCTCTCCAGTAAAAGAACTTATATCCTGGGCTTCCCTGGTGGCGCAGTGGTTGAGAGTCTGTCTGCCGACGCAGGGGACACGGGTTCGTGCCCCGGTCCGGGAGGATCCCACATGCCGCCGAGCGGCTGGACCCGTGAACCGTGGCCGCTGAGCCTGCGTGTCCGGAGCCTGTGCTCCGCAACGGGAGAGGCCGCAGCGGTGAGAGGCCCGCGTACCACAGAACTTATATCCTGCCTTTAGGCAGAAATGAGGGAGGTGAGAGAGCTTTTCCTGTCTATGCTGCTGTTTAATTGCGTTCTGCTCGAAAATAATTTTTATGTCAGGGAGGCACATTTTGAGGTGACATTCTGGTTTCCTTCAGTAATTTGCCTTTCAAACAGTTGATCTGTATTATCTAATTTGTAGAATGTATAAATAAAATGTATTTTATTTTAGTATCCCTTATTAACTTCCTTAATATCTGTAGGGTCTGTAATGATGCTCCCTTTTTCATTCCTGGTGTTATTTGTGTTTGCCCTTTTTTTCTTGCAGTCTGACTAGAAGTCTATCAACTTTTGACTTTTTTTTTTTTTTCTTTCTTCAAAGAACAAGCTTTGGGTTTCATTGGTTTTTTTTTCTCTATTGACTTTTCTGTTTTAAATTTTATTAATTTAGTCTCTTTATGTTTAATTTTCCGACTGCTTGGTTTAGATTTATTCTGCTCTTCGTCTGTTTTCTTAAAGTAGATGCTTAGATAATTGACCTGATGGTTTTCTTTTCCGATGTAATAATTTAGTGCTATAAGTTTCCCTCTAGGGAGAAATTTGGATAAGTTGATGTTTATTCAGTCAAATATTTTCTAATTTTCCTTGAGACTTCCCCTTTGACCCATGGATCGTTTAAAGTATACTGTTTAACTTCCACATATTTGGCAGTGTTCCAGAAATGTTTTTACTGATTTCTAGTTTAATTCTCTTATTAGAGGACATACTTTGATTTCAATTCTTTAACTTTGTTAGGGTTTGCTTTGTGACCCAGAATATAGCCTATTGAACCCTGGTATACTAATCATTCTTGAAGTTTTGACTTGTTTTCCCAATCTGCCTGCTATTTACCTTTCCGAATCCCCAGGTCATTGTTTATATTTTGTCCAGAGTTTTTCTTTCAATCAGTGGGAATGACAGGCTATAACACCCATACTACATCTTGGGTAGCACCATAGATTGTCAATCCATTAAAAAATTTTTTGGATCCACATTGGATAATATCGGCTGATAAATATCTTTTCTTGCACTTGCCTTGTTGGGTTTTGGTATCAAGGTTAGTTTTATTTTAATCCTATAAAACAAATTGGAGTGTTTTTCTGTTCTTTGAAGGAGTTTGTGTTGGACATTTTTTTTTAAACTTGTAGGTTTTGTGGGAAATTTTGGTGAAGCCACCGGGGCCTGGAAATTTCTTTAAAGGAAGATTTTTTTGACTACTGATTCAGTATATTTAATATGATAGGATTTCTCATCCTACTTTTGAGTCAGTTTTGATGTTGCTTTTTACTAGATATTTGTTTTCCATATATAAAAGTCTATTGGCTTAAAGTTATTAATAATTGCAACTTATCTTTTCAAAGTCTTCAGATCTATAGTGCAAGCCTTTTTTAATGCTGTATATTTATTTTTCTACTGCTTTTTTCCCTAATAACCCTTGCTAAAGGTTTGTGAATTTTATTATGCTTTGTAAAGAACCAGGTTTTAGCTTGGTTGATTGTATTGTGTGGGTGTATGTGTGGGGTTTTGTGTTTTATTCACTTCTATTATGTCTTCCCTGTTTGAGTTTATCTTGTTCTATTTCTAATTTGTTGACCAATGCTTAGTTTATAGATTTTTGCTTAGTTTATAGATTTTTGCTTAGTTTAAGTTCCTTTTCTAATGCTCATATTTACGATTATAAATTTTCCTTTAAGAATGGATTCAGCTGTATCCTATAGCTTTTGAAATGTATAAATGATAATTTTTCTTAGAATTTTATCTTTGATCTATGGGTTATTTAGAAGTGTGTCTCAATTTCTAAAAGGTGAATTTTCTAGTTTAGGCTTTTGTTTCCCATCGTTAACTGAATTACGTTGTTGTCAGAGATGGTGATCTGTGTTATTCCACTTCATTGAAATGTATTTGCTTTACCATACAAGTATAGGGTTAATTTTTTGAAAATTGTTTCACATTTACTTGAAAGGAAGTATATTTTTGGAATTGTTAGATCCTGTGTTCTAATATGTCCATTGAGTATATTTTTTTCAAAATCTGTTAAAATCTTCATCTTAATTTTTATATTTTTTCTATTTGCTGAGAGATATTTGTCTTTCTCTTCATATTCTGTCGAGTTTTGCTAATTTTTGAGACTATATTTGGGTACATATGATTTAAATATACATATATATATATATAATCCCCCCCCACACCACTGCGCGCCACCGCACAGCTTGTGGGATCTTAAGTTCCCCGACCAGGGATCAAACCCATACTCTCGGCAGTGAAAGCGTGGATTCCTAACCACTGGACCTCCAGGGAATTCCCAAAATATATATATCTTTGTAATTTGAACTTTTATCAATGTTTTTCTTTTATGTATGTGCTCAACCTTATTCATATAGCTACAGTAACTTTGGTTAAACTGTGCTGTGTGTATGTATTACATGTATATTTACATGTAGTTTTACTTTCAACCAATCTGTATCTTTATATTTTAGATATTTTGTGAACAGCATGGAATTGGATTTAGCAATTTAATAATTTTTAACTGGATCATTTAGTCAGTTTGCATATATTATGTATCCTGATATGGATTCTGTACTTATGGTTGAGTGTGTGATATGTATGTATATGTGTGTGTATGTATGTGTTTGTATCATCCTATTTTATACTTTCTATTTGTCCTACTTTTATGTTCTCTCAGCCCCATTTTCTTGCCTTCTGTTGGATTACTGTGATATTTTTTCTTGAGTCATTTGGGAGTTTTTGTTTGTATTCTTTCAGTGGCTATCATACTAATCTAAACATGTATATGTAAGTTATAAATGTCTAAAGTTGGTTATCCTTCTGGGTGATACAAGAGCTTTGGAATGCTTGAATTCCCGTAACTCTTGAGTTACGCTGTTATATTTACATTGATTTTCAACTTTTTATTGAGACAATTGTAGAGTTACATGCGATTGTAAGAAATGGAGATCCCATATACCCTTCACTCAGTTTCACTCAGTTTCTCCTAATGTTAACATCTTTCAAAACTAGATTTCATTTTATATTTCATGGGAAATTACATTGTTTATATATTTAATATTTAGTTTTAACCACAGTTTCACCATTTTTTTGTTTTTGTTCATTCCTTATATCTCAGATCTTCCACTTGGGGTTACTTCCTGCCTGAAATACACCCTTTAATGTTTTGTTTAGTAATGGTCTCCCAAGGCAAACTCCCTAAATTTTTGTGTACTGTAAACTGTCCTTGTTTCATTCTCAAACTTTTAGAGAAAATAATTTTAAGGTACCTATGGGTAAGTCCATACAGGTATAAGAAACCTACAGGTGAGATTATACATGTATGACTCAATGGATTTTTTACATAGTTAGCATATAAGACTTGGAATATTACCAGCACCCCCAGAAGCCTCTCAGACACCCTTCCAGTTGCTACTCTCACCTCCTCCCCAAAGAGATCTCCCATCCTGACTTTCTACACCATAGCTTATTTTTGTCCATTCTTCACTTTGTAAATAGAATCTTACTTTTCTTGTGTCTGGCTTCTTTTCCTCAGTGTTGGCCTTGTGAGATGCATCCATGGTGATGCTCATGAATAGTAAGTTCACGTTCATTGTCGTATGCGTTCCATTTTACTAATATTCCACAAGGTCTTCATCTCTTCTGCTGGTGGTAGACATCTGGGTTGCTTTCATTTGGGTCTGTTACAGGAATGTTGCTGGAACCTTTCTGTACACATCTTCCGGTGCATACGTGTACACTTCTGCTGGATACGTATCAAGAGTGGGAGGGTGGTTTTATAGAGTATCTGTGTGCTCAGTTTTAGGAGATAACTGCCAAAAATCCTCCACACTGGTTCTGTCAATTTATACTCCCACTGCTTGTGTATGATGTCCCAGTTTTTTCCCCATCCTACCCAATACTTACTATTGTGTCAGCTTTAAAATTTTTTAAATTTGGATTTACTCATTCTGGTGGGTGTGTAGTGTCTCACTGTGTTTTGTAGTTTGATTTTCCTTGATGCCTAAATAAGTCGATCATTGTTTCATGTGTTTAGTATTGGCCACTTGGATATCCTCTGTTGGGAAGAGCCTGCTCGAGTCTCTTGCCTAACTTTCTATTGAGTTGCTTGTCATTTTTATTATTGATTTTTTTTTATTACATTGACTTGTAGGCATTCTTAAATATATTCTAGAACAAAGTACTCTGGTTATATTTTCTCCCACTTAGTGGCTTGCTTTTCCATTCTCTTCATGGTTTCTTTTGATGAATAGAAATAATTGTAATCTATCAATCTTTTCCTTTATGGATAATGTTTTTGATCTTTATAGAATTTTTTATCTAATCACAGGTCTTGATATCCTATGTTTTAGAAGCCTTTTCACATATCTATAACCTATATGGAATTTTATGTATGGTATAGATTTAAAAAAAATATGGCTGTCTGTTGACTTAGTGCTATTTATTAGAATGATCTTTTTTCCATTCTTCAGTGCACATTTTATAAATCAAGCACTATATATAGATAGAGACCATAGACATGTCCATATCTAAGCTCTTTCATGGGTTAATTTGTATTTTGTTTTCTTCAGGGAATAAGAAGCATAATAAAACAGTCTCTGCTCTTAAAGTGCTTACAATCTAATGTAAGAATCAGTTAAGTAGATTGCTAATTTCAATGGGATGGGGTATAGAAGGAAAACATGTTAAAATTGTGCTTGCCTTTAAGTTTAGAATTAAACTGTTAAGACTCACTTTAGTAAAGAGATTATAATTCAGTAGTAAGATGATTCTCATAACTGAAAGATATTTTGCGTTTCATTTCGTAGATTTTCTTTATAGTTCACCATACGCAGATATATTGTTTAGTTTTTGCCTGTTTGGCTTTAATGTAAAAACAGCGTCAAGCCACAAATATTCTGTACTGTTGTGGTTATGGTTCAACAAGCTTTTAAGACCAATTACATTTTAGTGATGGAATTTCAGGCAACGGGAAAAGTTTTGTGCCAACTGCTCCCATTGAATCAGTAGTTCCTAAAATCTGGTACACAAACGTGACATTAGGCATTAACATTTTAAAATGTTGATCATTTTACATTTATTTTTTATAGCTACTTTCTGGAGTTGATTTTTTATAAAATGATCCCAGCTTTTTCATTTACTTATGGCATAACATTTCAAGTTAATTTAAGAACATTTAAGTCAAGAATTTTGCAGGTGGTAGATGCTGTGTGCGTCTATGTAGCATGACAGAAGTCTGAGGTGGTGTGGGAATGACATCCTTACGTAACCCTGCCTCATATATCCAAGTAGGGCCTTTCTCTGGCCCCAGGAATGGGCAAGGAGGATTTATCGTTGCTTCCTCTTGGCCGGGGCCACTCTCTGGCCAAGGCAAAGTTACTCCCTAGGAAAGTTGCTGCTGGCTGTGACAGCAGCAGTACACTAGGCAGCATTGTGGAAAAGGTGAAAGGTAGCTTAGGTTTGCCATTCTTCTGCCATGAATGCCTATTAAGGATGCTCTTAATTGAATCTCAACAAGTTTATTTCTTTCATTACAAGATTAAATACCACCTGTGTCAGATCTTCTTCCCTGACAGGTGGGGAGGTAAAGGGTGGTATTGGGGTACTTGCTAGCCTTTTGGATTGAGGGGTGGATGTGCAAAAACTGAGCTCTATCCTGAGTAGGGGGAGCCTCAGTTTCAGAAAGAGTGATGCTTGAAGGGCAGTTGCCAGAGGACACAACAGAAGCCAAAGGTGTAAGGCACAGAGCCAGAGCAGGAGGTGGGGGTGGTGGAGGCGAGTGACCTAGGAGAATATTCTCCATCCAAAGTGAAAACGTGAGGCCGCAATGCATTTCAGTGGTAAACTAGAGCAGATTTTCTCACGTGCTTAAGGGGCATGGTCATCTGCTTGTAGGCAAGAAGCGAGAATCAACAAGACCTGTGACTATGGATGTGGGAGAGGAGAAGTACAGTTAGTTTGGGAGGGAGAATAAGAGTTCAAGTGTGGGATGGTGGAAGCATGATGATCTATTCGTGATAGCAAAGAGCAAACTGGAGGGGAGTTGATGTGGACGGAAAGATAAGTTCCATTTTTAACATAGGAAGTTTGAGGTTATTGGGGGCCAGTGCAAGAGGCTAAAATGGTCAACAACACAAAGCTAAGCGAACGTGCTGGGGCGGGGTGTTAGCCGGCTGGAGACCGTGAGGCAGAGCTGTGGGGTTGACATAGGAGGGAGACAGATGGACAGACTGCACGTAGCTCGGGAGAGAAGCCAAGGCCACAGCTGGTGGAGCTGTCTAGTACGATGCCTTCTTGCACATAACAGCTCATAAATATTTGGTGAAATATTTGTTAAATACCTGCGTAGATGTTGGATGTTAGAAATTTAAGAGATGTAGTGAGAATTCGACTTTGGAGGTGGAGCTTGTGGCAAGCGTAACCTTGGAATGTGGTCCTTACACGTGGATTAAAGACCCTTCAAGCTCTTGTAAGTCAGCTTAACTGAAAGAGAGCCCGGAGCCTGACTCCCACTCGGAACCTCGTATGGCTCTTATTTAACTCATACTTGTTATTTGTTTAATTAATTTATTTTTTAACATCCTTATTGGAGTATAATTGCTTTACAATGGTGTGTCAGTTTCTGCTTTATAACAAAGTGAATCAGTTCTACATATGTTCCCATATCTCTTCCCTCTTGCGTCTCCCTCCCTCCCACCCTCCCTATCCTACCCCTCTAGGTGGTCACAAAGCACCGAGCTGATCTCCCTGTGCTATGTGGCTGCTTCCCACTAGCTATCTATTTTACATCTGGTAGTGTGTATATGTCCATGCCACTCTCTCACTTCATCCCAGCTTACCCTTCCCCCTCCCCGTGTCCTCAAGTCCATTCTCTACGTCTGTGTCTTTATTCCTGTCCTGCCCCTAGGTTCATCAGAACCTTTTTTTTTTAGGTTCCATATATATGTGTTAGCATATGGTATTTGTTTTTTTCTTTCTGACTTACTTCAATCTGTAGGACAGACTCTAGGTCCATCCACCTCACTACATTTCTTTTTATGGCCGAGTAATATTCCATTGAATATCTAACACATACTTTTAAATCGGCGTGACTTTCTAGTACCCTTTTCCGCGGTTCATTAGAAGTCAGCAGTAGCTGTTTATAGGCCGGAGGTGACAGCTGGCAACCTGGTTTGCAGAGAGGAGACAGGAAACAAAATCAGGTTGCGCTTGATGACTATACATTTCTAAGGATGCTGGGCTCTTCCAGAGGTGAGGCAGGTTACCTGGTAAACAGACTCAGCAGGACGGGATGAACAGTGGGCCAGGTCTGGCATGCAAGTCCTCCAGGTAACCCAGCCGGATGGGCCAGCAGAATCTGACAGCGCTGGGGAAGGCCTGGGAGGAACCTCGTCCTGAGGGAATCTAGCCTAGGCGGTAGGTGGCAATGTTGGCAAAGCAGAGGAAGGCCCCAGGGACGCTTGGCTATTCATAGGGATTGAGTTGTGGGCAGAATTCCAGTCCCGGCTGAATTAAGGCTGATCCCAGAAACCAGTGGAATGGACACAACAGACTGGGGGAGGGGAAGGGCCACACGGAGGGCAGCTGCTCTGTATTTAGGCTTGTGCGTGCTGAGCATGGCGTGTGCCGAGCTCTGTGCGGAGCACCTCGAGGGTTATCATGCAGTAACTCGGCTCCCCCCAGCCAACAAGGAAATTTCAAGGGTAGTTGAAATGGGGCAGAGCCAGGATTCCATTCCAGTTTGACTGTCTTCATCACTCTTGCTCTTCAGGACTCCCCTGGTGGTCCAGTGGTTAAGACTCCGTGCTTCCACTGCAGGGGTCACGGGTTCGATCCCTAGTTGGGGAACTAAGATGCCACACGCCGCGTGGAGCTGCCAAAAATTAAAAAACAAAAATACAAAAAGAAAACACACAAAAAAACTCTAGTTGTTCATCACCAGGCGATAACCGTCTCTTGCTGGAACTGTCCATTGTTGCAGCTTGGGTACAGCTGGTGCCAGCCCTGCAGGCATATTGCCACGGACCTTGCTGAGCTGTGGATCCCAGCATAATGCTGTCTTTCCCTCCAGGTCTGCTCAGTGCTGGAGCCCAGCTGGGTTGAGACCACCTCCTCCTGGCATCCGTGGTGGTCTCTACCTGGGGGTGTGGGCAGAGCTGCTTTTGTCTCTGCTTCTTTCACTAAAGACCTCCTCCTCTCCTGATAGAGATACCCTGCCAAGGGGCATCCCCCTCCACCCAGCCCACCTGCTGCCCCATTCCTTCCTTCCCTGAAAGTCGTCCAGTTTACTCTGTGATGATCTTCTGTATAATCTTCCTTCACTGCATTGATCGTTCGTGATGGGGAGATTGTCTGACTCTTCTTTCCTTGCCCCGTGGAACTGTAAGCGTCATGAAGGCAGAGCCCGTCTGTTTGCTCACCTTCATATCACCAGAGCCATGCACACTGCCTGCCACCGAGAAAGCATTTAGCACTGTTTGGTGAATGAACGCACGAGTGACTGCCTCAAATTAACTTTGATCATCCTTTAGCTGCCAGGTAGTATATTATCACAGCCCTGTCTCCCTAACTGTGTTCAACATGGTAAGAAACTGAAGACTTGCTAGTAACTTAAATTCTGTTCAGAGGTAAATCAAGCTTTTGTGGGTTCTGATGTAATTTGGGGAACCTTCTTTTAAGAAAAATAATGCAAATTATAAATACGAAATTGGTTCTAAAGGTATATGTTTAGAATGACAAAAAGCACAACTAATTAAAAAAATAAACAGCTGACAAATAATATCACAAATGTAAAAATCCAGAAAATAACATTTAACTAATTTCCCAATACGTTTGTGTTATATTTTGTCCCATATATTTTGGCTGCATGTTACCGTATCATCTTTTGTACAACAATGGTTTTATAATTATATGACTAGGATAGAAAGATAATTTAGTCTTTATTAATATAAACTATTTAGTCTAAAATTATTAAACTTCTTGCATAATATTCTTGCTATATTGTATAATAACTAATTTTTTTAAAGCTAATGAGAGCCACCAGCAGGAGAAAGGTTTGCATTCCTTCTTTACCTTCTCTGAATGCATCATTCTGAATGCAGGGAGTAGTTAGCACAACTGTTTACAAACTACAGGAAAAGCATGGTCTCTCTTCCTGGAGCATCAGTTTTACTTGTATACTAACAAGTATACACACTTGTTAGTATACACACTGAAACATTTTTATATTAAGAGTTAAAAATATCCTAGACTTGAATGAAAACTACATTAAATGTTAAAACTCAAACACCAGTCTTCATGAGACTATAATTCTGAGCTAATATCTCGACACTTTTGATTCTATGATAGTCATCTTGGTTTCTGTTACAGTGCTTCCACTTATTTGTAGATCTTTGGTTATTTAGTTTAGTGATCTTATTCTTTTACCTCATCACTTAACTGGAATTTAAAACATACTTTTTCTTGAAGTACACAGCGTGCACAGAAAAATGCACGTATCAGCATGTGGCTTGCTGAATTTTCATAATGTATACACACCTGTACATCCTGCACACACCAGAACCCAGGTCCGGGGACAGAACATTGCCACTACCCCAGAAGATCTCCTCACATTCCCCTCCAGATACTGTCTCCACTCCTGGCAAGGTAAATACCCCTGAGTTCTAATAGCAGAGCTTAGTTTTGTGTGATTTTGAACATTATGTAAGTGGAACCATCCAGTTTGTACTGTTGGATCTGCCTTGTTTCCCCCAACATTCTGTCTGTAAGATTCATTTGTATTTTTGTGCACAGTGGCAGACTCTTCATTCTCATTGCTATTCCCTTGTGTGAATATACCACAATTAATTTATTCTGTTGATGGGCATGTGGGTATTCCTGGATTTTGGCTATTAGGCATAGTACTACTATAAACATTGCACTTCATGTCCCTTTGTGAACATGTGTATGCATTTCTGTTGAGCATATAACTAAGAATGGAATTGTTGGATCAAAGGGTGTGCATGTGACCAACTTTGGTTAGATGTTGCCAAATATTTGAAAGTTTTTCGAAGTTCGATTTATGCTCAGCAACAGTATTCGAGAGTTCTGATTGTTCCTACTCTTCACTAACACTTGGTGTTTTCTGTCTTCTTAATTTGAGACTTTCTAGAACCTGTGTAGTGTTATCTCATTATGGTTTTAATTTGCATCGCAACTTTAAAAAAATGACAGTTGAGAAAAGATTCTGCTTCACAACTTGTTTTTGATAATGTGTAGATTTTCAGAATTGTCAGGTATGGAAAGACCTCTACCAATCTTCTTTCATGTATAAGCTATAACAATTCAGGGTATTTCCCGTACATAGGTGTCTGGATGAATAATCTGATACATCCACACCGGGGAGTACCATGAAACTGTTTTTTAAAAAAAAAGAGAGAATGATCTCCATGGACTGATACAGAATGACTTCTATTTTAAGTGGAAAAAGCAAGCTGTAAGACTATAAATAGTATACTACCTTTTGTATATACGTATATTTTCAGAATATTTACTGTAAATATTTCTGTATATTTACAGAGATAAGTAAAAGAATAAATCAGACACTAAAGAAATCAAACATGACATGAATGACATGAAGTGAGTGGGGACGGGACAGCTAAGTGAGACTTAAAACTTCCTATAAAGGTAACAACTAGCTGTTAAGCTGTGTTAATGTTTTACATATTAAAGCATAAAATAAAATTTACAAGGATAGGTAAAACTAAAATTTAATACAAGTAGAAACAAGTGGACCTGTTTATCATCTTAACAAACCACACAGAAAAAGAATTCATTTAATCTTTGAACACGCTTTTCAGTCTACAGCTCAAGTGGTATACACTCTGAAGAGAAAGACTAAAGGATTATCCGACTTGCTTAGTGAGTTTGTTGTTAGCGACTTTGATACTATTTTGGATAGATTCTGAGACTGAGCAATTGAGAGAATAAATTGATGCCGTTAGAGTTCTCCCCATGGAAGAAGGGATATATAAAGGTGGAAGGAGCAGAATAATCTCATGTGGATCCAGTTATCATTATGAACATATTTTAAAAAATCCTGTCTACTGAAAAGTCCTGGAACCAATGACTTCGAGCAGGAATGAGCACATTTAGTGTAAGACCTTGGTTTTTCTAAGTGTTTCCCACTAAAAGGAAGTAGGAGAAATGGCTTACGGAATCAAATAATACCGATATCGGAGCATGAAAAGAACAAGTTAAGCCTAGAACATCCAAATGTGCCCGTAAACGGAAGAAGGTGCTTAATCTGTACAGACAGGCGAAAATGATACAAGAACCAGCTTGCAGGGACTCTCATTAGCCAGATTTGGGACAATTTGAACATCAAAAAGGATAGTGGTAATACATTTCCAATGGAGAAATGTGGCAGACACCGCTGTAACCAAGTGATCAGACTTAACATCACTAACAACCGACACCCCAGCATTACCTGCCACCTGACATGTGTGTAACTAATGCACAGGAAATGGGAAGCATTTAGTTTCACCGATGCATTCCTTTCGCTAAAAATGTTCAATGTGAATATAATTATGAATATGTAATCAGACAAGTCCATATTCTGGCACATTTTCCAAAACAACTGACTTAGACTCTTAAATGTGAATGTAATGAAAGACAAAAAAGGAGATCTGTTCAAGAAAAAGGGAGACTAAAGAAGTAGCTAAGGGGCTTCCCTGGTGGCGCAGTGCGGTGAGAGTCCGCCTGCCGATGCAGGGGACGCGGCTTCGTGCCCCGGTCCGGGAGGATCCCACATGCCGCGGAGCGGCTGGGCCCGTGAGCCATGGCCGCTGAGCCTGCGCGTCCGGAGCCTGTGCTCCGCAACGGGAGAGGCCACAGCAGTGAGAGGCCCGCGTACCGCAAAAAAAAAAAAAAAAAAAGTAGCTAAATGCAATTCTAGGTAATTGATTGACTCCTCAATGGTTTGAGAGGGAAAACCTAGTTAAAAATGACACAAATGGGACTGTCTGGGGAAATTAGAATATGAACTGTATATTAGATAACATTAATTCAAAGTTTAACTTTTTGTATAGGAGAATGCTCCTCTTCTTAGGAGATATATTCTGAAGCATTTAGAGGAGAAGTGTTATGATTTTGTAACTTTTAAATGGTTCAACGAAAACCCAAAGAATATATACATATCTCAAAATATTGCCACATCTGGTTTATTTTAACAATTCATCAAACTGTTCTTTCCGTAAGTTTGAAATTTTGTGAAGTGAGAAGTTGGGGGAAAATTATTGCAGGGCATTTCAAGGGTTAGTGCAGTGACTGATCCTCGTATCTCTTTAATACTCATTTACCAGTTTGCCATTGATGGTTCCATAACAGGAAATCTGTTAATGTAAGTCACAGTATTAATAAATCAAAAGAATGGTGATAAAGCATTTCATGAAAGTAAACATCCTCTTCAGAGTTAAACACCTTTAAAAGTAGGAATATATAGATGATTCCTTTACATGATAAAGTTATATTTCATTCTTAAATGCCAGCATCCTGCTTAAGGAAACAGCACCTAGAACCATTCTCATTAAAGACAGGGTCAATGAAAGAATTTCCACTGTCACTATTCATTCTTATAATTGGATGGTAGTAGCGAATACAGTTAGACAAAAGAGAATAAAATTTGGAAAGGAGAGAGACATTTTTCATTGTTTGGAGATATGAATATTTAACTAGAAAACCTGAGAGAATTAACAAACCATTACATATAATTAAGATGTCCAGATTAAAAAAAAAATAACAGAATTCTGCTTTCAGCATTATGGAAAACAAAGCATTTGGAAAAACCTTGCCTCCCCTTATAAAATAACTAGATCCTGGCTATGATGGATGCATTCTGGACTTCCAGGAAGTGAGGGAAATTTCCAAAGACCTGCTCCCCTTCTGAAAAGGGAGTACCAAACCATGAGGGTGAAAAGTGGAAGCAATGAGCTTTAAGCTCCAAGACAACAGTGTTTAAAGTTAATGTCACAAACAAGTTGTGTTGCTTTCAAAAGACAGCAAAGGCGCTGAATATCAGAAAATCTATAAATGACATTTACTACATTAACGAATGAAAAGGCATCATTTGATCATTTTAATAAAAGCAGAAAAATCATTTGAAAGTAGCCCTCAAATATGGTTTAAAATGCTAAGCAAATTAGGAATTAGGAGTAGGAAGTTTCTTAACCTGATAAATGGTTTATGTACAAATTTTTTTATGTTAAAAGTATTCTCTTTAAACTCAGGGTCAAGACAAATATAATGTTTGAGCATTGCTGGACAAGAAGAGCAAAGGCTAAAGACTAGAAAGGATGAAACCACCAAATGATACTTTCATTTTTTGCAGATATTATGATTATCTACCAAAATGGTAGTTTATATCATATACTATAGAAACCAAACAAGTCATCTCAGAGTCTCACACGGTAGCTACCAGAAGATCAACGTGCAAACATCAACTGGTACATTTCTATGATACAAGTAAAAAATTTTTGGGAAGCACTGTTTAAAATATTATACAAAATTAAAAGGAACCTTAGGGGTACACGTTTTGTCAGATGTATGCAGAAATGTCTACAACTTCATTGAAAAACTACAAAAGACTCACGAATAAATTTCACAGGTAGGTAGACTGAGAACTCTAAAGTTATTAATTTCCAGTCAAAATTGTGCTGGGACAGCTATCAATATGGGGGGGAACCAATGAAATTGGATTGATAGCTCACTTTATATATAAAAATCAATACCAAATGAATTAATAATTAAATATGAAAGGTAAAATTTTAAATGCTTGGAAGGATGTATAAGAAAATATATTTCTAATCTTGGGATGGGCAAATAACCTTTTTCATAAAGAAACCATAGAGCAATGAAACAACTCAATCTTGCAGAAATTTCACATTTGCAACCTATCTGATGAAGGATTAGATTCCAGTATATATAAAGAATTTCTACAAATCAATTAAATATAAACAACCCAATGGAAAAATAAGCAATATATAGAAAATGGACACTTTGCAGAAGAGGGAACATGTTTGGCAAGTAAAGTCACATGAAGGCGCTTAATCTCTTTGGTAAATGGAAATAAAAGTTAAGATCACAATGAGATACCATTTTGCATCTGAAGGATTGGCAATAATTAAGTCTGAATGGTGTGTTGGATAGATTAGGGGTCAATAATTTTTATACTTCTAGTGAGTGTAAGTTGTTATAAGCACTTTGGGAAACAATTTGGCATTATCACATAAGGTTAAGTACTGTATACTTACAAATCAGACTTCACTCTTAGGTCTAGACTCAGAGAGACTCTTGTGTGTAGACATCAGCAGGCCAAAAATGTTCATAGCTGGACTGTATGCAGTAGCAAAACTTGGAAACAATCCCATGTCCATTGTCAGGAGAATGGCTGAATAAATCATGGCATACTCACATAATGGAATATAATACAATAATGTAAAAATGTGAACCGCAGGTACTCACAGCTTGATAAATCTTAGTAACAGCATTTAATGAAACAGCCAATTTCAGAAGATAATGCAGTTTAATATCACTTTCATAAAGTTAATGTACCAGCAAAACTAAATAAGTAGAGATTCACAATACAATGTTAAACTACTTTTACAGATCATAGGAATAATGGACAGATTGATAGTGTCTTTGGAGGGTTAAGGGCCAGCACGTAAGTAGAATAACTGGAATTGGTACTGTTCTAGGTCTTCAGAACAGTACTGGTGGTTGCTTTCCAGTATCTGCTTGATTGTTTATTATATATATATTCCACATACTCTTATGATATCAAATATCAAGATGAAAAAATTACTAAGAAATAATTAGCTTTCATATATACAAAAAATAAACAATTAGAAGATACAGGAAGGGCACTTCCTACATGAAATGATAGGAATAAATCTCACAGGAAATATGCGAGATCTACGTGAAGACCATTCCGAAAGGCTACCAGAGCCATTAAAAGGAGACTTGAAAATGGAAAGGCATAATTTGTTCTCAGAAAAATTTATTTCATAAAAATGTCAATTCTCCCTGAATCTGTATATTTAACATTTTGTAAGAATTCTGAAGTTTGTTTTCAGTTCAGACAAGCTAATTCTAGAATTCATATGGAAAATGTGTATAGTAACATGCAAGGAAATTATGAAACAAGTCTAGATAGAACCAAATATAAAGCTTTAGTAAACCCATCTGGTATGGGTATAAGAATGGATATAAGGTGCAGAAAAAGACCCCTAATCTTATTAATATTTGATAAAGATAACATTTCAAATCAATGGGAAATTTGGGATTGTTCAATACATGATGTTGAAGGGACCAGATAGCCATATTTAAAAAGTTTAATCCATACCTCATTTCTAAATTCCAGAAGGATTAAATATTTAAATGTTAAAAAGTAAATTTTAGAAAAAGCGGAAAACATGAAATCAAAATAACCTTGGAGCGGGAATGACCTTTCTTGTCATGAGACAAAGTGCCATAGAAGATTGATAAATTTGACTGTAAAGGTGAAGAAAGTATGAAACAGTAAAAATGTGACAAATTTGGAAATACTTAGTTCATTTCATGAAGAACTAATTTCCTTAGTATTTAAAGGATTTCTACAACTAATATGACCAGCTATGCAATAAAAAGGCAAAAGTTTCAAACAAGCGTTTAATACATTTTCTAAAAGGACATGCAAATAGCTTTTAAACGTGAAAAAAAGTTCAGTCTTAATAAGAGAGGTCAATTAGAATGACAAGGAGTACTCAAACAGGAAAATGAACAACCCAGTTAAAAATGGGGGAAGATCTGAATGGACATGTCATCAAAGAAAATATACAGATGGCAAATAAGCATATGAAAAATGCTCAACGTCATATGTTATTAGGGGTTGCAAATTAAAGCAACGAGATACCACTATGTACTATCAGAAGCGTGAAGACCCAAAATGCTGGCGAGGATTTGGAACAGCATCAACTCTCATTCGTTGCTGGTGGGAATGCAAAACGCTACAGACGCTTTGGAAGACAGCTTGGAAGTCTCTTACAAAACGAAACGTATTCTTACCCTATGGTCCATGTTTACCCAAAGGAGTTGAAAACTTATGTCCACACAAAAACCTGTGCACAGATGTTTATAGCAGTTTTTATTCATAATTGTCAAATTTGGAAGCAACCAAAATGTCCTTCAGTAGGTGAAAAGGTCAACTGTGGTACATCCAGACAATGGAATATCATTCAGTGCTAAAAAGGAGTGAGCTATCCAGCCCTGAAAAGACTTGGAAGAACCTTAAATGCATATTGCTAAGTGAAAGAAGCCGATCTGAAAAGGCAAAATTAAGGAGACAGTAAAAGGATCAGTGGTTGCCAGAAGTTAGTGGGAAGAGAGGGATGAATAGGTAGAGCACAGAGGGTTTTTAGGGCAGTAAAACTACTTTGTATGATACTATAATGATGGACACATGTCCTTATACATTTGTCCAAACCCATAGAATGTACAACACCAAGAGCAAACCCTAATATAAACTATGGGCTCTGCATGATAGCAATGTGTCAATGCAGGTTCATCAGTTGTAACAAATGTACTGCTTTGGTAGGGGATGTTGACAGGGCATATGGAAATTCTCTGTACTGCTCAATTTTGCAGTGAACCTAAAACTGCTCTTAAAAAAAGCATGTTAAAATAATGTCAAGGAGATACCATTTAAAAACGATCTGGAAGTTTGACAACATGCTCTATGCCTGAGGGTATGGAAGTAGGCATAGATTTTGCTGGGCTGTGGAGGTGGAGTCATATTAATCCAATTTAACCATGTATGTTCTCTGGCTTAGCAATTGTCCTTCTAGGAATTTATCCTCCGGATACATTCCTACAGGAATTAGAAGGTATGTGAACACATTGTTTATAGTAGGAAAAGATGGAAAACATTCTAAATGCCCTATAAAAGAGACCAGGTTAAATATAGTGCATTCATATAATGGCATACTTTGTAGGTATCAAAAGAAAAAGGATAATTCAGTCTTTGGTTGATTGGGTTTTTTTTTTTTTAATGGTTTAGAAGAGTTTCAGCTTTGCAACTCATTATTTGTAATTCCACATATATTTTTAGGTTTTTGCTGTCAAATTTGCTGAAACTTCTATCAGGTTTTCTTCCTATATGACCATTTCACATTTTCTTGGGTTGGAGTCATCATAACTACTCATTAAATAGAGGACAGTTGTTGTTAAACAGTTTGTCAGCAATGTCTTCATAATAGGGGCAGTTATGAGTTTCATTTTATCTTTGTTATTTTAGGAAAAATTTCAGTATTTTCCCAATGTGTTCCTCTGACTCACTTCCCTCTGTTAATTGGATTATCAAAAAATCCAAGGGTCTATTCACTGTGCTTGAAATTTATCCCTTCCCTTTAATTACTGCTTTCATTAAGATCTGAAAAATCTTCTCTTACAATTTACTTCTTATTTTGTCTGTTTGTTCTTTTATACTGCAGGTTCTTATTAGTCATCAATTTTATACACATCAGTGTATACATGTCATCCCCACCCCACCGTGGTTTTCCCCACTTTGTGTCCATACGTTCTCTACATCTGTGTCTCAACTTCTGCCCTGCAAACTGGTTCATCTGTACCATTTTTCTAGGTTCCACATACATGTGTTAATATACGATATTTGTTTTTCTCTTTCTGACTTACTTCACTATGTATGACATCTCTAGGTCCATCCACGTCTCAACAAATGACTCCGTTTCGTTCCTTCTTATGTCTAAGTAATATTCCATTGTATATATGGTACCACATCTTCTTTATCCATTCGTCTGTCAGTGGGCATTTAGGTTGTGTCCATGACCTGGCTATTGTAAATAGCGCTGCAATGAACATCAAGGTGCGTGTGTCTATTTGAATTATGGTTTTCTCTGAGTATATGCCCAGTAGTGGGATTGCTGGATCATATGGTAATTCTATTTTTCGTTTTTTAAGGAACCTCCATACTGTTCTCCGTAGTGGCTGTATCAGTTTACATTCCCACCAAGCATGCAAGAGGATTCCCTTTTCTCCACACGCTCTCCAGCACTTGTTGTTTGTAGATTTTCTGATGCCCATTCTAACTGGTGTGAGGTGATACCTCATTGTAGTTTTGATTTGCATTTCTCTAATAATTAGTGATGTTGAGCAGCTTTTCATGTGCTTCTAGGCCATCTGTATGTCTTCTTTGGAGAAATGTCTATTTAGGTCTTCTGCCCATTTTTGGATTGGGTTGTTTGTTTCTTTAATATTGAGCTGCATGAGCTGTTTATATATTTTGGAGATTAATCCTTTGTCCATTGATTCATTTGCAAATATTTTCTCCCATTCTGATGGTTGTCTTTTCGTCTTGTTTATGGTTTCCTTTGCTGTGCAAAAGCTTTTAAGTTTCATTAGGTCCCATTTGTTTATTTTTTTTTAATTTCCATTACTCTAGAAGGTGGATCAAAAAAGATCTTGCTGTGACTTATGTCAAAGAGTGTTCTTCCTATGTTTTCCTCTAAGAGTTTTATAGTGTCCAGTCTTACATTTAGGTCTTGATTTCATTTTGAGTTTACTTTTGTGTATGGTGTTAGGGAGGGTTCTAATTTCATTCTTTTACATGTAGCTGTCCAGTTTTCCCAGCACCACTTATTGAAGAGACTATCTTTTTTCCATTGTATATCCTTGCCTCCTTTGTCATAGATTAGTTGACCACTTGTGCGTGGGTTTATCTCTGGGCTTTCTACCCTGTTCCACAGATCTATGTTTCTGTTTTGGTGCCGGTACCATATTGTCTTGATTACTGTATCTTTGTAGTATAGTCTGAAGTCAGGGAGTCTGATTCCTCCAGCCCCGTTTTTTCCCTCAAGACTGCTTTGGCTATTCAGGGTATTTTACGTCTCCATACAAATTTTAAGATTTTTTTGTTCTTCTTCTCTAAAAAATGCCATTGGTAATTTGATAGGGATTGCATTGAATCTGTAGATTGCTTTGGGTAGTATAGTCATTTTCACAATATTAATTCTTCCAATCCAAGAACATGGTATATCTCTCCATCTATTTGTATCATGTTTAATTTCTTTCATCAGTGTCTTATAGTTTTCTGCATACAGGTATTTTGTCTCCCTAGGTAGATTTATTCCTAGGTATTTTATTCTTTTTGCTGCAATGGTATATGGGAGTGTTTCCTTAATTCTCTTTCAGATTTTTCATCATTAGTGTATAGGAATGCAAGAGATTTCTGTGCATTAATTTTGTATCCTGCAACTTTCCAAAATTCATTGATTAGCTCTAGTAGTATTCTGGTGGCATCTTTAGGATTCTCTATGTATAGTATCATGTCATCTGCAAACAGTGACAGTTTTACTTCTTCTTTTCCAATTTGTATTCCTTTTCTTTCTTTTTCTTCTCTGATTGCCGTGGCTAGGACTTCCAAAACTATGTTGAATAATAGTGGTGAGAGTGGACATCCTTATCTCGTTCCTGATCTTAGAGGAAATGCTTTCAGTTTTTCACCATTGAGAATGATGTTTGCTGTGGGTTTGTCCTATACAGCCTTTATTATTTGAGGTAGGTTCCCTCTATACCCACTTTCTGGAGAGTTTTTATCATAAATTGGTGTTGAATTTTGTCAAAAGCTTTTTCTGCATCTTTTGAGATGATCATATGGTTGGGTTTTTTTGTGTGGTAAGCAGGCCTCTCACTGTTGTGGCCTCTCCCATTGCGGAGCACAGGCTCCGGACGCGCAGGCTCAGCAGCCATGGCTCACGGGCTCAGCCGCTCCGCGGCATGTGGGATCCTCCTGGACCGGGGCATGAACCTGCGTCCCCTGCATCGGCAGGCAGACCCTCAACCACTGCACCACCAGGGAAGCCCCATTCTTTTTTCTTTATTCTGTTCCATAGCAGTGAATTCTCCCATTCTCTCTTCCAGGTCTCTTATCCGTTTTTCTGCCTCAGTTATTCTGCTGTTGATTCATGCTAGTGTGTTTTTCATATCAGTTATTATATTGTTCATCTCTGTTTGTTCTTTAATTATTTTAGGTGTTCTTTAATTCTTCTAGGTCTTTGTTAAACATTTCTTGCATCTTCTCGATCTTTGCCTCCATTCTTTTTCTGAGGTCCTGAATCATCTTCACCATCAGTGTTCTGAATTCTTTTTCTGGAAGGTTTCCTATCTCCACTTCATTTAGGTTTTTTTTCTGGCATTTTATCTTTTGTACGTAGCCCTCTGCCATTTCATCTTGTCTGTCTTTCTGTGAATGTGGTTTTTTTCCACAGGCTGCAGGGCTTTAGGTCTTCTTGCTTCTGCTGTCTGCCCTCTGGTGGATGAGGCTATCTGAGAGGCTTGTGCAAGTTTCCTGATGTCAGGGACTGGTGGTGGGTAGAGCTGGCTGTTGCTGTGGTGGGCAGAGCTCAGTAAAACTTTAATGTGCTTGTCTGCTGATGGGTGGAGCTGGGTTCCCTCCCTGTTGGTTGTTTGGCCTGAGGTGACCCAAAACTGGAGCCTACCGGGTCTTTGGTGGGGCTAATGGCAGACTCTGGGAGGGCTCACGCCAAGGAGTACTTCCCAGAATTTCTGCTGACTGTGTCTTTGTCCTCATGGTGAGTCACAGCTACCCCCTGCCTCTTCAGGAGACCCTCCAACAGTAGCAGGTAGGTCTGGTTCAGTCTCCTGTGGGATCACTGCTCTTTCCCTTGGGTCCCAGTGCGCACACTACTTTCTGTATGTTCTCCAAGAGTGAAGTCTCTGTTTCCCCCAGTCCTGTCAAAGTCCTGCAATCGAATCCCACTAGCCTTCAAAGTCTGATTCTCTAGAAATTCCTCTTCCTGCTGCCAGACCCCCAGGTTTGGGAAGCCTGACGTGGGGCTCAGAACGTTCACTCCTGTGGGTGGACTTCTGGGGTATAATTGTTCTCCAGTTTGTGAGTCACCCACCCAGCAGTTATGGGAATTGACTTTATTGTGCTTGCACTCCCCTACCATCTCATTGTGGCTCCTCCTTTGTCTTTGGATGTGGGTATCTTTTTTGGTGAATTCCAGTGTCTTCCTGTCTATGATTGTTCAGCAGTTAGTTGTGATTCCGATGCTCTAGTAAGAGGGAGTTGAGCGCACATCCTTCTACTCCGCCATCTTGAACAAATCCAGGACCCAACAGTCATGATTAACTTTTTGAATAAACATTTTTGTGCCATATTTGTGTTCAAGTTCTCATTCTCACTCATAGAAAATATGTTTTAGAGTCATTGAAATGTCATTGTACTTTACATTGTTGTTGTGCTACAAGATTTCCCTGCTTTAAGAACGGGCAAATGATCTCACTACCCTTAGACTCTTTAAAAGAAAAATACAGTTTTGCATGGATGTTTAAAATACTACATCTAACATAAGAAAGAAACCCAAGAAAAGAGCGTAAGGGGTGTAAGATCCTGAGGTAGTCAACAATTTCAGGTATTGGGAGGCAGCTTTTCCTGATGTGATTTAGGGACGAGCAGCATCCAGAATATATTTTAATTACTTATGTTTCTCAAGAGTGCTTGAAACTAACCCCTCTCCTGCCAGTCATATTGTCATTGATGAGTGGCAGGTGTGGAATGTAGGTTGTTGTGTACAGTTCAGAACTGCATTCATTCTGTTGAAAGGCCAAAGCTGCATTTGAATAATTCTTGTGTATGCCTTAATTTCAGATGAATTTTGCCAAAAACTTAAAAATGGGTTTTCTGCACAGCAAATTGGTTTCCTGTCTTAGAGTGGCACACATAATGGCATACACAAAGCAGTTCACTATTGTAGAATCTGAAGCAATAGAGTGTTTTTTGATATCGGGTTTGTTTATTTGATTTCTCACTTCATTTAGTTCACGTTTTCCCCTATTTTGGTGAATTCCTTATGAGCTGTTTTGGATAAATAAGTCACATTGGTCCTTTTCATTTTGACG